>NW_026641478.1:6695653-7399204 GCF_028554395.1 Pezoporus wallicus | reverse complement strand
CGGGGTTCTCCCCTTCCCCGCTCCCGGAGGAACGGAGCAACCAATGTATAACACAAATCACCACCGCTACTATCAACTACAACAATGATAAGGGAAAATAACAAGGGAAGAGAATACGATACCACCGGCCAAGAAAACGAGTTCCTCCCGGAAGCCCGTGTCCTTCTGGGTAACTCCCAGTTACCCCCCACCCCGGCCATGACGTGCTGTGGTATGGAATACCTCCCTGGCTAGCCCGGGTCAGGCTTCCCCTCCTCCCTGGCAGAGCATGAGCCTCACAAAGTCCTTGGTCAGGGTAAACATCACTTAGCAACAACTGAAAACATCGACTTCACTAACACTGTTCTCAGGCTGGAAGTCAAAACACAGCACTGCACCAGCTACCACAAAGGAAAAAACATGACTGCTACTGCTGAACCCAGGACAATGAGGCTCACAAAGTCCTTGGCCAGACCAAAACATCATTGTTATCAGCTCTGCTCCCAGGCCGAAAGTCAAAACACTGCACTGCACCAGCTACCAAGAAGGAGAAAAATGACTGCTACTGCTGAACCCAGGACATTATCCACCCCTTATTCCATACCATTCACATCATGTTCAGATCCCACATTTTCAATATACTCTTATCTTAGTGCATGGACTAGTCCATATAAAGCTGCTGTGTCCATCTGGTCCATGATGTCAGGCTCCATCTCTTGTAACAGTCAGAGCAGGAGAGACTGCGTGCAGTGTTCACACTCATGAATAACCTGGGCAATAGTGCCCACTGCTAAGTCCACTCCTTCATCATAAGTCCATCTCTATGTTGCATCTCTGCTCTGATGGCCTCAAGTGCCATGGGCCCACCAGGCTCAAAATAATTCACTGTCCCCTTCAGCAGTTTCTGCAGCTTGTTGCTGGGGACTCCATACAGCTGCCTTCCATCTCTAATGCTTCCAAAGCACTGGAGGGGCCCAGTGGACTAGACACTTGCCCATACTGTCCCACATGCCCTGCCACTCATGAATGTCCAGCCTTGGGGAAAATCACCTGGTCCCCCTATATCGTCATCTAACCCCAGAGAAGACCCAAACCCTACTCTGCTTAAATTTCGGGATCAGACAAAATGGTTGTGGGTAGAACACACTCTGTATGTGTGCCAACATGCTGATCCCCATCACAATCAGCAGGCAGGTCCCAAGGATACCCAAAGGCCATTCAAAACCTTCAGAACTCTCAAACGATGCTGCTGTACTTGTCACTGGGGCTGGTGTAGCTGCTGTGCTTGCCGGCTCTCCCACCACCAGCTTCTCTTTTCCTGAGTCCAGCTCTTCCTCCTCTGCCTTGCTGGGAAATGCTGCGTGGTCTCCTGCATCCTCCTGGGGCTCGGCGGGCGGCTTCCGGGGAATGCTCTCGGCCGTTGCGGGGCTCGGCTCCTCCGCGGGGCTCGGCTCCTCCGCCGCCTTCTCCCTTTGTTCGGCAACCGCCTCCTTCCGCTCCTCGACTGCCCCGACCTCCTCCACCGGCACCCGTCCCCTCGCAGCCTCTGGCACCGCTCTCGCCGCCGCTTGGTCCCCGGGGCTGCTCTCCGTGGCCGCTCCCCCTCGGCTCCCCGCGGCCTCACGAAGATGGAGGCGAGGGCGAGGGTCAGGCCGGTGAAGAGCAGCCGGACGGCCAGGTACAAGTCCACGGCCACGTCCGTCCTGCCCTGCTGCTGGAGCCGGCCCGTATTACAAGTCATGGCCATAAAGTACAGTGAGACAAGAACCTTAGCCCAAGCCCCACACTTGATAAACACTAACACAGCAAATACCGGCTCTAAGTAAGTTACAACATTCTGAAACTGTGAGATCAAGGGGAACAACTCTGGGAGCCAATAAATCAGCATTGTGATGAGTGGCTATTAATCCAGTCAGATCAGTCATTATGTCAACCCCTTGTGCCCCACGTTGGGCACCAAAAAGAACTGTCCTGGTTTAAACCAAATGAGACAACTCGTTCACTAACTCCCCCCCCCCCCCCCCCCCCCCTTCTTGCCCTCCCCCTACTCCCAGAGGAAAGGAGAGGAGAGTCAAAAAGAATGCAACTCCCACGGGTTGAGATAAGAACAGTTTAGTAACTAAGGTATAACACAAATCACTACTGCTACCACCAATGATAATAATGATAAAGGAAATAACAAGGGAACAGAATACAACACCTCAGCACCAGCCAACCGCTAACTCCCCCCCTCTCTCCCCCCCCGGCCCGACCAAGCACTGACCCATACCTGCTCCAACCCCCAGTCTCCCAGCCCTTCTGGCTAACTCTCAGTTACATCCTGGGCATGACGTGCTGTGGTATGGAATACCTCTTTGGTCAGTTTGGGTCAGGTGTCCTGTCTCTGCTTCCTCCTGGCTTCCCCTCCTCCGTGACAGAGCATGAGGCTCACAAAGTCCTTGGCCAAACCAAAACATCAGGCCGAAAGTCAAAACACAGCACTGCACCGGCTACCAAGAAGGAGAAAAATGACTACTACTGCTGAACCCAGGACAACAGAACAGCATTAATGAGGTCCTTTCTTAATATGTTTCAATGTATATTAGGAACCTGCAACCTCTGTGATCCTAATCTTATATTTTGAAACCATTGTAGCATATATCATCCATCTATCTTTGTCTCCCTCCCTGCAATAGTGGACTAAATAGAATTCATCAGAAAATTAGGAAAGAAAATTTTTACTGAGCAAACATTAATATGCTCTGTTTCATTCTGTTTATTGAAATACTGCCTGCTTTTTTTCAGTATTCTTCTGACATTTCAGAAATAGTGTTTACTACTAAAACAAGCAAAAGAATTAACTAAAGATAGCATTATTGAATTTAAAGTGCTTGCATGAAAATCTTCTAATTGCCCAAATAACAATCACAGGTTTTAACCTTATTGACATTTATTCTTTTCCAGATCAATATTATCCATGCCATTTAAAAAATTATCTAAAAATTTCATGCTAAAACACTTTACAAAAGTAATTATTGAAACAATTCTGATTCCATTGTATTTTAATACGTATGCTTTCTGTATCTGAGGGGGGGGGGTGGATGTTAAAAATATTGTTATGAACATTTCTTTTTAGTTATTTTTCAGAATTTTTTTTTCTTTTAAGAAAATTGGCTACCTAAAGTTATTTTAAAGTTATAAGTGTTTCTTTTTAATTATTTTTCAGACTTTCTTTTAAGAAAATTGGCTGCTGAAAGTTATTATAAGCATTTATGCTGTTAAGGTGCAATTCCAAATTTATAGACAAGTTCTGTCATTGAAGCAACTAGGATAGAAATGTATCAGTGTCCTTATAATGGCTGAAATAGAGTTAATTTTCTTCCTAGTATGTGGGGGTTGGAATGTATCAAAGCTGTCAGAGACCATGTGAAGGAGAAACTACAGCTGGCAATTAAGAGTGACCATGCGAAGAAGGAACTACAGCAGGCAATTAAGAGTGACCTGTCCCTGACAGTACTTGGAAGATGTTGGAACTGGCAAGGAACAAGGATGTCGGAACTGGAAAGAGGATGTTGATAAGAAAATCAGTTTCTGTAGCCAGAAACAAGAGTCCATGCCTCAGTTACCACAAGATCGGGCCTGGCAAAGGGTGCTATCCCAAATAAAGGATGGCCCATGTGCAGTAGGGACCTTAGGCATGTTTATCCCTAATAACACTATGATAGTAAATAAACGAGGATTGTGTTCTCGAAGGTCAAAGCACGCTTTTCAACTCAGCTGCAATGACAAAGTAAATTTTTGCAACCCAGGTGAAACAATAGCTGCTTCTTTTTTAGCTCCCAGAGTAGCTAGCTCTCAAGCTTTGGCAACATTGAATAAGTTAGGATGTTGGCTTGCTAAGCAAACTAATGCTACAGCATCTGCTCTCTCTGCATTGCTCACTGATGTTGACTCTATAAGACATGCGACTTTGCAAAATAGAGCAGCAATCGATTTTCTCCTCTTAGCACATGGACATGGGTGTGAAATTTTGGAAGGAATGTGTTGCATGAATTTCTCAGACCATTCAGAATCCATACATGAAAGTATCTGTAAATTAAAAGACAGTGTAATGAAGCTAAGGGAGGATGATAAAGATTGGTTATCATCACTTTTCTCTAATTGGGGTATAACTGGGTGGCTACTGACTTTGGTTAAGGGAGGAATGATCTTTTTGCTTGCTCTCTTTGCCATTATATGCGTTGTACCTTGTTTATTACAATGTATGCAGCGAATGTTATCCCAAGCTTTTGAAAGACATGTGTATACTGCATTGCAAAAACAAGAAGGGGGAATTGTGGGGATTGGAATGTATCAAAGCTGTCAGAGACCTGTGAAGGAGAAACTACAGCTGGCAATTAAAAGTGACCATGAGAAGAAGGAACTACAGCAGGCAATTAAGAGTGAACTGTCCCTGACTGGTACTTGGAAGATGTTGGAACTGGCAAGGAACAAGGACGTCGGAACTGGAAAGAGGATGTCGATAAGAAAATCAGATAGACCTTTCACCTGATGTAACTGCAAGGCAAACACAGATGTGCTTTGCTAATTGCTTGGAAGCATATAAATATCGTATAATCTTTTCAATAAACGATCCAGCTTGCACTCTACCTCTGGGTCTGTGCCTCCATCCTCACACTAGTAGGTGGTATAGTGCAGTGTTTTGGATTTAGGATGAGAATAATGTTGGTAACACACTGACAATTCAGTTGTTGCTGAGCAGTGCTTACACTAAGTCAGTGACTTTTCAGCTTCTCACACCACCCCACCAAGCAAGTCAGCTGTGGTGGGGAGGTAGGGGCCAATTGCTTTACGCATAATCTATTTTATATATTCTGACTCTTTTATCTATGCTATAATTAATAATAGTAATAATAATAACTATTCTTGCTATTTTGATTTTCCTTTTCTGTCCTATTAGACTGCCTTTATCTCAACCCGCATATTTTACTTTTATTTTCCAGTTATCTGCCCCATCACCCCTGTGGAGGTGGGGAGTGAATAAATGGCTGTGTGGTGTTTAGCTGCTTGCCGGGTTAAACCATGACAATCAGTGACAGAGGGTTGAGTAATGTGGAAAGGTAGGTAGAAAGTAAGTTGTGTTGAAGACTCACAGTGCTACTGCCTGACATTTCAGGTATACTCTCAGGTGCATGACAGAACTGTCTCTGCATACCTTTGTCTTTGTACTATATTTGAAGCAAGCTTTACAGGGCTATGAGGAGGAATTCTCGTGAAGAAGGAAAATTAATATAGAGCATACTTCATTTCAGAGGTTGTCTCTATCCTCTTGAACAATTTTTTAAACATTAATGTCTTGATGACCAGTGTTCTTTTTTGTGGTTTCTCCTGTGGCATCATGGCAGCACAGGGTACAGTCCTGGGATATCTTGATGATCTTATAGGTCTTTTCCAATCTAAATGATTCATGGTTAGCAGTACTTTGACCTTGTCGTTGCCAGTGTGTCCATATATATATCTGTGCTGACTGGGAGATGACTATTATCAGAGAACTTGTAACTCAAGAGAGAAATATCTCTTAAGATGTGGACATCTTTATATACTGGGTCTCAGCTGGTCCACAAGCCCTATAAATAATTAAGAAGTGTACTTTTGGATGTTTGGTGCAGACAAAATTCTAGCTTTTCCTATCAATAAACATCTCAGGGAGTTGTCCTTTATCCTGGAAAATAAAATCAGAATCTAATGTGTTATCCAATAACTGTCAGCAGTTTATCTACATAGTATTCTAGTGCATGTGGTTTTATTAGCTAAGAAAGTATCTACTCTGAATTTCTATGTGGGGAATCAGGGACTCTATGATATTTCTATATTAGGCTTATACCAGAAAGAATCATTTTGCAACTGAAAGCAACAGAATGTATAAATATTCTAATTAGAGATCTAAGTTTAGGATAGCTATCTTGACAGTACAGATGTGTGACTGAGTAATTTTAAACTCTGAGTGTTCATAGCTGTTAAATCTATACTCTTGTTCCTACTTTCATAACTAATCAAGTTGACATTTCATGTTTTAGCTTTATGTAGATCTGAAGTCTAGCTGCTGACTCCTTTAGAAATGCAGTAGTTGTGTGACAAAATATTGCAGTAGGGTAAATGATGTTCATGCTGTATCCCATGTTATCAGAACTGAAATGAAAGGTTACTTAAACACAGTAGGAATACAGAGTTAAAATTCTGAGCTTTTTTAACATCTGCATACAGTATTAGTTGAAATAAAGCTTTTTAGATAAGAAAGTAATTCAGCTATAATAAAATTGCAGAGTTTCAGTGGCACCATGACAGTCTGGTTTCATTCCCACTGCCCTAGCATATAATATCATCATGAAACAGAATAATACCTGGTAAAAGAGTCTGATAGATCCTGTGTGTCAGATACAGTTTTGAATCTTAAAATTTCTATGTAATCTGTGCACCCAAGGTGTGGCTGGTTTTGTACCTTCATCTTTTATTTGAAAGAACAGAGGAGATCCTGACCAGTAAAAGAGTTGATCCACCTCAAAATTGCAGTAGAGGATATTTTTCAAGTGTAAAGTGATCTTGTTAAAAGTTCTGTGTCTGTCTTGGATATGAGCAGAAAAATCATAAAATGACTGACTTACCTAACAAATCTGATGAGACTTTTTTCTTGATCCTTAAATAATATGCAGCACATTGATATTTTTCATTATTGATTATACTCTGAAGCTGATGAGAAAAGGATGAGTCCCTTAGCTTGGTGACAGTTCCCTGAGATGTCCCTCCAGCAAATTTCAGACACAACATCCAAGTGCTGTTTTCGTTGTTATTGAAGTCTAGCTCCAAATGGGTGATTCTGAGCTCAAGGCTATGAATTGCGTGGTCTGTCGTAGGAAAATATGCATAAAAACTAGGCATAAATAAATATGATTATTATAAAACAAAAAAAAATTCATATTCTAAGAACTGCAAATACTTTTGTGAACGTTTGAATCTCAATAAACAATATATGTATTAATAAATAAAAGACAAAGAAATAGTTTCATATTAGAAAACTACCAAACAATACCCCTCAGAAATCTCTGTTTTGAGTTTTGATGAAATGCAAGTTTTGATTATGTTATATTGCATTTAAATTATGTTAAATTGAATTTGGAGAAGACCTCTGTTCTTCTTTCCTTCATTGACCTACTGTTCAAGAAGGCAGATTATGTGGCTGGTGTTTTTTTCAAACATACTGTGGGTGCTTCAAATACAATGCTTCAAGTAACCTACCAGCAAATTCCTTGTATTCAGTCTGGTATATTTCTAGGTGTCCCAGGTAGAGAATTATCTTTGGCACTAAATGAAACAGAAGATAGTGTCATGGTAAAATTTGTCTGAACAGCTGCATGAATTGCCTGTAGCAATGTACCATCATTACTTCAAACCTATGAACATGTCAGCTATAGCTTTAGTCTCATGTAGGGCTCTTACAAATAGTTGAAGACAAGCATAAATTTTTTTAGTACAGTCAATACTGACATGCACTTGAAATCCTATGAAAAATAATACAAATCTCATTTTTCCATTTATTTGTATGAAAAGATAGATGGCAAGGTAGCATTATGCTAGCGAATGGCATAATATTGATAAGATGAAATGAATGACTGATCAAATAATATGAAGCCTTCTAGCCCCCTAAGCATACTATTTCCACTGGCCATAACAGGTCATAAGCTTTGCATTGACTTTGCTAGGCTTTAGAACTGACATTTACCAGGTTTTGTCGGGGCTCTCTTGACCTGCCTGGAGCTTTGTTTCAGCGTGTCTGAGTACAACTGCTGTTCCTGTCATGATTGTTCTTGCTTTGTCCTTATTTTTCACTTTTGAAAATCTTGGAATAACATTAATTTTTTTTTTTTTTTTTTTATGGTTAGTAGCAACAAGTAGTTATGTCATGTAGAATGCAGTATTTATTACAGCAGATCAATTTAGTGTAGAAGAATATGGGCATAGTGTGATAACAGAGGCCCTGCAAGTGAGGAACACATGGTACAGTTGGGGGATATGTAGCATATGCATGAATGGGATATTAAGAGGCCAGTATAAACTGGCAAAGGAGTCTCCAGGTTTACAAAGAGTTCATTAATTGTCAGAGAAATGCAGACTTGAGAGCTGGGCAAAATCGTTTTTAGAGGTAACAAATTGGGGAAAAAAAAAAGAAGTGTGCTCTGGTTTAACCTTGGTAGACAGGTCAAAACCACACAGTTGACCACTTACCCACTAGGATGGGGAAGAGAATGGGAAGAGCAAAACTGAGTAAAACTCATGATGTGAGATTTGTGCAAGCAAAGCAAATAAGGAATTAATTCATTGCTTCCTGTCTACAGGCAGGTGTTTAGCCATTTCAAAGAAAGTAGGGCTCAGTTATGCATAATAATTACTTGGGAAGGCAAACACCATTAACTTTGAAAAGTCCCCCTTCCTCTTCTCCCCCAGCTTTTACTGCTGAGCATGACATTATACAGTATGGGTTATCTCTTTGGTCGTCTGGGGTCAGTTGTCCTGGTTGTGTCTCCTCCTAATTTGTGCACCCTCAGCCTACTCTTACATGATGCATAACATATGTAACAAAGCAAAGCACATTACAAGCAACTGTGAAGAAAATTAACTCTACCACAGCCAAAAGCTATAGTATCTTCAGGCATTTACAGTATATACAGTGATTTTGAATCTATTGTGAAGTTGCAGAACAGTGAGGAAAAAGTAATGGTGTAAAGACACGTTGGAAAATATAAAAATATCCCCAACTGAACCCAACAGTGAAAAAAGAGAAAAATCAGCAACATCATATTACTCCTGGCAAATTTTTCAGTAGCAAATGCACATCAAATATTACACGGTCTGGGATATATTCTACCTACCTGGGTCATCAAACTCTGTGTTATATGGGTAAATTCAGTGAACAGGATATGTAATCAGTGGTCTCATACAAGAATGTGCACATGATACATATGATACTACATTCTATGGATTCTGCAAATAAAATGTGAAAAAAAAAAAAATCCATTCCACAGTATCCCCAACCTATGACAGGAAGCTGTCGTGGTTTAAACCCAGTCAGGTAACTTGTTCACTCACTCCCAGTGAGTGGTGCCGAGCTGACAACAATCAAGGTCTGTGTTCGTCTCCCCCCCCTCCCTGCACCGGGGCTCTCCCCTTCCCCGCTCCCAGAGGAACGGGGAGGAGGATCGAGAGAGTGCAACTCCTACGGGTTGAGACAAGAACAGTCCAGCAACAAATCACCACCGCTACTATCAGCTAAAACAATGATAAGGGAAAATAACAAGGGAAGAGAATACGATACCACCGGCCAAGAAAACGAGTTCCACCCGGAAGCTACTGTCCTTCCGGGTAACTCCCAGTTACCCCCCACCCCGGCCATGACGTGCTGTGGTATGGAATACCTCCCCAGCTAGCCCGGGTCAGGCGCCCCGTCTCTGCTTCCTCACAGCTTCCCCTCCTCCCTGGCAGAGCATGAGCCTCACAAAGTCCTTGGTCAGGGTAAACATCACTTAGCAACAACCGAAAACATCGACTTCACCAACGCTATTCTCAAAACTAGAAGTCAAAACACAGCACTGCACCAGTTAACACAAAGGAAAAAACATGACTGCTACTGCTGAACCCAGGACATTATCCACCCCTTATTCCATACCATTCACGTCGTGCTCAGATCCCACATTTTCAATACACCATCGCTCTCCCACATATATACATCCATATACATACAGACCAAGAGGAAAAAAATCATTTTCTTAGTGCATGGACCAATCCCTATAATGCTGCCGAGTCCATTCGGTCCATGATGTTCCAAGTTCATTCTCTGTTGGGATGATGGCTGGAGGGAAGTCAGGGCCAGTCGCTGGTGACCTGGAGACATCTAGTTGATGGGCTATAAAAGCATTACACAGCAGGCAACAGCATACAATTGAGTTCACTGGCTGTTTTCCCCTAAAATCAAATCCCCTTGAGGTATACATCGGACTTCCCCATCTTCCCGCATTACCCACCAAGTATATCCAGGTCCCTGAGCAAAAGCAATCCCACGAGTGGGTTTGCCTTTACCTGAAGCAGGAATAACCCAGACTGTCTTCCCCAGCAAATTCTTCATATGCACCACGGGAACTTTGTCCCCCTCTACAATATGTAAAAGTTCTGACTGGGCTGGGCCAGCCCTGTTGGCAGATCCTCTGGTGTTGACCAGCCAGGTGGCCTTTGGTAAATGTGTATCCCAATGCTTGAAAGTTCCCCCACCCATCGCTCTCAGTGTAGTTTTTAACAGCCCATTGTACCGTTCGATTTTCCCTGAGGCTGGTGCATGGTAGGGGATGTGATATACCCACTCAATGCCATGCTCTTTGGCCCAAATATCTATAAGGTTATTCCGGAAATGAGTCCCATTGTCTGACTCAATTCTCTCTGGGGTGCCGTGTCGCCACAAAATCTGTTTCTCAAGGCCCAGGATGGTGTTGCGGGCAGTGGCATGGGGCACAGCGTATGTTTCCAGCCACCCGGTGGTTGCTTCCACCATGGTAAGCACATGGCGCTTGCCTTGGCGGGTTGGTGGCAGTGTGATATAGTCAATCTGCCAGGCCTCCCCATATTTATACTTCAACTATCGTCCTCCATACCAAAGAGGCTTTAACCGCTTGGCTTGTTTAATTGCAGCACATGTTTCACAATCATGAATAACCTGGGCAATAGTGTCCATTGTTAAGTCCACCCCTCGGTCACGGGCCCATCTATATGTTGCATCTCTGCCCTGATGGCCTGAAGTGTCATGGGCCCACCGGGCCAAAAATAATTCACCTTTATGTTGCCAATCTAAGTCCATCTGAGCCACTTCAATCTTAGCCGCTTTATCCACTTGTTGGTTGTTCTGGTGTTCCTCAGTGGCCCGACTCTTGGGTACATGGGCATCTACATGACGTACCTTCACCACCAGGTTCTGCACCCGGGCAGCAATATCTTTCCACGGTGCAGCAGCCCAGATGGGTTTACCTCTGCGTTGCCAGTTGCTCTGCTTCCATTGCTTCAACCACCCCCACAGGGCATTTGCCACCATCCATGAGTCAGTATAGAGATAAAGTACTGGCCACTTTTCTCGTTCAGCAATGTCCAGGGCCAGCTGGATGGCTTTCACCTCGGCAAATTGACTCGATTCACCCTCTCCTTCAGCAGTTTCTGCAACTTGTTGTCCAGGACTCCATACAGCTGCCTTCCATCTCCGCTTCTTTCCCACAATACGGCAAGAGCCATCAGTAAACAAGGCATACTGCTTTTCACTTTCTGACAGTTTATTATATGGTGGGGCCTCTTCAGCACGCACCACCTCCTCCTCTGGTGACATTCCGAAATCTTTGCCCTCTGGCCAGTCCATGATGACTTCTAGAATGCCTGGACGACTGGGATTTCCTATTCGAGTTCGTTGTGTAATTAGTGCAGCCCATTTACTCCATGTAGCATCAGTTGCATGATGTGTAGAGGAGACCCTGCCTTTGAACATCCAGCCCAGCATGGGCAGCCGGGGTGCCAGGAGGAGCTGTGCTTCAGTGCCAATCACTTCCGAAGCAGCTCGAACCCCTTCATAGGCTGCCAGTATCTCTTTCTCAGTTGGGGTATAGCTGGCCTCAGATCCTTTGTATCCCCGACTCCAAAAGCCGAGGGGTCGACCTCGAGTCTCCCCTGGAGCTTTCTGCCAGAGGCTCCAGGTAGGACCGTTCTCCCCAGCTGCAGTGTACAGCACATTTTTTACATCTGGTCCGGTTCGGACTGGTCCAAGGGCTACTGCATGAACTATCTCGCGTTTAATTTGCTCAAAGGCTTGTTGCTGCTCAGGGCCCCATTTAAAATCATTCTTCTTCCGGGTCACATGATAGAGAGGGCTTACAATCAAACTGTAATTTGGGATGTGCATTCTCCAGAACCCCACTGCACCCAAGAAAGCTTGTGTTTATTTCTTATTAGTTGGTGGAGACATTGCTGTTATCTTGTTGATCACATCTGTGGGGATCTGTCTACGTCCATCTTGCCATTTTATTCCCAAAAATTGAATCTCCTGTGCAGGTCCCTTGACCTTACTCCGTTTTATGGCAAAACCGGCTTTCAGCAGGATTTGGATAATTTTCCTCCCTTTCTCAAAGACTTCTTCTGCTGTATCGCCCCACACAATAATGTCATCAATGTATTGCAGGTGTTCTGGAGCTTGCCCCTGTTCCAGTGCAGTTTTGCCACTCCTCCCAGTCAGGCTGATTTCAGCCTCCAGCACAGTCAACTCTTGGGATCCTCCTGTTACTCCAGAAATATAGATGGGTTCCACCCCTTGACAGCTTGATGGCATCAGGGTACACTGTGCACCGGTATCTACTAGAGCCTTATACTTCTGTGGGACTGATGTGCCAGGCCATCTGATCCACACAGTCCAGTAAATCCGATTGTCCCCTACCTCCACCTGGCTGGAGGCAGGGCCCCTCTAATGGTCGTCACAGCATTGGACACTTAAGTCGTGTTGAAAGGGATTATTCTTCGTTATCACAGGAGCTGGAGTAAAATCAGCTCTTCCACTCCATCTGGGAAACTGCTCACCAGAGACTGAAGCCGTAGCTCTCATGGGACGATCAGTCTTGGCCCTTGCTCCCCTCTTCAGTTCACTCACCCGTTCCTCCAAAGCTGAAGTAGGTTTTCCATCCCACTTTGTCATGTCTTCTCCGTGATCCAGCAGGTAAAACCATAGGGTACCCCGTGGCGTATACCTTCTGTATCTCCTCTCTTGAACAATAGGACGTCTTTTGTTAATAGCTGAGACGCGTGTTGGTACACGTGAGGAGCTGGATAAATCAGATACATCGTCCCTCAATTTGTCGAGGTCCTGGGACAGTTTTTTCACAGCTGAGATGATGGAAGGAGTGAGATTGTCTTCGAACTCTCGGAGTTTATGAACCATTTCATCCACTGTTAGTGGTACTATGTCATTCCAGGTCACTGTTGCCAATGAATGGGCATATGATGACGGTGCATTCCGTGTAAGTTTTCGCCACATGGGTCGTGTACATTCAACTTCATCTGGATCTATAGGTGTATCCCCGTTATTCGGCTTGATGTGATAGATCATCTCTACGATGGCCGATTCCCTCAGAGACTGGATGCCTTTGTCTATAGTAGTCCACTTGGCCGAACGACTCGTAACATCGTCCTTGTACGGAAACCTTTCTTTCACAGCTGCCAAGAGCCTCCTCCAAAGGCTGAGGGACTTTTTCTCTCTTGCAATTGCTTTGTCAATTCCCCCTTCTCTAGCAAGTGATCCCAGCTGCTTGGCTTCTGTACCTTCTAGTTCGTGACCATCGGCCCCATTGTCCCAGCATCGGAGTAACCAGGTGATGATGTGCTCCCCTGGTTGACGGGTAAAATCTTTTCGCATATTCCGCAGCTCGGTTGAGGTCCGAGGTCGAGAAGTTACCTCTTCTTCTTCTTCTTCGTCATGTGAGGATGACTCCTGATCAGATTCTGGACCGGGTGGTGAATTCATTGGTTCTTCATCTCCAGGGGCCCACTGACCTAGATACTTGCCCATACTATCCCACACACCCTGCCACTCATGGCTGTCCAGCCTCTGGGAAAATCTCTCGGTCCTCCTACATCGTCGTTTGACCCCAGACAAGACCCAAACCTGAATCTGCTTAACTCTTGAAATCAGTAGTGGGCAAAACACACTCTGTATGCGTGTTAGCATGGTGATTCCCATCACCATCAGCAAACAAGTCTCAACAGCATTAAAAGGCCATTCAAAAAATTCAAAACTCTCAAATGTAAATGGTCTGGGGGGACGACTAGGAGGGTAAAAGAATGTCTCCTTCACAGGTTGAGCACCTGAGAAGGAGAAAAAAGATGTGTAATTGCTAAGCACCTCCATCATATACCTCCCAAAGTATAAAGGTGGTGACCACACTGGGAACATAAGCCAGATCAGTTTCATGATCAATGATTCTATTGTATTACAAGTCATTACCATAAAGTACAATGGGATAAAAACCTTAGCCCAAGCCCCACACTTGAAAAACACTAATACAGCCAATACCGGATGGACGTAAGATATGGTATACTGAAACTGTGAGATCAAGAGGAAAAACCTTGAGAGACAATAAATCAGCATTGTGACGAGTGACTATCAATCCAGTCAGATCTGTTCTTATCTCAACCCCTCGTGCCCCACGTTGGGCGCCAAAAAGAACTGTCGTGGTTTAAACCCAGTCAGGTAACTTGTTCACTCACTCCCAGTGAGTGGTGCCGAGCTGACAACAATCAAGGTCTGTGTTCGTCTCCCCCCCCTCCCTGCACCGGGGCTCTCCCCTTCCCCGCTCCCGGAGGAACGGGGAGGAGGATCGAGAGAGTGCAACTCCTACGGATTGAGACAAGAACAGTCCAGCAACAAATCACCACTGCTACTATCAGCTAAAACAATGATAAGGGAAAATAACAAGGGAAGAGAATACGATACCACCGGCCAAGAAAACGAGTTCTACCCGGAAGCTCCTGTCCTTCCGGGTAACTCCCAGTTACCCCCCACCCCGGGCATGACGTGCTGTGGTATGGAATACCTCCCCGGCTAGCCCGGGTCAGGCGCCCCGTCTCTGCTTCCTCACAGCTTCCCCTCCTCCCTGGCAGAGCATGAGCCTCACAGAGTCCTTGGTCAGGGTAAACATCACTTAGCAACAACCGACAACATCGGCTTCACCAACGCTGTTCTCAAAACTAGAAGTCAAAACACAGCACTGCACCAGTTAACACAAAGGAAAAAACATGACTGCTACTGCTGAACCCAGGACAGAAGCCGTTCTGCGAACACAGCCTTTCCAAATGATAGACGCTGTGTACTCTCAGTTTTCAACCATACTCCTCTTACACACAAAGGACTGTCCCTCTTTCCTCCCTACAACCTTCTCTTTTATGTACAACTCAATCCTTAGACTTGCATGGTCCAAAATTGAACACCAATTACTTTCTAGAATAAAGTTTGTCATCCAGTAACATCCATAGCCCTCACTGCTGTCTCATCTTCCCCTTTCACTAATATCATCTAACAGCATTCTGATGCCATCCACTTCCACAAACAGCTGTTGCAGTTTGCAGTTTGTAGAATATCCTGACAAAAAATATGCCAGATGGCAATCATAGCAGGTAGTAGTGCTGCCAAACAATGTACAAAGAGAAATAATTTTGTACTCTTCTAGTGGGTTCTGTTTAAATATGGAAGTAACATAAAATGGTGATATCATTCTGGATAAGAGTTGACACTAGGACAAATTCTGAAGAGTATATGTGCTAAATTGCACACCTCCACATGTACACACACCCACATCCCCACACACTGACACTTAAGAAAGTTACTGTCGTGGTTTAAGCCCAGCAACTCAAAACCATGCAGCAGCTCACTCACTCCCCTCCCTTCTCCCCCCTCAGAGGGATGGGGATGAGAATCGAAAGAATATCAATCCCACGGATTGAGATAAGAACAGTCCAGTAACTAAGGTACCATACAAAACTACTACCACCAATAATAATAATGATAAGGGAAATAACGAGAGAATATTTAAAACAGAGCACTGCGCCAGCTACTAAGAAGGAGAATAAATATATAAGGAGAATAAATATAAAATAGCTGTTACAGCTGAAACCAGGACAGTTACTGACATGTGTTTGTATATAATCTAAGATGTATTCACTTTTTTAATATCTTTTTGCATATGCAAATGTGGGTAATATATAAAGGTACACTTAAAAATCATGGATGGTCTTTTAAATATGTTTTTAATCAGCTGTGATTATATTTCCCTTTCAAAGTCAAGGATAAGCTATATCCTATTCCTGTCAAGGATAAACTGCATTTTAGGATGTTAATCTTCTGACTATTTTATTAATGCTTTTTCATTTGTGTTTTAGTGAATTTTCAGGAAGGAACTTACTAATTTAATCTCAGAAGTGGTTAGTGTTTGTGTTCCTTCTAACTTCTAGAGTGTGGTCTATGGACCTCAGGAAGGTGGATCAGTACTGATTTTGTCAATCTGTATAGTAATGAGAACAGAGAAGGCTTCTCTTATGGACCTGTTTTTGGTGATGTTTGTGCTGTAATAAAAGCAATTCCTTTCAAAGCTAAAATATTGCTAGATAATAGTCATAACTTTTTGGTATCAAGAGTTTTGGACCATTTAGTTATATGTTATGATGTTCATTACCAGTCTGTATAGTTAGCCCTTATGTATAAATTAAGTTGGAAAACAGAGTACAAATCAGATTTGTCATAGTTTGAGGAAGTGAAAGAAATAATCTTATATAAGTTTGAAAGGTATTGGTCTGGACAGATTCTCTTTAACTAGCTTTTATTGCTTCTTATGATTTCAGAAGAAACACCCACAAAGATGGCTTTGCTCATGGGACTTGTTTCTTGACTGGAGCTTAATCTGTCACGCATGGAAAGATAGCAGGGGCAATGGATAGAGGATGCCTTGCATTTACTGGCAGATGCATGATTCTTTAGGATGACTCCAAAAAAGCCTGAAGTCTTCTATAGATGGTTCCTGCTACAGCAAGCAAGATAAAGCAAAACAGTTGTGTTGTCCAAACTAGTAACAAATCAGACACATACTTCTACTGCTGCACACAGTCCTTGAAAATAGCCTATCAGGTCAAAAGATTCTTGAGTAGTCACCATCCCTGGAGGCATTTAAAAGATGTATAGATGTGGCACTTAGGAACATAGTTTAGAGTTGGATCTGACAGTGCTAGATTAACATCTGGTCTCAACGATCTTAAAGGTCTTTTCCTATCTAAATCATTTTATGATTCTAAGATTTGCAAGTAATCACTCAGAAGTCCAGCAAAGACATTGCATGCTGTCTTATGGCTCAAGGCTCCTAGTCAAGGTTAAAAAGTTTTGTTGAACACTTTTCTCTCTTTTAATTAGTCTTTGCCCAATTATAACAGTGTAAGACTGAAGAGGTCCTGTAATTCTTTATTTTACTCTTACCACCAGTTATTGTATGCCAGTATAACCATTATTCATTTTGCACAACATTTGATTGTAGAACCAATACAATTTCTCAAAACTAATGCATGCCATACAAGAAAATCAACTATATTAACTACTAGAATCAGATTATTAATTCTGAGAGTAAAATTGACAGCACATCCTTTGACAATTACTATGTTGCATTACATATATATTATCAAGTAAATGACACTACTATATGACTAGATAATAGTCATTTGTGCAAAGAAAAATAGTATTTTTGAGTAAGAAAACAAAATGAAATTCAATAACAAAAATCACGCAACAGAATAATGTCAACTTACAGAATAACATGGTTACTTTTTTGATTAAACATGTGATTCTTGATTAGCTTTTACTCAATTTAAATGTATTTGCTTTTTAATAATCAGTATAGGAAATTACTTCATTATATATGGCCCCATATATAGCCATATGACATGACATGATTATTAACACTAGAGTATTAATTAAAAAAAAGAAAAAAATAAATGCCAACTTTAATATGAATAATTATTTATTTGCTCTCCTGAGATTGGATATGCAGAATACCAGATGCCTTCTTGTTAAAGATTTCTTTTTGGTTTAAGAGTCTTTAGAATCTTAAACAAAAACCTGAGTTTAAAACATTAAGGGAAATCATTAGAAAAAGCCTAACTTTTAAAAAGATTATATAATGATTAATTTTTGGCTACCAGACAAGTGCAGGTATCTTCTAATACTGATCTATTTAGTTTTCCTTCAATATTACTTTTGTTCTACTTCAGCTGTAGTGTTTTATGATTCATTATCCTGAACAGACTTTATCTGCAGTTCTGTAAATTCTCAGCTGTTATGTATGGAAACCATTAGATTTCTTATTTTAAAATTCTCCTTTTAGTTTCCTTTCTGTCACTGACTTTGTAGCCAGTGTATACACTCCTGGATTCCTTCCTTCCATTCTTGCTAGAAATTAATTTGCTGAAATAAAAAATATTGTTAGTAGGTGCTTGTCTTCAATTTGTTGCCCTTTAGAGGATCATCCTTTAAAGCAAACCAGCAGGACTTACTGAGGTCTTTAGATTATAATGTTTCTGAAGCACTTTTCCAAACGTACAGCTGTAACTCATAGTAGGTGGTATTAATTTTTCCAAGCTTGATTTTTTTCCTTTGTATGTATAACTGATATACTGTTGGAGAGGCTTTTTCCACAGTTGGATCTGAGCAGTGTCATTTCCTGGAAGGTCCATATTGGGTTTCAGTAAAATATTGGTACAGGATGTAATCTCCTACATTTCATTCTCCGTAATTAATGGGGCTTTTCAGACCTTCTCCACCTTTATTTTTAGGTAGACAGCTCTTTACTTCTAACACTTCACTTCTGAAGAAATGACACTTTTTGTCTTCTATTCGTCAGGTGCTTCACCATCAGTTAGCATTACCATTGCCAAAAGGTGTTCTCATTTATCAGCTTGCCATTGCTATGCAAGGAGAAAAATGCATGTACTGCAGTAAAAGAACACATAACTGCAAGGATGAGTTTGGGATAGTCAGACTCCAGGGCATGAATTTTCTTCAGTCCTTTATATACTTTCATCTGTTCTTGTCCCCTTCCCATACTACATGATTCCTGTGGGACATAGAAAAGGAACTTTTGCTGCAAGGAAATTTTTCTAACATTTTAAAGCTTGTAATTGTGTATGGGAACCCTTCTATTTTTTCTCAATACTTACATTTTGCTTGTGCTGGAAGTCTGGACAACTCATTAATGTCTGACAATGAGCTTATCAGACTCTAAATGTTTCACTGGTGCCTTGATAATTTCACATTTCTACATTTCTGGAACCAGCTGCTCCTCTCCCATACAGCTAGGCTGCTGTTGTGCCAGTGTAATCCATTCAGTAATAGCAGCCTTCTCAGGCTGACCCTTTCTAAGAACAACAGCAATAACTATGGGTGTCCCTGCCCATGGCAGGGGGGTTGAAACTAGATGATCTTAAGGTCCTTTCCAACCCTAACTATTCTATGATTCTACGATTAAAGAATGTTAACCCCGACATAGTTTTGTGCCTGAACATGTATGAGAAACAGTGTTGAAAGATTTGCTACACTCAAAATAAACAACCATTTCTAGCCTTATGTCCATTAACTTAATAACCTAATTGTAGAAAGTTATCGGGTTGATCATGCGTGATATCCACTTTGTAAACCCTTTGTAAAACTTAGTGACTACTCTAAATCACCTTTGTAAGTCTCTTGCAGTTGGAAACAGTTTCCAGTAAGGTTTTGATCCATTGTTATTCCAGAGATGCAGTAGAAGCTGAGGTTTCCTTGAATTTTCCTTTTTGCCATTCTTGAGGATAGCAATTACTTTTGCTTTCTGGCAGTTCCTGGAGACAGTCAAGGCCAGGCTGGATGTGGTTTTGATCTAGTTCAAGATGTCCCTGCTCATTGCAGAGGGATTGGACTAGGTGATCTTTGAAGGTCCCTTCCAACCCAAACTATTCTATGATTCTACACTCTTCAAAACCTGACTAAATCAGAAGTGAACACTATGGTATTATTATGCTTTAATGTTAATGAATCTCATGCTTTTAATCATAATTTGTCATTACAGAGATTATTATCCTGAAATTATTGTATTATTTTCACATGTAGTCGTTGTTGTTCAGATACAGTTTAGCTAGTATTCTTTCATCCCTATCAAATTTACTTGTAGTCTGGAGGGTTTTGAAAAATATCAGTGACTGATATTTTTTTAATTTTAGTGTCTGGCCCTCCATGGGTTTTCTTTAATTATACTTCCATTAGATCCAACTGCAAAAAGAACGGCATACTTCTTAATTTCATGAAGATCCTAAGTATACTAAGGATCTAGTATTTCATGAAGATCCTAAGTATACTGTCTAAAAATAATAGTTATCTTTTTTTTTTGTTATCTCCAAGATGGAGGAAGAAGCTTTCAATTAAGAATCACAACCAGTGATGAATAAATAATCTGAACATTGACTTTTATTATCATTGATGTTCTTCAGTGATACTTAAACACCACTGAAGTATGTGGCAAAGAAAATGCTTTCTATGAAAATAATCATCCACAAATAGCTAAATAGATAATTCTGTATTGCTGTACAAATAAATCTCCTTTTTCTTACCCAACTAATCATGTCTGAGTGTTGAAAGACCAATAACACAAAATGCTAACAAAATTATTTCAAATTTCTCAATAACTCAAATACCAACGTCTCATTTTTTGCTTCATTCATCATCTGGGCTGTGAAAACTGAAACTCAGAAGATCTGTGCTATATTTATACTGACATGGAAAACAGGACAAGGAACTCAAATGGACCTTCTTACTACTGTTAGTTCAATACTACAGTGTTACCTTCCTCTATTTTGGACAAACTTACTTCGGTTGACAAGCCCAAAGACTTCTTTTGCTGTACTGACAGTGAAAAAGGGCCTCTGTGCAATTTAAATGTGATTTGAATATTTTACACTATCAATATGATATAAATAAGTCCCACTGCAAATTATAATATTTCATACCTTCATCAACTTCTGTGACTGAAGAAGCTAGAAGGCATTCTAGAATTATATCAATATTACTTAGATTGGAAGGTCATGCAGAATTCTGAATAACTACATCTTAGTGACATTTTTATTCTTAAAGATTTGTGGAGATGGCTAGCACTGTTCTATCAAAAATGTAGTAACTCCAGTTACTCCAATTTGGAGTGAATAAAACCAAACAAATATTACTTGCTTGTTTAATGCAATTTTTGTGTGTTCTTTTCATCTTTCCAAAATATCATCTATTATTGTGTATAAAAAGACTGTTTTTCATCTAGAGAGACCCTACAAGTACAAATAACTAGAATGCTTGTAAAACTTGCCAAGCCAAAGCTAGAAAAAAAAGCATATTTTTTATAAGAAGTATTGCACCATAAAAATCTCATTGTGAAGACTATATGTTTATACACTGCTGAATTTCTTGAGGTTCAAAAGTAGAGGTTTGCTTGCTTTTGTGCTTATGAGAAGTAAGGAAATTTTCACACTAGTTCAAGATATTCTATTATGTACCACTCAGATTTATAATGCTTAAATGAGTATGACAGGGAAAAAAAGACCAGGAACCTACATGCACAACTGTAATTTAAGATTTTTCCCTTTTGTCAGTAGGCTTGATTACTTGTTAGAGACTTCACAATGACCCCCACATATTTCATGTGAACATAACTGATGAGGACTGATAGACACTGACTTAAAAATTAGCATTTCCATGGAAGCCAACATCAATTACCATCAATGATGGGATGTTCGTCTAGGAAATTCTGAACAATATCACAATATAAACCAAATCACATAGTTTTACAGCAAATACAAAAGCAGCATTAACAAAATGGAGAGGGAAAAACAGCAAAAGAGGCTAATGGCACTGTTACAGCAAGCAGAATATTTTCTTCTATTAAAAAAAAAAAATCAGCAGGAAGTAACAAAACATGAGATTTTTGTTTTCTTGTTTATTTTCACCAATACCTATTGTAAATGTAACTGTTTATGTTGTAAAAAATGTCTTCCAGAAAAATTTATGCAAGAAGTATGTTTTTTCAAGGAACGTGTTTGGGTATTTTTGTGTTATATAAGTCTCTTAAATTTTGATTTTCTCCTAGGTCTGAGTGATTCATGAATCTTGAATATATTCAAGATCTTCATATTCTTTAAAAAAATGCCTATACTACAAGGAGATCTTTAAGATTACTTTTGCTGAGCCTTGCTAACTTACTACTATTCTAAGATGGTACTATTCTGTAAGCTTATACACAAGTCTTGGGTACATTTGAGACAAGGTGATGACATGAGCTACCATTTTCCCTCAAAAACAAAACTGCGGCTCCAGGCTGAAGAAGTGCTACAGCCTACTCTACCAGATTTCCATCCCAGCATGAGTCTAAGATGCCAAAAGGTGGCCACAATTCATTTTTGACATACCCTAAAAAAGGAAGTTCAAAATCTCAAACAGTACTAGGTAAAATGTTTGTATGTTCACATGAAGATGTTGGAAAAACAGAAACAAAGCAAAAAAATTAATTTTCTTTTCAGCTGCATTTAAAAAAAAAATTCTTCCTTTTTTTCAATTTTACTTTTGAAAAATAGCTGAATTAGTGTCTAAAAAAGTGTCTTTTCAATTTTACTTTTGAAAAATAGCTGACATTTCAGTGTCTAAATGAAACATGCTTACAATAGCCAAAGTCATTAAGAAGGGATTACAGTTAGGAATAGCTAAAGTAGTTAAAGTGGAAAATAAAGGGCTGGAGTACTGAGAACTTGAAAAAAAAGCTAGAGTTTTCCTTAGATAGCAAAGCTCATGTGTTTGTAACCTCACTGACTTCAGATAACTCACTTTTCTTTTTGAAATCAAGCCAAGACATACCTATCATTGAATGTGTGGAGTAATATTAGCTAGCAGGGTTATTAGGATGGTATACTTTCAGCTGGCCAAAAATAAACACAGTTTATCACATTAGTTTCCTGGATGTTGACTTTCATGAAGTATTTTCAATTTGCCAGGCAGATATGAAAATAAGACCTTGTTCAGTTAATACTGAAATATGAGTCTTTATTTGGCCTATTTTCCAGCCTTACAGGAAAACCATAACTTATGGGCTCTCTGCCCTGCTCAGCAGCTGTAGCTTGTAGGACTGGTGTTCAGGGCTTGAATGTCTATAAAACTGTACATAAAATGTTTTCCTCAACTTTGATTGCAAATTGAAATATGCCAGACTATTACTGATGTTGATAGATTCTATCGTGTATGTTAACATCAAGTAGTTTAATGAAGCTGCATCATTATTTTGTGTTAAATCTCAAAGGAGAGAGGATGTGAAAGAAATATAGACCTCTCAACAGAGTCTATAAATCCAAGCAGGTTCATAAGTGCACACCTGTACGTATTAATTCAGTGACTGGGGAGAATCAGAAAGGGAGATAGTCTCCCTGACAATATCTATAATACTAAATCATAAAGTGCCAGGAGCCAAAATCTTTTCCCAAGGCAGTCCATAAGTTTATACTCATGCAGTTTTGGATTAGTCTCATTATTGTATTGCTACCTTCGAAAAGTCGCTTGGAAGAGTACAAATCAGAACTAGAGAATGAACTAAAAATTAAGTTGCATGTATCTCTTGTAAGTAGCACATCTTTCTATTTTATTTCTACTCTAAATCCAGTTACAGACAGTTTCTGTAAAGGTCATGAAGACTTTGAGCTGACAAGCCTTTGTTATCCTCTCTTATTTCCTTGAAGAACAGAACACAGATACGCTAGTAAACAGTGACTGAATTTCCAGTCTGGACAATTCTTTACCCAGACATGCTGATGAATCTTAATGTATTTGTAGTTCAAAATCTAAGGTTCGCAAAAAATTAAATTACTTTATTGTGTTTGCATTTCAAATTGTCCTCCACGCTGTATCTTTATTAGAATAGTAGTACAATAAAGAAACAGAAAGGTAGTAAGTGTGGGAAAGTTGATGTGTCCCTACACGCTTCTTATTCAAAGTAATTGTGAACTTACTGCTGAAAGATTGGCTTTCTGAGAATTGATATTGTTTCGGAATTGATTTTAGCATTAGTTAGAGTACATCTGACACCTCTGGAAAGAGTTTGTTCCCTGGGCATCTCTATATGAGTCTGCAGTCTTGATAATATAAATTATCTGGGTGAATATTTACATACCTATGCAAAATGTGCTGAGTGGGGAATCAAAAAACCGAGCTTTCTTTGCTGGAGGTGAATGGAAACCTGCTACAGAAGCAGTTGCACTGATCAAGTACAGTGCTGAAGGAATTTTTCTCTCTGTCCATCCTGTGTTCACTTTCTTGTAGGGTCTGTGACTCTTTTTTAGCATCTTATTTCCTTTGCATTTTCACCATGTCTGAAATATTTTACATATGCCAAGAGCAATCTTTTGCTTACTGTTTTTTTATACTGTAAAACCAGTTCTATCCAGTTGTCAAGACTGAATTCCTTTAAGGTCCCCTGTTTTTACAATTTAATCTTCAATTGCCTTTTCTTTGCTTGTGCTTTCAGGAATCCCTGTTACAGTATATTCCTTCTATCTTATAATATGATGGATTAAGGCTTTTGGTGTTTTTTGTTTCATTTGGGCTTTTGGGCTTGGTTTCTTCAGATTTTAAAACGTTTCTTGTTTTCAAAACCAAACAATTTTTTTTTTTAATTTTTTTTTTTAGGTTTTCCTTTCCACTTCACACTCATATCCTATATAAAAGTAATGTAAACAGAATTGACATGTCTCTGTGAATGTATTTGATCTAGCAATGTTTTATCCAAATTTATTTAGTTTATGCAATCAATGAAAGATTTCTGCATATACAAATATTTATTCCTTATAAATTAATATTATTAATTACATTTCAGACAGATAGTACAAGACAACCCTCTTTAATTTGGATGTACAGACACTTATTCTCTATAAGCGTTGATAGATCCAAGTGTGTCTTTATATCTTTATTAAAGAGAAATGTAATGCCTTGGATTTTCTGCTGTTTGTAGTTTTACTTTCTATAGGATTACATCTGGTTGATAGAAGCAATAGTGAGAATTAAATATTGTTGGATATTTGCAGTGCAGATGACTTACTACTATATAACATTAAAAATGTAAGTCATGTGGAATTGACAGTATGAGTGTTAGATGGAAGAAAAAATGTAACTTGCTGACAAATATCCAGTTTATAGTGAGAAGATATCTTTCTCTCATGGAGACCTTGAGAAATCATTTGCTGGGCTTAGTTATGTCTGGTTTGGTTTTGGAAAAATCTTTGCTGAGAAAATTTAAAAGTGGTTCAAAAGAAGTAGAATTATTAAAAAACCCTAACTGACTAAAACAAGATCTGTTCCAAATTATTCAGAATAGTTTCTGGTTTAGATCAGAAAAATACAAGATGACTTATTACGGGGATTAGGAATATTTACTGCCCCTGAAAAGTTACACACAGACATGCACTCCTCTGATTTGATTTGCACCTAATGGGATAAAAGTAGTGACTGCTTTTGAAACTTTGTCCTGCTTTAGAGGACAAGAAATTCCTTATAATCAGCATATTCTCAGAGGGCTATGTTACCATAGTCTTGTGGCTTCTAAACCAAACCAGCTTATGTCCAGGCAACAGAGACATGGTCTGTTTATGCAAATGTGAATAGAGATACCTAGCATAACTGGGCTTAGTGTCAAATATCTGCATGAAATAGAATATATTCATAAATTCAAATTGAATAACATGATATTCTCTGTTGACCTGGATTTCCATGACTAAATCAATAAAAAGGAAGATAAAGAACCAATAAAAACACAGTTTCTATTAAGGCTGACTAGCTTACCTCCCCATTGCCTAAAGCTAGTCCTGTGTATAGCAAATTTTCTCTGAACATAACAATTTGGGTGTTTCAAAATGGAGCCAAGAGACATAACAACTGTTTAAGAAAGTGGGCAATCTGACATCCATTGTTTAGATGTGTCTCTTTAATATAAATCAAAATCTGGAAGTAGATAACATCTTGCTGTATTGGATAGTAAAAGACAGATGTTAATGAAAATTATGCTAGTTAGGCAAAGTATAATAATTTACTTTAACAACAATCCATTGTCAATGCATTTTTAGTTCTAGAGAAAGGATTTAGTTGTTTAAAGGCTGATTGGAAAATCTGTGCAGCAATGTAGTAGCATAATAAGACACATCAACATAGTAGTTCCAGATGGCTGAACTTTTGCTTCTATACTATGAACTGAGAAACTTGGGTTCAGTAGTAAATGCAGAAGCTAGTACATAAAGCTCACAAGGGAGCATTAGTCTTGAAGCAAGAGCTTTTGGATTTCTTCTCCCACCTATATTTCCAACTTGACATATGATGTGTGATTTTGGGTTAACCTTTTTGGCAGGAAAGCCCAGTGAAGGTCTAGGAGAGGACTTGGCAGTAATTGTGCAAAGTGATCTTAATACAAATTCCTGTTAACAACAAATAAAAAAAAAATAAAATTGGGCAGGTTGTCACAGAAAGTATCTGAGATCTATATACATTTTCCAACACACAGTGTACACTCATTGGAGACTACTGTGTTATTATTGTGAAAACTATCTATGCATAGTTACAACTTCTATGTAAAATTGACTGAATAATGAAAAAAAAAACAAAACGGCTGTTCTGAGTAACTCTTTGCTTTATTCTAAAAGAGCAGCTAATTGCTTCCGAATATATTAGAGTTTATTGGTATTGTACAGATGTGTATAATCCCTGTCTTGCCCTGCTTGAATAGCAGCCATCTGTTTGTCTTAGGATGATTCCAGCATTCAATAAATACATTTCTGTTTGTATCTGTGTTGTGGTTTAAACCCACGTTGGGCACCAGAAAGAACTGTTGCGGTTTAAACCCAGTCAGGCAACTTGTTCACTCACTCCCAGTGAGTGGTGCCAGGCTGACAACAATCGAGGCCCCCCCCCACCGGGCCTCTCCCCTTTCCCACTCCTGGAGGAACAGGGAGGAGGATCGAAAGAGTGCAACTCCCACGGGTTGAGACAAGAACAGTCCAGCAACCAATGTACAACACAAATCACCACCACTACTACCAACTACAACAATGATAAGAGAAAATAACAAGGGAAGAGAATACAATACCACCGGCCAAGAAACGAGTCCCACCCGGAAGCCCGTGTCCTTCCGGGTAACCCCAGTTACCCCCCACCCCGGCCATGACGTGCTGTGGTATGGAATACCTCCTTGGCTAGCCTGGGTCAGGCACCCCCATCTCTGCTTCCTCACAGCTTCCCCTCCTCCCTGGCAGAGCATGAGCCTCACAAAGTCCTTGGTCAGGGTAAACATCACTTAGCAACAACCAAAAACATCGGTTTCACCAACACTGTTCCCAGGCTGGAAGTCAAAACACAGCACTGCAGCAGCTACCACGAAGGAGAAACATGACTGCTACTGCTGAACTCAGGACAATCTGAGAAGCAGTCACTCTTTCCCCTGCCAATGTAAGCAGGATGGCATGACACATAATGAGATTTGTCTTTTAATACCACTAATGTATGTAAGTATTGTAACTGGCTGTCCTGGTTTTGGCTGAAATAGAGTTATTTTTCTTCCTAGTAGCTTGTAGAGCTCTATCTTTTGGATTTGTGATAAAAATAGTGTGTACGGTACACTAATTTTTAGCTATTGCCGAACCGTGCTTGCATAGTGTCGAGGCTTTTTCTGCTTCCCACTCTGACTCCAAAGTAGGCTGGGGGTGCACAAGAAACTGGAAGGTGGCGCAGCTGGCACAGCTGACCCCAACTGACCAGAGGGATACTCCATACCGTATGACATCGTACTCAGTCAAAAAATCTGGGAGAAAAAGGAGGAAGGGGGTAACCTTTGCTGTCATGGTCTTTATCTTCCCAAGCTGCTAACGTGTAATGGAGCCCTGCTTTCTTGGAGATGGCTGAACACCTGCCTGCTGAGGGCAGTAGCGAATTAATTCCTTATTTTGCTTTGCTTGCACATGCAGCTTTGTCTTTCCCTTTTCAACTGTCTTTATCTCAAGGCAAGGTTTCTCACACTTTTACCCTTCTGAATCCCTTTCCCATACCACGGGAGGGGAGTCAGTGAATGGCTGTGTGTTGTTTACCTGCCTACAAGTATTAAAAGTATGACAACACTGGGTTAGACAGGTGCAATCCTTTTTGAAAGAGCTCCTATGATTCAGTTAACTGTGCTAAGAGACCCGTCAATTAATTGTAGAATTTATAGCAATCACAGTTGGGATTCTTTCTCTTTTCATTAATAAAAAATTATTTCCTAAGAACTGCTTAGAAAATTGTTGCGCTATCCCTGTGTTCTTATTATTTAGCTAAAGAGAAAAATAGTTTATAAAAGAGAAACTTCTAAGTAATTTAATGAATACATGAACAGGAGCCTTGGAAACCAGAAATCAGGTTGATCAGAGACAAAAAAGTTGGCATTCAAACATGGCATACAGTTACATTATATTATTGTTATTATTCAGAGATTTTATTTTAGTGTTGAATAACACTTCAGAAATTTGAGTGAAATACAGCCAACAGAGAATAAAGGATTGTAAATAAATTAAATAACAGGTAAAGCTGACTATGTAAGAAAGAAAAGAACCCTTTCTGTTGCCTCTAACTTTCCAAGTATAGGCATCAACAAGCATAAATCAGATGAGATACCAAAAAACATTTTTAAAATTTTGACAATCAACAAGGGAACAATGGAAGAATTTGTTTAGATTAATTTTCAAATATGGAGTAAGTTTCAAGGAACATCTCTAAATTAAATTCAGAATAGGTACAGTTAAATACAGAAACTCCATTTAACATTTTGGAAGTCATTTGCATAAGCTGTCAGAGAATCATTATCTACCTTTTAAAATATGATGGACAGTGAACCATTTTATGGCAAGTTGTGCTTGCTTTCAGAATTAATCAATGTGATTAAGAACTGCTGAATCAGACTCTTCTGAGCATTCTATTGTATTTGTGATGTACAAATCATGAAAATGGCGTTTTTTTTTCCCTGATATGAAGAAGTTCCAGTCTCTGAGGCCAGTTCATTTCAGAATGAATTTACCTATTAAAGAGACCGTCTCGAAAAAAAAAAACAGACAAATGAGACGGAGCTACACAGTTGCACATAGGTATCTGCCAGGGTTATCAGAAGTGTCCTGAGCCTTATCCAGAGGCTTGGTTTTGGAGGCTCATGGACAAAGTAGAGCCAGTGCAGTCAAGGGTGGACCCCATCCAGCCAGTGGTGGTGGGGAAAGAACTCCAGGCAGTGCTGTAGAATGGTTGCAACTGGGGTCCATGCCCAGACCACGAACACTGCCTTCAGCTGAGGGTCTCCCTGGCCCTGCCTAACCTGTGGTGCAGCCATGCCCTGCCTGGCCATGCTGAACCAGCCACCACGGGTGGGCTAACCTCTTGGCCTGGCCTTGCACAGTCCCACTCTTGCGGTACTGTGTGGCCATCCCAGGGCTGTGTCTGACCCTGCTTCCCCTCACTGGGCCTTATTTTGACCACATAGATATGAACACGTCAGACCCAGTGAGCTGCCAGCCCTAAAAATCTGCCAAATGAAAATGTGCATGCATGTTTTCCATATATGCAAAACAACTTTCACGAGAACCTGCAGTTTTTTTAAGATTAAAACTGTACCTAGTGGTTCAGAGATGCCTAAAGCTTTCAGATGAAATAAGTGGTCCTGTTTTTAACTTTTTCTTATGTTCAGTCATGAAGTTCATATCATTTTAACCAACAGCTCTACAAAAGTGATAAAACTGATGTACAGTTTAACCTTGTTCCATGAACCCTAGTACTAGATACTTCTTACCTAACTTGAGGCAGTTCACTAACAACCGCTTCATCTAAGCTTCTAGTATGATGGAGGAGGATAGGCTCTTTCAGGGAATAATTCGGCTGTTCTGAAGATGTCAGTTCCTGTCCTGAGGTGGCTATTTTGCTACATGAATTGTCTGTTTTGCATAAGACAATCTCTTAAATTAGATATCTTAGTGCCCAGAGCTATATTTAGGTCTTTTCCTTGAGGACAAGATGAGCTTTCTGAGAATTTGCAAGTGATTTTGAGTTAAAAGAATTTAAAACACAAATTCTTCATGAAATATTGCTGCATTATCAGTCTTTCTGTTTCCTAAAGAAGAAAACAATCCTTTCTTTGAAAGAACACATGCCTCAGATTTTATGCATACTGAGAATTTATGAAGCTGTAATAAACAACCTATCTCTAAACAACCATGACTTTTTAAAAAGGAAGTGTACTTAATTACTTATGTATCTAATAATCGTAATTAGATTTCCAAACAAAATGAAACAATAGAAAAACTCACAAATGATGATCCAGACAAAAGCTGAATACATAAATATTGCACTTAAGGAAGAAAAATCTCAGAAATTTAAAAGAATTAAATAATTAATTCTTCAAAAGTCTGGGAACTAAGAAATATGTGATCATGACAGAAATAGTGTGGCCAGCAGGGAACTACACTAGGGAAGTAATAATGCCCTTGTACTCAGCACTGGTAAATGTGTCGGGGCTGCACCTCAAACACTGTCTTCAGTTCTGGGCCCCTCACTATAAGAGAGGTATTGAGTTACTAGAATGGGTCCAGAGAAGGGTAACAATGCTGGTGAAAGGCCTGGAGCACAAGTCTTACAAGGAACGGCTGAGGGCAATGGGGTTGTTTAGTCTGGAGAACAGAAAGCTCAGAGGGGACCTTATCGTTGTCTACAACTACCTTGAAAGGAGAATGGAGCAAAAAAGTGGCTGGTTTCTTCCTCCAGGTAACAAGTGATAGGACAAGAGGCAGTGGCCTCAAGTTACACCAGAGGAGGTTTAGATTGGATGTTATGAAAAATTTCTTCACTAAAAAGTTGATCAGGCATTGGAACAGGCTGCCCAGAGAAGTGGTAGAATCACAGTCCCTGGATATGTTCCACATGTAGGTGAGGCCCTTAGTAACATGGTTCAGTGGTGTATTTGGCAGTCAGTGTAACAGTTGGACTTGATGATCCTAAAGGTCTTTTACAACCTAGCTGATTCTATGATTTTATCATTCTATGCCAGTAAACATAAATACTGATATAATGTAATGCAGACTGATTATTCAAGTTTGTAGACTTAGATTGAAGTGTTCTTACAATAATTCTTGTGTGTGCAATAACCAAAACCATTGTCTTCTGGGTTTGCTTATTGTTTTTTTTTTCTTTAAATAACTGATGAATGTTCAATTTCAGCTGAATGAATTTTAGGTTTGGAAATAGATAATTACATTTAACTAGCCAGGCAGTTTGAGGAGTCGAAATTCTCCATGAGTTTTCTAAATGTAAAAAACGCATTACTCAAAATCCATTTACTGATAGAATACACAAGCTACCACATGATTAGCCAGTTGTGCATATTGCTTGCTCTACTCTACCCTTCTGGCTGTTAGCCTTGTTTTTTAAGGAAAGAGGTTTTTATTGTTTATTTTGGGGGTTGCATTTTGTGGAGTATTATTTTTTGTTTTTTTCTGTGTGTTTCTGGATTGGTAGGGGTTTTTGTATGTATGTGTTTGGGAGGTTTTTTTATCCTTTTGAAAAACAGATCAGTCACCAAAGGCTGGTCATGACCTTCACTTTATCTGCTGCTTTTCAATTTAGACTTATAAAATAGAATAGTGTGGTGAATTGAAGGACAAAAAAAAATTTCACAGTAAAACTGGATGGATACTGACAACAAATGCAAGGCTTAACTGGGAGAGAGGGATTGTTTTTAATAATCACTGTGGTAGGTATTGATTTATGTGGCATAAGAATACAAAGTTTTCCCTTCTGTATAATAAGCCATGAGCCTGAAAGTAATGGAGAATCATACTTTTCATAATCAGTTGTCAGGAATGTGTTTAATGTGTGCTATGGGGTAGTCTACACAGCCCCCTCTAGGTAATACATGGACATGGTTAACAATAACTGATAAGATAGAAATGGGAGTACAGTGTGTGTGGGTACAATACCAAAACCTGCCTGGTCTGAGGCAGTGATTGCCCATTAAATCATAAAAGTACGAAGAAATTTGCAAGCACAAAGTTTAAGAAGACAATCAATCAAATCAAAGAGTAACCATATTGCAAAAACACTTCTGGGGAAGTCATGCCATCAAAAAGGACCTCAAAGTGAGAAAGTGGTAAAAAAGTGGCAGCCATATCTGGTTTGTCAATGCCAGAATTCTCCTCGCAGCATCATGACCTCTGTTTTGGCATGACAGAGCATCCTTCACTTTAAGCAGTCTACATTTCCTTGCAGAATACCACAAATAGGTACACACATCTTGGACGTGTGTATTGACTTCATGTGGGGTCTTTCTTGCTTATTAGTGGGTTGTTGGAAGAGACAAGGGCAAACATGAAAGTTATTTACAAACATGAAAGTTATTTATAAACGCAGGAGGTGTGTGCAAATAGGGCATCATGCATTCCCAGGAGATGGGTTTTGTACTTGTAACTCACATTTGCTGGTCTGGGAGCTTCTCTACATGAAAGTGTGTGAGGGAGGAAGGCAAGTTTAGACCTTGAGATTAGTCATAGAAGGGTGGTTAAATCTGTAGGTGCATGTTTGCATTTTGTGAGTAGCTAGCATTGTAATATATCTGTTGGGTTGTTAATATTGATCCTGAATGCATAGTTCACTGTTGGTTAATTAAATGTTGTTATAATAAATGGATAAACCACTTTAATCCTGATTTGATTTAAGCTGTGCAATCTGAGCAGTTTTCCTCTGTGACAATGTATAATGGTTTAAGTTTCTCTGAATCCAAAATGTACTTTAATGCAATTTAAACAGTCTGGTTCTCTATATCTAATCTAATGAATGAAATTATTACTGGAGTTCTGTGATGATGAGTCAATAGGTTATAGCTTTCATTACTTCTCTGTCAGCTGTTGCATATGGATTCCCTTGAAATTGTACATTAAGTTATTTGTGTTAATATGTGAATTCTGAGGGGATAAAAACGCACCACTTCTAGTAACAACTTCAACATGTCACATATACAAAAACCTCTTTTTAATATATTATCTCTTACAAGAATAAAAATGGTGTAATTAAATGTGTAATTGAATGTGTATCCTGAAATAGTACTGTATGAATATATAGTATAAATATGAATACATGTACACACACCTATGCACATAAATGTTTAAAATAGCTGAAGTTGCAGAGGACAGGAAATCAGTCCATTTTGGGCTCTATTTTCTTTCTGTGTGAAGGAAGTAACTTGAAACATACTGTCTCTAAATTACTTCATCCTACAGATTACACTACTGGGTTTTGGTTCCTGAGCAGAGTACTGCTCTTACAAATCTAATGAAAGCTTTTAGCCAGGTAGATAGTATTCTTGCTTTAGATGGTAAAAGTCCACAGGTTTTTGAATTAACTTAGAGTGCAGAGTCTTGGGACTTGTTTGAGCTTACCTTGGCCTGAATTGACATTTCGACACTTTTGACAAGAGTCAAATGACTGTTGCTTGACCTGTCCCCAGCTTTTTGTCTGGGAATACTATGTATGACAAAACATATATGACAAAAAAATATATGACCAATCTAGGTACCATGATGACATCTCATCATAACTTCCCTTTCCTGTACTTGGTATTCTTGAGGAAGTCTGAAGCAACAGCATTAGGATCAAGAGGAACCCTTTGATAGACATAGCACTAACAAAAAGCAGAGAATCCTGTTACACCTTTGTAAAGTTGACTTCATTATGAATTAGACATTTCTGCACTTATTAAGAATTTTGGTATTAGTCTACCTCTTCAGTAACAGTTTATGTATAAGACTGTTAAAACACTAATTAGACTAGCCATATTTTCTTGCCTTTGTGTATACAGTGTTTCCCTTTGTTTTACATCAAGATTTTGAGTGTAGCAATCTTAGGTGCAGGTATTCAGCTGTCAGAGCAGACATTCAGTAGTTCAGCTTCTATTAAGGCTGGTGGAACTATGACAAGCTGTATCTTCTGATACATTCAGAACTAGGTGATTCTGAATATGGTAATAAAACCCTTATTCCACATGCTCTTTCATAACAACAAATGATACAAGGTTGCTGACCTCAACATTACTGAGAATGGAATAAGAGTAAGGCCACAGATAAGTTTAAATACTAAGGACTGGATCTTCCATTTAAAGCTGAGTAGCTGTTCCTTTCTTTTATTGCAGCCATTCAAATGAAGTTGCAGAGGACACACACATACACACAAAAAAAAGGAAAAAAATAGAAAAAGAAAGAAAAAGGGAAAGAGAAAGCTTATCATGCTAATAGGAAGTTTATATTTTAGAGGTCTTACCTTTTCTAAGGGTCTCCGCAGTGACTTCCAGCAGGGTTCCCATTAATATAAATTCCTGTGAGTTTCCAGGGTTTTGAATTACACCTGTGCACATGCTGTTCTACATATGTATTCTGTGTGATCAAGACCAAGGAGCAATTTTGAAGATATATGTAAGCCAGAATTTGTGGAGGCATTTAATTAATTGTGTGGACGTTTTTCTTCAAATGCTTATTGTCATGAGGTTTTGTATGTTTCACTCTCTTGTAGCTTCTGAACTAATAGGCTGTTATGTATTAAATTTAACAGAAAGGTAAAAAAAAAAACTTAAAGAAATAAATTATTTGTTCATCTTCTGAAAATAACCATCCAGTTAGATAAGATAAAAGTCAGCAGCATTCTCAGTGAGAGTAAGCATTTTATATTCCACTTTGCAGGGCAATGTGCATATAGATACAAAATCACAACTACAGAACAAAATCTCAGTCTTACCTTGTTCCTTAATAAAAACCACAGTACTTAACTAGAATCAGAATCATGAGAAAAAAGCTTCCATTAATTCCATTGTTTTCAGGAGAAATGTGTGTGTATGCTGTAGGTGTATAGTGTTAACTAATCCTACGGCCCTTTTAGTCAAGATCCACTGGGTTATTTTTTTGAAAGAAGTCTTATTTTTTGTTAGGTCTCTGAATTGGAATTGTGTTCAGCAGCATGAGCTCATTTCCTTTTGACATATACAGGGACTAGCCATGCATTACATTTACAGGGTCCAATATAGAAAGGTGTCTTAAGCTCATGCGTTGTGTGACAACTGTCTTTTATATGGCTGAACACGTATCTCAGGAGATAGAATCCATTAAGCACATAAAGAAAAGGCTTGCTATACATGTAAACGGACAATGACTTTGATAGGTGAGCCTGTATAGTCTCAATATATAGCTGTTCTCTTTGCTGGCACAACACAATTTGTTATTTTTTAACTTCTCCAACACAGGATGTTCCTGCTAGGCTTTTTTTCATACTGAGACATATTTTTTGATAACTAAAATTGCTCAATTTATAAACCATGCTCTCTTTCACACTTTTCTGTTACTCTCTCTGAAAAAGAGTGGATGTATCATTACAAAGATCCATCTTACAGGTGTTTCAACTTGTATGCTCCATAAGTTCTAAACGCAAAAAAACCAAACAACAGCTCAGTGTTTAAATTGTACTTGTTAAAACTCTGGTCTAACTGATTCTACTTCTTTACATACCTGCCCATGTTATTTGGCTGGATTCTAGTTCATGATTTATGTGCTCTCAGACCACCTGAATTGGGTCAGCTAAAGACGTCATGTACCTAGATTAACTACAAATACATTTCTGCTTAGTGCAACTTAGCCTTTCAGAAAATTGTATTAAATACATGTGCACATACACTGCACACATTTCCCGAAGATGTACTGAAACAAGATTGCATTTCTTGTTGACAGGTCACAAAATAGACATAGTCATTGTCAGAATTAATAAATATCCAGTAACCCCATCCCACACTCCACACCCTTCACAGTTCTTCAGAACTTTGCAAGAAACCTAAGATTTCTTGGTTTCCTCAACCAGCTTGGGTTTTTTTCTTAGTTATGGATTCTGACCCTTTTTTTTTTTTTTTTTTTTTGAGATTCACTGAAGTTGTCTAAATCTTCTCTTTCAGAAAGTTGTGCCACAGAATATCTTTACTAGATATCCAGACTTAAGTGGTTAAGTGGTAAAAATTATTCTAGTTCTGGAGATACAATATATCTAAATTCACTTACATCTGAGTCTTTATCAGCAGTGGAGATGTAGCTGTCATATGTGGAAGGATTAATCAATTGAAACACAAAAGATGATATTGAAAATGGGTCAAGTGAAAGGATTTCTAAAGTTTCTATATATGTCTCTTGGCTGCAAAGATGACTGAGGGTGAGTAGCTTGGACACACATAAATTTTGAAGGTGCTTACAATTAGATTAGATTATGTACACCTCCGATATTGGTTTAATGACCATGTAGGAATTCACCTATTGCTTAATTTTCAGAATTATTCAATTTGTACATGTATGTGGTTGACAAGTACCTCCCTTCTCTATTACCTTGACTTTTGTCAGTGTTCACAGACCCTCCCTGGGCAAGAGAGCACAGGGTTTACAGAATGTTATTTGCCTTGTGAATTGAAATTTGATAATTAAAGCATTTATTTTGGATGTGGAAGACTTGACTTCTGTACATTACAAAGCATGCACACTGTCCCTGTGTTGTAACCCTTGACAGCCCATGTCCCCAAACAGCTAAGACATATGTCAAAATCATTGTGTTATACCTCCTGAAGCTGTGTCATGGTCACCTAGGGGCGCAAGAAGCAGAAAACGCAAAGTCTGGTGTTAGTATTTTGGGCAGTCATCTGGGAGAGAATAACAGCTGTGGTGAGAATCCTCACGTCATAAGAATCCTATTCATGCAATTAGTTTTGTTTCATTTTATTCTATTTTTCATACAATGTTACTGTGAAGTCTGTAGAATAGTTTGGGTTGAAAGAGATCTTCAAAGATCATCTGATTCCAAACCACCTACCACAGGCAGGGAAACCTCTTCACTAGACCAGGTGGCTCAAAGCCCCATCCAGCCTCGCATTGAACACTTCCAGGCATGGGGCATCGCCAGCTTCTTTAGTCTAACTAACTTTTCCAGTGACTCACCACCCACATAGTAAAGAATTACTTCCTAATGTCTAATTTAATCTACCCTCTTTCAGTTTAAAAGCATTCCCCCTTGTCCTGTAACTACATGATCTTCTAAAAAGTCACACTCCAGCTTTATTATAGCCCCCTTTTAGGTACTGGAAAACAGTTACAAGGTCTCTGGTGCCTTCATTTCCCCAGGCTGAACAACCCCACCTCTCTCAGCCTGTCTTCACAGGAGAGGTGCTCCAGACCTCCAATCATCTTCATAGTCCTCCTTGGACTTGCTCCAACAAGTCCATGTTGCTCTTGTGTTGGGGGCCCTAGCACTGAACAGAGAGCAGAGTGGAGGGGCAGAATCACCCCTCTCAATCTGCTGGTCACACTGCTTTTGATGCAGCCCAGGACACAGTTGGTTTTCTGGGCTGCAAGTGCATATTACCAGCTCATGTTGAGCTTCTAGTCAATCAACACCCCTAAATCCTTCTCCTGAGGGCTGCTCTCAATCCATTCTCTACTATTGCTGTAATTGTTCTTGGGATTGGCTGACCCAGACACAGGATCTTGTGCTGGCCTTGAACTACATGAGGTTTTCACTGGTCACCAATCAAGCCTGTCAAGGTCCCTCTGGATGACATTACTTCCCTTCAGCATGTCGACTGCACGAGACGGCTTGGTCCCATCAGCAAACATTTCGAGCATGCACTCAGTCCTACTGTCCATGTTGCCAACAAACGTTAAACAGCACTGGCTGCAATACTGACCTGTGAGGATCACCATTCGCCAGTGGTCTCTACTTGGACACTGAGCTGTTGACCACAACTCTTTGGTTGTCACAATCTAGACAATACCTTATCCACTAAGTGGTCCATCCATGAAATCCATGTCTCTCCAGTTTAGAGACAAGGATATTGTGCAGGTAAGTGTCAAATGTCTGGCACAAGTCCAAGTAGATGATATTAGTTGTTGACACGGAAGTCACAGACAACGCAGAGACGATCAATGTGATCAAGTGATTGCCAAATTTATTACAAAGCCTTAACTCCTTATATACTATTTCTTACATGCACTTACAGTGATTTGGCATATTATGATTGGATACATGTCTTGAAGACCCTTAGTGACTAACATCTAATTGGTTAAACACAGGTGTGAGAACTCGACCTTGAAAGCTTGACAACAGTCCACAGTTCTCATTAACTCAGTGAATTCCAGCTTCTTCTTATCTTGCTTGCTTAAGCTTCTTTGGGCCTCTCATGGCCTTGCTGTATCTTTCAGGATTATTCAGAGTTTATGTACTAATTATGCATTCTCCCATGAGAACACTGTCTCCACAATTAGTCATTCTTGTCCTTATCTATGTGGCCCCATCATAGAAGGCCATAAAAATTATCAGGTAGTTTGCCACTAGTGAAGCCATGTTTGCTGTCACCATTCATGCCATTGTTGTCCCTATGCCTTAGCATAGTTTCCAGGAGGATCTGCTCCCTGATCTTGCCGGACACCATGGTGAGACTACTCAGTCTTCAGTTCCCTAGGTCTTACTTTTTTCCCTTCTTAATAATGGGGGTTACATTTCCTGCCTTCCGCTCAGCAGGAACTTCTCCAGACTGCTATGACTTCTCAGTTATGAATAATGGCTTGGCAACTTCATCCATCAGTTTGTTCAGGACCTATGGATGCAGTTATCAGATCTCATAGACTTGTGCACCTTCTGTTTTCTCAGATGTTCTCAAACCTGATCTTCTACTACATCAGGCAGTTCTTCATTCTCCTAGTACCTGCCTTTGACTTATGTAACTTGGTCAGTGTGGCTGGAGGCTTTTGCCAGTGAAGATTGAGGCAAAAAGTTCATTGAGGCAAAAAGTTCATCGAGTACCTTGTCCCTCTCTATGTCCCGGCTGACCAGGTCTCCTATTTCCTACCAGAGTGGGCCCACATTTTCACTTGTTTTCTTTTTATCCCCAGTGTACCTATGGAAGTTTCTCTTGTTTCCCTTAATGTCCTTGGCCAGATTGAGTTCTGCCAGGGCTTTAGCTTTCCTAACGTGATCCCTGCCTGCTCTGTTTCACTATACTTTTCCCAAGCTACCCATCCTTGATTCCACCACCTGTACTCCTCACTTATTGTGCTGGAGTTCATTCAGGAGCCACTTGTTCATCCATGCAGGCCGCCCAGTGCTCTTGCCTGACTTTCTCTTTGTCCGTCTGCTTTTCTCCTGAGCTTGGAGGAGGTGATCCTTGAATATAAGCCAGCATTCTTGGGCCCCTCTTCTCTCCAGAGCTTTATCCCATGGCACTCCACCAAGCAGATATCTCAAGAGGTCAAAGTCTGCTATCCTGAAATCCAGGGTATTGAGCTTGCTGCACACCCTCCTCACTGCCCTAAGGATCTCAAACTCCACAATTTCATGGTCAAAACAGACAAGGCTGCCCTCCATCTTCACATTTCCTACCAGCACCTCTTTTTTTACTAAGGGCAAGGTTCAGCTTAGCATTTCTTCTCATTGGTTCCTTTATCACTCGCAGAAAGAAGTTAGCATCAATACATTACACAAATCTCCTGTATTAACTAATAAATATTTTACAAAATAAGACTCTGAATTCCTTGCTTTTCTCTGCCCCCATCCAAAAAAAAAAAAAAAATCTGCATTCTGTTATATATTTGTATTTGAATTATTTTATCATCTTTCGTATGTTATAAATTCAGGAATATTGATCTGAAAGTTTAATACAATTTTCAGAATGATGTACTAAAACTATATTCATTGCTTACAACATGGAAAGTCTCATCTTCTCGTGGACAGCAAATATTTTTATCAGAAGATGAATTAATACTTAACTCACTTTTTACCCTCTCTTATATCTATCCTAAGTGCATTTCTTGACCTTGTGTATGGACAAACCTTTTTAGTGATGATTCATATTTGAACAACCATTTCTAAATTAAATATCCAGCACTACAGTATTCTGATGTTTCTGGTGCATTTCTCAAAACATTGTAACATCATTGTCTTTTTTTTTTTTGAAAAAGGATAGTTAAAAATAATGTCTTTAAAATTTGATTAATATTTAAATATTTGTTCTGAGAATAAAGAATAGGTCAGAAATAAAGTGAGAACTTAAAATCACATGAAAAAAAAAGTAATAATAGAATAAACATATGGAAAAGTAAAAATTAAAGCAGTAGCTTTACCAGATGTTCTAAATACATATTGTAGCATAGAATTGCACTTCTTTGAGGAGAGGGTTTTTAAGAGGAACAGGGAATATTTAACTGGAAAATTAAGAAAAGATTTTTTTCAAAAAGCTTTTAAAAAGGAAACATTTCTTTCAGATAACATTTTTTTCCCCAATATTCTTTTCTCCCCCCTTCAGAAGTATAATTATCACAAAATCATGCTTGATAATACTTTTAATATATTTACACATATATTTATGTTTCTTTTTTTTTAATCACTTACATATGCTGCTCAATCTCCAGAACAGTATTTAACTTCAGCTTGAAACTCAGACTTCACAGAACTGATATTTTTAAGGTTTGTGCAACATATTGTTTTTTTTTTTACATATCCAAACAGGTTTTCTAATTTTTGCTCTACAAGTAGCAGTGCACTTATTAAATTCTATATATTTTAAGAAATTAACATAACTCAGTTTTAATGATATTGTCGTATAACATTTTCTTGCAAATAACTTTTCAATAATGCATAGACATTTTATTAACTTCATCTTGAGGTAGAGAGAGAGATGATTATTCATCATGCTTTTTCAGCTTTTCCTCAACTTCTAGTCATTCAACATGGTTTCCTGAGAAATCAGCTTCCCTTTGCTAACCTGTTCAACAAGAAAAAAAAAAAAAATAAACTTGCATAGTTGAGGGAAAACTTATATTCTAAAAGCAAAAAATCAATTTTGGTGTTTAAAATATTAATTAAATACTCAAAAATACAAATTATCTTTTTATTATAACTTAAGCATCATTGTCATAATCACTAAAAGTTGCTTATCAAATTTGAAGATAATTACTCCTGTACAAAGCCAATATCTAATAGCCAAAAAATATCCTGAATTCCTTTTAATCAAATTGATGGTAATGTGATTCAGTGTCCTTTATTTTTGCTGCAAATGGGGGGAAAAAAACAACCCGACAATTCCATTTTTGGAAAATGGGGGAATGAGAGAAAATAGTGCTATAACCTTGTAGTGGAAGCATAACTGGTCAGCTCTGGTTTACGCAGTATACCTTTGGAGTAATGATAATGAGCTCAATAAAGTCTTAATTCTCACTTTTCTTTCATCTTAGATAAAGTGATTTCTCCCAAAATTTTAAGTACTATTGTTTTTTTAGGATGGTTATATAATGCTATATGGTTATATAAGTTCACATAATTTTACTATACTAATATTTTGCATAATTTCAGTATTCTTATACACTTCAATTTTTTTTCACAATATTAATTTGATCAAGTATTATTATTTATAGTTGTGTATTACTAGATTAACACACATATTTTGGTGTTTAACTTGAGATGTAAGTAAATATAAGGAAAAAGAAAAATAATTGTACCAGTTTGATTACTTTCCCAGATGAAAGAGATAATTTCTATGGTAATGCCTAAATATCGTGTCACGCAGATGTGCACAAACAAGACAGCAAACAAATAATGAGAGAAAAAAAAAATCTGCTGTTTGTCAAATGATCTACTAAAGTTATTACTACAGTTAAATTCTGTTATTGCAACCATCTCATAATTTCTTTTTTATTTTTTTCTCATTTATGTCTATTTACATAACCTACAGAAACACAGCAGAATATTACATTAGGGTATGCTTTGTTTCCACAGTATCCTACTTCTTACTGTTTCTCCATGAACAGGACTAATGGCAACTGCCACTCTTTATTTTTTTTTTATCTGATATTGTTACCTTATGTCAGTGTCATACTCATGATCCACATGGGCATCTAAGGCTAACAAATCTTTAAAACATACACTTGGATCATTATCATGTTATGTGCTGGCAGACCAAAAATACTGAGACTCATTTGATATGTGAAATTTATGATACTGAAAGTATCATATGATGTAAAAAAAAAGGACACATTTGAAAACTTATTGGTTTAGGTACACCTTTGCTGAGCATATATAATTATTATGTAGAAATATATTTCAAATTTATCTTTTGCTTTTTATCAGTGATAAAGTAATTCTGTTTAAAGATGTGAAAAACTTGGGTAAAGGTGAGTAATGGTGAAATTCTATAGGGTTCTTGGAGCTAAAGCTGGTGTAGTCTTATTCACACTGTTTTTCTGCTAGTGTCCCCTGGAATTAACTTGCCTCATCTACTTGAAGTTGTCCAAATAGACAAGGAATGAACTAACAACTAAGCAAGGGTTCAGTTCAAAGGATCAAAGTTAATTCACTGGCCCTCTTATCAGAGTAGGTGCACCCACAAATTTTATTTCTTGTATTTTATTCATTTATCTTATCTACTTGAAATTTATGTATATGTAAAAATATCCAGGTTTTTTAATAATAGGTAAAAATTCTGTTTTTTTTTTTTTCAACAGAAACATAACTTTTTTTTTTAGAGGGTCAATCAAATACAATGATCTCACAAGTGAATGAAATAAGACACAGTCCTTCAAGGTTAAGTCTTTGCTTTTTGGACAAAGCAAAGATATTAAGAATACTCCTTTACAGGATGGCTCCTCACTTTGCCCATGAATAGAATAGAGCAATGACTTTGAAATGACATAAAAGTAAAAATTAGCAGGACTCAATTGTCCATACTTAGATATGTAGAGTCATTTTAGATGTTACAGGTCTTGCCTCCAGTAGCTGCTGCTACTGCTTCTGGCTGAGTGACAACCTTGTGTTGCATATGCTGGTTTACACGGCTATCTCAGTCTGAGGTATCTCAAGCATCTTTAAACATGAGAAACATGTTTAAAAATCTAAATTCTGCTAAATCTAGCTTCTGGAGAGAGATTGAGGTCATGTATCTCAAGTTATGTGTTAAGGTGTTAGGAGTAAAGTGTCTAAATTTATATTAAATCAGTAGAAAGAGAGAGATGAATTTATTTACACAAACCCAAACAATCAAGAGATGCCCTAGGTCACCTAATACATCTGTCCAGGATGAGTGAAAATGACATGTAACTTGCAGGAGATCTGTGTTATTCAGGAATCTGGAGGCTGGGAAGATTATCCCACAGGCTCTAAAATGACACTACATTCGGGCAAGTGGATGAATCGTTAGCCAGTGATAATATCTATTGACAGTTGTGGATATTCAGACACCTACATGCAAGAAACTAAATTTAGGTGCATTAATTTGAAACTCAGTCCATCACTAGGGAAACGGTAACCAATGTCTGCTGTGATGATATCCCACGGGACTTGAGTGCTTGCCTTTATCCGTGTAAAGTGCCACGCTAGCTGGCACATTGGAGGAATTGGAAAGAAATTTCTTACTAAATATGCAGGAGAGAGAGATCCATAAACCAATTAAAATTTCTCTTCCCTTTTCTCTGCCAGCTGTGAAACAGTGAAATGTAGTGTTTCAATCCACCAGCCCTCTGTCGTGGTTTAAGCCCAGGTGGTAACTCAGAACCATGCAGCTGCTCGCTCACTTTCTCCCCTTCCTTTTTCCCCAGCTCCTGGCAGGATGCAGACCTCCTGGCCAACTCCCCCCCCAGCTTATATACTGGACATGACATGCTGTTGTATAGAATACCCCTTTGGCTAGTTTGGGTCAGGTGTCCTGTCGCTGCTCAACCCTGGCTTCTTGTGCCTCTCCTCATTGGCAGAGCATGAGAGACTGAAAAGTCCTTGATCAGGATAGGTGCTACTTAGCAATAACTAAAACATTGGTGTGTTATCAGCATTGTTCTCAGACTAAAGTTGAAAGCATAGCACTGCACCAGCTACTAAGGAGAAAAATAACTGTTACAGCTGAACTCAGGACACCCTCTTAACCAAGGATGCTAAAAGACAAGTTTCACATAGCTTTCTGTTCTTCTTTAAGAATGTGTGAACCTTCAGTAGGTACTAATTGTGGGTCAGTTCTACTCTGTGAATCCCCCACTGGTGTCATCCCCCTTGAGTATCCATCCCCCTTGAGTATCCAGAAGGGCAGATACCACAGCTGTTGTGGTTCCTTCCTAACCAGCCATAACAATTATTTTTTTCAGAGGAACAAGAATAAGAACCCAGACATTTTCCCAGTGTGAGGTCAGGATATAGTTAAACACCTAGGGAATAGGAGGCCACATCCCTTACCTTGCAATAAAGACATAACCAGTGTGAAACAGAATTGACATATAAATAGATAATGCATACCTTTTTAATGTTTGTGTCATCCTTCTACCTAAAGTATCAGAAAGATTGCAAAAATGTGGGGCTTCCACTGTTAAAAAAAAAACAAAACCAAAACAGAGTCAATCATATTAAGTTTTTTAATCCAAGATTTAGAAACTTTTCACCTGGTAATTATGTAGCTATGACAGGTGAAAGGAGAGAAAGCAAAGAAGACAGACTGAAATACAAAGATTAAAAGAGATGATTAAGACATTTTTTTATTTCGGGCTTGATTCAACAGCCCTAGGGAATCTCGAGCTTCTTTAATGAGTGCTGCTGCTTAGCCATCTTACTCCTGCCTAATAGGAAAAATAGGTCCAGAGATCACTTCAAAGGCAAGTGCTTCAAAGATAGGTTGCATTTAAAACCATTTTCCCTTCAGCTTCCCTGGTCTGTCTCCATGGCATTTTTTTCTTCTGTCATCTAGTATTTTTGACCGTGAACTGTGAGAAAGGCTTAAAATTAACAGTCATATTATACAGAGAAATATTTCTTGGCCAACTTTTTCAAATATGGTTCCCTCCACTTAATGACTTTGTCCATATTTATCATCTCTCTCCCATTAGATTTTGCATCATGCTCCACTACTACCTGCTTGTTTTCCTGCACTGACGACTTATATTTCCAGTGGGCAGGCAGCACCAGTGTCTGTGCAGTATAGGTCTTCCAAATCTGTAAGATGACTCCCCATTCCCTGCCAGGTTCATTTTGTACATAGGAGAATTGTGCTTTTGTGTATTCTATAGTCAGGACATATTCCAGATACTCTCCATGAAAATGTCATTGACCATTCAGTTACAGCCTTTCTTTCAGCTCCCTAATTAATATCAGAGTTATAGCCCCATCTGAGAGTTCCACAGGTATGTGCACAAAAGCATATAAATATATGAAGAACTGTGCTTTTCAAATACTTTTAAAATGTGAAGAAAAGCTTACTCTAGCAATCATCATCATCATCATCCTGTAGACAGAGAAACCCAAGGAAGAAAATTAGGAAAATACCTAACTAGAAAGGATTTATGAACTCTTCCCTAATCATAATTTGATAGTTAATTTGCCAGTTACAGATTTCAAGATATATTGTTTTGTATATTGCTTTTAAGACAGCTACCATTTTTTCTTTTATTCTCAATTGTCTTCTTTTTTCTTTCTTTTTTTCTTTTTTTTTTTTTTTTTTCCCAATCAAATGCTGGTGTTACATACTGGATTCTTATTCATCCAAAGACACCAATTAACCTTAGGCTATCCACGTATATATTGACCAATAGGTATATTGGTAACTTCATTACCTGGGAGTTTGTCTACATGAGGGAGCAAAGCTGTACCTTTCTGTAACCATTCCTGTAAGTAATGCTTTCAGTATACAGTAATTCTGGAAATGGTGGGTTTTAGGCTGAAAATGCTGATCTGCTAGCTTCTGTAAAATAATTCTCCAAAGTGCTGCCTTAAAAAGGCATGGCTTCTGGGAATGACTACGTAATTGCAGGACTAAGGATAGCATGAACAGAATTTTAACTACAAAAAAGGTTAGCTCTCGGGAAGTTTTGGAATGACTATAAATGTCATCTGCCTAGTCTTATACTGTATAATAACATCAGTTATCAAAATATGACTAAGACTTAAAACATCTATAAAATATTGATTTTAAAGATTTTACACTTTCATCACTTGTTAATGTACTGCAGTATTTTAAAATCAACTGACTACAATGTCATCCTAAAACATTTTTATTATTTACTCACACTAAGACAATTGTATATATTAAGAATAAGAAGTGTAATGCAGTCTTCTTTTTATTTACACCAGTCTTACAGTGCCAATATATTGCCATGACACTTGTGTTTAATGGCATATTTCTAAGTCACAAAATATGTCTCTTTTGAGCCTCTGGGCTCACTCAAGCAGGTCCATGTTCCACTTGTGTTGGGAACCACAGAACTGAACACAGTGCTCTGGGTGGGGTCATGAGAGCGGACTAGAGTACAGCCACCTCCTTCGACCATCTGGCCATGCTCCTTTTGATGCAGTCCAGGACACAGCTGGCTTTCTGGGCTGCAAATGCACACTGCTGGCTCATGTTGAGCTTCTAGTCATTCAACACCCCCAAGTCCTTCTCCTCATGGCTCCTCTCATTCCAGCCTCTGCCCATACTGTAGCTGTTCTTGGGATTTCCCTGACCCTGGCACAGGACCTTGCACTTGGCCTTGGTGAACTTCATGAGGTTTGCACTGGCCCAATTCTCAAGCCTGTCAAGGTCCCTCTAGATGGCATCCCTTCCCTCCAGCGTGTCGACTGCACCACACAGCTTGGTATTGTCAGCAAACTTGCTGAGGGTGCACTCAGTCCCACTGTCCATGTTGCTGACAAAATGCTAAACAGCACTGGTTGCAATACCACCCTCTTAGAAACTCATCTGTCTCCACTTGAACCTTGAGGCATTGACCACAACCCTTTGGGTGTGACCATCCAGCCAATTTCTTATCCACTGAGTGGTCCATCAGCAAATCCATGCCTCTCCAATTTAGAGAGGTCATAAACTAATCACCAACATATTTATACTATTTGCTGAATATAATTCCAAAATCTGAAGAGTAAAATAAGTCACTGTTTATGTCATCTAAAAATTGGGCATATATCCCATGAATCACCTTTAAAAAGTTTCTTTTAGTCAACAGATGAAATCTGAGTAATATCTTTTATATGCCTAAACTTAGGTAACACTAATCCCACACAAATCACAGGATATTCTTTACATATGTATTTTAGTTACAGAAAATTGTATGCTACTTAGGGTCTTATGAAATTGGCTGTTTTAGCTTTTAGGCTTCACACACCTTTTTCTTCTATCATATAACATATAAAGTATGTCTCTACCTTGAAAGATGAAAGTCTACTTTTGGAAAGTGAGCTTGCTGAGTTCTATTTCAAAATGTGACTCCAGTCATCAGTATAAGTAATGTTGAATATTATTAAATAATTTCTTTGCAAGTTTACTCAATTCCCATAGATTTTGTCATGGGATTCATCTCACCATACTTAGATGCTGACATTACAGAGCTACTAAAAGGATGAGAAAATTATTGCATGATTCCTTCAGAATTTTAGCTGAGCTTAATACACCTAAAGGTAAAATGAACTCCACTTTTACTGTTCTGCAAGTGAGCAGTCACTTTAAACCTATGATCTTAAACCAGTATTCAATGATGCATTGTTATGGTTATACCTATCCCCAACAAGATAATATTTATATACATAAATGTATAATTTAATATATATACTATATGCAAGATATACCAAAATGTATATTATTTTTTTATGATTCAATACTTATAAAGCATACTCAATTCATGTATTAACCTCATAAATTAATTGTTGTTGAAAATCTAGCACAGAGTAGAATGTAAATCAGCAGTATTTCTACACTGACCAGCTCTGATAGAATATGCAGTCAATTGGAATATTTTTGATGAAAAGATAGCCATTTTTACTACATTTTCTGACAATTATCAAACCAATTCAAGTGTAGTTTGTCTTCCAGTTCAAGTTTAGCATGTCTTGCATATTAAAAGGCAGAAAATTGAGGGCACAAATTCTTCAATGAAGACAAATTATAATATTTTTCTGCTTAACTGTGAAAGTCGTATCATTTTTTCAAGGGATCTTCAAATATATTAATATCCAAGCCTCAATAAGCTACAATATCACACTGTTCCAGAGGGCAAACTGTTTTTCAGTAGTTGTTTGCAGAGTATGCACCAAAGAAAAAATATCTACAGATTTTACATTCATAAAGATGGGAAGGCATGGTGCACAGTCATACCTACCAGTAATTTCACAGCACTTTGTTCACTCCATTATGTACTGAGAGAAAACAGAGATCTTGAGGAGTCTGAGCTGAACTAGAAGACTACCTACTGTTGTAGCGTCTATAGAGTGCAATCAGAAAGATACAGTAGGATGTATGAGATCATCATGTGTAGACTGTTACCATAAATATGGTGGTACTTCCATAGCAATGTGCCTACTGGGATATTCTTTGCCATTAGCTTAGAGGAAGACTAAATACACAGCAGCTTTTAAATTTAGACATATAGCTAACCTTACACATCTGCTGAAGTCTTACTGTAGGAACCAAAACTTTCAAGCATACCACTGATAATTTTTTCTCTTCTCCAGCACCCAGATGACTTTTTTCTATTGAAATGCCCTTTGTCCAGCACAATCATAGTTTTTTTTGCGGGTTGTTTGGTGGGGGCTTTTGTTGTGGTGGGGTTTTATTGTTGTTATTATTATTATTCTACTAATCCTGGTTCTAGCTATTTTTAATTATATGCAGAAATATGGTAGAAATATAAAATCACTGATAAGAAGCTGAAGCCTGATTAAACCAAAGGGGATTTTTAATATCCTTGCTGTTATAATCCTGTACAGTTCAAACAATCTGGAGGAATGAAAGACATATAAGCATGGTCAGCTTTAAATTGTTACAAGGTTTATGCAAATCTAAGAGTGATAATAGTTAAACCCTAGAAAAAACACCCTTATTTGATAAGATAATTACCTCAGGTTGTAATATAGTAAATCTTTAATACATTTTTGTTTTCAGAAAATATCTTAGGATATGTAGGATGTTGCAACTTCTCCTGCTTCCATCTCTCTGGTGAGCTGACCCTGGCTGGACACCAAATGCCCACCAAGGCTGTTCTATTACTTACTCTCCTCAACTGCACAGGGGAGAGAAAATACAACCAAAGGCATGCATGTCAAGATAAGGACAGGGAGAGCTCATTCGAGTAAAAGTAGACTCAACTTGGGGAAAATATTTATTTTTCTTTATTTAATTTATTTAGCACTTAATTTCATTAATTTATTACCAAATCAGGGTAAAATAATGAGCAATAAAAAAAATCTTAAAACACGTTCCCTCACCTCTCCCTTAGCCTGGAATTATCTTTACTCATGAATTCTCTATGTCTTCCCCCACAGCAGCGGTGGGGAAATGGGAGTTGCAGTTAGTTCATCAAACATTGTCTCTACCTGTCATTCCTTCTCTGGGGGAGGACTCCTCACACTCAGTGTGGGGTCCCTCCCATAGAAGACAGCCCACCAAGAACTTCTCCAATGCAAGTCCTTCCCACAGGCTGCAGTTCTTCAATAACTGCTTCAGCGTGGGTCCCTTCCGTGGGGTGCATTCCTTCAGGAGCATACTGCTCCAGCATGGATCACCTGCAGGGTAACCAGTCCTGCCAGCAAACCTGCTCCAATGTGGGTTCCTCTCTCCACAGGCCCACAGGTCCTGGCAGGAGCCTGCTCCAGTGCAAGATTCCCACGGGGTGAGAGCCTCCTTTGGGCACCCATCTGCTCCTATGTGGGATGCTCCATGGGCTGCAAGTGGGTATCTGCTTCACCATGAACCTCTATAGGCTGCAGGGGAAGCCTGCCTCACACTTGTCTACCCCATGGGCTGCAGGGGAATCTCTGCTCCAGTGTCTGGAACACCTTCTCCCCTTCTTCTTCACTGACCTTTGTGCCAAAGAGTTGTTTTTCTCACATATTTTCACTCCTCTCTTCAGCTGAAATTGCTCTTACACAGTAACTTTTTCTCCTTCCTAAATATGTTACCCCAGAGATACTACCATTGTCAGTGGTGGGCTCAGCCTTTGCCAGTGGTGGGTCCCTCTTGGAGCTGGCTGGCATTGGCTCTATCAGACAAGGAAGAACCTTCTAGCAGCTTCTCACAGAAGCTACCCCTGTAGCATCCCCCACTTTCAAAACCTTGACACACAAACTCTGTACAACCTCACACTATCTCTCTTTTTTTTTGTTTTTAAGCAAAGATGACATTTTCAAATCATCCAATTTCTTATTCACAAGATACTAGTAAGAAAATCTGTGAATTCTCTTTAATTACTTAGACCTTTGAATCTTGTGCAATTTTTATAAAACAGTACATTATGGCCAGAGCATGTTTACATGAAATAGTCTTATGAATCATGCTGTTTTGCTTAGTGAAACCTTAAAATCAGATCATTGCAGAACTTTTTGAGTGTGCACAATAATCAAAACTTCAGTTTCTGAGCTCTTTTTTTTTAATAATAGGGTGACACTGAGTGAGTCAAATCTACTCTTGGTCTCTTAAAGAGATACTGAGACTCTGAGATTGAGACTAAAGACTCTCAGTCTCATTTCTTAAATGTGTGAGCATCACTTTAAAAGCAGATAGAGACAATTTCCCTGCTTTTCCAGCAAACAGCACTACTACCTATTTCTAGGTCATTACACATAACAATTTTGTTTGGAATCTGCCTCCAATTTGGAATGCAGATTTATTCTTGGCATTATATACCTTCCCATTTTCATGCCAGTACTGTTTATTTGCTTACATTGGTCTTCTTTTTTCCCTGATGTTATTTCTGTAACTATGCTTACAGACAGCAGTCATGTTTTGTCACTGCCTTTATTTTTCCAGTTTCGATAACGTTTCCTTCTGAGCCATGGCTGTTTTCTACAGTGGATGATGATGCAGAAAGCACTGAGGTTGCTATCGACTCAAACTTCTCCAGAATCAGAAGATCAAAGAATCACAGAATCACAAAATGGTTGAGGTTGGAAGTGACCTCTGGAGGTCATCTGCTCCATTTGCCCTGCCCAAGCAGGGCCACTTAGAGCACACTGCCAGGGACTATGTCCAGATGGATTTCTAATATCTTCAAGATGGAGGCTCCACAACCTCTGTGGGCAACTTATGCCAGGGCTCAGTTACCCACACAGTAAAACAAAAAATGTTTCCTGGTGATCAGACGGAGCCTCCTGTGGTTTTGTTTGTTCCCATTGCCTCTGTTCTTGTCACTGGGAACCACTGAAAGGATAGTACCACAAAGATACATCACTGTATAAGGTTATCAAGGTGCTCAAAATAGAAAGCTCTGATCCACAAGCACATTGACAGTATGAGAAAGCAACCTGTTTTCAGAATTAACACAAGGGCTCTTTTGCATAAACCAGACATTTTTACACAACTGTCTTCTGTTTGACATATACATTCTCTTACTCCTATGCCCTATTTTAGGCTCTTTTCCCCTCCGCATCATCTTAATGGATCTCTCTATTTATAAGTTTCAAAATATAGTAGTACATATCAGTCTGAAATCTCTTTTGAAATAGCATGCTATATTGCATCCTCTTTTTGCATTGCCTATTATTATAATTTCAGTATCTTCACTTCTTAGTCTGTAAATAAAATAGAGTCATATCTTACCTGTGAAAAACTGGAATCCCGAAGCTGCATAAATGTTGGTGTTTTCTTGATAAATTTTGACATTCCCAATTGCCACAGATCGAATGCACAGTAAAGCAGATCTTTGAGGATTTGTGGAATTACACCTTTAATGTAAAAGGTTAAAAGTTTTTTTTAAATCAACTACCCTTTTAATAAATCTGGTAGTTTCAAATGTAAAGCAACAGTTCAGAATCACAAAAACTTGAAAGTGAAGAGAAAAACAAAAGTATATAGGTATTCATGTAGGCATATGCATACCCAGAAATTAGTTCCACTTTGCGAATAACTAACAAGGAACCATTTGCAGAATTCTGTTATATCAGAATCATGTAGCACCATATATGTTACTGCAGTGTGCATCAAACCCCTTTCATATTATAGGCCTTTTTTTTTGTTGTTTTTAGCAAACTTTTGGATGTACATCAAACACTGCTGTCTGAAGTTAAGGGCATCAAAACTTTGTATGAATGAACTGAGACTATACGTTTAAAACTTCTTAAATGGTGTTAATTTGCTTACATACCTTTTAAAGGCTTTCTTACTGTGTCTTTTGACATTACTCTATCCTTTTCAAGCTGTCTCAGCTTTTGTTATTTTTATTTGAATTTTTTTTTTCCTTACTTTAAATACAGGACAGAACTTCACAACTCAGATTTCTGAAGAAATATGAACTGATAAACACAGCTCTGTATTGATATTAGCAGTAAGAACCTCCTCTTAACTATGTTTTCTTCATGGGGGGTTTTGTATTGTTTCTATTTCGATTTTGGGAAGTGTAGGGACTTTCAAGAGTGTCTAAGTAATATATGAATACAAGTTCTTGCATATCCCTTAAGGTGTTTCTGCACTGCATTTGGAGAAAAATACCATGGAAATTAAATGTGGAAAATCCTTCTGAAAGACCTTATTAGCTGAGCTCTGATATAACACTTCAGAATTTAAGCAATTGCATAGAAATTTATTGATATCTAACCTCTGGGCATTGAAGTTCCAGATTCTCCCTAGTTTGGATGCATACTGTTGCTTCCTGACTTCTACTTGCTCAAGTGCTTTTTTTCATGCTTTGCACAGTTTTTCAGTATACTAAAATCCAAAAAAAAAAAAAAGGAAAGAAAAAGAAAACCATGGTAAAGGAAAAGCTGGTACAAGAGAGGTGGAAAGAATATTGAGTGGGGAGATGACCATTGTAGCTGAAAAGCAAAGTGTCAGCCAAATGCAGAATATCAATATCATTCAGTACTGTAGTTTCCCTTTCTCACCTCTAGCTGCTTATGACTTAATGTCTCTATCCCAGAACCTCAGTAAATATAGCAATGCCATAATTGCCAGCCACAAGCTTAGTATTAAGTTGGTAAGGCATCAGGCCTAAAATTTGTTAGGTTTTCTCTGGGTTTTTCTTGACCCAGTCTGGAGTTTTGTTTTTACTTGATTTAGATGAAACAAAGTTTTTTCTAATTAGCAAGTGGTTAAGCTTAATTTGATATAAATACAGTTTTTATACAGGTAGCGGTAGCAAGGAGTTATTCTGTATAAAACAGAACATATATGGCTTAAACATATATTCATGTAGCATAGAGAAATAAATGCATGGTATAATAGCAAGGGCCTTGAAAGAAGTCCCAGCATGTGATACAAATGAGAACAGACATGGCACAGGTTGCTACTGGCGATTGCAAGGCTATGAATAACTCATCAATCATCAGCAAAAGAAACAGGAACTGGACAAAGCCAGTTATAGGAATAACAAATGAACAGTCGGCATATGTAAAATGCATCTGGTATACTAAATTTGGATTACCACAGAGATGCAGACCAGCAAAGAAAGATCAAGGTGTGAAAGTGTGTTAGACAAATAGTCAAAAGTGAATCTTACAGAGAGAGGGAAGAAGAAACTCTATCATGCACATCTCACTCCTTCCAGCAAAGGATTCTTATGGCTTGCTGGAATTTATCCCATCCTGTGTGATGATGATTTGTAACATAAACACTTGATAGCTAGAGAGGATACCATAAAGGTGAATATAAACCAGAGGAAAAGTAACAGTAACTAGGAAGATTAAATGTAGCATTTCAAATGAAAATATATTTATTGAGACTTTTTCTACAATAGTATGCTTTCTTTTATATGTTTTTTCTCATTTCTGTATTAACTATGCTAGGAATAACAACAATTCTGTAACTAAATTGTAAAGATTTCCATTTCACTAAGAAAAAATTGTTGGCTTTCCTTTTTTTAGAGTGTTTTTTTCTTGCTTGTAACAAGATTTTAAGTGTGCCATTTCCTACGCATGCGCACAGAGTCCTGTAGTGTTCAACCTGCTTAAGGCTGCTGCTCTATAGAAGCAAGAGACCATAATGTACATCAAATTTATCAGCTCCACTCCACTTGAATACTTTTGATCTCTCGGAGCAACTAAAATGTCACTAAATGCCTATCTATGGACAACTGAGTTAAACCTTGGCTTTAGACTATATCTTGGGGAAAAAAAAAAACAACCTACATTTAGTTTGGGATAATGCTATCTTTCCCATGAATTTTCAGTATTTTTACTCTTCTTATCACCCCTGAAATAAGAAAGCATCTTTTTAATCTTCTTTTACAGATGAGCAACATTACTGAAATAACAATGGTAGTGTTCCCCTGAGTTTATCTATTCTCTAAAAATTAGCCATGAAAAAAAAAAGAAACCAAAAACCTCAACAGGTTGCCCAGAGAAGCTGTGGCTTCCCCATCCCTGGAAGTGTTCAAGTCCGGGGTGGACAGAGCTTTAAGCAACCTGGTCTAGTGGAAGGTGTCCCTGTCTGTGGTAGGGGATTTGGAACCAGATGATCTTTAACATACCTTCCAACCCTAACCATTCTATGAATCTATGATCCTATGATTTTATACCAAGCATCACATTTTCTTATTACTATGCCTTTGTACTTAAAAAGTTAGTCATACTTCGTTGTTCTGTTAAGGCTCAGATTCAGGTTATAAGCTTTGAATTTGCTAGTGGTGAAATCTCATTGGGTGTTGGTGGGTTTTGGGGATGCCCATTTATGAACATGTTTATGAATATTGAACATTTTTGTGTGTTTATTTTTGAAAATAAATTATATTAAGGCCTTGTCTTTAAATTATATACATATTGCTGTATGCTTAATTTGCACTCATAAATACTGATTTCAGATGGATTTTTTCATAAACAAAATTCCTAGCTTAAGTGAAAATCAAAATTTTTCTTTATTTTAATGAAATTCTAGTTCATGGAAAGCACTGTGAAACCTTTTGCAGCCGCACTTACTGAATATTATATAACTGATGACTTTCATGGTATGTGATCAGGGCACACTGAATTCAGTGAACCACTGAATGGATTTGTACACAGCATGTAAGTACAATATAATGAAGACTATTTCTTAGCACAGCTTGCAATTATTTTGCCATCAGCAACATTATCTAGCATGCACTGTATTATAGTGGCACCACTGACATAGCTAACATTAAGAATGTATTGCTATTTCCTTTAAAATACATATATTAACAAAGTTGCAACAAAGCTTTCTAAAACTACTCCCAGCAACTTGAAACTATTGAAATAATACATGGTGTATTTTGTATAAACACCATTTGGTTTGGAGAAACAGTTGGACAAGAGGTTCTGGAAGTGGAAAAGGGGTCATTTTTTCATTAATATCCTAAAACTTATTGAAATAACATGGAACTATAAAAGTACATAATAGGATGTTAAGAGTGAAAAACTGTTTCACAGTTAAGATGGATACTGGCAGTAAGGACACAAGGACCAGATCCAAAGAATAACTTAGTATCTGAAATGGAAAAATAAATTTAACTCCAACATTGCGACACTTTTTGGACACTGTCTACACACAAAGATATATAAAGTCTATCAACTTTATGTGCTATATATAGTTTATAAATATACATATTTATATAAACTATAAATCCACTATAAACTGTGGATTTTTCACATTTTGCTTTTTAAACTCGGAATTGCTGAGAGGTTTAGAGTTGCCCATAATCAGGGTCACCTGATTCAACAAAGATCACCGTTCAGTATCTAGCTCACACTTGCAGTGAATGGGGATCTAGACGATAGAATTCTCACATTGGTGACTTCATTTATAGTTAAGTAACAAAACCACATACTTCCAGAGAACAATTTATCCACTCCTAAGACAGTCTGCAATCACCCTTTGGAGCTGATTATTTTTCTTCTTTGATTATGAAAAGATCTTTTAGATGTAGTCCTTCTGCACTGAGACACTTTCAGCTCCTTCTGCTGCATGCAATTACTCCGCAAGCACAGTACACATAATTTAAAAGTGAAAAATTATTAGCTGACACACAAAAGATAGCTAGGGTTCTAGGAGCTAGGAGGCTAAGCACTGAGGTGGAAACCACCCTGGTAAGATGAGCAAAGTGTGTTTGCTGGCTAGACAGGCATCAGTCATGTGGTGAAGGGCTGGTCTCTGCTGCAGCTTGGAATGGATCAGATGCTTATTTATTTGTTTATTTGGTTTTAATTTGCAGATATTTTCCAGGCAATTTTCTTAAACTAAATGCCTGAGTTAAAATGGGTAAAATCCATTGAGACTAATCCCACTGCTTTTTTGGGTGTCCTTGGGAAATTAGATTAGAAGCTGTCTACCGAAGATGAATGATTCTTAAACACATACCACTTTGCTGAAGTCTCCGGGAATATTTAACATTATTGGTGCTCACAGACTATATACTGTGGATGTAAGTAGGGCTTAATGGATCATTGTTCTCACAAAGCACAGGTGTGATGAACATTTAGTTTTAGTAGGTTCAAACCTTTCTTTCTACATCTCTAGCTTGAATCCTAAACACCAGGCCCAAAGTAAGCTTGATAGGAATTCTTGAGCACTTGTCTTTTTGGTGAGGGTAAGTTTTGAGGGCATTTCAGGGCTCTGAAGAAAGAAGCTGTTTCATAGTGGCTTGGGCACATAAAAGAAATTTTGAATTTAAGCCCCTTCATCACTGGCTATTTCTGGTTTATCCCATTACTGTTTAATGTAAAACACAGGGACAGAGAGAACTCTTGTACCTCTACTGTAAGTGGAACATAAGTAATTAGCCTCCTGAATCTGTTATACCCACTAGGCAGCTACTCCAGGAACTCACACATCTGTTTAGGGAGCCTTATTCTAATTTTCTGACTGAACATATTCTAACAGATCATTGCTCTTCAGATAAAAAAGCTTGTCTCATGTCCTGATTTTACACCCTGAAAGGGAAAGTCTGCTTAACCTTCATCCTGCAAGGCTAAGTCTGACTGTCCTAGAGTTAGAGAAGCTGACCTTCTTTCAGTCAATTTGGTAGCTCTTCTTTATACTAGCTATGAATTCATTGCTTGTAGACTAAAGTGACCAAAGTGAAACACTTTTTCTTTTTTGTAAAGCCAGAAACTTGAGTGTGGAATTATGCAGTGCCTACTCCAAGACCCTCATATAGATCTAATCAACTGATACTGTCTTAAAATTGAAAATATCTGACACCACTTATACAGTATCAATCATTGTACCTCACCAGTTCTCTTGCTCTTTTCTGTTTTGATTTTCTGAATAATTCTTAGCTAGAAAATATATTTTCCTTCACTCTTAGTTTTTTTAAATTTAATTTTATGTAAAAGGACCTAATTTATGTCTTCTTTTCTATATATTTTTTTGTTCAAGACAGGTTTTTCTATTTTTATTAAGTCTGAATTGTTTCTATTTGAATACTTGTTACTATTATTTCAATATTAAATAAGTCTTTTTGTTAGAATTATATCTGCCCTTAGAGTGACTCTTATGATGGACCAAAAAAAGTGTGTTCTTCAATACAATGCTTTTCTGCTACAATACAGCAAAGGCAAAGCTGAAAAGTTTATCCCACACAGTCTTTATTATCGCAGTTATTGTTATATTTTAAAAAGAAATATTTGTTTGTTTAGTAGAAATGAAGAAGGCTTTTTACACGGTTTGTCTGTTCTATTTATGCTAATTCACTGAAAACTTCTTTAGCTTTTCTACACAATTTAATGTAAATAAATTATGCTAGTTAGCTCCAGAACATCAATAGTCAATTGCACAGTAGCTCAAAGTTTTCATTATTGATATGACTACTAAATTACACAGACTACAAAATACCTTGCTATTTGCATAGCAAAACCCCTACACTGTAGAAAAAAAACCCTCAAAACCTAATTATATATAGCCGTTGTGGTAAAGCCACTCTTATCATAATTTACAGAAACAAAAGAATAAACTGACGCCCTCCCCCACAAAATATATTGAGTGGAAATAAACATTAAGAAATTGAGACAGCAAAAATTTTAACTTTCCAAACAATTTTTTTTTTTGTCTACTTAAGAGATTATATTTAAATTATTAAATACTATTTCCACAGTTTTGCAGAGTAGGTGGAAAAAAAAAGAAGTTAAAAACTGTTAAAATCATAGAATAGTTAGGGTTGGAAAGGACCTTAAGACCATTTAGTTCTAACCCCCCTGCCATGGGCAGGGACACCTCACACTAAACCGTATCACCCAAGGCCTCGTCCAACCTGGTCTTGAACACTGCCAGGGATGGAGCATTCACAACCTCCCGGGGCAACCTGTTCCAGTGCCTCACCACCCTAACAGGAAAGAAGTTCCTCCTCATATCCAATCTAAACTTCCCCTGTTGAAGTTTTAACCCATTACCCCTTGTCCTAACACTACAGTGCCTAATGAGGAGTCCCTCCCCAGCATCCCTATAGGCCCCCTTCAGATACTGGAAGGCTGCTATGATGTCTCCATGCAACCTTCTCTTCTCCAGGCTGAACAGCCCCAACTTCCTCAGACTATCTTCATATGGGAGGTGCTCCAGTCACCTCCTTCGACCTGCTGGTCGTGCTCCTTTTGATGCAGCCCAGGATACAGTTGGCTTTCTGGGCTGCAAGCACACACTGCTGGCTCATGTTCATTTTCTCATCAACCAACACCCCAAGTCTTTCTCCACAGGGCTGCTCTGAATCTCTTCTCTGCCCAGCCTGTAGCTGTGCCTGGGATTACTCTGACCCAGGTGAAGGACCTTGCACTTGTCATGATTAAGCTTCATGACGTTGGCATCAACCCACCTCACAAGCGTGTCAAGGTCCCTCTGGATGGCATTCCTTCCCTCCAACGTACCAATCAAACCACACAGCTTGGTGTCATCGGCAAATTTGCTGGGGGTGCACTCAATCCCACCGTCCATGTCAGCGACGAAGATGTTAAACAAGACCGGTCCCAACACCGATCCCTGAGGGACACCACTCGTTACTGGTTTCCAGCTGGACATTGAGCCATTGACCACAAATCTTTGCATGCAGCCATCCAGCCAGTTCTTTAGCCACCGAGGGGTCCATCCATCAAATTGATGTCGCTCCAACTTAGAGACAAGGATGTCGTTTGGAACAGTGTTGAACGCTTTACACAAGTCCAGGTAGATGACATCAACTGCTGTACCCCTCTCCATCAGTTCTGTAGCCCCATCATACAAGGCCACCAAATGATCAGGCAAAGTGAAGCCATGCTGGCTGTCACCAAGCACCTTGTTGATTTTCATGTTGATTTTCAAGAGAATCTGCTCCAAGATTTTGCCAGGCACAGAGGTGAGACTGACTGGTCTGTAATTCCCTGGGTCATCCATTTTCCCCTTCTTGAAAAAGGGAGTTATATTTCCCTTTTTCCAGTTGTCGGGAACTTCATCTGACTGCCATGATTTCTCAAATATGATGGGCAGCGGCTTCGCAACTTCATTTGCCAGCTCCTTCAGGACCCGCAGATGCATTTCATCAGGACCTGTGCATGGACTTGTGCACGTTCAGGTTTTTAAGATGGTCTTGAACCAGATCCTCTCCTACAGTGGGCGCAAGGTCTTCATTCTCACAGTCCCTGCATCTGCCTTCCAAGGCATGGGGGGTGTGGTCAGAGCCTTTGCCAGTGAAGACCAAGGCAAAGAAGTCATTCAGAACCTCAGCCTTCTCCAAATCCTGTGTAGCTAGTTCTCCTGAGAGGACCTACGTTCTCCCTAGTCTGTTTTTTATTTGCTATGTACCTGTAGAATTCCTTCCTGTTATCCTTAATATCCCTAGCCAAGTTTAATTCTAACTGGGCCTTAGCTTTCCTAAGCTGGTCCCTAGCTTCCCGGACAACATCCCTGTACTCTTCCCAGGTCGCCTGTCCTTGCTTCCACTTATTATAAGCCTCTTTTTTCATTTGAATTTTCCTCAGGAGCAACTTATCCATGCAAGGAGGTCTCCTGGCCCTCCTGCTGCACTTCATTCTAATTGGGATGCATCCTAAGCTTGTAGCAGGTGATCCTTGAATATCAACCAAGTCTTGGGCCCCCCTGCCCTCTAGGGCTGTATCCCATGGAACCTTACTAAGCAGGTTCCTGAAGAGGCCAAAGTCTGCTCTTTTGAAGTCCAGGGCAGTGAGCTTGCTGCACACTCTTCTCACTGTCCTGAGGATCTTAAATTCGACCATCTTGTGATCGCTGCATCCAAGGCTGCCCTGGAGCGTCACATTTCCAACGAGTCCTTCCCTGTTGGTGAGCACGAGGTCAAGCACGGCACCTCTCCTTGTCGGCTTCTCTATTACTTGCAGAAGGAAGTTGTCTTCCACGCAACAATGAGAACAACCACCTCTCCCAGGGCTCTGTAGTCCTTCTTTATGTTCCCCAGGAGACTACTATCTATATCCCTAGCACCCACATGTATCACCAAAAGTGGGTAATAGTCTGTGGGACTTACTAGAGCAGGCAGCCTCTCTGCCACATCCCTGATCCGTGCCCCCCGGTAGGCAACACACCTCCCTTGAGACAGGGTCAGGCCATCAGACGAGTGCTTCTGTCCCTTTCAATGTAGGGTCCCCTACTACTACGACCCACCTCTTTTTCCTGGCAGCACCAGTAGAGATCTTCTTTATCAGTGCACCAGCCAGCTGTTTCTGGCTTGAGTGTGCTTCCTCATTAGCCCCCTGCAGGACAGCAAAGCAGTTCTGGGTGGGGACAACAGATTTAGGAGGAAGCCCCTTGCTTTTGATTGTCCTTTTCCTCCTTTTTTTTTGTTTTTTTTTTGTTTTTTTTTTTGTCACAAATTCCCAGCTTCCCAGGTTAACAGCCTCCTTCTTTCCTGCATGAGCTAGAGGGGAAGCTCGAGGCCCCTGCACAGTTTGGGCCAGGAGCAAGCATTCCTGCTTACTCTCAGTTTCCCTGACATCTTGCACGCTATTAACAGCATCCCGCAGCTCAGCCACCTGCTGCAGGAGGACCTCCACCAGGGAGCACCGAGCGCAGCCCTGCCCATTGTGCACCCTCCCCGCACAAGACCAGTGCGGGCACTCTCTATACCCCGAGCTCTGCGCTGCAGCCTCCCCTCTCACCGGCTCTGCCTAGGTGCCTACGCTGACCACCGCCGGGGCAGCCAGAGCAGAGCTCCCGGACCGGGCCCTGATCATACGACGAGTGCTCACCATCCCGCTCGCCTACCCGCACAAACTGCCTCGCCGCGCTCCTGGTCGCTCTCGCTCCCTGGGGCAGGTTTTTACCCAGTCAGGGCTGGTGCCGCTGCTTCAGGCTCCGCCCCGTGTGAGTCAGCTGCTCGCGTCAGCTGAGCTGCCGGCTCCTGGGCAGGTCCTGTCGAGGGCTTGAGGCTCCCTCGGTGGCTCTTGTCGCTCTGAGTTGAGGCTCCTGGACGCTGACCTCTCCCCCTCTCTGGTGTTGAAGGTGTCCTCTCTCGAGCTACTCACCTCAGCAATTGACCCAATATAAGACAAGAATTATCTTAATTTATCTTTGTAATATGTGGGAAAGGTGTAGTAGCTGAGAAAATAAAGGGATTTATCTACCCTTATGCAGGTAAAATTTAGACTAGGCAGAGACTCCTTGATAGTCAAGAGAAAACAAACACCTTCAGAAGATGATTCATGTTATCTGGAACAGGTGTGATGTATAATCTTTCAGGGGTGACTATATTTCTTTATAGATTAGAATAAAGATCCAACAGTACATGTTCCCTTAAGGCTATCTAGATGAACTTGGAATACTGCAGATGCTGGGTTTTTTTGCATCTTTTCATGCTCTAGGAGGAAAAAGCTAATAAAATATATGACAGTCCCAGTCCAAGTGTAGTTCTCATGCTGTGGTTATTTTGTGCCCATGGATGTAGACGTGTTACCAAGAGGGCTGATGACTATATCCCTCAGAGAAGATGATAAGACATGAGTCTTTGGGAAGAAGGGATTTCATGGCTAGCACCCTCCAGGTCTGGGATCCGTTTTGCTCCCAGAGTAGAGTATTACAGTTTCCTGCAAATTATCATTATTTAGAACTTAGTCCTACAAAACTCAGTGCTCTTCATTCTTCATATTCTCAAGATTGCATTCTGTAGACCTTTGCTCTCTAAAGATGCTGTCATATGGCTAATTCTTTCAGAAATATACGTCACACCTGAGTAAAACTGAAGACAAAATAAAACTTATAGGAAAAGACAAGATGGTTACCATCAGAATAAAAAAATGCCATAAGGCGATGCACCTCTGGAAATCTGTAATATCCAGCATTCCACTGAAATTAGTTCTCATCTTTTGTGGTACATCAAGTATTTTATGTTGCTTTGTTCCTGAGATTACACCAGTAAGTATCCATTTGTATTGTTACCACAGAAATGTAAAATAAGGTAAGAAATTTGCTGTTGCACAGGGAGACAAATAACTGTGATATATGAAATATTTATTTTCCCCCTCATCTATACCTCCCATTACTTCAATTTATCACTGTGCTTTTCTTTTGTTTAAATTCTCACAGTTTATTCAAGCATTCTACAAATGCCAACTAACAAAATATATGCTAATTGATACCCATTTAACACACAGTGAACTTCAATCTCAATATTTCCTTATTTTTAAACCTAAGCCAAATTTATATTACAGAAAATTCCTGTGGCAGAAAATGCTGTCCCTCTTTGTTTTGTTTCCCCAAAGCTTAATTATCAATTGAAAGGGTTGAGGTTGTACTGGTTTTGGCTTTGATTGAGTTAATTTTCTTCATACTATCTTATATGGTGTCATGCTCAGCAACAAAAGCCAGGGGGAGGAAGGAGTTTTGGTGTTGTTATGGGATGAAGCCCTGCTTTCCTAATGATGGCTGAACACCTGCCTGCTCATGGAAAGCATTAAACATGTTCCTTATTTTGCTGTGCTTGTGCTTTTGCTTTTAAACTGTCTTTATCTCAACCCATGTTTTTTCTCACTTTTACCCTTCCAGTTGTCTCCCACATGCCACCACAGAGGAGTGAGTGAGTGGCTGTGTGGGCATTAGCTGCCTATGGGGTAAACCAACCAGGTTTTGGTTAAATCTGACAAATCACACAATAGTAGTCTGGATGCATTACCTTCTATAGAGCAATACTTTCTTCAGAAAGTGATAAATATTTGTGGGTCAATATTTGTGGGTATTTGGAGAGACCCATTCTGCCTGGCAAACTAGAGGAAAACAAAAGGATAGAAGTGAGAGCTCTTTCATTAGAAGAGGATGGAAGAAGAATGGACAAAAATTTTTAGTTTCTCTTGAAACAAGAGTGGAAACTGGAGTGCTGAATAGAAACTAAATCATTAAACCAAGCTAATATTATCTGTCCTGGGTTCAGCAGTAGCAGTCATGTTTCTCCTTCTTGGTAGCTGGTGCAGTGCAGTGTTTTGACTTTCGGCCTGGGAACAGAACTGATAACAAGGATGTTTTGGTTTGGCCAAGGACTTTGTGAGCCTCATGCTCTGCCAGGGAGGAGGGGAAGCCAGGAGGAAGCAGACACAGGACACCTGACCCAAACTGACCAAAGAGGTATTCCATACCACAGCACGTCATGCCCAGGATGTAACTGGGAGTTAGCCGGAAGGGCTGGGAGACTGCAGGGTTGGAGGAGGTATAGGTCGGAGCTTGGTCGGGCTTGGGGGCCGAGTTATCGGTCAGCTGGTGCTGAGGTGTTGTATTCTGTTCCCTTGTTATTTCCCTTATCGTTATTATTATTGGTGGTAGCAGCAGTGATTTGTGTTATACCTTAGTTACTAAACTGTTCTTATCTCAACCCGTGGGAGTTGCATTCTTTTCAATTCTCCTCTCCATCCCTCCGAGAGCAGGGGGAGGGCAAGAAAGGGGGGGAAGTGAGCGAATGAATTACCTGACTGGGTTTAAACCACGACATTATCATAAGAAATGTGAAGGATTGTTCAACCAAGAAGAAAGATTGTTCAACGAAGGGATTTGTTGAACAGCTGTTTATGCTAATAAACTGGCTGGGAAGAAAAACCAGACATTTCTTCTTTTGTGGCATCTCTGATTGGGAAAAGTAAAACCAGTAGAAGCTGACAGTGCTGTGATAAGATCCTCTTAGAGTCCCTTCAGCGTCCTCTACAAGATTGACTGCAGGGTTGGTACTTCATTTAGGAAAGAGTTGGGGGGAAATAATAACTTCTTCAGTAATCACTTAAGCTATGCAGAAGAGTATTTAAAATATTGTGGATTAAAAAGCCCTTTGCAGCTAAGATGGTCTGAAACAATTCTTTTACAATCAAGCATAAGTATTCTAAATTTAGAAAAGAGGACATTGAAGGTTTGCCCTCTGAAGGAAGTTCCTAATTCTTAAAAGTGAGTGATACTGAGGGAGAAGCCAGTCCTTGTGTTAAACAGCATATTGCTCTTTCTGTGCAAGTCTAGCTCTGTTCCTCTGAGACAGAAGGACTGAATACCAAATAATTTTTTTGTTCCTCACCACTTTCCTTGCCCTCTCATGAATTCCCACTAGAGTCACTTGACGTAGCCTCTTGACAGTTCTTTTAAGTGAATCTTGATCTTGGGATCAACGAGTATCACTGAATGTGATTAGAGCATCTCTTCATACAAAGATACGCTTCCACATTGCAGATGTAATATTTTTTGTTTTGTTTAATATTTTGGTTTATCTTCCTTCTTCTCCAGAGATACTGGGGGGGGGGGGGGGGGGGTGGTAAAATTTCATGACATGATTGCTTGCATTTTAGGCTTGTCTTATGCCATTTTGAAGCAGGAAAGCAGCACCAAAATAACTCGCCAATTGATTTACCGCCAGCATTTAAGAAGCCTATATTTTACTGTTGTTGAAATGCAAGCTGACTTTCTGGGCTGCAAGCACACACTGAAGCTGGCTCATGTTCAGTTTCTCATCAGCCAACACCCCCCAGCCTGTAGCTGTGCCTGGGATTACTCCGACCCAGGTGAAGGACCTTGCACTTGGCATGGTTAAACTTCATGAGGCTGGCATCAACCCACCTCACAAGTGTGTCAAGGTCCCTCTGGATGGCATTCCTTCCCTCCAACGTATCAACCAAACCACACGGCTTGGTGTCATCAGCAAACTTGTCATCAGCAAACTTGTTGAGGGCGCACTCAATCCCACTGCCTGTGTCACCAACAAAGATGTTAAACAAGACCAGTCCCAACATCGATCCCTGAGGGACACCACTTGTTACTGGTCTCCAGATGGACATTGAGCCATTGACCACAAATCTTTGCATGCGGCCATCCAGCCAGTTCTTTATCCACCGAGTGGTCCACCTATCAAATTGATGTCTCTCCAATTTAGAGTCAAGGATGTCGTTTGGGACAGTGTTGAACGCTTTGCACAAGTCCAGGTAGATGATGTCAACTTTTCTACCCCTGTCTATTAGTTCCATAGCCCCACCATAGTAGGCCACCAAATTGGTCAGGCAGGATTTCCCCTTAGTGAAGCCATGCTGACTGTCACCAGCCACCTTGTTGTTTTTCATGTACTTTTCAGTTTTCTTAAGTATTCACCTGAACAAAGAAATTATGAATTTCTATCCTTGGAATGCCAAAAATTGAAAGGAAAAACTCTGTCTGTTTAAGACTGCAGAGAAAGAAAAAAAAAAAATATTAAATGAAAAAGATGTCAGAAAGATGTCAGCTCCTTGAGGGAAGGAAGGTTTGAAGCCAAATAAAATAGAAAAGGAAATTGTTGATGCATGCAAATTTATGTATGACTTTAAAAGGTAATGCATATGTAGCTAAAACACCGTTTGTGAGGTCAAATGGTAGGGGAAACAAAGAAAGATATTGAAATCTACCCATGAAAGTTAAAGACTACCAAATAATATAAGCAAATATGTCTATTAATAGTATGCAAATGTTTTCTGGATCAACATAGTCATGAATATCCAGATGATTATTTGATGCTTTCAACTTGAAAATATTTAACCTACTAACTTAGTTTCATGTTTTCATTTTCCTTAAACTGTTTGCTGTTCATTACTTGTTTTATGTTTTAAAGGAGAAATGTCAGTGATATATCATGCTATTCAAATAATACTGTATAGAGTCCAAGTAAACAATTTATAAACAGTTTATGAGCAACTCACAGAAAAATTTCTCCTCTCATAAAGTTTGAATGCCAATGAAAAAGACACCAAAAGCTTTAGGACTAGCTTGTGCATAACAATACTAAATAATTTAAAAGAGCTGGATTTACTGGTACTGCTTGACCACTTTTAATTGCAGGAAATCTGGCTTTCTTTGTGCAGGAAAATAACACATTTCACTTATTTTAATATAACAATGTTAGTTAATGGTTGTCTTTTTTATTTGTAGGATTGTTTCATTTTTTTTCCCTGGAGCATTCTGTATGGAAGAACAAGGCCTCTTCCTCAAAAGGATATACCCCAATGTCCAAGGATAGTTTCTAGTTTGGTCTAAATGAGGAACATAGTAAAACATTTATAACCTTAGTAAATGATGTGTAATGATATATACTGCACAAGGCAGTGCCAGTGGGAATAGATCTATATCTGTGTGCAGGCTAAGTAATAAAAGCAATTCACAGTACAAATAATTTTTAAGATATTTAATTACTTATGAAGGAAGAAAAGTCATAGACTTTAGGTTAGCTTGCTCATAAATAGTTAAATTATGAAAAAAGTGCATGCATATAGTGGGAAAATCCACATGTGAGAAGTGCCCTTCCTCATTTGGCTCTGCAACAATAGCTTTGCCTTGAAAAGCAGTGATAGCTGTCTCCGTACGGGGGAGTTTTTTTACACCAGCCTGGGACTGAGCTGCAGGCAATCTTTGTCACTGTAACAGGGAGAGCCTGAGGCTGAGTACAGACTGCCATATGGTCGCTGGCCATGTTCTCACTGCACACAGTTTTAGTATGGACCTTGTCTGCAAATGTCCCATTACTCCTTGTCTAGACTGTGCATGCTCCTCAGAAGTAGTGCAAGAAGTCCCAGAGGTGTCACTGTAGAGGCTCTTGCTTATTCACTTCTTGCAGGAAATTAGTTATATTCTGTTCTTTCTGTACAGAATCCGGGTCTCTTATGCACTGACCCTAAGTCAATTTTGCATCAGTCACTGTTAGCAAGCCTGAAGGTATTGAAGACAATGTGTCTGCAAATAATTCAAAGAAAACATAACCATTGCTAGGTGGTTATTCCACCTTCTGAACATGCTAAAGTCCTTGACATGACCTAGTTTAAATATGCATTTTAAAATCACATAACGTGGATAAGATTCAAAAATAGAGAGAAGTGTAAACAGAAGTGTCAACCAGCCCTTCTGGCTCTTGAAAAGACAGCTTGAATTGAAGTGAGAGACTATGAAAAGTATAAAGACTGCCCGAGGAGGGAAATGTCAGAATACATGTCACATGAGAGTGCAGCTTGCTGGTACTTTCAAGACCAATTCTTATCTCACAAGAGAAAAAGCTAAAGAACAGAGTGACTCTAATGGAGGTCAGCACAAGATGAACACTTTCTCTGGCAAATGAGTAACAATATCAGTGAACCCATAGCTCTGCTCCTGAGTGTGTTACGGCCTTTAATACGAGATAAGAGAAAATATGAACAGCTGTTAACATTACAAACAATTCCAAGTGCTTCCAGCTGCAAGAGTATGAAATGAGAGTGGAAAAAATATATCACTTGAGACATAGCAGTTCCCATTGCCGTCAGATACCAATAAGTTAATGCATCAAATAGGTAAGCCGATTATCAAATCCAGTACACTCTTCAAAACCACATTTATTGTAAAAGACGACTTCTTTCTTTACCAATAAAAAAAGTCACTAAAATTGAGTTTGCAACAGTTGTGTAGGGCAACAACTTCTCAGTGAGAATCATGAATTATTTTAAGTGAATATGTGTATAATCCCTCTTGCACTTAAATACTAATGCAAGCTATTGAGCCAGATCCTCAGCTGGTACAATTGACTTAGCTACTCTGAGTTTGTTTGATCTATGGTTATTTGCACAAACAGCATGTCTCACTCACTGTATATAGATGTCTGGCTTGAAAAAACACATAGTAAAATTGTTGTCTGCTGATTTAACCATTGTGTTCTCATGGATCAGATGATTGGTTTGTGAATCATTTGGGAAAATGAATTCACAACTTATTTTTATTAGCTGTTGTGCAACCATAAAATCTTTCTGCTATAATGTTCCTAAAAAAAGACTTGAGCTAAACCTTATCAATTTTCCAATTGCTTTCAATGGGTTTTGTAGGCTAGGGGGAAAGAACATACTCCTGCATGTTCCAGATTTTATGCACCTAAAAATGGGTATAGTAACTTGATAGTTCATTTTGTAAAAGTTGCTAAGTATGTAAAGTCACTTAAATTTATTAATTTTTATTTATTTTCCTCTGAGGGAAACAACATTTAAAAATAAGCCTTTTATGGCCTGTACAAGCATAACAACCTCAAACAATTATTTTAAATACAACACATTGTAATGGGATTTTTACATGTGCTATCATTGTACTAACAATGTACTATCATTGTTTTGCATCCAGCACATTCTATAGCAAATAGTAATCAAAAAAAAAAATTTTTTTGTTCATGTGTTTGTTCAGAGTATTTTTCCTGTTTCAGCTGCATGGCACCATAATAGCTACAGATTGAATTCTAGTATAGTTGTCAGGGTTATCAGCTCCAATCTACAACTTCTTACATAATACATAGTTTTATAATTGCTCACATTTAGTTCATACAATGTTTGTTCCACAATTTATGCTGGTGGCCCATCATGTAAACAATTATTACATGTATTTTAGATTGTCAGTTAACATAAGCTGTCATAATAATGTCCATAGCTAAAAATCAGAGTGAATGTAGCTTTTGTACCTATACTAGTAATTTTTTGGATTTTTTTTATCCATAGGTTTTACAGTGAATTCTTGCTAATAACTCCAGATAAGGACAGTTAAAACTTAGATGTTAGAAATTAAGCTGAAAAAAGTTTGACCAGAAGCAAATGACATATATTACTTTAAGAGAAAACAGGATTACAGGGACGCTGGCTGGAGCTCTGATGCAAAGCAGGAATACAAGGATGTGATGAAAAAATGGGCAAAAATGCAAGGTTAGTACTGAAACTTTATATACATATTAGATTCATTCCATAAAAGTAAGTAGAAGCAAGAGTTAAGCTTGTAGACTTTATGTGCAGGTTTTGTACTTCATCTTGGACACTTCTGTTTCCACTTTCCCTTTTCTGAAGGGAAGGGAAGGGAAGGGAGGGGAAGGGAAGGGAAGGGAAGGGAAGGGAAGGGAAGGGAAGGGAAGGGAAGGGGAGACTTTATGCTGAAAAAATACAAAGAAAATGTTAAGGATTGCATGGGAATGAGGCATTAGCTTTCTGCATCCACTTGTGACATGACGTTCCAAGTTCATGTACTACAAAGTAGTGGAACATAAATTTGGAAGGAAGTGGATCTACTTCAAAAGATTGTGGTAGTGCTCCCATTCATCTTTCAAATCACAGATTTTGTTTCATTTTTTCATTATTCTACTCTGATTTTGATTAGTAATAAATTAAAATAATTCCCCAAAATATTATTGAGTGATCTCCCCGTCATTATGTCAACCCATGGGCCTTTCATCATATTTTTTCTCCCCTGTCCAGCTGAGGAGGGGGTGTCACAGAGAAGCTTTGGTGAGCACCTGGCCTCTATCCAGGGTCAACCCACCACACTAGTATTTAAATAATAGCTTCCTTTGGGGTATCTTTTTGCATCTTTTCTAAAACGGATTTTTTACTTTGAAAACCAGGTTGAACCGAGATTTATATCTGTGCTATAAAGGAAGAAAAAAATATATATATATATTTACTCTAATATAAAAAAAAAAAAAGGATTGTATTTCCCCTGATATTTGGGATAGATTTTAGACTAAATTGCCTTTAAAAAAATATTTTTTTATTTCTCATTTTATTTAATAGGGATGAGATAACTATTTCCCACATGTATTTGCAGCATGACATTGGATTTTTTTAGCAGCAGCAAAAAAAATTGCAAATGTTTCAGTCTTTAAAAATTTAATTGGATCTATTTTTGAATCTTAGTTTTACTGTATAGTGCCCAGAGGGAGCAACAGCAATGTCTTTAAATGACCTAAAATAGTATTTCTATTCATAAAAATGTCACAGGTTTACAGTCCCATATCTCATATCCCTGCAGGCTAAAAGTGAATGCAAGTCTCAAGGGGGCAATCTTCTCAGTGGAACAAAGTGCTTCACTATGGCCTTACAAAACCAAAAGATATTAAAATCCTACCTTAAGAAAACAAATAAACAAACCAACAAAGAAGGGAAGGATAGGTAAAACAAAAACTAGATATTATTTTTACTTATCCTAAGATTAAAACAGATTAAATATATGGTGGGAAGACAACAGTTCAGGGTTTGCTTTTTGGCACAGAATGAAGGGGACATTATCAATGACCCCTTGATGATGAAGTCATTGTCCTATAAACAAGGCATTTGAAGGCATTAAGGAATCTGGTTATAAGAAAAAACCTGCCCAGCTAAGCAAATAGGCAGTTACAACTGCCAGAAGTGTATACAAGACATATTGTTATACCACAATACTTGTAAAAGGGTCATGTATGCAACCTGGATGTAGGTGCTGTAGACCAGTCTAGTTTCTGGCATATCACTACATAGACAATAGGAGACATATTACTGTCTGAAAAAAAAAAAAGTAATAAAAAAATTGTCTGTTTCCTCTTCCACTTCTCAGAGAGAAATAAAAGTGGCACCTTCTCTTTCACATCAAATTTCATTGTAACTTTAAATTTCAAGGCACCCTGACTCCTGTTCTTGTTTCCCACAAATGTATTCATCTTGAGCCAACAACTATTTTGTATAAAGTGTTGTTTTGTTGTGGGTTTGTTTGGGTTTGTTTTTTTTTTCCTCATTCTGCCCCTATTTCCTCCTTTTCATATTTTTATATATAAAATAGTATTTTTTTTTTTCACGCTCATCCAAGTGTCTTCTCACAGTTATTATAAACCCTCTTCTACCTTTCGGCTTTAAGGCTTTTTTTGAACATTCTGTAGCAGTCCTTCCTAGTAGCTGGATCTCAGACACTGAATTAGGGCAGCTTTCAGAAGTCTTAGCAGTAACTGAACAAAATCAAGTACCAGAACTAAAATGAACAAGGAAGGAAAGAAGCAAGCAAGCAAGCAAGGAAGAAAGAAAGGAAACAAAGAAGGAAGGAACCATCCAGCAGAAAAAAGTGAGACTCGAAGGTGTTTGAGGGAGTAGTGTAAAAACTGAAAAAAAAAGAAAAAAAATCAAGTTATAAGGTAAATTAGGGATAATCCAAAGGATACGAAAACATCACTTTACTAAGTAAAGAGTGGCTTCCAGTAGGAAAGAAGACAGCCGGAAGATAACTTAATTTCTGACTAACGTCCATTCACTGGAAAACAAGTTAATGTTTTTAATTGTTTTAGCTAATTCTGGCAGAGGAGTTTAACTATGAATCCATAATACATTAGGAATACAATGGTCTAGTATGAAGTGTCCCTGCCCATGGTAGGGGGGTTGGAACTAGATGATCTTAAGGTCCTTTCCAACTCAAACTATTCTATGATTCTATGATTCTATGACTTTAAGCTGACCAAGGGTAGATTTAGATTAGACGCTATGAAAAAATTCTTTACTGTGAGGCTGGTGAGATGCTGGCACATATTGCCGAAAGAAGTTGTGAATACCACATCCCTGGAAGTGTTTAAGGCCAGGTTGGATGGTGACTTGAGCAACCTGGTATAGTGGGAGATGGCCCTGTCTGTGGCAGGGAGTTTGGAAGTAGATGATCTTTATGGTCCCTTCAAACCCAAACCATTCAATTATTCTATGATTTTCTAGGGCCTCAGGAGTCTCTATAAAGTGCAGAAGAAGCTGAGGTTTCATCACCAAGGAGACTATTGCCTCTAAAACATAGACTAGTGTCCTGGGTTCAGCAGTAGCAGTCATGTTTCTCCTTTGTGGTAGCTGGTGCAGGGTTGTGTTTAGACTTCCAGCCTGGGAACAGTGTTGGTGATACCGATGTTTTCAGTTGTTGCTAAGTGATGTTTACCCTGACCAAGGACTTTGTGAGGCTCATGCTCTGCCAGGGAGGAGGGGAAGCTGTGAGGAAGCAGAGACGGGGCGCCTGACCCAGGCTAGCCAAAGAGGTATTCCATAACACAGCACGTCATGCCCGGGGTGGGGTGTAACTGGGGTTACCCGGAGGGACACGGGCTTCCAGGTGGGACTCGTTTCTTGGCTGGTGGTATCATCTTCTCTTCCCTTGTTATTTTCTCTTATCGTTGGTGGTGGTGGTAGCAGCGGTGATTTGTGTTGTACATTGGTTGCTGGACTGTTCTTGTCTCAACCCGTGGGAGTTGCACTCTTTCAATCCTCCTCCCCGTTCTTCCGGGAGTGGGGAAGGGGAGAGCCCCGGTGGGGGGGGAGGGGGGCCTCAATTGTTGTCAGCCCGGCACCACTCACTGGGAGTGAGTGAACAACTTGCCTGACTGGTGCCTGACTGGGTTTAAACCGGGGGGGGGGGGGGGCGCGATTGCTGTTCAGCCCGGCACCACTCACTCGGAGTGAGTGAACAAGCTGTCTGGCTAGGGTTTAAACCACGACAACTAGAAAACCAGTGTATGTCTGAGAACCTTAGATGTAATGGGCTGGGTAAAAAAGTGTTCCCTGTCATAATCACTATAGGAAAACAAGCTAATAAAAAAAAACTAAATGAAGTGTTCATACAAACTTTTTTTTATAATAAATAACACAGTGAAATGTGCATCTAATCAAAGTCCCCAAAATTTTGAAATGCTGGTGTTAACTGGAGATCTGCAAACGATAACTGAAAAGGTCACCCTCACTAGGTTCTGCATCTTCTTATGAGAGTTGTGAAGCAACAGAGGCTACCAATTAACTTCTTCCTGCTCCCATTTTTATTTTCCAGACTGATGCTTGTTCATATTCATGAGCTATGATTATGCAGTAGGTCAGGAATCCTGAGGATACCAGCTCTTCAAAACCTTAAAGGCAGAAGAAGGAGATTTTTTTCCCTGCATCAAAGTAATTTAACATTTTGCATTATATCTTATTTTGATTTGAGAACTATACTACTTAGTATCCGAGGTTAAATATGTTGCTTATTACCTTTCTTTAGGCATTTGTGTCCAATATCCCCCTTTGGTTCTTTGGTAAGCTTTTTATGAAACTGTCTTCTGACAGAGAAAGATAAGTTATGGCTGATGCCTTAGGCTACAGAAGGCCAAAATATGTTTTCTTGAGTCTATAGGACACTAGCAGAAAAGCAGTGCCTGTAGCCATTACTCTTTTCCATCTGTCCTGTCTTGATATATTTGTGAGTCATGTTGAAGTCTCAGAAGTGCTTGGTGTCTTCCCTCAAAGAAAGTTCTGTTTGGTGTCCAGCTGTTACTTTTGTGGTTTTTTTTTTTCACTCCAGGAAACTCAGCAAGCTGATTGTGTTAGTATGATTGAGTAGTATATCTTTCTTTTGAGACAGAAGTTAAAGGGGAAATCAAGTGGAGAAAGAAAACAAAAAGAACAGAAAAACCCCAGTGACCTTTACATGATACATTAAAACTAAGCTAATTTTCACAAGGACCATTTACCTCATTTACTGGAAAAAAGATAAAAAGTATTTTAATATGAGTCTATACCTAACTTTGCTGCTTTTTGGTTTAGCTTTTTCTTACATCAATATCTGAACTTACAAAGTCTATGTAAAACCCTGCTGCTTCTCATTGCTCTTGGTTCAAGCATCAGTTTGTTCTGTTTCATTTAGAAATTATGAGTTTGTTTACATGGTATCGTTGGCATGGAGCACTATTTTCATCAACAAAACATGACTTTTACAAAGTGAAAAATGTCAAAATAATTTTTTATGAATGTATTTCTTTACCTACAGGGAAGACATTCATTTATTTATGTTATTTAAATACACATACAGAAACACACACACACACAGAGTTCCTTCACTGAGATGTTATTAAAATGCATTAGTAGATTAAGCATATTATGTAATTCATTTTCAGTGTTACCTAAACGAAACAGAACATTTTTTTCTGTCTTTCACTCAATTATTCAAACTTATTAAGAAGATTGTTAGACAGATATCCTCTTGATCTTCTCCAAATCTTTATGATAATAGCTTGATTTTTTGCTATATTTTTTTTTTTTACAGAAAGACAGTATTCGTCAGTTTTCTTCATTGTCATGGAAGCAGACTTGACTGCTGTTAATTTCCTGGGTTTGATGGGACTAGGGAGGGATAACTGTTTTGTCAATGTTTTTGCTTATAGATGTAAGGTGTTGAAGGTTTCAGTGGGATTCTGATTTGTAATGATAAGCACACTTGAAGATATTTGGAGTATTAGCCATATCTCCCTTATTAACTTTGTTTACTGAGAATTTTTTCCCACTGGACATCTTAAAAAATGTAAAAACATGTAATATGTAAATATCTAAATACTCTCTTCAGTGATAAATAACAATTCAAAGAATGCATCTATACTTCTCTTCATTCATCCTCCATAGGAGCTAGGTGTCTTCACTCTCTTTATAATCAAAAGTAAGAAAAATTCTCTTCCAGGGTGCAAGTAATTCCTAACTAACACTCAAAAGGACTTAGATAAATCATATATTTTTCTTCTTTGACTGAAAAGGCTAGATTTCTGTCTCAGAAATAGAAATATTTATGCTGTGGCCATCTAAAGTTAGGCAAAACTAATCCCTCTTCCAACTTTTGTAACAGTCACAGAAAATGTACAGCATCAAGCAAATGTACACCTGAAAAGAAATCTTCCTTTTAAATGCTATTGAAAGACTTTTCTGCTTTTTCTCTGTCCTGTTCCCTTCTGCAAGCAGAATAAAAACATAAATAGTAAGGGCATCAGTAAACGTAGCAGCTCTGGAAAGTTAGTGTCTCTTATAATTTTCCATTATGACAGCTTATAATGACATACACTGTTATGTTGCCAACTCTCATTAGCGTAAGCTAGCAGAACTTTAGCACTGTCATTTTCTTATGCCACCTAATTTTTGCTATGGCATGGCATTACATCCTTGTTTTAAATCAAACAGCTGTTCTTTATGCCTATAACCAAGCTGAAGCGTGCTAGTTGTATAGTATAATAAGCAAATGCCAATATTTTGCTGTTTATCTACATAAAGAAGTTGATGATGTGAAAAGGATATCTATCTTCTTTTCAGCGTTAATGCCTGTACTAAATCTTTTTTCCAGTATTTCAAACTACTCTATACAATACTTACTTATTTTAGTAAATAATGAATTCATTAAGACCTAGGGGGAAAAAAAAAGTGTTCGTTAGTCTACATTGAAATACAAATTTTAATTTGAATTTAACCAACTTACTCTTCTATTTCATTCATAAAATTCCTATTATAACAGTAACTACAAGATGTCTCTTCTTAATGTCAAATTGAGCATCTCATTACTTTAACCTCTAGGAAATAAGAGAAGTAAAAATACGGATTTTTTTCTAATAAATTATAATCCTAAAATGAAGTTGGATTATGTGATTCATTCATAGGAAATCAAAGGCATCTTCAATGATTTTATGAAGAAATTACCAGTTAATGCTCTTCTTTCTAGAATAATGTCATCTGCTTAGTACTGCAAAGGATATGTTTCCTAGTCATGTATGGGTAAGAACACTGTCTGAAGTACTTAAAAGAAGACAAAAAATTTTAATACAGAAATCACTGATTTTTTAAATTTTTTTTTTAAGATTTATATCAAGAGTATTCTCTGTACTAATAGAAATTTTAAAAATTACTAAAGTTTGAAACAGATAAAATGTGCGATAAGTATTTTTTTTTTTTTTAAAGCAGTGAGATCAGATTATAGGATCATGCTCATATTTCAAATTTAGTATTTCTGTGAAAATAATACAAGAAATACGATGTCCATGGTATGTACCTTTACAAACAAACAAAAAAATACCCTATGATTTATTTGATAAGTACACTGTCAAGAAAATGTATTTCTGGATGAAAAAGGAGGAATGATGTTGAACTTTTAGGAGGTCTAAGTAGTCATCAGTAAAAGATTGATATAGTGGAATTAATTTTAATTCATTAGGGAGCTGTTAATCAGAGCTGAATTGCTGAAATATGAACGTAGAAAAAGAACAGTTTCAACTGACTTTTTAGTAGCATGGCTCTTTGATAGACAGTCCTCTTAAGATACAAGGTTGTGAATTAAAAGCCCTACATTTAAGCTTTTGTTTTGAATGTCAGACTTGCTATCTTGTTCCATACTGGGTGGGAAGAATTTGGGAGGAATAAAAAAAAAAAAAAGGAAAAAAAAGAAAGAAAGCAAACTGGCGTGTAATTGGTTTTCAAAATTTGGGTGTTGGTTTTTTTTTTAATTTTTCTTCAGACCTGACTCAATACAGAGATCAGTGGATAAAATGACATTTAGCTCCAAACAAAATTTAAAAAGGCACATTTCAGACCCCAGACAAGGTCTAGCAACTCATCATATTGCAGCTACTCACAAAGATAATTTTTTTCTCTTTGGGGGAAGAGAATCCTAGAATATCTCAAGCTGTAATGGAGCCATAAGGATCATCAAGTCCAACTCAGCTCTCCTTGCAGGACTACCTAAAACTAAATCATATGATGTCACAGTATCACAGTATCACAGTATGCTAGAGATTGGAAGGGACCTCGAAAGATCATCTAGTCCAATCCCCCTGCCGGAGCAGGAACACCTAGATAATGTTACACAGGAATGTGTCCAGGCGGGTTTTGAATGTCTCCAGGGAAGGAGACTCCACAACCTCCCTGGGCAGCCTGTTCCAGTGTTCCGTCACCCTCACTGAGAAGAAGTTTCTTCTCAAGTTTAAGTGGAACCTCTTGTGTTCCAGTTTGTACCCATTACCCCTTGTCCTATCATTGTTTGCCACTGAGTAGAGCCTGGCTCCATCCTCGTGACACTCCCCCTTTATATATTTATAGACACTTATAAGGTCACCCCTCAGTCTCCTCTAAACTGTAGAGACCCAGCTCCCTCAGTCTTTCCTCATAAGGGAGATGTTCCACTCCCTTAATCATCTTCGTTGCCCTGCGCTGGACTCTCTCCAGCAGGTCCCTGTCCTTCTTGAACTGAGGGGCCCAGAACTGGACACAATATTCCAGATGGGGTCTCACCAGGTCAGAGTAGAGGGGAAGGAGGACCTCTCTCGACCTACTAACCACCGCCCTTCTAATACACCCCAGGATGCCATTGGCCTTCTTAGCCACAAGGGCACAGTGTTGGCTCATGGTCATCCTGTTGTCCACTAGGACCCCCAGGTCCCTCTCCCCTACACTGCTCTCTAACAGGTCGTTCCCCAACCTATACTGGAACCTGGGGTTGTTCCTGCCCAGATGCAGGACTCTACACTTTCCCTTGTTATATTTCATCAAGTTATTCCCTGCCCAACTCTCCAGCCTGTCCAGGTCTCGCTGGATGGCAGCACAGCCTTCTGGAGTGTCAGCCACTCCTCCCAGCTTAGTGTCATCAGCAAACTTGCTGATAGTACACTCAATTCCCTCATCTAAATCGTTGATGAATATATTAAATAATACTGGTCCCAGTACTGACCCTTGAGGCACTCCACTAGTTACAGGCCTCCAACTAGACTCAGCCCCATAGACTACAACTCTCTGGCTTCTCTCCTTCAGCCAGTTCACAGTCCACCTCACTACCTGATCATCCAGACCACACTTCCTCAATTTAGCTGTGAGGATGCTGTGGGAGACTGTGTCAAATGCTTTGCTGAAGTCAAGGTAGACCACATCCACCGCTCTGCCATCATCCATCCACCGTGTTATTTCCTCATAAAAGGCTAAGAGATTGGTCAAGCATGATTTCCCCCTGGTGAAGCCATGTTGACTGCCCCTCATAACCCTCTTATCCTTGATATGCCTTGAGATGGCACCAAGGATAAGGTGTTCCATCACTTTCCCAGGGATGGAGGTGAGGCTGACCGGTCTATAGTTACCCGGGTCCTCCTTCTTGCCCTTTTTGAAGACTGGAGTGACATTTGCTTTTCTCCAGTCCTCAGGCACCTCTCCCATTTCCCAGGACTTGGTAAAGATGATGGAGAGTGGTCTAGCAATGACTTCCGCCAGTTCCCTCAGCACCCGTGGGTGCATCCCATCTGGACCCGTGGATTTATGGATGTCCAGATTGCTCAACTGATCTCTAACTCATTCCTCATCGACTAAGGCAAACCGCTCCGTCGACCTGACTTCATCTAAGGTCTCAGGGGTACAGGGCTCTTCAGGACTGCCTGCAGCAGAGTAGACAGAGACAAAGAAGGCATTCAGTAACTCTGCCATCTCTGTATCTTCTGTCACCAGGGCACCCATCCCGTTCATCAGTGGGCCTACATTGCCTCTGGTGTTAGTTTTGTCTGCCATGTATTTGAAAATGTCTTTTTGCTGTCCTTGACCCTTCTTGCCAGGTTTAATTCTAAGGATGCCTTAGTCCTCCTAGCTGCCTTCCTACATCCTTTAGCAGCAGCCTTATATTCCTCCCAAGTGGCCAGCCCCTCCTTCCATGACCTGTAAACTCTCCTCTTCCACTTGAGCATACCCAGCAATTCCCTATTTAGCCACGCAGGTCTCTTGGCCCTCTTCCTTGACTTCCTACGTGTCGGGATGCTCCGATCTTGAGCACGGAAAAAGCAGTCCTTGAATGTCAACCAACTATCTTGGGCCCCTTTACCTTCAAACAGCCTTGCCCATGGGATTTCCCCTAGCAATTGCTTGAAAAGGCCAAAGTTTGCCCTGCTAAAGTCCAGGGTTGCAATTCTACTTGGTATTCTACTAGTCCTGCCACACAAGATCCTGAACTCCACCATCTCGTGGTCGCTGCAACCAAGGCAGCCCTCAACCCTTACTGCTTCAACCAGATCCTCCTTGTTAGTGAGGATGAGATCCAGCAGCGCTCCTCTCCTGGTCGGCTCATCCACCATTTGCAGGAGGAAGTTATCATCCATACACTGGAGGAACCTCCTGGACTGTGGCTGGGTTGCTGAGTAGTCCTTCCAGCAAACATCAGGGAAGTTAAAATCCCGCACGACGACCACGGCCTGTGACTGTGAGGCCACTCTCAGCTGCCTGTAGAAGGCCTCGTCAACTTCCTCACCCTGATCTGGTGGTCTGTAACAGACACCTACAACAGTATCGCCCCTGCCAGCCTGCCCCTTAATTCTCACCCACAGACTCTCAACTCGCTCCTCATCTGTCCCTGGACAGAACTCGGTGCACTGTAGTTCCTCCCCCACATAAAGAGCAACCCCACCACCCTTCCTGGCTGGCCTGTCTTTCCTGAAAAGGACATAGCCCTCCATGACTATATTCCAGTCATGTGAGCTGTCCCACCACGTCTCTGTAATTGCCACCAGATCATAGTCTCCTGACTTAACACAGGTTTCCAACTCCTCCTGCTTATTTCCCATGCTGCGTGCATTGGTGTACAGACATTTCAGGGAGCAAGCTGAGCACACCGATTTCACCCTAGGATTATAGGAGGCCTCCCAGTCTTCATCAATTCTGGAGCGCTGCCCCACTGGGGCAAGCCCAGCTACAACGCCAGCCCCCTTCGAATCTAGTTTAAAGCTCTCCAAATGAGCCATGCTAATTCGTGCCCCAGCATCCTTTTGCCTCTGTGAGACAAACCTTTCTCACTTGTCATTGTCCAGACTGGTGCCCTATAAAACCAGCCGTTATCAAAGAATCCAAAGCCCTGCCTGTAGCACCAGTCTCGAAGCCAATTGTTCATGAACTGAATCTTCCCATTCCTTCCCACATCATCAGTGGAAGATGGAAGGAGTGAGGAGAAGATCACTTGAGCCCCAGACTCTTTCACCATCTGCCCCAAGGCCCTGTAGTCTTCCTTCATCCCCCTCAGACTGCGGGAAGCAGCTTCCCCCCCACCTGTCTGGAAGACCAGCAGCGGGTAGTAGTCTGTTGGGTGCACCAGGTTGGGGAGCTCCCTGATGATATCCCTGATCCGGGCTCCAGGCACACACTTCCCTATGATGAGGGTCAACTCTGCATATCGGGCCCTCTGTTCCTCTCAGAAGGGAATCGCCTACTACAATGACCCTTCTTTCTTTCTTAACAGAGGCAGTCTTGAGGTGCAAAGTCGACCCCCTTTTCCTATGTGTCCTTGTGGGCTGGCCTTGCACCACATTCTCACCTACCTCTCCTTCAAGATCCAGGACCTCGAACCTATTACGGAGGGACACCTGGGGAAGCAGGGCAGGAAGGGGGGAGGGTTTCCCACGACGTCGAACTGGAACTCGCTTCCAACCGTCGTCGTCTTTTTGGTCCCCTACCTCTGCGCAACAGCTACAGGGCAGGGGCTGTCTCGGGCCATCCCCCTCTGTGTGAGAAGGCAGGGGGTCCTTCCCCTTTTGGGGGGTATCTCCCTGGAACCGTTCCGACTGGCACGCCAGGGAGTTACTCCACCAGTCGATCTCCCTTTCACACTCCCTGATAGTCCTCAGTGTCTCAACCTCCTCCTTAAGTCTTGCCACCAGGCTAAGCAGATCTTCTACCTGCTCACACCTCACACAGGTGGAATGCTGTCCTCCCTCCCCCGGCAGCAGCAGGCTCTGGCACTCCCTGCACCCAGAGACCTGAACAGCCACGGTCTGGGACGGGGTCTCTGTCTGAGTTGCTGTAGTCACCTTACTGCAAGCTCTCTTTCTGGAGGCAACCATATTGGTCCGCAGTCTGAGACACCAGCAACACTACCTACTTGTTCCTCCCTGCGCCCGGTGGGCAGCGGTCGCTGCCCTCTCAAAGGCTTTTTCAAGGCAAGGGGCAGGGGAGTGGTGACCGTCACCGTGGGAATGCCCCCCCGCCACGTCAGCCTCTCTCTCGCAAGGGCTGCTAGGGCTTCGGGGATCGGGAGATGTCGGGAATCGCGATGTCTCTGCGCTATCCCCTCTGATTTTCCTAATCTCCGTTGACCCTCGCGGTCGCTGAAGCGTGCCGGCTGTGGCTCTAGCTAGGCTAGCTCTGATCAGCTGACTGAATGTCCTGGGTTCAGCAGTAGCAGTCATGTTTCTCCTTCTTGGTAGTTGGTGCAGTGCAGTGTTTTGACTTTCGGCCTGGAAACAGAGCTGATAGCGATGTTTTGATTTGGCCAAGGACTTTGTGAGCCTCATGCTCTGCCAGGGAGGAGGGGAAGCCAGGAGGAAGCAGACACAGGACACCTGACCCAAACTGACCAAAGAGGTATTTGATACCACAGCACATCATGCCCAGGATGTAACTGGGAGTTAGCCGGAAGGACTGGGAGACTGCAGGGTTGGAGGAGGTATCGGTCGGTGCTTGGTCGGGCTGAGGGGGGGCAAGTTATTGGTCGGCTGGTGCTGAGGTGTTGTATTCTCTTCCCGTGTTATTTCCTTTATCATTATTATCACTGGTGGTAGCAGTAGTGATTTGTGTTATACCTTAGTTACTAAACTGTTCTTATCTCAACCCGTGGGAGTTGCATTCTTTTCGATTCTCCTCTCCGTCCCTCCGAGAGCAGGGGGAGGGAAAGAAAGAGGGGGGAAATAAGCGAACGAATTACCTGACTGGGTTTAAACCACGACATATGACTAAAAGCATTCAGATGCTTCTTGGAACTCTGACAGGCGTGGTGTTCTGACCACTTCTCTGGGGATCCTGTTCCAGTGATCAACCACCCTGTGAGTGAATAACTATTTCCTAATGTCTAACTTGAACTTCCCCTAACACAGCTTCATTCTGTTTCTCGTGTCCTATCACTGGTTACCAGAGAGAGGAGATCAATACCTCCCCCTTCTGTGCCCCTCTTGAGGAAGTTTTAGACTATGATGAGGTCATCCCTCAGCCCTCTCTTCTCCAAGCTGAACAAACCAAGTGACCTCAGCTGCTTCTCGTAAGTCTTGCCTTCCAGGCAATGGTATTTCAGTCTGACCATTTTGTTTTCTTCTTGATCCCCCTGTGAAAGTAGACAAACTGCTTATGTCCATCTAGAAATGCAGAAAAAAAGAAGTAGCTTCATCATTCAAGTATTTTCATGGTTACTAAAACACAAAATTATTCTACAACAGTATGAGCTTTATTTTGTCAAGTAGGGGGGAAATGATAGACTTAAATTTCTTCAACTGAGATGCTATGTTTTTACCTAATCTGCCATTTGGTGATGTTGATGTATTAATTTATTCTGCTTTAGTCTGAGGAAGGTTTCTGTGTAGAGTTAATTCAACACAATAACAGTGTTAAATAAATGAAGGTGAAAAATTTATTACTCAGTCACTGATTGTGGCTGAGTTACTTTTCAGTGAACTAAAGGCAAGAGCAGGTATCTGGCAGCATTCCATCCCCAGGATCATCTGGTGTATTTACTTCCCATTTGTGTCTCGCTGAAAGCAGCAGTGATGCCAAGCTTGCAAAAGTAGTTGTAGGAAACTGGAAAAAAGGGAGGTAAAACTTGTAATGACTACCATTTGAAACAGATCTGAAAAGGTTTGAAATATTAGTAAGAAGGTTTTGGAAAATATCAAAATAAAAACAGAAAATAAGGTATGACTACAAAAATGACACACAGAATGGAACATTCCAGCAAAATTCTACACTGTGAAAAGACAATTGGATTAAATGAAAATAAGTCTATTTAGAGTGCATTGCCTGAAGACTCAACGTAGCTCTAACAAAATGTACTCCATTTGATTTTTAAACTAGAAGCTTCAGTTCTCCTAGAAACTGTTATGGAGCTCTTTCTTTTCATATCACTATCCCATGACCCAGGAGGAAAAAAAAAATGGCACCATCAACAACAACTGAGCAAGAACCGCAGGATACTGGTGACTTGTCATAATAAGTCCCTGGCCTAATTTTTCTTGAAGGCTAAAGCTGTAGAACTTAGGTCTCAGAGGACTCCTGGAAGTATAAACATAACAGTAGGGAAGAAGCCACCAGTGGATATAATATGTACATATTTGCACTGTATTACTAAGCGCTAGCTTCGGTGCAACTGTAATAATAAATTTTTGCTGCATTTTTATTAGACTCCTAAGATCTTAATTGGACTAATAAAAAGTTATTGGTTCCACATATAATGTATGTTCCTTTTAACTCTTAATGAGATTTTGAGTGCAACAAGGCAGGGAGGTAGTCAAGAAGAAAAGGAAAGGAGGGAGGGAGGAAGGGAGGAAGGGAGGAAGGAAGGAAAATAGCTAATAGCTAAAAGCAGGAGCTTTTAGTTTCCTATTGTCCCATTTATCACAAAGTTTTCCTTCACCATAAGGATCTTGTCTCACTCCATTCTTAATATTCACCCTCTCTAAAGTATAGTAATTTAAGGTTTCTTGAATTGTTTACAGAAAACAGCAGCTTATCACCTTGATCAAAGCAACAGAGAAGATCAAACTAATCATCTGTCAGAACTTTGATTTCTAGGGTGCTGAGCTATATGTTAAAAAAAGGGTTAATAAGGATTCTATGGGAGATGGAAGGGTTTGTGAAAGACAGCTTTTCTTTTCCATTCATATGCTAAGTACTTTGCACATACACATCTGTGTATATCTGAATTAAAATGGAAAAGTCTTTGATAATGCAAAATTATTTTCTATTGATAATTTGCTATAAATCAGATCTCTCTCACTACTTGTATTTCAATTCAGATCATAAGTGAGAGAATTAGGAAGTCTCCTATGCCTTACTAAGCACTCATCGAGTTACTCTGATATTTTTTGTTGTGCAACTTTTAGTCTGAGGAATTATTTTTGCCACAGAAGCAGGTGCGGGATTTGGTTTAGTGGCATGTATCCAAAAAAACTTAAATGCAAAACAAAAATTATTTCTGGCCTATTGCCAGGTGGTCCCAATTTTCCATCTGCTGGAGAGATTTTAATTAGCAATCAGTTTTTTTAAAAGTTTTGGGGCATTTGCAGTAATATTTCTTTTTAAATGCTTGCTTGACTGGCAGCCAAACTTCATTTTGGCAGCTCTCTGAGTTTAGATCACCTTCTCACAGTACTGCTGGACTCCCTGCAAGCAAGATTGAGAAGTATTTTGGATAGGTGTCTACTGAACCGGACTGACATGTACGATAAACATGGCAAGAGATTCAAGGCCACTGCTGGAAGGAAAATTAGCAGAAGCTTCCTCCTTTGAGGAAGGATCACATTTGCAATTTCAAAAATAATATGGAGTTTTTCCAGAAAGTTTGACCTGAGTACAAAAGTGATGACTGGAAAAATATTAAAGAAACAAAAAAACAAAAATTTACCTTTTAATTAAGACTATAAATACAAGAAAAAAAATCTTAAAGAAAATATCAGTACTATTGATTACATGAAATAAAAAATTCAGTATCTCAATGTTATTTTTCAACATACTAGCATAGAAAGAGAAAAAACAATATATCCCCTGTAAACTCTTTAAGACTATGTTCAGGATCTCCAAAGGACCTTGTCATACAAGTAGTTTGGCAGCATTCTTGATGGTCATTAAACCTGATCAAGGTTTGTTAAATAAATACATAAATGGAAAAAATAAAATCTCCATTAAATTAAAACAAACCAAAACAGTATAAAATTGAGATTTCAGTTGACAATCCTGTTTGCGTGAGTTAGGTGTCATCTGTTAGCAGCTGTTTTCTGCGTATCTTTTGAATGCCATCATCCCAGAACCCCATATTTCCACACATCTATACTCATACATTCCAGGGTTAACCTTGCTCCTTTAAAACAGTTATGAATTAAATTTATCAGCAAAGACTTGCCTAGATTTACTGAATATAGAGTAATAATTTAACATGCTTGTTCCAAAATACTTTTGTGTAGATATAACGGATTTTTAAAATCTCACAGTTTTTTTACTTCCTTTAGATTCCTTTGAAAATCTTTCTACTTACAGTCCAACCCCTACTTCAGGTGGTCCCATGACCATTCCTCTAATGTCAGTGAGGTAAGTTTTTATAACCCATTTATAAATGGCAGAATCTAGTAACACACAATGCTGGAAAAAAAGAAGTGGAGGTATTCAGACAGGGAACAAGGAAAGGTTTTTTTTTTAACTATCATGTGAATTATCTAAGGCCTAGAGGTTTGATGAATACTCTCCCTTTCAATAGGAATGGATGTTGTCTAAGAAAAGGCTACTATAGCTTTCTTTCTAGTTGATGACATTTTTTTGTCCTAGATTTTAGAGAGGAGGCAAGATACAATAGCCTTTTTTTTTACTTATTATGCATTGGTGCAAACGCATATGAATGCACTGATAACAAAACTGCATGTTCTAATATGCTGCAGACTCATTTTTCTTGAATGTGTAGAGCCTGCAATTCACCCATCACTCCTTAGTGTGGATTTGGGTAAAGCAGTGTGGTGACAATCATAGAATCATAGAATGGTTTGGGTTGGAAGGGACCTTAAGATCATCTACTTCCAGCCCCTCTGCCATGAGCAGGGACATGTCCCACTAGAGCCTGTGGGAGGCCCTGTCCAGCCTGGCCTTAAACACTGCCAGGGATGGAGCATTCACAACTTCTTTTTACAGTCTGTTCCAGTGCCTCACCACTCTCACCTAAAATCCAGAAATGTTGTGCAAACTGGTGACAGAAGGTCCTCCTGCCTCAATAGAAGTTAGTCATTGTAGAAGTATCACCTGTACTTACTCACAACAGTGAGAAAAGATGGCTTTTTATGTACTTCAGTGACAGTGACAATATAACAGGCTGCTTTTGTTTAGAAGTCTTTGAAAAGGCCTTCATAATCATTACAGAAATTTCTGATTTCTGTGATTATGTTAGAATTGAAGTTAACCATTGTGTAACTGCAAGAACTGCAGTAGTACAGGACAAAAATGCATTATATGCTGGTAGATACATAATGAGCCCACCAGATTTTTTTTTGTGTTCCCTCAGTAATGCAGAATTTAGCCCTACTATACATTTCAGTGTCTTTCTTCTGTACTAATCAGTCTTCCAAAGATGGAGAAGCTTTGCAAGTTGTAAATTTTGATTCTCTTACAACCAAAAAAGCATCTGCACAGGAAGATTTCTCTACCTCTTCCACATTCATAAATTAAAAAAAAAAAAAAGAAGCCAGAAAGTATTCTTCCTACACTGCCACAAGAGATCATTTGTCCTTCAAAATATCTCAGAGGAATAGTCATAAGGAAATACAAGTACCTAATATATCTTCAGTAGTACTATACATTGCTAAATACTTCCCTTGCCAATTGTATTCATTAGAGAAGCTCTTAATGATATTGAAATAGGGAGAGCTCTTCACTGTTATGATTTTTCTGTTCCTTCCTTTTGTTCTTTCCAGGATTGGTACTGTTTTTATTTATGGCCAGCTAGACCATTCTTGACTGTCTGCCATTTCTATTCCCTTTGTAATGTCTAAACTGACTTCCCATCTATTTTTCTAAAGGTTAACTATTCGTTAACTATTTGTTCTATGGACACAAATGTTTGGGTTTCTAGAATATGTATGGTCTTCTTTGTCCTCCCTTTTTACTGCAAGAATAACACTAACAATGTCAACAGTTTCACCTGCAACAGAAAGCTAGCTATTTCATTTGGTCTTAGAATCACAGAATTACAGAATCATAGAATAGTTAGGGTTGGAAAGAATCTCAAGATCATCTACTTTCAACCCCCCTGCTGTGGGCAGGGAAGCTTCACACTAGACCATGTCGCCCAAGGCTCTGTCCAACCTGCCCTTGAGCACTGCCAGGGATGGAGCATTTACCACTTTTTTGGGCAGCCTGTTCCAGTGCCTCACCACTCTCACAGTAAAGAACTTCTTCCTTATATCTAACCTGAACTTCTTGATATCTGTCTTCTCCATTGTGACGTCAGTGAAGGGGAACAGGTGGTGACAGACTCATAGAATCACACTGTGCTATTTTTGGCTGGGATAAAGTTAATTTTCTTCATAGTATCTTGTACGGTGCTGTGTCTTGGATTTGTGACCAAAACAGTCCTGGTAATACAGGGATGTTTTCATTGCTGCTGAGCAGAGCTTACACAATGTCAAGGCCTTTTCTAGCTCTCACACCACCAGGGATAAGGCTTTGAGGTTAACAAGCATTAGTGAGGGGACACAGCTGGGGGGGGCGTTAACAGTTAAGGCATTTGTCTTCCCAAGTACCCATTATGCGTGATGGAGCCCTTCTGTCCTGGAAATGGCTAAACAACTTCCTGCCTATGGGCATTAACAAATGAATTCCTTGTTTTGCTTTGCTCAAACACTCAGCTTTTACTTTATCTATTAAACTGTTTTTATCTTAACCCGTATGTTTTTCTCGCTTTTGCCTTTCCCATCATCTTCATGGTCCCTCTTTGGGGGAGCGAGTGAGTGGCTGCATTGGTGCCTACCAGACTTAAATCACAACACACATAAATCAGCTATGTCTGTGCAGACGCCCTGTAGAGACAAAAGCGTGAGCTCCATGCTGCAGAAATAAGCCACAGGTAGAGACTACACTGAAGGAAGCACTAAGTGCTACGACAAGGAAGGCAGGATGTATGTGCCTTCTGGCAACAGAGGAAGGACTCATTCTCCACCTGCATATCTGCAGCTTCAGAAAGCTAGGCTTCTCCTCAGCCTAGCAACAAGTGAAGAGGAACAGCTCCCAGAATGAAGCACAGGTGAAGCTGCCACCAAACATGGTGACAGATGACAGTGACTGGATACTATGTCCTGCAGGGGATGAGACCAACCATCTGCTAACCTATCTTCCAAAGTGTCTTGCTGTTTAGTGGGTGCTCAGATGTGGGATGCTGCAGAGATATTATTAGGCTTTTGCAGTCCTTTGACTGTTAGCTCTTGCTGCTCCCAATGTGCCCTTGCAGCAAAGGTTAACAGTATCCTGGGCTACATTATCAAGAGTGTAGACAGCAGGTCAAGAAAAATGACTCTTCCTCTCTGTTAAGCAGTGGAGTACCACATGCAGTGCTGGGTTTCCTCGTACACAGAAAACACAGGCATACTGGAACAACTCTAATAGAGACCACCTGGATGGTCAAGAGCCATATAACAAGGTGCTAAGGTAACTGGGTTTGTGAGAAAAGAAAGTTAACGAGAGGTCTCGTGGTTTGACAGCTACCTCGGATGAGGATCAGAAGAAAACAAAGTGGGACTCCTCTCAAAGATTCAGTGATAGGACATAAGCTGGAACACTTAAAAATCTGACTACATGTAAGAAAATACTTTGTAATGTGAGCAATCAATCAAGAACAGGAACAGGCTGCCCAGAGAAGCTGTGGAAATTACATGATTGTAGATATTCAAAGGTCATCCTTAGGCTTAATTGAAAAAAATATTTGAACAGGTCATTACAAACAATGACACCCAAGATGCTCCTTCCATCCAAAATTATTCTGTGATTATATGATTCCACCTATTATTTTCCAAATTATGCACCACTTACAGCGATTCCCCCCTCCAAAATATATCTTACATTGGAGGATGTCTCTGTGTGAGTCTGGATGACAGTTGCATTGACTGTACATAATTGTGCTGCATAAAAATTATGTCAATTAGTTGTTCATTTTTTAACCTGAAAAAAAAAAGGTTACATATGTCTTGTAGAATTTATGGTGTGGCTTCAACTTGGAAGTGAAAATTTATTCTTTTGTTGTTTTACAGATGAGAATGAATGAGCATACACTGCAAGCTTAAATTAAAACAGCCTAATCTGATCATCTATCTGGTATAAAAGTTTTAGCCTGCAGGTTTTGCATCATCCTACTTTAAGCTAATATTGACTGCTGCCCAATTCACTTAGACAAGCTGCTTAAAACATGTATGGGATGGTTTCTTTTCAACCATACTGAGAGAGTTGATCTCTAATATTATGAGTTTTGTGTTCACTGGGTAAGAAACAACTCAAATTAGTAACCTCATAAAAGGACAGATGTTCTTCTCACAGGGCTACTCAAGTCAGCAAAAACCTAAGGATAATGTACATAAATGAATATCGAATTAGGATTTTCTTTTTACATGCATGGCTAAATCCTACTAATAATATGAATTAAACTGTGCTGTCCCCTTCTAGGTACATACAAAAAGAGCAATGCTCCAAACTATAATTTTTTACTTCCCCTTTTTTTTCAGTTCTTAACCTTTTTGTATTGTATATAATTATATATCTATGTATATACATAGATATATAATATGTATTAAGCAAGCAGTTTCCAAGTGTTTTTTTTTTTTAAGGATAACACCGATTGATGACATGGAGACCAATAAATAAATAAGATCAAATTACTTTTTCTGACACAAAACATCTCAAAAATAGGATAGAAAGCTCTTATGGAACAGTTTTCCTTAAGGTAAAATGGATTTAAGTGTTACTTCTGGACCAACATATCTCTATGCTATTTTTAATATCATCTAGGTATCATGAAAAAAAAATAATCTGCTAAAGAAATATGCCCCCCAGGACACTACAAATGCATGAATTTAGGGTAAACTTCACCATCATGATGGCATTTTATCTCAGCAAAATATTTGTGTTTGTAATGGTTGCAAATTTATCCCTAAAAAGAACCTATTTTCAAATCTCTTTAGCCAGAGAAAATTACAGACTTGTAGCTGTTTCTTCTGGTGTTGTTTTGCATATTACCATTTAGCATGATTTTGTCTTAGAGAAGTCCAGGTTTGAAGGTAGAAGGACCATTACAGTTTTGATGGGATATCGACAAGAATTAGACTCATACAAACGACAGAGTATGATGTTTTCTTCCATTTAACACAGTAACTGCAACACATCCTGATGGTACTGGATTTGCACATACTCTGGAATTTGATACCACCCATAGAAAACACACTTTTTAATGAAGTGCCTAATATTTAAACACTTGCAAGACTTGACTTGAAAGTTCTAGCAGAGGGACAAATGACATTAAATGTTACTGGGTAGTCCTCTTGGGAGTATGCAAAGTAGCTCACTGAGCAGAGATCTCAACATTGCTATTCTGAAGTTTTACTAGGTGAGTCTGGCAGGGAGAGATTCCATTTCAGGCTGTGACGCCTTGTCCTGGGTTCAGCAGTAGCAGTCATTTTTCTCCTTCTTAGTAGCTGGTGCAGTGCTGTGTTGTTGACTTTCGGCCTGGGAATGGTGCTGATAACACCGATGTTTTTAGTTACTGCTCAAATGTTTACTCTGACCAAGGATTTTGTGAGTCTCATCCTCTGCCAGGGAGGAGGGGAAGCTGGGAGGAAACAGAGACAGGACACCTGACCCAAACTAGCCAAAGAGGTATTCCATACCACAGCACGTCATGCCCAGGATATAAACTGGGGGCAGTTACCTTGAAGGGAGAGATCACTGCTCAAGTCTGGCTGGGTATCAGTCGGCGAGTGGTGAGCATTTGTATTCTCTTCCCTTGCTATTTCCCTTATCATTATTATTATTGGTGGTAGCAGTAGTGGTTTGTGTTACCTGACTGTTCTTAACCCATGGGAGTTACATTCCTTTGATTCTCCTCCCCATCCCTCCACAAGAGGGGGGAGGAATGGAAGGGGGGGAAGGGGTGCGGGGGGAGTGAGTGAACAGCTGCATGGTTTCTGAGTTATGGCGGGGCTTAAACCATAGCAGCTCTTTTTGGCACCCAACATGGGGCATGAAGGGTTGAGATAACGACAGATCTGACCAGCGTGTGTCTAATCGTATTTGTGATAAGCATTCATTGTTTCAGATTAATAGTCACTCATCACAATGCTGATTTATTGGCTTGCAAAGTTGTTGCTCTTGATCTTGGAGTTTCAGCATGTTGTACTTTACAGCCGATATTTGCTGTGTTAGTGTTTATTGGCTGGGGACCTTGGGCTATGGTTCTTGTTTCATTATATTTATGGTAATGACTTGTAATACAACAGAATCATTGATCATGAAACTGATCTGGCTTGCGTTCCCAGTGTGGTCACCACCTCTATACTTTGGGAGGTATATAATGGAAGTGTTTAGCAATTACACATCTTTTTTCCCCTCTTCGGGTGATAGACCCATGAAGGAGACATTCCCTTATGTTCCCAGCCCCCCCACCAGGCCATTTACAGCATCATTTAAGAGTTCTGAAGGTTTTGAATGAATTCCAGGTACCCTTGAGACCTGCCTGCTGATTGTGATGGGGATCACCATGTTGGCATGCATACAGAGTGTGTTTTACCCACAACCACTTCATCTGATCTTGAGAGTTAAGCAGAGTTAGGTTTGGGCCTTTTCTAGGGTTAGACGATGATATAGAAGGACAGAGATTTTCCCCAGAGGCTGGGCTTAAACCACGACATTCCTTCATTCATATGTCTATGTACATATGTAGATATGTATATGTATAGGTCCAGCTTTCAGTTTCCCAGTTTAGTTACTGAAGATCCTATCTGTTCATCTTGTAGTGACTGGTAAGAAATCCAGCTCTTCGCAATGTAGAGGAAATGGTAACCTAAATCTCACTACACCCCACGGTTTAAGCTGACCAAAAAAACCAAACACCATGCTACATGCTAAACTTACCTCTAGGCATAGCAGGCTCAATTTGGTAGCTAACACATAGGTCACCAGAGTAGTTGAAGCTGCCCTCAGATACCCTATCTGTCCTACAGATGCTGCTAAAGTGGAGACAAGTCAATAAAAAAAAAAAGACAATAAAATGTATTTCTATAAATACAATAGTAACAGAAGGCTAAGGAGATTCTCCTTCCTTCATTGGACGTAGGGAGGAACATAGTGACAAAGGACAAGGAAACAGCTGAGATACTTAATGCTTTCTTTGCATCTGTATTTAATGGTAAGACCAGTTGTTCTTTAGTTACGCAGACCCCTGAGCTGGAAGACAGGGATGGGGATCAGAATGAAGCCTCCATAATCCAAAGGGAAATGGTTAGCAGCCTGCTACACTACTTAGACATACACAGGTCTATGTGTCTGGTTAAGACTCCCCTCAGAGGGACTGAAGGAGCTGGTGGAAGTGATCACCAAGCCACTTTCAATCATTTATCAGCAGTCCTGCCTAACTGGAGAGATCCCATTTGACTAGAGCTTCATATGTGTGACACCCATCTTCAAGAAGGATAGAAGGAGGATCCAGAGAACTACAGGCTTGTTGGTCTGACCTTGGTGATGGGGAAGGTTATGGAGCAGATCATCCCAAGAGTCATCATGTGGCATGTACAGGTCAACCAGGTGATCAGGCCCACTCCACATGGGTTTATGAAAGTTTTTGCTTGGCTAAAATCACCTTCTTCTATGACAAGGTGACTCGCTCAGTGGATGAGGAAGAGTTTGTGGATATTGTCTACCTAGAAATTAGTAAAGCCTTTGACACTGTTTTCCACTGCATTCTCCCAGAGAAACTGGCTACTCATGGCTTTGTTGTGTTTTAACCAGAGCGGGCAACTAAGTACCATGCAGCTGCGTTCAGTTTTGGGCCTTTCACTACAGGAAAGACATTGAGGTGCTGGAGCATGTCCACAGAAGGGCAGCAATAAAGCTGGTGAAGAGTCTAGAGAACAAGTCCTGTGAAGAGCAGCTGAGGGAACTGGGGTTGCTTAGCTTGCAGAAAAGGAGGCTCAGGGAGGACTTTATTGCTTCTACATCTACCTGAAAGGAGGTTGTAGCAAGCTGAGGGTTGGTCTCTTCTCACAAATAACAAGCCATAGGATGGGATGAAATGTGCTAGGGAAACACAACTGCATATTTGGAAAAAATTCTTCACTGAAAGGTTTCTCAAGCATTGGAACTGGCTGTCCAGGGAGGTGGCTGGGTGGGACATGGTTTAATGGTGGACTTAGAAGTGTCAGGTTTACAGTTGGACTCGATGATATTAAAGGTCTTTTCCAACAAGAATGATTCTCTGATTCTATTATGACCCTGTGTCCTACTGGGACAGTGTGTTCTTCCCCCTGACCTCCTGTCCCACTCGCTCAAGTGCTGAACAGAAGTGGTGGCTGTAATGAATGCCTCTGCTCACAATGGCTGCATCTGACTTAAAGTGGATTTGGGGGAGACAGATGACAACACAATAGCCAAGGGCTAATATGAGAAATGAGCCCTTCCTCTAACCATAGTGCTGATCAAGGTCTGACTTAAGCCATGTTTGGTAGAAACTAACATCTGTAGTCAGGATGCAAATATGACTACAAGTCAATCATCTTACTCCATAAATAGTGGACAGCCTAGGGCCTGTTGAGCTCGCCTTGCATATGAACACCTCATAAAGTTACTCCTTGAGGTTGAGAGGTTCCTTTTCCCAACAGATTCTTGATAAGTGATTGATAGTATGATAAACCTTGATAGCTAAGTAATATAAAGGATTAATAGTGCATATATAATCCTTTAGACATAAAGTGTTGACCAAGTCTGAGACTAGGAGTAGATCCAGCAGCATCTAAACTCTTCTCAGAGAAAGAGTTTAGAAAGGAAGGGGGTCCTTTCTGATCCTCAGTACTCAACAGGAGTGCCTCCCTGACAGTTTTGTCTGACACTCTCCTCTGTGCAGCAAATAATCAAGTGTACCTTTCCCTCAAATCTTATTAAGCATAGTGTTTACTATCAAACTCAAGACTGGTAAAAGTCTTCTACCTTTTTGGGGGATGGAATGTCAAGATGATGTAGAAAGCCCTGGGGCATTGCAAATGGCAGGCACTAGGTTTGCCATTTAAGTGACTGAATTTGTACAAAAATAATTATAGATAAATTTTTAATGGTTTAATTTCAAACTAATTCCTATTATTAGAATTATAGCCTTCATCTCTTAGGTTTAATTTATTTGCTTATTCAGTTTATTTTTAGGATCCCATGTTCTGATATTTGTTTCCAAATATTCTCTGATGCTTTCTGTTACTTTATAAATTGCAGAAAATTGCTTCATATTTTTCTATTTCAAAGTGATATATGGTAAACATATCAATAAGTTCATACAGCTATTAAGCATGCACAAACATACACATAAAATATCGCACTGGTCTCTTTTATTCTGTATTCATCTTATTCTGTATTCATCATAGTTTCTAAGAAAAACGTTATTATATTAGGCAGTGAGGTCATACATTAAATTTGTGTTTCTTGTAGGCCATGTACTATTTCTACAGTATTAATTGGTGGATCCTACCTTGAAGTCACACCCTCTAGAGGCACTTCTGTCTTAAGATCACATGTAAGTATGAAGTCTGAACGCCTGGAAGCAAAACCAGAATGGACTCTCAGCTGTGACAATGAGCTGAAATGTCATCACTGGCTCTAGTCCTACTGCAGATATATAGTGAAAGCTTAGATACAAAATATGATACTGAAATAAGATTATATTTTTTATGTCCACTGTGCATTTGATAGTTGCTAGTGTATATTTCAGCAAATAAAGCAAAAGATAGGGTCAGCTATTACATTTGGGGGTTTGTGTAGGTTTTCTTAACCTGAGGGTAATTTTAAAGTAGAACTGAAAGTGTTCCTTTCAGCTAATGAGGAAGGCTTTTTAGAGATGTGTAATGAGTTTTTTAGATTAAATATAGCTTGGTAAAAAGACCACAAGCTTTTGGACATGGAAGCCCTTCTTCAGGTTTAAAATAGAAATATCAGCCTTCAATCTGAATTCTGTGCAAGAGAAATTTCTCTGGGTTTAACTTCATTATGTTAATCATTTAGACAAATTGAAGACGACATCTTGCACTGGTGAAGCTGAGGGAGATGTGGGTGAGATTCCCAGCTCCTACAGGAAAAAGAAAGGAAGTTAATTATTACTTTTGGTGTAGTGTAATGAAGAGGAGGATAAAGGCTAAGCAAAATCAGTATGCTATCAAACTGGTATCTCTGCTGAGTCTGCAATTTTTAGTACCAAGAAGAGCTACAATATAGTTCACAGGCCCTAATATAGTTCACAGGCCCCCCCTTTTTTTTTTTTGAGAATACTGTACACATCACCTTTGAATGAGAATTTGTAAGGCAGAGAGCAAGATCTCCTAGCTGTAACTACTGTTTGGTTTGCTTGATTTCAACATAGATATTCCATGAAGGCATTTGGAACATGGAATTAACTGTAAAATAAGAGCATGTATGTGTGGTATCTGTGGATTTTGTTCTGCTTCTGTTGTGGGCAAAGGAGTAGGGGATGGAAAAGGGTGTGAGAGAGCTTCTCTTGAGTAAGCATGAAAAATTAAATCTAGAAGGGTAAGATTTGCTTATATGATACTGTTCCATCCCGCTCTGTGGGTGTGGGGGAAAATGATCTCTGTGCAGTTCCCAGGAGAAACCACAAGCCCTCCAGAGCTTGAAAATGAAACAGCAGTTAATTTTATTGTAAAGTTCCCTAAGCTGTTTTGGAAGAAACAAGAATCTTGGCAAGTTTTTATTCTTACAAAAGATCTGAAGTAGAGGGAGAAAAGGAGAATAGAAAGAAAGGAGAGAAACCACCCCCTGGTAATGTCTTCTTGGTCAGTGAGCTGAAACCCTCTTAGCTGTAGTCCTTTTAGTTAGCTAGTCCACTGAGGTCCAGGGTAGAGGAGTGCAGCTGAAGAACAGTTTACTTTCCAAAGGGTCAGGTTCTTTTGGAATTCTCCCACAGGTGTGTAGACCCATTGTCATGCTTGCATATGCATTGTCTGCTATTCTGTAATGTTCCAGATGGTGGCAGGGTACCTCGTAAGTCTCCAGACACCATTTACTTTGTGCTGAGGTGCACAGGCATTGCAGCTGCTGTCTGTGCCACTGTCCCCAGGCAGACTGTTGCTGGGGCAGTTGATCTTCGTGGCCCCAGAGAAGACAACACAGAAAAAATCCTGCCCACCTTGGTGGAGCAGGATCACTGCAAGCTACAGCCTGATGCTCACCATGGACAGGTGCTCAGCCTCCCTCAGTTCGTTCTGTCTTCTGAGGTTTTTGAGACACACCCAAAAAGGGTCTCTTGACCATCACAAATACTGGATCAAGATTCCCTTAGGTGATATTGGATCACACAGGTCAGTCAGACTACCCCAGGAAGTTGTATTTTTGTAGTCTGCTTCTAGGATTTTGGGATGTGGGTTAAATAAGTATAACAACCTGTGGCTGAGATTTTTACAGTCTGAACATAGTGTAAATTTTGAGTGAACTCCAGAGTTCAGAATAGCATTTAAGGTTTGTGGTAAACACAACTGAAGTTTAATACCCTCAAAACATATATAATTATACTGCATCCCACTGTTATTTTGCCAGTCCCTCCTCTTCCATCACATCAAGCACGAACTACTTCAGAAGCTGCTATGATCTCTCACTTAAAAAATTCCATTTGCTCCATTGCACTAGGGCTCAGTGGAGGCTCACAAGTATATTTTTGCCACCTCCAGCAAGCTACCAGAAGTACTCAGCAGCTGTTCAATACACTTCATTGTCATGATGACTATGCTATGGTTATCTGCCATTCTGAAGATCAGTCTAGTAAGTTTTTTATCTCTGTGCCTTCTCTCTTTCTTTCTATCACACATCTTATGTTGAAGTTTTAAGTAAATTTGGGAAATAGATATTCTTTTCCAACTTCACAAAGTTTAGTCACAGTCATATATACTAAAATATATTTTGATTCTCATGGTTAAGCACTGTGGGAAATAATCAGAATGATCCTATTACTGGAAGTTGCTAGCACAGAAATCTTAGGAAAGTTTCTACTGATTTGCTTGAGGTTTTTGCCACTTAGTGTACCCTTGAGGAGTTAACAAGAAGGTTAGAAATATATGTCATAAAATATGAGGAGCAATATTAAAACTGTCACTGTTTTTTTTTCCTTTGTGGTAGCTGGTGCAGTGCTGTGTTTTGACTTCCAGCCTGAGAACAGTGTTGGTGAAGCCGATGTTTTCAGTTGTTGCTAAGTGATGTTTACCCTGACCAAGGATTTTGTGAGGCTCATGCTCTGCCAGGGAGGAGGGGAAGCTGTGAGGAAGCAGAGATGGGGCACCTGACCCTAGCTAGCCAGGGAGGTATTCCATACCACAGCACGTCATGGCCGGGGTGGGGGGTGACTGGGAGTTACCCGGAAGGACACGGGCTTCCTGGTGGAACTCGTTTTCTTGGCTGGTGGTATCGTATTCTCTTCCCTTGTTATTTTCCCTTATCATTGTTGTAGTTGATAGTAGCGGTGGTGATTTGTGTTGTACATTGGTTGCTGGACTGTTCTTGTCTCAACCCGTGGGAGTTGCACTCTTTCGATCCTCCTCCCCGTTCCTCCGGGAGCGGGGAAGGGGAGAGCCCCGGTGGGGGGGGGACACGGACCTCAATTGTTGTCAGCTCGGCACCACTCACTGGGAGTGAGTGAACAAGTTACCTGACTGGGTTTAAACCACGACAGGGTTGTTTTGTTGATGGGTTTTTTGTTTGGTGTGGGGGGGTAATTTTTTAAAAAATATTGTCATGTTTTATAGATCAACTACAAGAGGCTGCTCACCCTCATGAATGAATCAATACAGTGCCTGAGAGGTGCAGCAAAGAATTCATAATTATGAGGCCATAGAAAGCATTTTGCAGTCTCACCCCTTTCAAGTAAAATAATCAAGTGACTTAGTTAATCAGGAAAATAATTACCCAAATTAATTAAAACACTGCTTGATTTGTCTCCCAGCAGCTATCCTTGGCTTTAGATTTCAGTTAGTATTTTCTTTCCATTCCTTTGCTGCTACTGTGGAAAGTATGGTCAGAAAACATAGACTATTTTATTTTCCTTTCTGATGCTTTAGTGAGGTGCTGGGTTCTGGCATTACAGCAGATTTCAACTGGTGAAATAAGCCAGACATTTCTTGCAGTGTCGTTAAAGCTCTTCTAAATATTGACTGGAGTCTCTTCAGGGCTGACTGTAGAATCAATCTTCAGATTCCCCAGAGAACTCTTTATCTGTTCTCTGATTTATCCCAAATGCAGAAAATAAAACAATGCTAAAAATTCGGAACAAAAGAAAATAATCATGCTTCTCCTGTCTTGACATAGTTTACTATATATACATTAATTGTCCCAAAACCAATAGCTTACAGATGTACATTGACAGAAAACTAAGTAAAACACATCAAGACATGACTTAATATATTGTGAACATACACTGTTTCTAATTGGGCTGAACAGTAGGAACTAAAAATGGATATAGCAAACGTTAAAGAAGTTTGCTCCTAAACAGCAATGTTGAGGATCTACAGTTCCTGTTTTGTGCTATGGAAACAGTATATGTTCAAAGTCTTAAAAAACTAGTCCCATTCAGTTCAGAGGTCTGAATTCAAGCTATTAATTTCTTAATTACAATTTATCATGTAAGATTATTAGGATAACCTTTTAGATTATATTCCTGATTGCACTTCCTTGGGTTTTCTTTTTCCCAGGAGTAGGAGAAGAATTGCTGACAAATAGAAGAATCCAGTTAAATAGGAAATAATTTGTTGTAATACCATGATCACGGGAGTCATGGGAGAACTCAAGTGCTGGTTACACTGATATTTCTAGTTCACAGCACTGTACCTTTGCATTAGAACCATAAGATCACATCCAAAAATAGTCTAGAACAAGATTCACAAATAGAAAAGAGGCTGAATTGTAGCAAACCAAATTAAAAAACTGCTGGAGCCTGTAATATTATAAAGTATTTGCAGGACTCACTTCTTAGTCTCATGAATTCCACTTGTTACTTCTTAAGATCATTGGCAAATTCATAGCACTTCAATGTTATCTTTCCTCAAAAGGAAATAAGTAAAAAAAATGAAAATTCCATTTTGGAAAAATTTGTTATCAGTTTGTGGAAGTGCTCTAGATATAATCAAAATATGAGAAACACCAGCCACCCCCAGAAGATGTCACAAAGTAAACTTCTTGGAAATGATAATGCATATTTCAGATTTCACATTGACAGTATTGACATAACCAATAAAGTAAGATATAATTAGGTATGGAAGCATCTCAGAAACACTCTATCATATTTCAAAAGCAGCTCTTGATGTCTGCCAGTGGGTTCAGCAAAAGGGCAGGAAAACTAACTTTCATTGTGCTACACATATTGTAGAAAAACTCCTTGAGCTAATTTACTTCGGAATAAATTATTCCTTTGTCACTACCTGGAAACACTGACATGATTGAAAAAGAAGTGAGATTATAACTAGTTCAAGTGTCACTGTGTGTTGAGATGAACTGAATGGTTTGATTATCTAAACAAAAAAAACCACAAACAGTTAACAAGCTGGTGTTTGAAGTGCTGCATATCTTTAAACCCCAAGAAATCATGTCAAGTAATTAACTTCTATTTTCTCTGGAAAAGCATCAATATAGTGAAGCTTTGTTTGCCCTAGTAATAGTTAAATATTCTAGTTCTGTGCTGAATTGTAGGCTCAGCAGATTTTCATGGGGGTAATGCTAGGTAAAGTAGTATTGATAGAATTGCAGGTAAAAACTATGCAATTCAAGCTGTTTAATAAGGATCAAAGCAGTTTAAAGATTTATTAATGATGTGTAATTCATTGAAAATCAGTGAGCTATATAATCAGGATCAATATCAACAATATAAGAGCTAAACTATGACATTAAAAACTTAAAAAGCAACTAAAATGCTAGCATTATGGAATTTGTGCCATTATGAAACTAAAGTTCTGCTATACCAAAAGGTATGACAAACGTCTTTAATATTTAATTGGTACTGAAACAAAGACATAAGAACTTATCATCTGCTAAAGATGCTCTCAGTCTAGTTTATATGTCTGGATTGCATTAAAATTGTAGCTACTTTGTTAGAAAAATCCTGAGTATTCATACTTCATAACTACTTAGTGGAATAAAAGTAGTCCTATTGAAAGCCTTCATACAGTAATTCTGGCCAGCTAAGTTTAGGCATTCAATAAACAGATAGGATAGGCCTTTGGACCTCTTTAAAGTCACCCAGCTCTCTCTCTACTGAATATGTGCTATAAAAGCTGCTAGATACAAAACTTTAGGCAAAAACCTGGACATCTAAGAGGCAGTGTAGATCATGCTCAATATACTTAAGAGTGACATCAATTCCAAAAAAAACAACATATTATGTAAGATTATTAGGATAAACTTTTAAATTATATTGCTGATTGTGCTTTTTTGAATTTTCTTTTTCCTGGAAGCAAGGAAAGAGTTGCTGACAAACAGAAGAATCCAGTTAAACAGGAATTAATTTATTGTAATGCCATGCTCAATTTCTACGCCTGATCAAAGCAGATGACCACAGTAATGCCTTTTAGTCTTGTAAAACTATAAACTAACATATCTTTAGAGAAATTCAGAGTAGATATAAGGTTAAGGGTGTGGCTAGCTGATTTGTATGACTGATACTCCACTTTCTTATATGATAATAGATTTAGGCATATATGGCATTATGTAATAGACACTGGAATCCATTAGAAAAATCTCCTTTTATAGCTTACATATATATTTCTTTCTCTGTAAAGAAAATTCCAAAATGCTTAACAGAACAATAAAAAGATGCTTTTCTTAGCATGCTACTTCATTGTGTATTTTTGTCAAGTACATATTCCCATATCAATTGATGGATTGTTCAAAAACAGTCCCTGGAATCCAACTTACACAATATATAGCTTTAGTTTCAAAGAATAGTTTCTATTGCATGCAGCAATAAAATCTGCTCTATTGTATAATAGCTTCATTCTATCAAGAAATCTGCTCTGTATTTTATAAGAATTTCAAATTTTCATGTTTGCATAAACACAGAATAAATTAAATTCAGTTAAGATATTCAGTGATCTTACATAATTTAAGTAGAATTTAGATACATAATTAAGAGAAGAATCCATTTTTTTTTTTATATGAAACGTTCACTAGAAAAAAATACAAAGTTTTTTTTCACATAAATCTATTGATCATGATCTGAAACATAAGCATTTGGGATTCAAAAAGGGGGAATAGACTGGACACAAAGAGGACAATGTGATCTGTCAGCAGCAGCAAGCTTTGAAGCTTTAATGTGGTGCTACTTAAGATTGTTTTTTTTTTGACTATCAGTCATCTAACTTGGCCTTTAGCTTTACATCCAGAAAAGCAGAGCTATCACATGTAATAACCACCAGGTGTGTTACTCATGTTCTCTGGGCTGTCTCAAGCAGTACTGGATAACTGCATTCACAAGGCTGCATTGAGATGTACTGGCTCCATGACATCAGCCTCTGTGTGCTCCATGGAGGCTCTCAGCCATCTTTAGTGGCAATAGATGTTTACTGTTTAGGCACCAAATAGTTTCCTTGGCTTTTACCACAGTCTGTGAGAGAAAAACAAAATAGCATTTCTGGAAGTGATTTAGCTTATTCAAAAATAGAACTCTTAATTAAATCAGATTGATTGTAACTACAGTGGTCTATTTTTCTCCTTAAAATTCGTATGTACAGTTGCATATGTTAGTGAAATCTAAAATTATCTTAAATAATTGCTACTGCACATAATAATGCATCAAGAGGTCCATATCTCCAGATATTTTCATGACATGAATATCACAAGCAGTACAGAGGTTCATTTCAAAAATTGGCTTTGGCAGTGTTAAGTTTATTTGAAAACACACATAGAGGTATCTTTATTTAAAAGTATTCAGACAGAAAAAAATGTGAAGCCAGGACTGCTTCAAAACTGAAGGGAGGTGGGGAGGAGGGAGGAGAATGGGACAACTAGGAGAAGATTTTACCAGCAAGTTATAGAATACAGTCAGGAGAAGGAAGATGCAAATCTTATTTTCCTGTTGAAGGTGGACAAGAATGTATATCTTACTGGAAATGAAGGAGAAAAAAAGAAACGGCCTTCACTGTGTTACCTAGTTCTTAGGTTTGGATTTGAAAAATTTCCAACAAAAAAATTGCCTAGATTTAAGGTTTCTTATCATCTGACAGAGTATTGAATCTTTTGCACTATGCAAAGAGCATTTTCTGCTGCTTTTTTTGAAATAAAAGATTGGGTTAATCATGTGTTGCTGTAGATACAACTTAGCCAAGTCAAAACCAACCAAACCAACCAACCAACCACTCAGAATTTCATATTCATACTTCATTTAGTTTCAGTATTTCCCATTTTTCCATTTACCTATTCATTCAGGAGACTTAGATGTCTAATTCATTTTGTGAATCCTGCCTTTAAAAAACTTAACGCCTGTTACAAATGTATCATATACCAGTTAAAAACACTTCTGTGTGCCCTGCTTTCCTTTGGCTTCAGATCTCAAAGGTGATTCTACTGAATAATGCCCATAATAATGAATTAAACAACCTGACATTTAAATATCTACTTATAGTACTGTTCTGCAAGCTAGTTAACATTTCTCATATTCCACCGGGGGTAAATTATTTTTAATTCATGTTTCTGAAAATATTTCTTGAGAAAGACATTTACTTGTGAAACTCATTTTTGTAGGTTTAACTACTTGTATTCTTTACTCTTAGTAGTTCTGTTTATAATGTAATGTAACTAAGGTAAAAGACTCCACAAACTCTTTCATCATCTGCTCTCAGTGGTCAGCTGCTCATCTGAACCCTAGACATGCTTCCTCCATTATACAACCTCAAATACCTCTCAAAAGTTGTGAAAAGACCTTATATTTAAACACTTAAAATTAGGTGTGATTTTTAACCTACTTGTCTTGATAGACGTGCAGGTTTTTCTTGTGTGTTTTGAAACTTCTGTGTTCACACCCTTCCTCCCCAAAACATTGAACTACAGCTCTGTAGTTAACAATATTGCTGTGATTTTAAATATTCACATTTTTATTCCATTCCTTCTTTGAAAAATAAAAGAAAAAGAGAAGAAATAAAAGTGATTTTTTACATACTGTTAACACATAAAATTTTATTTGCCATAAAACTTAATTTCTAATTTGTCCTTCTGTAGCCTATAAATGGTGTTTATTTTTCTTATATATCTTTTAGTTAGTGCAGTAGAATTAGATAATATCCTTTCAACATCAAACCTATACAATCATCCAGATTATTCAAATCCTACACTATCTAAAATGTATTGACCTGCAAAATTGTTATTAGAAAATATGTTAGATTGATTTGTGTGTTCTCTTATATAATTTTATAAAATAATAGCAAAACCAAGCAGCTGGATTGAAAACATTTTCAATAAACTATCTGGTATTCCCATTATTATAACAGCAATAGTTATGGATATGAACACTGATGTTGGAATTTTATTTTACAAAAAGAGATGTTGTAATCTAGCACTCAGTTGATGAAATGTGATCCTTGCCTTTTTATTATTTGTACTTGAAGTATTAAAACATAATACAAAATCAACTTGCTAGTGGTGGAAAGAATGTACTTCTGTAGCAGGTAATACATTTTAAAGAGTTCTCACAAAGGTCATTCATTTTAAAGGGCAGCATATTCATAAAATCTAAACCAAGTTCTTACGTTGTTCTAGCTGAAGGTTATCTCATCAAGAGATTGAAAATTCTTCATTCAGGCACATTTTGTATATTTTCCTGTAAATGCATTTTAATCATTTTTTTTTCTCTTTCTTCAGCATTGGTAAAGGATAAGATGTAGGCTGTTGCTAGTCAGAGACATAATAAAAGTCAAGGGAGGCCAAAGATAACTTCAATGAGGCTAACTTGATTTATTCCGTAAAGACATTTTTCCATATGCTTTATTCTGTTTGCTCTTTTCTTGTATTTGCTTTCCATACGGCAGCCCCTCCTCCCAAAACATGTTTCCCTGAGATTTTTAAAGAGTGAATGAAAATGTGGATCTACAGGCAAGATTTGTAATTATGAATTTGTGAGGACTGGAACTGATGATGAAACTTCTTATTTTGCAGCCAAAATGATAAAAGAGATCCTTTATTCTTATTCAGGTAATACATCAGATTATGGTCTTATTCATTCAAAATGTTGAAGTACATGGACAAGATCAAAAAGTAGATTGTAAATGAAAGTTCATTTGTGGTAGTAAATAAGCCACAGATACAGAAAACAAAGAGATCCAGAAATACATACTTATAGCCATCACAAAACCTAGTTGAAGTATGGCTCTCTTTTATCAGGTTGCAAGATGGCTATCATCATCTTTGAATATGAAGTCCTTTACTTATTGCTTCATTTTCTGAAATTACTGTTAGATTTGCTACTGCAACTTTCTTGTCTTGTATTTTCTGATCTTGCATCCTCTTGTTATTCTGCCTCAAAGACTGCAAAATCTCAGCACAACATCCTTACATGTATATCATACCAATCATCTCAGGTATTTTACATCATCACACATACACCTACAATGTTCTTGTCTTACTTTGTGACAATTCATCCAATTACCCGTCTTCTGCTTCTAGTTTCTTTTGCTTGTACCAATGGGGTTTTGTTGTTGTTGTTGTTTTAATTTGTCATTATTATTTATTCAACAATATTCTTGGGGTGTTTGTATACCAGTATTGTGTCATCAGACTTCTATTATCCTGTAAAACATCACTTGCCCTTTCTGAAGAAAATAAAAAAAAACCCGAACATATTCAATGTCACTTTGTAGTATATTTTTTTAGGTTGCTCCCAGTTTCAAAGTAAGATGATCCATAGAGTCATAGAATGAAAAAGCCATGTGCTCAAATGATTTTACACTTCAAAAATTTCAGCAAAGAAATTTTCAGTAGAGTGATTTTGTCTAAAGTACTTTTCTTTTTTCTTTTTTTTTTAATTGAACTTTTGTATGTAAATAAGTGCCTGGAATAATGTTGTGAATTTAATTATAATCCTTCAAAATGCATAGATCCTTTTTTTTTTTAATAGAATTTTTTTTTTTTGTCTCTGCTTCCAATACAGTTTTTAAATTATGGATGTTTACAGTAGAATGTTTCACTCAATAGTAATGTTTTCTCTTAATATGAAGAGCTATGTAATGGCACTGTCTCAATAAGACTTTTTCTTATGAACTGTTAAACTAAACAATCCCTGCAAGAAACTGTTTCTATGTTTTCCTTCTAGATCTCAGGCATGGTTTTCCAGGAGTAGATGGCATTTGAGTCAGAGATACAATATTCATTTGAAAATCACATATCTTATTATAACATTGGCCTTGGCAGTAAGCATTCTGTTCCCTGTTTTCCATCTTGGTCCAGAAGTGCTCTAAGGTGCCATTTGTATTGTTTCTCCTCAAGTGCTAATTCTGTCTCTCAAGACTCTTTTACTGATTTCCTGTCCTTTTATTCTTTTCCAGTACCTCTTTCTTTTAACTGATAGTTCATGGTTTCTCAGAAGCACAGTCACAGTTAAATCCTTTCAGTTCTAATTAAATAGAAACACAGTATTCAGACAGGTTTTAAGAGACAAAAAGAACATACCTTAAAAAAAGTTTATTTTTAAGCCATTTAAGGTGCAACATTCTCTATTGGGCTACTTGGTTCATCATCTGAATCTGAAAAGACAATTGATCAAATACCCCAATTAATTTTATTTTTTTTTCTTTAAGTAAATACTATCTTTTGAAAATAGTGGGCTTCAACAGCAACAAAAATTGTCAGCTGGCAGTTTTCCCAAGTAGTTATTTTCACTCTGGCAACATCTCTGACAGTAGATAGTTCCTTATAATCATCAGTCATTGTTTGGCTGAAGCAACTTAGAGATCTAAAAGACCTGGCAAACAGAATCAAGAAAAAAAAAAAAATGAGGAAAAATAAAAATGGGGAGTGACTAAAATCCAGCTAGCTCAAAACCAGTCATGGTCAAATGAAATAACGTAGCACAGGAAATATAATCATTGACTTTTTTAGGCTAAAAATAAATGGCTTTTATTCTACCCACACAGTATGTTTATATACCTATTGTATTTGGTGGAAATTAAAAGTCACTTTGAGATGACAATTCATCCCACATATTTCAGGATGGAATGAATTGCCTTGAACGAACAAATCATGCCTATCTCTTCTATTTAGTACAAGGTAACTTAGACAAATGGCTTGGATTATATTCCTACTTCTTAATGACTAAAGTTTAAGTAAAATGAATTTTACATGAATTCCACAATGAGAATAAAATCCTGGAGAACTCTGAAGTATCACAGAATTATAGAATCATAGAATAGTTAGGGCTGGAAAGGACCTTAAGATCATCAAGTTCCAACCCCCCTACCATGTGTAGGGACACTTCACACTAAACCATGCCATCCAAGGCCTCGTCCAACCTGGCCTTGAGCACCACTAGGGATGGAGCATTCACAGCTTCCTTGAGAAACCCACTCCAGTGCCTCACCACCCCAACAATAAAGAACTTCCTCCTTATAGCCAATCTAAACTTCCCCTTAAGTTTTAGACCATTACCCCTTGTGCTATCACTACAGTCCCTAATGAAGAGTTCCTCCCCAGCATCCCTGTTGGCCCCCCTTCAGATACTGGAAGGTCTATGAGGTCTCCACACAGCCTTCTCTTCTCCAGGCTGAACACCCCCAACTTTCTCAGCCTGTCTTCATACAGGAGGTGCTTCAGTCCCCTGATCATCCTTGTGGTCCTTCTCTGGACCCAACAATTCCATATCCTTTTTATGTTGAGGACACCAGAACTGCACACAATACTCCAGGTGAGGTCTCACAAGAGCAGAGTAAAGGGGCAGGATCACCTCCTTCGACCTGCTGGTCACGCTCCTTTTGATGCAGCCCAGGATACGGTTGGCTTTCTGGGCTGCAAGTGCACACTGAAGCCGCCTCATGTTCATTTTCTCATCGACCAACATCCCCAAGTCCTCCTCCTCAGAGCTGCTCTGAATTTCTTCTCTGCCCAACCTGTAGCTGTGCCTGGGATTGCTCCAACCCAGGTGTAGGAACTTGCACTTGGCATGGTTAAACTTCATGAGGTTGACATCAGCTCGCCTCACAAGTGTGTCAACATCCCTCTGGATGGCATTCTTTCCCTCCAGTGTATCAACCTAACCACACAGCTTGGTGTCATTGGCAAACTTGCTGAGGGTGCACTCAATCCCACTGTCCATGTCATCGACAAAGATGTTGAACCACACCAGTCCCAACACCGATCCCTGTGGGACGCCACTTGTTACTGATCTCCAGCCGGACAATGACCACAACTCTCTGTGTAAAAGTATTTTTTGCCATGAATGTAAACAATTTTAAATCAAGAGCAACAGGCACAAAGGTGTCCATTTTCTATAAAATCTAAAGATTCCCATCCTCTATATAGTTTAAAGAAATAGTTTTTCTTCATTTTTTTAATGTTTTTTAATTTTTTTTGCATTAATTTTCATCTTTAATGACTTTTCTATTTTTTTTTTTTTTTTACTATTTAATGACTGTGCATACAGAAACACTATTAAAACGCTACATGAGAGATGACATTAGAAATACTCCACTGAGCACTGTTTTCTGAATCTCTTCCACAGAAATGGGGAAAGAAAAAATATAAGTTTGACATTCAAAATCTTAAGATTAAACCAAACTAATTGCAATGAATAGTAATAACAAAACAACCACACACACACTCACAAAAAGAAAAACCTCTTTGTCTTCTGGATTGTGAGCCTTTGGTGAACTGAATGTACTTTGAAGATGCAGGCAGAAATGCTAGAATATCACTTTTTAATGACAAACAAGCACTGTGACCTGAAAATTATCTCTAAAAACATATGAATGCAGCAGCTGTGACAATAAAGGAAAAAGAGTTAAAACAAACAAGGAAAGACAGTTCTAACTATCAGAGGTCTTCCCTATAAAAGCTTTATTTATTCCTCTGACTACAACAAATTCGGTTCAGGCCACATGATGTATGATGAGAAGAATCGTTATCTGAGTGTCCTGTTCATTGATTCAACTACTTTTTTCTCAGGTATAAAGCATTCTATTTCATATAGGATCAATCACATTGCTCATATTCAATAAATGCAGTGTAGTTTTCCTGTTATAAAATTAATGCTACTCAATATCTGGTCCTCTTTAATTATTCAGACCATAAGGATGAATTATATTATGCATTATTATTAAAATATTATGAAAGAATGATCGATTGACATTGATACAGTAGAATGCCATCAATATTTTAATTTTAAATAGAATTATGCTTCAAATTACATTTATCATATGAAACACAGGAGGATAATTCTGAAATCAGTTCAAATAAAAACTCATAACTTTCATGTATAAGGGATGTTTCCAAATAACTGGCTTGGTTATTGTCCTCTATCTACTCGTCTACACCTGGAAGACTGAGAATTCCACATGTGGGAAAATCTGAGCATGCATAAAGCTTGCTCCTTGCACCATTGTATGAGAAGTCATGCCTGAAGCAGAATAACTTGCTTCACTTAGCAAATCCCTGCTGATGCACGTTTTTTGAGAAAAGAGCTACAACAAACTCTGGTGGGAAAAATATTGCCACAGAAATGTGATCTGTGCATAGTAACTGGCTGCCCAGTGAATTCCCATCTCTTTATCCCTGGGTATATCTTTCTTACTTGATGAGGTAGTGGAATGGTTTGTCATCTCTAACTCACGACGAAACTTCTAATTTTAACCTTGACATTCATGATTAAAAATCTCTAAATTTGCCAACATCTCCAGGTACTAGTCAGTGATGTTTCTGATTCAAATGAATACTGCAGAGTTTGAACAAAGCATTTCAGCATGTGATATATTTTTCACTTGGCAGGCAGGAGGGGGTTGTAGGGATTTTCTTCTGTCCTTAACATGTCTTTCACAGGGTGGCTTCTGGCTGAATTTTGTCATTCGCACAATCTCAAGACGGAAGTATTCTTTTGTTTATTTTGAGGGATATCTCGATACTGACAATGAAACAGACAGACAATTTGTGGTATGTGTGACTGCCTTTTTCTTTATTGATGTTTCTTTCTAAGCTCTACTGAAATACTATTTCATTTCTGTGAAGAAAATATATTTAAACTTCATCTGACATAGATCTATTTTCTTCATTTCTTGGCTAAGCTTCTTCTATGTCAAGTAATTTATAAACTTCTGGTGAATCTGAAAACAAAGTAAAAAGACAGAAATTTGCCTTCCATGAATGTCTGATAGGAAAACAAAATGGTCTGTAGCTGTTCTATAGATTTGTCTTACAGTAGTTTTTTGTCTTCTTTTTATGTACCTGTTGCACATGATTTTTTAACTGGACCAGGTATTTCTGAAGATAATTTTAAAATGCTCTCCTATTATTTCCTTGTTTGGTTATTTTAAGATTTTGTCAGATTTATCATTCTGTGATGGGATAGTATTGGCTAACCGCCAAACTCACACCCAGCTGCTTTCTTGCTCCCATCCCTCAGTGGGACAGAGGACATAATAGGAAAAAAAACAGGAATGGCAAAGCTCATGGGTTGAGATAAATACTGAATCTTTGCTTACTCTGTTGGGCAAGGCCTGGAAATAGGGGGACCAAAGGCATGGTCTCTGTGAATAAAAGGGTCTACGGCTGTTCTGTGCTGGACTCGGCCACTTCCAGCCATCTTAGCAACAGACCTACCATAGCCAAGGCTGAGCCCATCAGTGATACTGGTGGTGCCTCTTATGAAACAAATCTAAGAAAGGGCAAAACACTGTACAGGAAATGTAAGGAATGAAAAAAAAATACCTGTGAGAAGCATTCCTGCATCAGAAATGAAACAGGTGCCTTATATACCTGTGATGGTTCATGTATCCCCAGATCCTATGGTCTGCTCTATGACCTAAGAAATTCCTGTCAGGCCTAGGCTTTCATGCATTGAATTGGGCAGTGAAGGGTCCTTTAACCATACCAGGGACTCTTGCATGTCTAATGAGTGAGGCACTGATCGTAGCAGTGACTCCTGTTCCCTGGCTAAGGTGATAAGCAAGAGTGAGTATAATCAGTCATCCGCTGACAGCCTTGATCATAACTCAAGTGAGATGGTACCATTGTTACTGGAGTTTTGACAAAAATATGGTAATTACTGTCTCTGGTTATGGCCAGGATGGTAATAGACTAAAGAATAAAGCAAATCATCTTGTGAGCTTTGAGCTCTCTTGCCCTGCACTGCAACTAGCATCTCTTTCTGAATGGGCCGCATCTCAGAGCTCATAAACTCTCGACGATGGAATCTGGGCTGAAGTCCCCCACTCAGCCCTTGCCTGTTGAGAAATGTCAAGACATTTGATGTGAATATTTCACTGACCTTGAGGAAAATTTTTAATAGGCACACTTTTATGTGTCTTTATGTATTCATGCATGTGTATGTGTGTATAAATTGTTATGGCAATTATAGTAAATTTTATTGACTCACTTTATAAATTTTAAGATTGACCTTAAAACCACAAACTGATGCTAGATGTAAGAATTCCTTCTGTAGAGAACTGGTACATTTGTAACCCTTTAGAAGCTTACTTACTTCTGGAGTGGCTGGAATTCCTTTGTGCTGCTCTTCAGCAGCTCTCCTGATCTATTTCCTGTGATCCATTCTCAGGCTCTGGGCATCTCTTGCTGGCAGTGGCATCAAACTGGTAGAACTGGGGTGGACTGAGATCTTAGTGGAACTAGGACACTGTCATATGGGGCTGCTTAAGAAAAGTTTTTTTTCTGAAGAATTTTAGAAGAGCAAAATCAGGAAATTTAGAATTCTAGCTCCACAAGATGAAAAGCTGATATTCTTTATCTTTGAACTCCAAGAATTGAAATAAGTGGAATGAGGAAATTTTACCCAGCAACAGAATATCCTGATAGAGTACTATTTTCATTAGTATCAATCAAATAATCCTAATGATTATAAAAATATCTTTGATGATCACATTAACGTTTAGTCTAGAATTTTGCAACTTTTCTTCTGTCGGTCATAATATTAGCAGACCTCAGTTTAAGGTTATCAGCTCAGTCTTAGGAAATTCAATTTTCTCAGCTACATGTTAGGTGGAAAGAAGATAGCAAGGGAAAACAGACTAAAGAAGATGGGAAAAGATATTTCATTTTATACTGCATTCACTTTGTCAGAACCTTCATTAGTAGCTGAGGAATGATGTATACATAAACACTATTTCTCCCATCTTGTCTTCTTTATTAGTTCTTTATTTGGAGACTTTCTCTATTGCAGTGGATCACTGCAGGATTTTAGTGACTTAAATGAAATAGAATTTGTTTAGTGTGATTTATGTGATCTTAACAAAGGTGTCTTAAGTGCAAGAAAAACAGGCTATTTTAGATGCCAAAGTCGTTTTGTCACCTCCTAGCTAAGCAGAAATATTCAGCTTGATGGCAACCCTTAGTCCCAAGCTGGTAAAAATTTCCCTTGAAGATGTATTACAAATGATGTGATGATTTGTATTAACTCATTAAATAAAAAGATTGAAAGTTCAGGATGGATGACCGCATGCAATTTCAAGCCTATTGTTTGTTTAAAAGGCTAGAGAATAATAGATTTTATTATATTGTCAGTGGCACACAATATTTTGTAAGAAGTAGGACTCTAATCTAAACGACTTTGTAACTTTTCGAAGAATCCAGTAATTATATTTCATTTATAGAGTTGAGCAAAGATCCTTCAGGATTCTTATTTTGTCACAATACATTTTTTTTGCTACCATAAAGAGATTATTTTTTATCTTAATTTAAAAAATATTGCCGTTTTCTGCCACTGAAATGACGGAGGAAATTTATCAAAACCTTGCTGTAGAGATGTAAAGCAAAATGCAAGTTTCTTCATGGGATAAGTCGTCCTTCTTTACTGCAGAGTTATTCAGAAATTTTAGTCTATTATGACCCCATTTGGCACTTCAGTTAAAAATACCCAACTCTGGTCAAAGCATTGTTGCACTCGGTTGGCTCTCTAAGTAAGACTGAAGACAAAACTACAAGCCTGCAAAATTCAGCAGATTCTGAGGCATTTTCTTCTTGCAGAGAGCAAGTAAATCTTTCTGTTTACCTACATACTCATTCATTTTGCATGTAAATAAATAATATTTTTTTTAAGGCTGGGGTATCCAGTTTACTTTTCTACCTTTCACTTCTGTTTTAACAGCCCCTTCCTTCCACCTATCTTACTGCAATACTATTCCTTCATCAGCTGGCCAGTCTGTTTCTGTGCCCACATCTGAAATGGACTGGGGAACTGAACCAGCCAAAAGGAAAATAAAAAACAAACAAAAAAACTCACTAGATTTTGACAGATTTGATATTTCCTGCTCTAATTCTGTATGTGCTTACACAAAAAACTTTTGCTGGAGGAGTGGAAGATGTAGAAGGGCAAGAACAAGCAGCCAGGAGAAAACAAAAGGCTTCAGTCCCTGGAATCAGTTTTACCACTGAAGACCTACATATGCAGCTGTGCCATCAATACAGGCTTTGCTGTTGTCACTTTTACCTTAATTTCCTACATTTCCTCCTAACACATTGCTATCCCCCTTTCTATGTTTGTCCAGAGGATAATTGATGACTTAACACTACCCTTTTTGCTAACATCCTTTTTGCTTTAAACTAAATAAACTTTTTTTCAAATGGTTGTATTTACAATGTAATCTGAACTTGAAACACTGTAATCAGCTTAATTTGCTGCTTCTTTTTTAGATTTGGAGACAAACTTTTGGGTTGGCAGCTGGTCTATCTTTCCCACCTATATCCACCTAATAAAAATCAGAATTTCTTCCTGGTTCTGAAACAGTAGACTCTCTTTCCAGAATTTTTCTGCTCAGGGGTAGCTGAGAAGTTTCTAAAGTAAAAAGTACATTTTGTTCATCAATTTGATCAACATAACAGAAAGGAAAAGCTCAAAGGTTCAGTTCTTGCTAACAGTAAATATCTGAGAAACAACTAAAACATATGCAAACTATCATATCCTGTATACCTACAATTGAAATGAAGTCAATCATAAAGTTGGGTCTAATTTCAGTAACCTAATTTAAACATTCAAATTTATTTTTTGTATATATATATATATATACCCACTCTAAATGCGCAAGTATACATGAGTATTATTTTAACTATATTATTTCATATGGACAATCTTTTAGAGAATAGTTTTTCTTTTTTTAAGTGGAAAACAATCATTCTCTTGTACAGTGAGTTCATCCTGCAAGGGTTCTATTTTCAAAAATTTTATTTTTTAAATGATGATTAGAAAATTAAGAATGGCTAATATTTTTAGACATAATAATCTATCTGGTACTAAACATACTTCTTGGTGAAAGCTAATTTCTCATCCAGGTGTTGAGGCCTCCACACTAGTGGTTTTTGCATTTATGGCTTTTATGTGTGTATATATGTGCTCCAGAGCCTACATTTTTACTGTTCCCTAAGGATTAGAACTGCTTTTGATTTTATAATTATTATTTATTCAAAATAATCTATATCCCTGACTCTTCTAGCAGAGAGGTCTAAGATGTATCTTTATTTTTTCTTCTTCATTTTTATTCATTAACAATGAGAAGTGGTCTAAGACCTAGGTAATTTCTGAAAAGATCTCTGTGGCGCCAATGGGACACCACTGCAGTCATTGTGCTCCATGGCTATAAGCATCCTCCAAATAAAATAGATCAATGATGTTCAATAAGCTTAAACTTCAGATCCTTATCTTTAGCCCTCCTTTAATTCTGTACTTCCTTGATTAATTCCAACCCTTTCCTGTTCATCTTTTATGGTATTGTAATTCCTGAATAGGGGAAAAAATGTATATCTGAAATACCCAAAAAGGTATTCCCATTTTATCAAAGCAATTAAAAAAACTCCTAAGTAAAACTGCCTCAGGAACATCATTTATTAAATAGTAACTGACAGATAAATACACAGCACAGTTCTTCTTAGACTCATCCAAGTTGTAAGTCTATGCAATAGAACAGGGACTAGAAGCAACTAATGCATATATTCTAATATATTAAAGAAATATGGTTTTGTGCAGAAATTCTCCTTAAAGTTTCTTCATTTTCTACCTGCCACAGCATGTTCCCAAGCAGAGAGAGATAATCTCAACAAAGAACATAATTTAGAAAAATTATACAAGACAGCTTAACATTTCATAATAAAAACCTTTAAGCAACAAGAACTCTTAACAGTAATGTACTTCTGTTACATTTTGGGTTCAAACATACCCCCTAAAAAAATCTAACAACACTGAGAAGTAGTCTTATTACATGAAATTTACTTGAGATTAACTAATTATTTCTATGTACTGCTGCCTTTTTTTTCATTTTATAACTCACATTTTCAAAGTGATTTTCAGTATGTTTCTACAGAATGCTACACATTTTACATGACAGCATATAACATTTCATTGACGATCTACCACCTAGAGCTAAATGTATGTTTTCTTTACACTCTTGAAACAGCTTTTTTTTTCCTCAGCCTTAAATATGTGTATAAATACATAAGCGCATTAGTCTGTCTTTAAATCAAGTGACTAATATAAATAGTGTCAGTCAAAATAATAAACTATAGGATCCTAAAAATTATTATCAAAGCTAATTAAGCATAAAGATAGCTTAAGCAGCCTTTTGAGGGGACTGTTTTTTACTTACTGAAAAGAGTGTATTTACTTACTGAAAAGTTATTCTTTATCTAAGCAGCTATCAAAAATCTTCCTTGAAAGCATATATCCACCAAAATCAGAAGTATTTGTTTTCCTTATGTATATACTAGGCTTATTATAATTTTGATAAGTCTCTACTATTCACAAAATGATAAAAAGAAAACTATTTCACAACTCTGGGAAGTAACACTGTCAATTTTCAGCAAGGGAATTTAGGCACTTTATTGCTGTCCTCTCAGTCATTGTAGGAAGGTCACCCCAGAGGGTGAAGATGACACACATGGCAAACAGGAAGGCAGGCAGAAAGCAGGTTTGAATGTAAGAGAAATCAGTAAGTCTGAGAGGTATAGAGAATAACACCTTAAAAAATTATTATGGTAGACCATTGCATAGACCATATCCTGGTAGACTGCTTTTTTGTTTAGGTTTTAGAAGATGTGCTAGTTCAAAGATGGGTTTCCACACAGGATAGGAAGGGAAATGCAACAGTATTATTACAAACTCATAATGACTGGAGACACTGGCAATGTGGGTTATCACAGGGTAATGGCTAGAGTGAAAATATAACAGCTGTGTTTTGCTTTGAATGGAGGAGGATCTGAAATGTAAATATATAAATATTACTCACTACATTTCTGTTGAGCTCTAATGTGAGTTATACGGGTGCCCTAGAGCCTTGTAACCATCTGGGTACTATGCTAGCTTGACAAGCTATGGACAGAAACAACAGTCCTGCCAAGAAAAATAACCAAAAGCAATCTGTGTTTCACCAGCCCCAAAAAATAGCATAGCTTATTTTTCAAGTGCAATATTCAGTTCATGATAACATTCTGTTGCTTAACAATATTATCTGACTCCATGTAAAGCAACAAATTAAAGAAACTAGTTTAGCAGCCCTGCATACATCAGCTTCAGGCAATAATTTGTCCTAGAAATCAGATAGAAACAGACGTAAACTGATATGTGCGCAACTGCATCTTTTTCACTGATTATTCTTTTTAACCTTTCTTTCCCTATCTCTAAAGATCAGGTGTGGCAGGGTCACCATTTTTATTTTTCTTTTGACTCAAAGGTAACTCTTCTGTTTTTATTTTCTGGAATGCAAATGTGCCTTAACTCTGTCAGCTTAATTCTTGCCTGGTATAAACTGCAGTAGTTACACCAGTTTAAAGCTTACTTCTCTTTCTCTTGCCTCTCTCTATATGATTTTTTACTGTTATGACCCTTCTGTCATTTCACTTCTGCTGTGATGAGATTCAGGATTTTCTCTTCCTGAAGGACATGTCCTTCCCAGCAAGCAGCATAAGCTCAAGATTTCTGGGCCCTCTAATGAGGTATGTAATTTTTAACTACACTTTAAGAAGTCCTGGCTATATCTTAAAACTCATGAACATTCAGGAAGATTAAGTTTCTGCCTAAAAATATTTTTAAATATAAACGTTAAAAGCATTTCATAAAACACATCTATCTTTACAGAGGGGACAGAGTCAGCCTATTAAAAAGACAATGACCAGATATCTTGTATTATCATTGCTAATTCCACCATGTATAAAGAAAGGCATTTAATTTCTCTTGGAGACTATTTGAACAAGAAATAAAAATCTTAGAGATTTAATAGCAGATGTGTACATTTTCAGGACCACACATGACTATTTTCGACATTTTCACTAGATGTTTTTGCATTCTTCAATTTGTGGTCCTAAAGATTTTAGACTATCTTTGCATTATGTAATAAAGCTCCCACAGTAAATTACTTCAATATGAAATATTCCAGCTCAGCTCAAGGCTCTGTTTTTCATGTTTCCGTCAATTAGATGCAGTTTATAACAATGTCATTCTTTTTATCTTGTCAAGTTCTTTTTTTATATTCACTGCATTCTACTTTGTATTTTGCTTCCTAATATTGGCACAACATTACTTTTCCTTGTTGCATGTAGTTCAATTGGAATGAAAAGCAGACCACCTAGAAAGAATGAAGCAAATTTCTTCTGAGAGCTGGAGCAGCACAGATGTACAGGAGAAAGAAATGTAAATTTTAGTGTCCACATAATGGCAGTTAATATGTAATGAATATCATGACCAAAAAGTGTAGATCAGCTCTAAAACTTCCTTTCAAAGGTGCATAATGGCATTATCTTTTCACAGTAAGTAGTAAACAGTAAAGAAGGCAAAGAAATAATAAACAGTAAAGCAAGAATAGTAAAGTAAATTAGAAATAGTAAAGAAAGAAAAAGAATAGTAAATAGGAACTACCTTGATTTCACTGCTGGATGGATACAGTACATCTTACAACTCTATCTTTTTCAGCTCATGTACTAGTCATGGCTAAAGGGAGTCTATTTGTCTTTCTAGTTGGTATTTTTGTCTACTTTGTCTTGCACTATATCTCATCTAACATCACTTTTCAAGACTATCTACCACAGTATCTTTTCTCCATCCTGTTGGCAGCCTGTCATGCTGTATTCCTATAGGAATTTTTGATTTTTCTTATTACAATAGGTCTATTTTTATTTTAATTTCTTTTTCCTATACTTGTTTATATTATATTTAATTTTTTATAATTATTTTTTCTTATTTCCTGCTTGATGAGGGCATGAATTCAGCAAAATTTCAATTGCTTTTTCTTGGGTTTCTAAGCATATACGCAGCTGCCACTACATGTTGCTCATTATAACAGGGAACAATACCTTTCTCAGATTTCCCCTCATTCTCATGTCTTCTTACCTCAACATTTATATATCTTTAAAAAAATTTTTGGTGCATGTCCCATTTGGGTGAGGGTGTATGATTTCTCTATCATAAGATTTGAATCAGCTTTTACACATATTATTCACAACCCTGTAAACTCAAAAAGCTCATAAAAAAGTGACTTGGCTGTCTCTTCTTATTAGCAGCATAAAAGAACATTCAGGAGATTTGCTGCAAATGCTACAACGTCTGCAACAACACAGATGATGCAAGTGTTTTTATTTGAGGATGAAACTAATTTACTGAAAGCACAATTAAATTAGAGTAGGTAGTTGAACCAAGTCATAACTGGAGAGCTGAAATGGCAATCAATTATACAGTATATGTAAATGAAATAATAAATAAACATAGAGAAACAGAATATTGTTAAGGAGAAAAAAACACTCTAAAAAGCAAGACCTTTAAAGACATGTAGGAAAAGGGTTGTATTATCATTGTACTGTGTCTGCTGGCCTCCTTACCTTGGTTTTAAGTAATTTAAAATCTGCTTAAAACTGATGTTTGAAAGTGATGAGCAGGTTTCCAGAAGGTTTACTGACAATAGTATCTCAACTGATTTTGCATTACTATTTTCAGGTTCTACAAAAAATTACACCTGAACTAGGATTTACATCAATATATAGGATAATACATAAAGATTTCAAAGATTCTTTATTAAAATCTACTAACTTCCTCAAGTTTATCAGCCTGAGATACGTGATTCCTTACCTTATATTCATTCAGAGCAAATATCATTCATTACATATTCTGCATCATCTGTTGAAACAGTCTTTCTCCACCAGCTCTGAAAAGAAGCTTAACTGCAAAGAGTAAATCTGAACTTAGATGATATTTAATCTATCTAATTTGATGAGGTGCTTCTATTGAGAGCAGGGCTGAAATATGCTCAAGAATCTTCTACAGATGTGAAAGTGTTTAAGGTAGTGTTTAAGATATGGATCATATGATTATATTAAAAACAGTCTGTGCACATTGGGCCACAGAAATTCCACACAAAATCAAACTCGCCAAGCTGTACCAAATCATTCTTTCAGCCACTTAGCTCCATGGTCTACTGTCCATGAGACTGCAGTAGTTCCAAATAAAATCTAAATGCAGTTCTCTTATTCAAATTTAAATACAGTGAATAAGATCTGAATAAGATCAGGTCTGTAACTGGAAAATAATGTATTTTATTAGACCAATTTACATGGGAACTAATGAAACATTTTCAGATATGCTAGTTTTTTTTTCCAAGTTACGGTATTACTTTGTGGTCTTAAGACAATCAGTATTTAATAAAAACAATTTCCAGAGCTGATTATGCCTCAAAAAGACTGGATTGTGGAAGGACTCTTCTTTATTTAATCTAGTGAGCCATTAGCTCAAGTGTCATAAATGATTTAATTGCTGTGTGAAAGAAGCAAAATGTGCCAGGAGAAAAGAAATATCAAAACAAATAAAGACTCCTCAGAAACCCCTTATTTATCAATTCAACAATTATTCAGATGGAACTGTCAAGAGGCCATTGAAAAAGACCATTCAGAAAGGTAAACCTAGATCAATGCTATGCTGGTTGTCTAGACAAATATGGGAAACCATTAAGGCTTTAATGACTTACACTTTTACCTGATATCAGCCTATCAGATGCTGAGAAAGGCAAATGACAGGAGTAATGCATTTCCTATGGGAAATTCTATTTAATGCAGGATCTGTTCAAATCTGCACTGTGCAGGTTTGCTTTTTTTTTTTTTTTTTTGCTTATTGATGGGGGGGCTATAGCCCAATGATTTCAGTTAAATTCCTCCCTGAAAGGGATGTGAGGCTGTGTCCCTGCATGTACCTGTAAAGATGGGTGGCTCAGTGTGGTGCTTTTTCCTGGCATAAAATAAAATATGAGATCAGGGAGAAACTGCTATCTAAAATTTTGCTTACACCTACATATGCCTTTTGACTTTTATTTTTAATATAAAAATATTATAGTATTCTTCCTTGTCTTTATTTTAGTGAATCTTTATTTTAGTGAAATCAACTGTGAGACATTTTTTACACTGCCGAAATGGTACTTCAGGTTTCTCACGGACATAGGTTTTCTACTATCTGCAGATTTGAAAGGGAATACCCTAAACTAGTAATGAAAATTCACTTCTAGAGCAGTTTTTCTCAGCTTTTGTATCAAGCAACATGACAGAAGTGGATCACAAAAGATAATGGAGTCTCAAGAATACTTCACAAATTAAAACAAAAAAGCAAGGAAAGAAAACCCCTTCACTTACATTTCAATTGTATTTTATTCTCCTAGTTCAACTAGTCTTTTCCAGCTTCTTGAAATACATGAAAAATTACAAGAGCTTATTAATAGTATACTTTTGTTTTCATAGTAAATGTAATCTAGCAGTTCTTTTTTACAGCTAATTGGTCACCTCTTGGAATGTCTTAGAATCATTCACCTAGAAAATCATCAGTGACCCTACACAGTTGATTTGTGACATTTGTTTACATATTTTTGTTCATTAACTGTGTAATTCCGTAACAAATTATTCCATTTTAACAGGGAATCACAGAAGTTGCTTGAATTACTTTTAATAAAGAAGACAATTCAAGTTTGGCTCTGGAAGTTCAGAGAATGAGTAATATTAATGACTCTCTTCTTTTGTCCTTTTATATGTTTAAGGAAAACTGCTCTCTGGGAAATAATGTCATGTTTTAAGACAAAAATGTATTTTAAATCTTGCTTGAATACTGTCATAAGTAGACGTGACTTCTTCTGTACCTTTGTTTCTGTAGAATGAACCAGGCCTCACTGGGAGCAAACCTCTAGGAAACAGAAAATGAGAGATCCCTTCCCTCATGATCCACCAATAAAAGTGAGTTTATCTTCTAAATTCAGAAATTGAGTATTTAAAGCTGACCTGATAATTTTATAAAAACATACAGGGTATGAACAAGGCTTGCTTTTGGCAAGGAACACTCCTCTTTTCCCTTATTTGCCTTCCTTTTCTTTCCTTTCTCCTCAGATTCTTTGTTTTCAGATAGTCCAAAGAGAATAAAAAAGTTCTGGAATGCTTTCTTCTTAGTTATCCAAATATAATATGGGTTACTTAGGTTGAAATGTAGGCTTCAACTGTGACTAATGTTGTTCTGGAATGACAAGGTTCAGAGTGGTTCATACGGTCCTTCTTGGAGCTTTATTTTATGCTTCTTCTAAAAATTACTTGTGAATTATAAGTAAGCCTATAAAAAAAACAGAACAATGCAAAGGTTTTTTTTATGAATGAAGCTCTAGTATGGATACTGGAAAAATAGTCTTAGGGGATTAAAAAAAATAGGAAACAAACCATCTGAGTTTTCTCAGTGTTATAATTTCATGCATATATATGGCTACAATGCTCTGACTGTAGTTTAAGTTAATGCTATTAAAAGAATTGTTTTTATTACAGAGATGATTTTCTGTATTGATAGCAATTTCTAACACATTCTAATTAATTCATTTTCTCAGGAATAGACTTGTAGGCTTCCTAGTTTAAAACTCCTTTATGGAAAGATTAAATGTAGTAAGTCATTTCCATAAGTATGTGCTAGTTTTACGAAATGTAAATAGACTGAAGTAAAGTGACATTTTTACTTAGTGATTTTCTTCTTTGGGTGAAATACCATCTTGAACATTGTTGATGTCAAAGTAATTCTTGCTGTATTAAAGGACAATTTAAGAACCAGGAATTAGATTAAGATCTTAGACAGTATGTAAGTTACTGACTACTTGAACTTCTAAACTGCAGTTTTAGCTTCCAACATTTCCTTATGGTTCTCCCACTGACTATTCCTGCAGCAATACCCTCCAAAAGACCTCAGAGGGAAATCTTCCCTAGCTTGGAAAGCAGCTCTGACTCCAAGATCCAGCATTACACTGACTACAAAAAAATGGCATAGTTATTCTCGGTTAATCTAGCAGTAACCATTTTTAGATTCTTTTCAGGTCTTTAAATTTCTCCAAACCAGAAAAAAGAAATAGCACTGTTCAATTAAAGCTTTTTCTAGCTTAACAGAGAAAACATTTGTTTTCCCTTCCAGAGCAGAGACTATCTTTGCAATGGTTATGAAGAAAGTAATTTCAACATGCCTGATCATCCACTGAAGGCAAGCTTGAAGATGAGCATTCACCAGTACATGGAAGTCACCTTGTTTTGTGAATAGTGTTTTGTAGAAAAAAGACTTGTAAAGTTTTAAAATGAATGAGTCATTACAATTGAGGAGAATTTTAATGCTAGAAACATAACATAAGCTGTGTTACTTATTTCCTGGAAATTCCCAATTTCTTAAAAAAATAAAGAAAGGGAGGAAAACATTTACTAAATGTATTTATAGGTACCAGATAGGTATTCTGATGTAGAAAATTTATAAAAAGTTAAAATAATGACTTTTTGTTTAAGGTAACTATAGTTCTTTCTTTCTCTGAGTTGTTTGGGTTCCCTTCACCCCCTATCCCCACCCTGATTTTTATTACAGCCTAGTTTGGAGTGCAGTTAATAGGAATACTGGATTCTTCGCTGTCATAAATGTTGCTGTATAATAAAAGAAATTCGTATACACAAATGGCAGTGCAGCCTTACCCTTTTATACTTAATAGGTCTCGGGGAAATAGTGCAAGTTGGTTTTCCTCACCTTCATTGCAGTGAATGACATCACTACTTCCTTAGACATAAGTCTTTTTCTCAACAGCTGTTTTTTACCTTTTATTGATCTTTGGATTCTGGATACTGTGCTATTAATAGTTTGTGGAATCTAAAGGATAAAATCGAGATTAAAAATAAAGTTGCTTGGCCAGATGTCAAGATCATTAATGCCTTATATGAACACTCAGTTTCAGAAAAATTGAGGTTTGCTGCTCAACCAGGATTTACTGGCTTTGCTTTTTTTTTTTTTGGTTTTCTTGTTTGTTTGCTTTGGTTTGTTTTTTTTTACTTTTGACCTAGAGAAAAGCTGACAAAAAGTATCAATGATCCAAAAAACCCCTCAACCAATTATATTGCCATGCTTTTGTAAAACTTTTTTTACTAGAGGCAATCATGGTCTGGCATTTGAATATGTGAATGTTGCCACTATTATTTCATTGCTGGCAGCTTCATTTCATATGTTATACATGTAATATATCTTCCAAACCAGTGATTTCTCCTCCCGCTCTTTCCCTCTAAAATCCATTCTGCACATTAGGAAACAGATGAATTAAACATAAGATGCCTTTATATTTTCCCACCTGTGGACTCATTTCCTTAAAATTAACATATTACAAAGCATATATATTTCAACTGAGTTGCATTTAAGGAAAAGCCAAAATGTAACAACTCAGTGACTTGGAAAATATTACCTTTGCTTCAACAGAGTAAGAACCTGATATGCTTAAAATGCCATGATTTTTTTTTTCTTAAGGGTTGAAATATCTTTTCTGATTAATATCTTAGCTCTGTAAGGTGTTTTTTGAGTACCTCAGTTCTTATAATTGATTTGCTGGACAACATCTTGGCTACTAATTGATATTTTAATTTTCTACTCTCTGGTGTCTCTGGAGCCATAAGATATATGGTTGAGAAGAGAGCAAGACTTATGAAGCCCAAACAATTTTCTGCTGAAAATAAATGTAACAATATTATTTCTAAGCTGTCTCTTCTGATTTATTTCTTTTATATCTACAGCCATTTTCTTCACCATCCTTCAAGGACACTAACTGATTTCAGTAGAAGTCATATAATTAAAATATCCTGATGTCCTTTGAATACTTATCTGTTAATAACTATGTTAGGAATGTCTTAAGAAAAATGAGTATTTATTATAAAAATAGCCATGTAGCATTAAAGAAAATGAAGCTGCTATCTTATTTAAATTCAGTGCACTATAGATATAACTTCACAAATATTTACTCTCAATATAAATGTGGAGTTTTACATGATATAAGTAACACAAAACCAGCCATAAAAAATTGGGACAAAAGCCAGGAAGTCTTGTCTCGTGTCTTATGTCACCATTTCTGGTTATTTCATCACTATTCAAAGACTACTAGGATAACAATGCCTGATTTTTATTTTTTTTTACTTGTTTTTTTTTTAACTGCCTGTCCTGGGTTCAGCAGTAGCAGTCATTTTTCTCCTTCTTGGTAGCTGGTGCAGTGCTGTGTTTTGACTTTCAGCTCGGGAACAGAGCTGATAACAAGGATGTTTTCGTTTGGCCAAGGACTTTGTGAGCCTCATGCTCCGCCAGGGAGGAGGGGAAGCCAGGAGGAAGCAGACACAGGACACCTGACCCAAACTGACCAAAGAGGTATTCCATACCACAGCACGTCATGCCCAGGATGTAACTGGGAGTTAGCCGGAAGGGGCTGGGAGACTGCAGGGTTGGAGGAGGTATCGGTCGGTGCTTGGTTGGGCTTGGGGGGCGAGTTATCGGTCGGCTGGTGCTGAGGTGTTGTATTCTCTCCCTTGTTATTTCCTTTATCATTATTATCATTGGTGGTAGCAGTAGTGATTTGTGTTATACCTTAGTTACTAAACTGTTCTTATCTCAACCCGTGGGAGTTGCATTCTTTTCGATTCTCCTCTGCGTCCCTCCGAGAGCAGGGGGAGGGCAAGAAAGGGGGGGGAAGTGAGCGAATGAATTACCTGACTGGGTTTAAACCACGACACTGCCTTAATATACATATAATGGATTTGTCTAACACATTTTTGACCATTTATCTTTTTATTCTTTGCAAAATTAGTTTTTAATATATGCGTCTTAATATCTTAACTTCCTTGAACGTTTCCTTTTGCCTATCAATTTCACCATTAGGTAACTTAGGGGATCCTGAATTTAATACATCAAATAGAATTAAAACTTATTTGCTTTGTAGTTTCTCAATGAAATTCATTATTTAATGTCCTCTGTTTAAGCCTATCTGTAGTGTATATTCTGGACAGAACAGCTGTGAACTGCTCTGTTTCTCCTGACCATGTAAGCTTTTCCATACCCTTGAGTCCATTTTTCCCCTTCTTTACACATTTTCTTTATAACAACATGATAATAAACTGTCGTGGTTTAAACCCAGTCAGGTAATTCGTTCGCTCACTTCCCCCCCTTTCTTGCCCTCCCCCTGCTCTCGGAGGGACGGAGAGGAGAATCAAAAGAATGCAACTCCCACGGGTTGAGATAAGAACAGTTTAGTAAATAAGGTATAACACAAATCACTACTGCTACCACCAATGATAATAATGATAAAGGAAATAACAAGGGAACAGAATACAACACCTCACCACCCGCTGACCGATAACTCGCCCCCCAAGCCCGACCAAGCTCCGACTGATACCTCCTCCAACCCTGCAGTCTCCCAGCCCTTCCGGCTCACTCCCAGTTACATCCTGGGCATGACGTGCTGTGGTATGGAATACCTCTTTGGTCAGTTTGGGTCAGGTGTCCTGTCTCTGCTTCCTCCTGGCTTCCCCTCCCCTCTGGCAGAGCATGAGGCTCACAAAGTCCTTGGCCAAACCAAAACATCACTATCAGCTCTGTTCCCGAGCTGAAAGTCAAAACACAGCACTGCACCAGCTACCAAGAAGGAGAAAAATGACTGCTACTGCTGAACCCAGGACATTATCCACCCCTTATTCCATACCATTCACATCATGCTCAGATCCCACATTTTCAATATACCATCACTCTTATCTCAGTGCACTCTTATCTTAGTGCATGGACCAGTCCCTATAAAGCTGCTGAGTCCATCTGGTCCATGATGTTAGGCTCCATCTCTTGTAACAGTCTTCCAGAGCAGGAGAGACTGTGTGCAGTGTTCACACTTGTGAATAACCTGGGCAATAGTGTCCATTGTTAAGTCCACCCCTCGATCATGAGTCCATCTCTATGTTGCATCTCTGCTCTGATGGCCTGAAGTGCCATGGGCCCACCAGGCTTAAAATAATTCACTGTCGCCTTCAGCAGTTTCTGCTGCTTGTTGCTGGGGACTCCATACAGCTGCCTTCCATCTCCAATGCTTCAAAAGCACTGAAGGGGCCCAGTGGACTAGATACTTGCCCATACTGTCCCATACACCCTGCCACTCATGACTGTCCAGCCTTGGGGAAAATCTCTTGGTCTCCCTATATTGTTGTCTAACCCCAGACAAGACCCAAACCTGACTCTGCTTAACTTTTGAGATCAGACAAAATGGTTGTGGGTAGAACACAGCCTGTGTGTGTGCCAACATGCTGATCCCCATCACAATCAGCAGGCAGGTCCCAAGGATACCCAAAGGCCATTCAAAACCTTCAGAACTCTCAGTTGATGCTGCTGTACTTGTCACTGTAGCTGCTTGTCACTGTAGCTGCTGTGTTTGCCGGCTCTCCCACCGCCAGCTGCTCTTTTCCTGAGTCCAGCTCTTCCTCCTCTGCCTTGCTGGGAAATGCTGCGTGGTCTCCTGCATCCTCCTGGGCCTCGGCGGGCGGCTGCCGGGGAATGCTCTCGGCCGTCGCGGGGCTGAGCTCTTCCGCGGGGCTCGGCTCCTCCGCGGGGCTCGGCTCTTCCGCGGGGTTCGGCTCCTCCGCCGCCTTCTCCCGCTGCTCGGCAGCCGCTTCCTTCTGCTCCTTGACCGCCCCGACCTCCTCCACCGGCAGCCGTCCCCTGGCGGCCTCCGGCCCCGCTCCCGCCGCCGCTTGGTCCCCGGGGCCGCTCTCCCGGGCCGGTTCGGCTGCCGCCGGCTCCCGGGGCCGCTCCCCCTCAGTTCCCCGCAGCCTCACGAAGATGGAGAGTAGGGTGAGGGCCAGGACGGTGAAGAGCAGCCGGACGGCCAGGTACAAGTCCACGGCCACGTCCGTCCTGCCCTGCTGCTGGAGCCCACCCGTATTACAAGCCATTGCCATAAAGCACAGTGAGACAAGAACCTTAGCCCAGGCCCCACACTTGATAAACACTATCACAGCAAATACCGGCTCTACGTAAGTTACAACATTCTGAAACTGTGAGATCAAGAGAAACAACTCTGAGAGCCAATAAATCAGCATTGTAACGCGTGACTATCAATCCAGTCAGATCTGTTCTTATCTCAACCCCTCGTGCCCCACGTTGGGCGCCAAAAAGAACTGTCGTGGTTTAAACCCAGTCAGGTAATTCGTTCGCTCACTTCCCCCCCTTTCTTGCCCTCCCCCTGCTCTCGGAGGGACGGAGAGGAGAATCAAAAGAATGCAACTCCCACGGGTTGAGATAAGAACAGTTTAGTAACTAAGGTATAACACAAATCACTACTGCTACCACCAATGATAATAATGATAAAGGAAATAACAAGGGAACAGAATACAACACCTCACCACCCGCTGACCGATAACTCGCCCCCCAAGCCCGACCAAGCTCCGACCGATACCTCCTCCACCCCTGCAGTCTCCCAGCCCTTCCGGCTCACTCCCAGTTACATCCTGGGCATGACGTGCTGTGGTATGGAATACCTCTTTGGTCAGTTTGGGTCAGGTGTCCTGTCTCTGCTTCCTCCTGGCTTCCCCTCCCCCCTGGCAGAGCATGAGGCTCACAAAGTCCTTGGCCAAACCAAAACATCACTATCAGCTCTGTTCCCGAGCTGAAAGTCAAAACACAGCACTGCACCAGCTACCAAGAAGGAGAAAAATGACTGCTACTGCTGAACCCAGGACATAAACATATTCCATCGTTAAGATGTGGGTCCATACTGATTGATGAAAGCACATTATGATACTCACTGGCTTGCTCTCCACTGCATTTCCTAATAATTGCCAATGTTGTCTTTACATCTTTTAAGTAAGGATGGGTACTGATCCTTAAAGAATTGGAAATTTTCTTTTTTCCCTACGTATTAATAACTAATTCAGGAAAGTACTACACCTATAGTAGTATAGCAACCTGACAAATTGAAATTCAGGTAAGAACATGAGGAGGCCTGTGTGAATGAACAAGGAGCTTTTGGACAAACTCCAGCATAAAAAGGAGGCCTACAGAGGGTGGAAAACAAAGACAGGTAGCCAGGGAAGAATATCATAGAATCATAGAATAGTTGGGGTTGGAAAGGACCTTAAGATCATTCAGCTCCAACCCCCCTGCCATGGGCAAGGACATCACACACCCATGTCACCCAAGACTCCATGGAACCTGGCCTTGAACACTGCCAGGGATGGAGCATTCACAACTTCCTTTGGCAACCTGTTACAGTGCCTCACCATATGACCCATGGATGGAAGTGTTTGAGGCCAGACTGGATGGGGCTTGGAGCTACCTGATCTAGTGGAAGGTGTCCCTTCATGTGTCGGCGGGGGGTGGAACTAGATGGTCTTTAAGGTCCCTTCTAACTTTAACTGTTCTATGATTCTATGAAAATTCCTGCTTAATTTTCCATAATTACTTATTTTACTTTCAGTGAATATGTGAACAGGCTTCCAAAGAAAGATTCATCTTAACCAAGATAAGATGCTTGCAAGAAAAATGGTAGTGTCCAAGCTAGCCACCTTAAACATCCCTAATAATCTATAGGGAAAACCAAACCAAACCAACAAAGCTTATTGATTTTGGCTCATCTGACCTATTTGAGATACTTACTTTAGGTTGAGATCAGCCATATCCTAGTGAAGACTGTTTTTTGTCCCCACTATAACAGATGTTTAAGATGACTAGCTTACATTAGATGTCTGTATTGTAAATATGTACTTCTGATTATATGAATCATGCACACAATTACTGTAGCACATTTTTGCTTACAGTTTTGATTTCACCTCTAATGTGTTAAAAGAATTTCAAGGAATGTGTATATTCTTATTTTTTATTAATTTCTTATGAATTTATTATACTTACAAGATGTTAAGAGAACATATTTGGCAGAAGAAAAGTGCAAAAGACAAACTTACACCACCAGCATCCCACAGATTTTGTGAAGACAAATCCCTTTTAGATATGGTAGTGCATAATTATCCATGATGTCGATTTTATATTTTTCTACCATACCTCATTTGTTACCTGCAGGGAACTGACAAGGTCCAGTAAAGAACACACTGACACAGTAAAGAACAGGGCACTCCAGTTGTATATTTATGCTCCCAATACTGTTACTTTTGCTACCTGAACACAAACTGCTGCACATTTAAACTCTCTGGCCCCTATTTCTTGTAATACTTTCATTTTTCTTTCATAATTATTCACAGTTCACAGCAGAAAAAGAATGCTGCTTTAGGGCTAGGTCTATATGTACTACAGAAATAATAATTATATGTAGCATACTGTAATAGAAAGTTTTCTGTAGCACATCTAGCTGATGTGATTGCCCTCTAGGATGAGTATTCTTGCTGCTGCAACATTAGAAATATAAGACTCAGGTACAGAAAATGTGTTGTGCTAAATGAGCCAGTAATCTAATTAAAAGGAACTCTGGATCTGTTGAGAGATCTGTTAATGACAAATTCCTAGTGTAAATGAAATAACTTCACCAGCCTTTCACAATATAAATATAAATCAATGTCTTTTAAGAATAATAAAATAAAGAACTTTCCTCCTTTCATTACTATGTACTCTTAGAGGTTGCATTTTCTTTTGATGTGAGCTCTCACAGAAGCTGTGCATAAAAATGAAATGCTGAAGACATTTGTAATATTTATAATGTTTTAAATGTGACACCATTTATATACAGCACATTGTTTAGAGTATGTTCAAATCAAAGGTATTTCTTCACTAGAGCAGAGAGTTTAGTTCAACCCCCGGTTGCTTTTTGTATTCATGACTTTAAATATTGCAGGGCTATTCTTGCTAGTTCTCATTCAGCTGAATCAGCTCTTACGCAAGCATCATTGTTCTTGGAGACTGACACAGGTTACAGACTGCTTAAGAAATGTGAATTAGGTGCACTGGTGCACAGGAATGAGCAGAAGAACTTGAAAGCTTTTTTTTTTTTTTTTTTTTAAATTATTTTGTCTGATCAACTCTGCCTGTCTCTGCAGTGACTATATCCAGATTAGACTCAAGCTTCAAAGAGTTTGTAACAAAGCTTCAAAGCAAGCAATTTATATATCATTATTACCCTGCTTTGAAAGCACACCTCTTTATTCAGGGTGCAAACATTCTCTAGAGAGGGATTGAAATTCAAAACAAAATTCCAGGAAAATGAATTAAACTGGGCAAACCCTGCTACCTCTATCCTAGGATTTTTTTTTCTTTATAGCATTGACACAATCTGCTTTGCATTCCTTTCCAGCATCATTTTGTCATGTCATAGAAAGTACAGTGAGGTGCATATTCCATATTGGCCTGCAGATGAGTTCAGGAGGTCACTAGGCATTTTCAAGTGTTTCCACGCTGCAAAAAAGGGAGCAATTATGATGAAAGAAGCTGCCATGATATAGCTTGCGCATTGGCAGGACACATATTCTGCTGCATACATTCAATGAGCCACCACATAATATTTTTATGAGATCAAAAATTACTGCAGACAAATTTATGGGTTGTCCACTGTTCCTCTCCTTTTGATTATGTCACTGAAAATCAACATTCATGCTGCACCCTCAGCTCTCCTTCTTGAATGTCCATATTTTACAGTATTCTAACAAAGGAAGTCATATGAATATCCATGCTGCATCTGAGTTTAAACAGACTACAGACTAAGACATGATTAATGGGTGATGCTAGAGATCTTTAACCTTTTAGTTCTATTCAGTTGAAGGTGGCAAAGTGCATTTTTCTGTAATGATTAAAGTCTGTGTGGTTCCAAATTCAGCAGTATTTCCAAATCATAATGTGTCTGCTGCAGATGAACTGTTAGTCAAATAAACTGGCATCTGTAGAGTACAACATAAATGTCTGAATGAGGATGTACCGATTGAGATGGTTTTATCAAGTGACCAGATTGGTACAATACAAATATAACTCTTTATTATCCACTGATGATAGATGTGTGTTAGAGGCATCCTAATGTTCTGATCTGAGAAAGCTGCAATTTTCCAAACATGCATTTATTTATTTAAATGTAATTGACTAACATTCTGAGCACATATTCAAAATTTAAATATAAACATTAAAAAATGGATCATGTCTAAGTTTTCAAGAAAGTATTGGCCTTTCAACTGACTGTAAGGAAATCAAATTAAAGAAAATCAACTTAAGACCCTTTAAATGGTGAATGAGAGTATCCACGGAAGAGTTTAATGTAATAAAACTAGTCAGCTTTAAATTTGCTTCTCTAACAGATTCAGATTAATTTGACTGATAGCGTTCCATGAATCAAATACATTTTGGGGGGAGGGTGAAAGATACAATAATAGAATGATAGAAAAGTCTAGGCTGGAAAAGACCTTTAGGTATCCTCTGATCCAATCTTCTGTGGAAAGCAGGGACATAGATCGGGCTAGCCATGGCCCTGTCAAGCTATCTTGAATATTTCTAGCAAGGGAGATTCTACCACTGGTCTGAACAACTTATCCAATATTTAACTGAAAGACTTTTTTTTCTTACATCCAAATGGGATTTCCCTTGAATTTTCTCAAGCCTGTTGTCTCTTGTCTATTAACTTCACAGCTTTTTGAAAATAATACCTCAACCTCCTCTATAGCTACTATTCAGGTAATAGAAAACGGCAATTAGATCCCTCCTGAGCCTTCTCTTCTTTCAACTGAAAACCCAGTTCTTTCAACTTTTCATTATATATAAAACTCATGTAACTCAAATTTAGCCCAATTTTCTAGACTGTTGAGGATTCTGTACTCTTCCATCCAGTGTTATCTACCTTTTCTCCCAGTATGGTGTCAGTTACAAACACAGCGATAGTATATTCAATCCCATCACCCAGGTTGTTTTTTAAGATCCTTGAGGAATTCCACTCCTGACCAGCTGTCAGTTTGACTCTAAGGTATTAACTATCTTTGGAATTCAGTACTTTAGACAATTTTCCATCTGTCTTGAGATTGATTTGTCCAGGCCATATCTTATCAGCTTCAACAAGGATGTGAGAGATCATGCCAACATCTTGCAAAAGTCAAGGTACATGAATACACACTGCTCTTCATTAACTGTGGAAGCCATTTCATCCTAGAAGGCAGTCATATTGGCTCATCACAATTTGGCCTTGGTAAATCTGAGTTGGCTTTTCCCAATCTCAGTCTTGTCTTTCATGTGTGTGAGCAAGGCTTCCATCCAGACCAGTTCTATAATTTTCCTGGGAACTGAGGTAAGGCTACCCGGTCTGTTGTTTTCTATATTTTTTATTGTTGTTGTTGATGGACATATTTGACTTTTTTGTTTAATCATCTGTGATCTTCCTTGATCTCCATGACCTCCTAAAAATGACAGAGTGGTTTTTCAATGTCTTCCCACTCTCCTCAGATTTACCCCATAAGGTCCCACAAAACTTCTACCTGTCTAATTCGTACGGATGGCCAACCCTCCTCTACTGTCAGTGACTCACCATTTGCTTTGTCATTTCACCTTGGAATACAGACTTGGGAGCTGACATCACCCTCAAAGACGGAGGTGAAAATAACAGGGAGTACTACTTTTCTGTCAAACTTGCTAGCTCCATTCAGCCACAGTGGTTTATCTTCCTTGTGCTTTCACTCTATTGACATACCTATAGAAGTCTCTCTTGTATTTTGAGCTACAGCTGAGCTTTTGCTTTCCTAATTACATCTCTGCAAGCTCAAACAATATTTTTTTGTATTCATCTTCTGCATTCAAGTAATATTTTTTTTTATTCCTTTTTTAACCATCTGTCCCCTTTCTCATCTCTCACATATTTGGGTTGTTTTTTTTTTTTTCCTTTTTCGTATTTGAGCTTTTTGAGTGCTATCTGTGTAACAAGGCTGAGTTATGCCTATTTGTAGGCCTGCTCTTTTTTTTTTTTCTTTCTTTCTTTTTCCATGTAGAGCGTTTAGAGGGATAGACAGCTCTTGTGCCTTGAGCAGGCTGCCTCTGAAAATTTTCAGACACTTCCGAGCACCTTTGCCTGCCAAGACACACTCCCATGAGAGTCCAAAAAGTTACCTGAGCAGAAACTCTTCCAGGAGTTGACAACTGTTCTTCTGAAATCTAAGGTGTTTTTTTTTCGACTATAATTTTGAATGAAAGCTATAAAGTGAGGGGTAAAAGGAAGTGTATGTATATGTGTTTATGTGACTTTGTGTCTATCTGTGAGATTTAATTTTTTATTTTATTTGTCATATTAAATACATACAATATGTATTAGTCACAAAGATTTACCGATACTTCTGAAGTCAAGTATCTCAGGAATTCAGGGTAAAGGAAAACTCTCTCCAAGAAATAACTAATGTGTTTATTTGCTTCTTCTGCACAATCTATGTCAATTTGGCTGGGTTTATGTTTAGAACAAAGAATATTCAAAGGTCAAAACGTTTCCTCACCAGTAACAACATCTAATTAAAGAAATAATAAAGAACATTTTCAGAGTAAAAGCAATAAAGCAAATGTTTCCACGTGGAATTTTCAAAACAGCTTCTTTACATAGCCATGAGTATGGATCTAACAGTAAAAGCTTGAGTAGTATAATGTAAATTGGAACTATTCTTGGATAAATTTGGCTCACTGTGGGACAAGTGACTGTGAATGAGATTCATTCAGTCTCTATTGAGTAGTTTAAAAGCTAGGCATGCAGTCCAATTTAGGTGTCTATAATTTGCATATAATCAATGGAAAGAGAGAAGGAGTGAGACCTCCAGAGAGTGATTAATCTTTAAATACGTATCTATTAGAACCATGATAAATATATCTCTGGAGATGCTCATCTGTCTATGGAGGAAATTTAGATTAACAACAAAGATATCCAATTTTTAGATGTTTAAACTGAGACTAAATGAATCTTATTATCTATGTTAATTTTTCATACACAAATATGTTGGATGAGGGATTACAGAAACTGTTCATTAGTATACCAGAATAGTATAAGTTCTCACACTGAAGCAACCCATACAAACAATAATATGGTGACACCTAGCAGGTTTTTTTTGTTGTGTTGTTTTTTATGTTTTTTTCCTGAGAAAGACTGGTCATTTTCTTTAAACAAATTACATTTGACTGCAAAATTCTTTAAAAGAAATTTTAGAAAAGAATTTAAAAGAATTTTTAGAATTATTAATGTAGATGTCATATGCATGCACACACACTCATTTACAAATTCATTCCAGATTAAAATACCTTTCCTGTAGCTAAATTATGTTATTCAAACCACCACATCTTATCTTCTAAAGAAAGCAGTTGTTGTGATTACCACCTGTATCCACTGTCCTCTTTATCTGTCTTTTCAGTCACTACAAAGTTCCCATGGGTTTTTTTGGTTTTGTTTTCTTTTTTTTTGTTCATAATCTTTTGGTCTTAGAGTTCAGTGCTTTTAGAATTTGATCTCTTCTGCTGATATCTTATCCATTACCGTTCCTTAATATTCACTGATTATGTTGTCATATTCCACACTCTTACGTACCAATTTTCTAAGTTGCTACCTTTAAGCTACTTTCCCCATTGCATAGTGACATTCTCAGGATTAATCAATTAATTACTCAGGTAAAAGAAACGGGATAAGTTTTTTACTTTTATTTACTAGATGTTAAAGTCCAAACTCTTTCATAAAGTTATTTATGTGTTATTGTGTATGTAATTAAAATATGTAAATAAATATCCCAAGTAGAGCGCTGTTACTCCGCAGTGTCCAACCAAGCAGTAGAAAGCTTTCAGAGAAAGTAGATAGCTACATAAACAAGTTCAACCATTTCCAGCTGAAACAATGTGTTACCAAAATCAAAAGGAGTTTCAGCAAACACACTCTTTCCTAGCTAAGCATATATGTGCTTGCAGAAAATATGTATTTAGGGATCACTCAAAAAGAGACATGAAAATAAACAAACAAAAAGGTTTCTTAAAAGTCTCTCCAAGGAAAGGAGCACCATATTTCACAATCAGATAAACTCAATACATATTGGCAAAACAAAGGTCTACTCTTGTGTTCCACATTAAACATTGAAGACAGAGTACAAGTATTCTGCTTGTATATTTGGAACTGGGCTGTGGACATGATGACCTGCAGTAGACTTTTGACCTCAGGGTATTTTTTTTTCTGTGACTTTTTATGTATTTGAACTCTCTTTTAATCCCAAAGCAGGTGATAGGAAAATAATCTTTAAAAGTATCCTTGAACCTCAGGAATACACAATGTCAGTAGAGGGATGAATCCATCAGAAAATGGGAAATAATTTTAAATTCTTTTAATGTTTAGATTTCAAGGTTTTGCTTGTAAAAATCAACTCAACAAATAGAAGTAAATAAAATCAGTTTATTATTCATTAATATGAACTATTTCAGCAAGCCACACTTCCTAATTAAAAAAGGAGATCATACTGACATTTGATTTATCTTTTTAAAACAAAGAGTTAATAGAGACAAATAAACAATGGGATAATCTATTTTCAGACATTAGTGGCACCTCATTGCCTATGAATGAATCTAAAGTGAATTAGCTCAGATTTATATCTCAGGTAACAGAAATTCACAGTTGGATTTGGTTAATTCATCGCCAAATAATATATCACTTTCTAAGAGAAACAATACTACACATGAAGTACATTCAAACTGGTCAGAGTAACATGGGTAATTCTTCAAGCCAAGTAAAATGCAGTAACAAGGAAGAACTTACGTCTCTTGCAAAGCAAGGAAGGAAAAATCTTTTTCATGTAACATCTGATGGATTACTGAAATCTATTCTCTACAGATCTGTTATCATGGTGAAAGCCATTAGTTTTTGTAGGGTTGTTAACAGCCTGTTACTTCCTTTTCACTGCTTCATGTAAGTAGCCTTTAGTGCCTTCCACTTCAGTGACTGATACATACAAGGCATGCAGTTTATTTCAGATACAACCTTGGGAAGTCTTGCCTTGGTTCACACAGCTCTTGAGATTTGATGTGCTATGCTTATGGCTGCCATTCAGATGGTCCTATCCTAATGTATCATAACAGTTTTCTTAGAAATGGGACAATGCCACATAAAATTTAACATTGTTGAGTAATACAACTTCCCTGTCATGCTGGCTTCCTCCTGATAGATGTAGAACAGTACTTTATAAAAAGTTTTTAGTGAAAGCTATGCCCACCTTGTGTTAATTATTCTATACTGACAAGCAGTAGAAGTGTTGGCAGTTACTATTCACTGATACACTGAGCAGTTCTGGTATCAGGAGAGCCAACTTGCTGCATCTTAATTTTCATTTGACCCTTGAAACCAGTATGATACTTCTAGGAAACGCAATTGATATTTCTGGTTCTAGGCAATATTCTTGACAATCCAGTACACTCTTGCCTGCTATCATCATTAATGTTTGGATATATTGTACTTTGATCCTGATGATAAAGGTAAATACCTATATCTTGATAAGAAAGGTAAAGATGGCAGAGGGTGTTTAACTGTATTTTTTCTGGCTTCACAGGAAACTCACCAACTTTAAGTAACACTGGTTAGCAGTAGTGAACTATACTTTCCATAATGCCAGAGATTAAATAAAACTTGATCACTGTCATTACAGGAGTTTTTAAAGAGGAATTTGAGCAATTCCATTGTTTCTATAGGTGCTATGTATATATATGTGGTACAGCTTTTTCAGTGTGCATCATCAGTTCCATTATAGAAACACAGTGTAAAACCTTATATTTTGTTCCGGTATGAAGTACTTCTGGTCTGTCTGAACTTTGCCAGCTATGGAAAGACCTGTACATTTTTACTACCTGATCTTTTCTACAGAGCTTTGGCTTGAATCTTAATGTGGCACATATGTTTATTCTCCAGAGGATCTTAATTTGAGGGCAGCTGACTCATCTGCAGCTTTAATCACTGGTATATCCATTGATTTGCATCTTCCCCTTATAGCTATGGCTTCTGTTGAGCACTTTAATGTAAAGTTTTATGCAGCTCTAATACTGGATTCTGTATCATATAAAGCATGGGTAATATGTAATGGGCTATATATAAGAGCCCCTACAGCAAGACTTAAATGAGCTGCTTTGCTATACTCAACCTGTTGCATTTCTAACTATGAAATTGAGAAAGTGTTTTGCAGTCAATATTCGCGCTCTTTAGGATGCTTTTTCACCACTCAACAATTATTTGAATTAAAAAAAGGATGCTTAAATATTGTTCAGACAATAAATTCTGGAGATTTCTGGTTTGGCAAAATGTTTCTTGGCTTACTATTTTAGTTTGTCAGAATCATAGAATCATAGGATGCTTTCAGTTGGAAGGGACCTTGAAGATCACCTAGTTCCAATGGGCAGGGATACCTACCACTAGACCAGTTTGTTCCAAGCCCCATCCAATGTGGCCTTGAGCATTTCCAGAGATGGGGCATCCAAAGCTTCTCTGGGAACCCGTTCCAGTGCCTCACCAGCCTCACAGGTTCCTAAACTGTTCATCTTTGGCTCCTTAACTATTTGACTTATTTAACTATAGATATGTAGCGAAGAAATGACAGACTAGGGACAATGTAGGCACCCTCCAGAAGCTATCAGGAGAGCTGGCTAACCTGGATTTGGAGAAAGCCGAAGTTCTTATGACTTCTTTGCCTCGGTCTTCACTGTCAAATGCTCTGACCACACCACCCAAGTCTTGAAATGCAGGCACAGGGACTGTGAGAATGAAGAACCTAGGCCCACTGTAGGAGATGATCTGGTTAAAGACCATCTTAAGAACCTGAATGTACACAAGTTCATGAGACCTGATGAAATCCAAGGATCTTGAAGGAACTGGCAAATGAAGTCCCTAAGCCACTGGCCATCATATTTGAAAAATCATGGCAGTCAGGTGAAGTTCCCAGTGACTGGAAAAAGGGAAATACAACCCCATTTTCAAGAAGGGGAAAATGGATAACCCGGGGAATTACAGACCAGTCAGTCTCACATCTGTGCCTGGTAAAATCTTGGAGGATATCCTCCTGGAAGGCATGTTAAGGTACATGAAAAACAACAAAGTGCTTGGTGACAGCCAGCATGGCTTCACTAAGGGGAAATCCTGCCTCACCAATTTGGTGGCCTTCTGTGATGGGGCTACAGAACTGATGGACAGGGGTAGAGCAGTTGATGTCATCTACCTGGACTTGTGCAAAGTATTCGATGCTGTCCCACACAGCATCCTTGTCTCTAAATTGGAGAGACATCAATTTGATAGGTGGACCACTCGGTAGATAAAAAACTGTCTGGATGGCTGCACACAAAGATTTGTGGTCAATGGCTCAATGTCCATCTGGAGACCAGTAACGAGTGGTGGCCCTCAGGGATCGGTGTTTGGGACCGGTCTTGTTCAACATCTTTGTCAGTGACGTGAACAGTGGGATTGAGTGCACCCTCAGCCAGTTTGCTGATGACACCAAGATGCGTGGATCAGTTGACACACTGGAGGGAAGGAATGCCATCCAGAGGGACCTTGACACACTTGTGAGGTGGGCTGATGACAACCTTATGAAGTTTAAGCATGCCAAGTGCAAGGTCCTACACCTGGGTGGGAGCAATCCCAGGCACAGCTACAGGTTGGGCAAAAAAGAGGTTCAGAGCATCCCTGTGGGGAAGGACTTGGGGGTGTTGGTCGATGAGAAAGTGAACATGAGGCGGCTTCAGTGTGCGCTTGCAGTCCAGAAAACCAACCATATCCTGGGCTGCATCAAAAGGAGCGTGACCAGCAGGTCAAAGGAGGTGATCCTGCCCCTTTGCTCTGCTCTTGTGAGACCTCACCTGGAGTATTTTGTGCAGTTCTGGTGTCCTCAACATAAAAAGGACCTGGAACTGTTGGAACAAGTCCAGTGGAGGGCCAGGAGGATGATCAGGGGACTGGAGCACCTCCCGTATGAAGACAGGCTGAGAAAGTTGGGGCTGTTCAGCCTGGAGAAGAGAAGGCTGTGTGGAGACCTCATAACAGCCTTCCAGTATCTGAAGGGGGCCTATAGAGATGCGGGGGAAGGACTCTTCATTAGGGACTGTAGTGATAGGATAAGGGGTAACAGGTTAAAACTTAAACAGGGGAAGTTTAGGTTGGACATAAGGAGGAAGTTCTTTACTGTTAGGGTGGTGAGGCACTAGAATGTGTTGCCCAGGGAAGTTGAGAATGCTCCATCCCTAGTGGTGTTCAAGGCTATGTTGGTCAGAGCCTTGGGTGACATGGTTTAGTGTGAAGTGTCCCTGCCCATGATAGGGGGGCTGGAACTAGGTGATCTTAAGGTCATTTCCAACCCTAACTATTTTGTGATTCTATGATTCTATGTTTTTTTCCATTTTCTGTACTGACATATTCATTTATTCCATATGATTTAAAAGTAAAAATTTACCCAGATTATAGCTGGAGACTTGATTTGTTGTTTTCTTTTTCGTGTTTTTTTTTGTGTGTGTGTTTTTGTTTGTTTGTTTGTTTGTTTGTTTGTTTTTTCCTCAGTACAAGCAGTATGCCAATTTATTTTCATTTAAACATGCTAGATAATTATTAAGAGCTTTTTCTAAGCTGAACATTATTATGCAAAGTGAATCAATATTGTCTTGCTCATACAGAACTGATTAGATTAGTAAATTATTTACTAAAAGACACAAATAAATTCTGCATTCAGTTTTTGCTTACCAGAATAAACATGTAATGTCGAAAGACATGACGTTCCACCAGGAAAGATGTAACTTTACAGAATAAAGGAAAATATCACTACACTTTTTTCTAATTATAATACAAAATAAAAAATATATTTTTCTTTGCACTCAGATTCCTACATCCAAAGCAACACCTAATGCACACTAAATTCAAAAACATCTATTTTTTATTTAAAAAGTTACTGCATCAAGCTCAAATGCTACTTGTTTGGAAAGAAACTCTCAAAGCTCTGACTAGAACAGAATTTGTCATAACGTCTGTAGGTTTACTCATTGTTAAGGATAAAATTGTTTTATTCAGATTATCTATAACTTAGCTTATCTATAGAATTCATGAACAACCGTGACTGAAGCTAAATCTATTGCTTAAAAATGTATTGCCATGTTTTTAATTTATAATGAATTACTAGTGTTACTTTTGCGTTACATTATGAAGATGACCATTTCTCAATATTGTTGGTGACAGAAATAGACAGAAATTAGTGACAGAAATAAGAGGATGTGAAATAATTCATGCTAAGAATTTCTGAAGGAACTGATATCCTATTGCATAACTAACATCAAATTTCTTTCTGCTGTTTTCTAATCTTAGAACACAGTTTCAGTGTTTGACCTTAGATTAGGGATCAGTTAAGCAATCTGGACATCTATAAATCAATGGGTCTGGATGGAATACACCTGTGGGTGCTGTGGGAGCTGGGGGAGGTCATTGCTGGGGCACTCTCCATCATCTTTGGTAAGTCATGGGAAGCAGGAGAGGTACTTGAGGATTGGAGGATGGCAAATGTCATGCCAGTCTATAAGAAGGGCAAGAAGGAGGACCCGGGTAATTATAGACTGGTCAGCCTTACCTCCATCCCTGGAAAGGTGATGGAACAACTTATTCTTGACACCATCTCTAGGCATATCAAGGATGAGGGGGTCATTAAGAGCAGCCAACATGGCTTTACCAAGGGTCATGTTTGACCAACCTTATAGCCTTCTATGAGGAAGTAACTAGGTGGATGGATGATGGCAGAGCGGTAGATGTGTTTTTTCTTGATTTCAGTAAGGCATTTGATACTGTCTCCCACAGCATCCTCATAGATAAGCTAAGGAAGTGTGGGCTTGATGGTCAGGTAGTGAGGTGGATCAAGAACTGGTTGGAAGGAAGAAGGCAGAGAGTTGTGGTTAATAGGGCAGAATCTAGCTGGAGGTCTGTGACTAGTGGAGTCCTTTGGGGATCAGTGCTGGGACCAGTGCTGTTTTCATCAACGACCTGGACGAGGGAATTGAATGTACCCTCAGCAAGTTCGATGATGTTACTAAACTGGGAGGAGTGGCTGACACACCAGAAGGCTGTGTTGCCATTCAGCAAGACCTGAACAGGCTGGAGAGTTGGGCGGGGAAAAACTTGATGAAGTTCAACCAGGGCAACTGTAGAGTCTTGCATCTGGGGAAGAACAGCCCCATGTACCAGTACACGTTGGGGGCTGACCTGCTGGACAGTAGTGAAGGGGAAAGGGACCTGGGGGTCCTGGTGGATAGGAGGATGACCATGAGCCAGCAGTGTGTCCTTGTGGCCAAGAAGGCCAATGGCATCCAAGGGTGCATTAGAAAGGGTGTGGTTAGTAGGTCAAGAGAGGTTCTCCTTCCCCTCTACTCTGCCTTGGTGAGGCCGCATCTGGAATATTGTGTCCAGTTCTGGGCCCACAGTTCAACAAGGACAGGGAATTGCTTGAAAGAGTCCAGTGCAAAGCCACAAAGATGATTAAGGGAGTGGAACATCTCTCTTATGAGGAGAGGCTGAGGGAGCTGGGTCTCTTTAGCTTGGAGGAGACTGAGGGGTGACCTCATCAGTGTTTACAAATATGTAAAGGGTGAGTGTCAGGATGATGTAGCTAGGTTTTTTTCAGTGATGTCCAGTGATAGGACAAGGGGCAATGGGTGTAAACTGGAGCATAGGAGGTTCCATGTGAACATCAGGAAAAACTTCTTTACTGTGAGAGTGACAGAGCACTGGAACAGGTTGCCCAGGGGGGTTGTGGAGTCTCCTACGTTGGAGATATTCAAGGCCCGCCTGGACGAGCTCCTGTGTGATATACTCTAGGTTACCCTGCTCTTGCAGGGGGATTGAACTAGATGATCTTTTGAGGTCCCTTCCAACCCTTAGGATTCTGTGATTCTTTGACCCTTTCTGGTTTTGAAAGCTGGTCTCCATATACCTGCCTCTGTTGCTCAGAACTTAGACATGTCTTCTTACAGGACACTAATGATACTTTATTTTCAGATCTATTTTTAAGTCAGTTCCAGAAGCAGTTGTCTGCTCTTGATGGATTTCTTTAGGCTTTGAATCAGATCCTGTCTGAATAGTTGTTATGAAATGTCTGTTTAGGGAATAATGAATGAGTCAGTAAGCAAAAGAGGAGGTCATCAACAAATAAACTGTGCAAAGGAGAATAAATGTAACATACTCTGTTACCTCCCAGGCTTCATGTATCTGAACAGTATGACAGAGAGCCTTCAATGTCACGACATTGTCTGTAGCAGACAGCTCTGCTGTCTTGTAGTGCTAGTTCACCTTTTAGTCTGTGTCTAGCTGAGGGTCTGTTGGAAGAGCTAGGACACTTGCTAAATTTCCTGGAGCCCCAGTTTGTGGAAGTGAAGAAAAAACATTGCTAACCTATTTACGTGCTGATTGCATTAGGAAAGTCTGCCTTTCCCTCAGTGTTTTGCCTTTCCTGACAAGGTAAGTTTTCAGGTATTGGTTATAAATTCTCCCACTTGTTGGAAGAAATCTAGCCTTTACAGACAGTTCCTCTTCCAAAGTAGTTGAGAGTATCTAGGATAGTTTCAAACCAGCTGCTGATGGAATGTATCCATAACAGAAGAAAACTCCTTTGGATTTTCTTTTTTAAGGTGAACAATTGTAAAGTGAGAGATCAGCATTTAGGAGGACAATAGGGGTGGACAACAGGAGTGAAAGGTGAATCACCAAAGTATGTTTTCTCAGTAAAGAATTAAATTAGCATTTCTGGAACATTTTATGATTTTTTTTAGACATTAAATTCACTTCTCACTTTTTTTTTAAATTTCAAATTAAACAAAACAGGAAAAAGTAATAATTCCAAACCAGTCTCTACTTCAGGATGACATTGAGGTTCACAGATGCAAAGAAAGAAAGAAACAAGTGTCCTGAGGCAGTGAAAAAGAGCTGTCACACAATATGTAGAGCATTCTGTGAGCTTCTGGGCTTTCTTATCTCTCAGTGAACATACAAGTTCATATGATATTGCAAAACATGAGAGGATTAAAACAAAAGGCACAAAATAATAATTCGGGGAAAAAAACAAAAAAACAAAACAAAAACAAAAACCAAACCAAAGAAACAACATAACAACAAACCAAACCAACCAAACAAACAAAAACAAAAACAAAAAAATTATTCAAAGTAAAGGAGAAATTACCAGTTCCATTTGGTTGGAAGCATCGGACTTCTCAGGGGCTGTCTCAGTAGACACGTTGGTCAAGTATCCCACCATTATGGCAGAGACCTAGAGCACTTAGTACTTTCATGAGGTATGGACCAACTTGAAGACTGCAGAGACCAGCCCACACGCCTTGACTACGTGAACTGTGGCACAAATTGCTGTGCCACTTCCTTCTGATGCACCATATCCTGTTTGTCCACTCTGGTCACTTACAGCCTTTTAAATCTCCCGAAGCTACTCCTGGCTACGCCCCTCACTCCCCTGATTGTCTGCTGAGAGCTGCCCAGAGGGGCCTTGGGGCTGCTGTTCGGGTGTCCCTGGGCTTAGAAACCCCCTCTACAGCTCAGATGTAAAGTTCAAACCCTGGGCTTGCCTCAGCCACTGATGCTGCCACTGCTGCCTCTGCTTCCACTGATGCTGCCTCGCCAGGATTTTGTGTCCTTATACCTCTTCCTTTATAGAGAGCACTATATTTAAAAATACAACAAAGTGAAAGTGACAGTTCTTACATTTCTTCAGGCATAGAGGAGTGTATATATGTGCATCATTCTTATACTATAAGTGTATCTTCTTTTTTGTGTATTTATATATATATATATTTGGTTTCCCCAAATAGCCTGGTGAGAGCAAAACAGAACCAACTGTTGGATGTTTTGATATAAGGAGACACCAAAAATATTCTATGATCACATGCATTTTTATGCATTACCATCACTTTCTGAGTCTTTCAAACTTACTGTTCTGTTTGTGTGAAGGGAAATGTTTCACATCAAACAAATTAAATCTGTGGAATTTTAATTTTGGAAAGAATTTAAGAGAAAAAAAAAAATCACTTAAATGCTACTAATTTTCCAGTCAAGTCATCAATCAAAATTCAGTTATTCAGGTATCGCTCTCTGGTTGTTCATGTCCAGCTGCTCTCCTGCTGGAAGCAAGAAAGATTATCTGCAATTGCTACCAAAGTTGTTAGTCTAGTAAGAAGTGGTACTTAATTTACTTTACAACTCCATCACCAACCTGAGTTTCAAGCACTGAGTAAGGTAAACAGCTATTTGTTTTCCAGCCATTAATTTTGTCCTACTGCCTGTCAGAGATGGAAGCATAGAATAGAATAAGAATTACTGTATTTTCTTATTGTTGCTTTTATTTTCAAGGGTTCAAAGAGCAAACTTCTTTTTTTTTTTTACTGCATAAACTTCACCTTGCTCTTGAGAACTAATGATTCTTACGTGTGGTAATTTAAGTAAAGAAATAGTAAAGAAAGATGGATGAACACCTCTGGCACATGAAGACATGAAGTGGCTGTGTTCAGTAAAATCCTCAGAATTATTAGTTGTGCTGCAGATGTTACTGCTTCAGGAAGGGAATAACAAAAAGACACATTACCAAGAACAACAAAATAGTTGCATAAGAGATTTCTTGAGAGATATTTCTGAATTCAAAAAAGCTGTGTGTGAGAAAAAAACTGAAAGTACTTAAAGAAAAACACGGATCATAGAGGCTGTTACGGTGGCAACATGGCTTAGGGGAGGCGTGTAATATGAGAGCACATGAAGAATGTTATGAAAGTTAAAGACAAATAATTTGAGTTAGAAAAACAAGTTATTAGGAGGATGAAAAGCTGTGAATAGAATACCTAACAGTACTTTTGTGCAAGGAGGAGGATTAGTAGTAAATTCCTGCTCTGAGCACCGCTCTCTCATCTCAGTTAAAGGCATGGCAAAAGCATTGGAAAAGGTTGCCTAGGAAGGCTGTAGACTTGCCACCATGCACATGCTCAAAACCAAGCTGGATAAGATTCTGAACGATGCACTCTGACTTTGAAGCTAGCCTGCTTTGAACAGGAGGTTGAACCAGATGACCTCCAGGAGCTCCTTCCAATTTGGATTATTCTGAGACTATGATTCAGCTTGTCACAGATTGTTCTGAAACACTTGGCAGGATAAAACTTTTAAGAAATTAACATAGTGTTCCCTGAAAGAATTTTTTAGAATGTTTAAGTACATAGTGAACATGACAGTTGAATAAAATTTCTGTTCTGTAAGAAACTGAGCATTTTCTATTCTCCTCCACCCATATATAAAGTGAAAAAAGATCACTTTTTAAAATTACCCAAAAAGCAAAATTCTGCAAACAGCAACAGCAATGAAATTGTCCATAGTAATCAAAAAGCTGCCCTCTGCAAAACCTTTTTCACTATATTATAATGTTGTCTTAAAATTAGCTCCTTCTTCTCAAACAGCTCTAAATACAACATTCCTCTTAAGTTTCATTCCATGCTTAAGTCAATAGTATCTTACAGAAATTTGAATCCTAATATTTCTGAATAATTCAGCTGTTCCATCATTATCAGTCATGATCATTTTCCTATTTGTATTACAATGTAAGATAAAATACTAAAATATGTATAGTAGATAATCTGAACTTGTATGGTAGCCCTTTGTGAATGTACAGTAGCAAATTTAGTATAACAGAGCTAAAAACATTACAGATTCTTTTTATACTTACTTAGCAGTTTAGAAATATATATATATATAATATGAAACAAAATGGACCACAAAAGAAAACTGCTTGAACAGCTGCCTAAGACACAGGGAACATCAAAGCTTTAGGATCCCTGCCCTTCTGGAAATGAGAACAAATTGAACCACCTCAACAACTACTTAACCTATATTGTCTCTAAAACTCCAGTAGGAAAACCTTCAGTCTTAATTTTTCCAATTATTCTTTTTAGAAAAACAAACTCACACCAAAACTTACTCTAAGATAAACAAATAGATAAAAATATTTTTATTTATTTAAAAAAAGGGTTTTTTTAATTTAAAGATACATAAAAAAATTAACTGCAAGAACATAGAAATGAAAATATTGTTTCACATTCTCTTTCACAGACACACATAGAAATTCTTAATTTAATGTTACAAGTCTTTTGTTTAGCTTAAAGAATTATCTTGGAAATCACTCTTGCATTTCACCATAGCAGTTTTTAGAGAATTGTTGTTTATTCATATTACATGAGGTTTCAGCATGTGCAACTAATATCCTTTTTGTAAATTTGCCAAACTAATTTGAAATTATGTGCCTGGAGAATGTTTTTGTGGACACAGCATCTGCTTTTACAAAACTATCCAGAGCTGCATGTAACTACTGGTAAATAACCACAACATCAACAGCAAAAAAACTCTACTTCTTGTCACAATGATACTTAGCACTGGATGATATGTACTTCAGTGATAAAGTTGCTAAATTTACAGCTAGTACAAATATGACCAGTGGATCCACATATATGTAATGAATACTTCAAGTAAGCATGAATATTTCAATTTAATACAGAAATAATATGCTGAATTTCATTGACCTTCATTACTTGGAAGTCTGATAATATAATAGGTTTTTTTTTTCCTCTGTGGTTGTAGCCTAAAAATACCAAAATGCTACTTGCAAGAACATGTGAAAGTCTTTCCCTCACTAACTATTGAATGCTATGTGATACATTATTTCATAATAAAAGCCATTACAGAGTGGGAGGTGTCCTTTTCTTTAAAGGACAAAATATGAAGTTCTGGTGCTTTTAAGGTTATTTAAACAAAAAAAAAAAAATCAGTTTTGTAAGAAGTTCTTCTGATGAATAAATTGTGTGTTATGTGTTCCATTCAGGGTGGGAAAATACATTCTGAGGAAAAAGAGCACATTGGTAGTCACAATGTGTTCTGGGTTATGTATTGTGTAGAAATTGGTCTGTCTCTAGCTTGTTATTAAAACCAGGGAAAAAAATGAGGAAGTAAAAAATATTTTTCAAGTGTTAGCAGCTGCAAAAAGTGTGTATTATCTCAAAGAATTTTAGACTGAAGCAAAATTTCAGACTTTCAGGCTGTTACACTCTCAATCTGCTTTATGTAATGATATGCTGAAATGATAAAATGACAACTAAACTTCAGAGCCTGAAAGGGATGTATGTTAACTATTAGATATAAGGCCTTCATTTATTTACTTTTAATCATTTTCAGGTGGAACTAAAGAGCAGGACAGCACAAATCGGATGTTTACCTTTACAGAGTAGTCTCTGCTGTCACTGAAGTCTCTGTGACTGAAAACTAGGGGATGATAGGCTTATTTTTATTTGAATAAATTTGGGATGTTTACAATATATGAGGATAGACATGACCCTACATTTTATGTGCACTATCCCTGTCTATGCTTCCTCTAGTGCTCATCTGTAATTCCAGGCACAAGCTGTGACTGGCCAAAGCTGCTACTTCTTCGTCCTGTTCCAGGACAGAGTACAAACACCCAGGTTCACAGGTTCTGTCCTCATGTTCTTCATGCCTGGCCATATGTGGAACTGCATCCCATTCTCTTCTAACTCACCAGGTGAAATATGATTCCAATGTTAGCTTTTAGTGTTTTGATCCTTCCATTCGAGGACTGTAATCTTATGGTCTTCTAAGCCTTTGGTGTCATTTTACTATTTTACTATTTTAGCATTCTAAACTTTTTCTTAAGTCTTTTTTTTTCCATAGCTAATTGTGTGTGTGTGTATATATATATATATATAGTGTTACCTATACAGTTTGTATTCCTTCTGTTTTCCTTTGGTATCCAAGGTCCTTTTCATAATTCACATGCTCGGAAGTCTAACTCCCCTCCAGAGTCCTCATCAGACCCGTTTTCCATTTTGTTCTGTCATAATGATGCAAGTTACATTGAAAAATCACCAACATCAACTTCTCCACAGCAAAGACTCTCCACATAATCTTTTACTGTACTCAATTTGGACAATGTGAGGTAATCCACTCTCTTGTTATTCTGTTCAGCTTCAATTTTTTTGAGCGGTAAGATACTCGAGGTACTCTAATTTCTTTTAAGAGGTAAGATACTCTAGTTATTAAACTGTTCTTATCTCAACACATGGAGTTTGCATCCTTTCAAATAACTAGTGATAGTGCTGACTTCAGAAGGGAGGAGTCAAGGCAAACCAGCATCAGGCAGTGTAGCAGTGATTTTGAACATATTGCAAAGAAGCATATTGCTAAGGGAAAATGTTGTAGTTAAGATCATCTCAGTAGTGTTTCAGGCAGGCTTATATTTAAAGTCTGGGGAGGCACTTCAAGCCAAGTACTTCAAATACCATGCAATCAACAGTTTATTTTACCAGCCAAGCCAGATGAGCTTTGATAGAATGTTTAGAATCTGGCAAACTTGCTTGAATGTTGAATGTGTCCTGCAGCTGCTGAAATTTCAAGGGGATGAATAGGCAAGAATTCAGGATAAATTCAAAGGCAGTTAATTTGGCCCAAAGGTGAAGTGACAATTTAGCCTGCTAGTCATGTCAATATAGGCTTCGTAATAAAATAAATAACATGAGTTGGAGGGTTTTTTTTTAATTTAAATGGATACAAGATGAAGACAACCTCTGATATTTTTTGGTTATGACTGTCTTTAATTTTTTCATGCCATAGGGACACCTTTATCTAATTAGTATTTCAAATATTTAAAATTTAACAAATGTTATTTTAATTTCACTCAGGGATGCTCAAAACTTCTCATAAGTGATGTGTGCTAAGATCAGACCATTTTTCTAAGTAAAAAGAGCTTGCAGCATGAGCAGGTAATATAAAAGGCTCTGAGCCAAGACACTGCTAAGACAGCAAATGGTACAGGCGATCATGCCAAGGAATATGAACTTCCTAACAAAGTGCAGCCATATTTTAAGTGATTCTGAATGTGTTAGAGTTGGAATTCACACACATACTGCTATCCAAACTTCCTGTTTCCCTTGTGCCTTTCATTCAGATCAAGTGCTCTGTTCTGAACAAAGTGATGGTCTACTGCACAAGCAATATCAGTCATTGTGACAAATGCAAGGGGAATTTGTACGTACGTGTCTTGAAAAGAAAGAATCTGTTAAAATAGCAGGCAATATCAACTAAATGTTTACGGAAGAAAAAGGCAAAGGGAATGGAAGAATGAGTGAAACTGAAAATAAGGAACATGAAAGAACTCTCCGATTTTGGGGAAGCTAATACATGACAAATGCTCAAACCAGGATCAATGCACACTACATGGAAAAAAAACCAAAACCTAGATTTACTAGAGGTAGAATTTTAGGCAGTTTACATTAGAAAAATCTTGTGGCTACAGAAATGAGAGGAAAAAAAAAAAATGAATCAAGGTTTTATGATGCCTATATGCAATCTGTATGCATGTGGAAACATAAGGGAAAAGGTATAGATGAAAAAAATCAGTGGTCCAACCTTGCTGTTAAAATGAATTATGACAAAACTTCATCTAGTGCTATGCATTGGACATTGTTCCTCCACAGTCATACAGCCCATTTCACACTTCAGATGAACATAACTTTTCTGATTCTCATAGTCACCGGTTTATCCAATCTTCCAGTTGCCTAAAGGATAGGAAAATAGTTATGTGGTTTAAATATTCCTCCTGCTGTGTGTCTGTTCTATATTCAAAATAAAACAATCTGAATTTTGACTATGACCATATCTATATTCTTGGGTTTTGTTTCACTTTAATATTGCAATACACTCATGAGTGCTTTTTAATTATTATTTTCAGTAATGAATCTAACTTTTCTCTTTCAAGTCATTAAAGTATCTATACCAGTTGTATTTTAAGATTATGTCTAAGACTTGTCTTATTGCAGAAAGACAATAACTGAGAAAAATTAAAACAACAAAAGAATTTTTCACAGTGTACCTGTGGAAATTTGAGGTACAGAAAAATGGCGAACATAATTCAGAGTTGTAATATCTAAACTTCTAAAACAATTAATTCCTTTGGAAAATTCTTCTAAACAGACTTTGGTCAGAAAGGAACAACATGTCAAACCGGTGACCTTTTTTATCTTTAGCTCAGACTTACCTTTGTTTTATTTCAGTTTTAATTTTGGATAAAAAAGCATTTCATATCCAAACAGAAAATTATGGGGGAAAATATTTAATTCTGAAATATCTAAAATTCCAAGAGAATCTTAAGTTAAATATGTTGATACTTTATGGTCATAATTTTAAAAGAAACAAAAATTATAAGAGAGTACATTTCTTAAACAGTTAAATATATCTGCATAAATCTATTTATTGCATTAGTGCCTTAATCACAAACTTATCCTTCCCTTTTTTTGATAAATTTATTTCACCTTGATTCTGATCATATTATGTTTTAATATTGATGCAAATAGAGTTGTGATTTCAAAAGCATCCCCTGAAAAATCTAGTTTGATCAACTAAGTTTTAAATCTCTGTTTTTAGCAGTTTTCAGTTAAAGAGACTTGTTATTCACTTTTTTGTATTTTATAACAAACAACTCACTAATTACTTCTTTGAGGCGTATTTACTATGTTTTCAATGATCACGTTCTTGAAGTTCTTGCATTGACCTTTCACAAGTGAATTAATCTTACTTTTAAATACATTGTTCTTTTTAAGATCAGACAGGCTTACAGGTTTTTAACATGCACCTAGAAATCATATATTTTTTTACTGTCCATTTTTTGTAATATTTGTGGATTGTTTTTTTTCCTTTGACACAAAACTTAAACATTTTGTGAAGAGTATTTCAGTGACTTTTTTATAGGTTGCTCAGAAAATAAAAAGAAGAATCAAGCACAGCAAAATGTAAGCAACACAATTTAGTAAAAGTATAAAGGAAGCCAAAAAACTAACAGAAGAATGATCTATTGCAGTAGAGTTTAAGAAGTGGCCAAATAGTAGAAGAACAGGAAGTCTAATTGCAAAAAAAAAAAAAAGAAAGAAAAAAAAAAAGGAAAAGAATAATAACTTAGTTTTAAAAAAAAGTTGGAGAAGCCTACAATTTTGTTTAGGTCATCAGGAGGCAGCATAAATTATTATTGCTCCATTTTTCTGCAATGAAACCTGCTAAGTAGTGTAAAAGACTCAGGGTAGCCTTAACTGTAGATTGCAACTGGGAGCTCAATTTTAACAAGTGCATTTCAAATACAGACAAATTACATTCTAGGCTTGATTTGTTTCTCAGGCTGGAACACAAATTTTTATGGGATCCTGAACTTTAAACATTATTGCTTAGTAGAAGACTGCATATTTGAAATTCAAACCATTAGCCCCTATCTCGAGTAAACAGTTCAAGAACACAAAAGGATAAAAAAGAAAATAACAAAGAGGATAAGTAGGTGAAAGACAGAAAACAGAAGGAGGAAAATAGGGGAAAAGAAATATTCTGCAAGGCAAACCTTTAGAAAACTATATGGAAATGGAAGGCAAGGTGGTTTCCTAGATGTATTCAAAACACATTACTGTGCTGTCCTTCTGTCTTAATGCAAGACCAGTTAAGGGATGAGGAACTTAGGCAGCTCTGGAACCTGTCTTTGTATAATGGAAAAACTGGTGAAAGCCTTTGAAAAAGGATTTCAGCTAGAGGGGTCATTTAAAAATACCCTTTCTAAAGCATATTTTATAAATATAACTCATTTTTGCAATGAAACAAAAATCAGACTTTCTGTGGGACACCTAGTCTTTACTATTTCACTAGAGTGATAGAGCTTTCTGCTCCAGCTGGTTATGGAGGTAAATGACAGCACAGTCACACTACAAAAAGAGCATTCTGTACCAGTAGGAAAGGAACTGAAGGACATAGTAATAAATCTGATTTATTTTACCAAATAATTTATTTGTATAACTGTATGCTTGTGTAATAACATGAGGGAGAGATGAAAACATGAGAGCAGACATCTGTTTAATGAAAGAGGTATAAGAAGAGAACAGTCCAAGACACTGATGAAGTTATATCTGTGCATTAAATGGTCTGAATTCAAGTTGACCAGAGCAGCTACTATGACTCCATCATATGGGGTCAGACGAGTTTTTTTGTTTTCATTTACTTTCCTTTTTTTTTCCTTTTTTTTTTTTTTTAAATTTTAAGTTTTAGTGGAGGCTGATAAAACCTGTAGTGGATGATTTTTAGTTCCTTAGCAGCACAACTTTGAGATATTTTTCTATTAATTATTCTACCTTGAAATAAAACATCTGGTCTCATTAGAATTTTGACATAGTTTAGGTTTTCAATCAGTACAAATACATTCACCACTGTAGCACTGTTGGGCTTCTGTATGTCATCCTCTTAGAATAATTCACTCTCTGTTTACACAAGGCCTAAAATGCTGGGAGCTTATGTGGAAGTGAATACGGTTTTACTTTACCTTACCTTTATCTCCTACAGCTGTGAAAGCTGTTGGTTTCTGAAGCATTTAAATTGAGAAAATTCTTCAGAATAGTTCAGTTGTCTCACACCAGTGTTTTCTTCACTTGTTCCTGCCTTTCTCTTGGACCTTCCTTTTTCATTAATGATAGTAAGATTAACTTTCTCTCCAACATTCATTGGATAGATCCTCTATATTTACTATGGTGATTGTTTGAATAGGTATAAAGGATTTTCTTTAATCTAAATTCTCAGTTTATGTAAGACACTGAGCCCTGAAAAATCTTAAGAAATGTTCTAGTAGCCAGTAGTCATGAATAAGTCTTTAAAGACTGGAATAGTTTCAAATGCTATTTGCTCTACTGCCAAAAATCACATTTGTAAACATCTACACATCCTTTATCTCACTCACAGATGTCACTGGGGCTGTGCAAGATGCTAGTTCTTATTTAACTGAAAACTGGCATTTCAAAATTTGTTCTTGCTCCAAATAAAATACTCATTTTTTTCTGATAATTTCCCATGAAACAGACTTTTTTTTTTGTAAAATATCAGCAATTTTTCAAGTTGCAATTTTATTCTAGAAAAATAAAATGTTTTCTTCTTTTGATTGTATAATTTGACTATTTCATGGCATAATAGGATCCTATTAAGCACTATTAATGCTTTTATCAATGTGTCACATAATTCATAGAATCCTAGAATGTACTGAACTGGAAGGAACCCACAAGGACCACCGAGTCCAACTCCTGATTGCAGGCAGAACAATCTAACAGTTAAAACGTATATCTAAGAGCATTGCCCAAACACTTCTTGAACACCAACAAGCTTGAGGCCATGACCACTTCCTTGAAGATATTGTTCCAGTGCTTAACCTACTCCTCAGTGGAGAACTTTTTCCTAATATCCAATCTGAACTTTCCCTGACATAGGTCTAAGCAATTCCCTTGTATCCTATCACTGGACACCAGACGAAAGAGATCCACAACTCCCTGTCCACTATGCCTTTTGAGGAATGCTAAGGCACATGAAAATCAACAAGGTGCTTGGTGACAGCCAGCGTGGCTTCACTAAGGGAAAATCCTGCCTCACCAATTTGGTGGCCTTCTATGATGGGGCTACAGAACTGATGGATAGGGCTAGAGCAGCTGATGTCATCTACCTGGACTTGTGCAAAGCGTTCGACACTGTCCCACACGACATCCTTGTCTCTAAATTGGAGCGACATCAATTTGATGGATGGACCACTCGGTGGATAAAGAACTGGCTGGGTGGCCACACACAAAGAGTTGTGGTCAATGGCTCAATGTCCAGCTGGAGACCAGTAACAAGTGGTGTCTCTCAGGAATCAGTGTTGGGAGCGGTTTTGTTTAACATCTTTGTCGCTGACATGGACAGTGGGATTGAGTGCGCCCTCAGCAAGTTTGCAGATGACACCAAGATGGGTGGTTTGGTTGATACGCTGGAGGGAAGGAATACCATCCCGAGGGACCTTGACACACTTGTGAGGTGGGCTGATGTCAACCTCATGAAGTTTAACCATGCCAAGTGCAAGGTCCTACACCTGGGTTGGAGCAATCCCAGGCACAGCTACAGGTTGGGCAGAGAAGAGATTCAGAGCAGCCCTGCAGAGAAGGACTTGGGTGTGTTGGTCTATGAGAAAATGAACATGAGCTGGCTTCAGTGTGCGCTTGCAGCCCAGAAAGCCAACTGTATCCTGGGCTGCATCCAAAGGAGCATGACCAGCAGGTCAAAGGAGGTGATCCTGCCCCTTTGCTCTGCTCTTGTGAGACCTCACCTGGAGTATTGTGTGCAGTTCTGGTGTTCACAACATAAAAAGGACATGGAACTGTTGGAACAAGTCCAGTGGAGGGCCAGGAGGATGATCAGAGGACTGGAGCACCTCCCATATGAAGACAGGCTGAGAAAGTTGGGGCTGTTCAGCCTGGAGAAGAGAAGGCTGTGTGGAGACCTCATAGCAGCCTTCCAGTACCTGAAGGGGGCCTATAGGGATGCTGGGGAGGGACTCTTCATTAGGGACTGTAGTGATAGGACAAGGGGGAACAGGTTAAAACTTCAACAGGGGAAGTTTAGATTGGATATAAGGAGGAAATTCTTTCCTGTTAGGGTGGTGAGGCACTGGAATGGATTGCCCAGGGAAGTTGTGAATGCTCCATCCCTGTCAGTGTTCAAGACCAGGTTGGACGAGGCCTTGGGTGATATGGTTTAGTGTGAGGTATCCCAGCCCATGGCAGAGGGGTTGGAACTTGATGATCTTAAGGTCCTTTCCAATCCTAACTAGTCTATGACTCTATGAATTTGCAGACAGCAGTCTCCCTTCAGACTCCTCTTTCTTACAGTGAACAAACTTCTATAGGCTTTGTTTTTCCATTCTAAGTTTTTCGAGCAGCTCCTTATCCATCCATGGAGGCCTCCTGGCCTTCTTGCCCCATTTCCTTCTTGTTGGGATGCAACACTCCTGAGCTTGTCTTCTTGCTGCCACCTCTCTGCAGTTGCGTAATACTGATATATTTTCACAGTTAACCCTGTTAAAACTGACCCAGGAGGAAAATATAACAGTATTTCTACTGTAAATAGTTGAGGAAATAGCTCTACTTGTTTGCTGTAAAGGAAATAGAAGAAGAATGGTAATATTTGCACAGATTTTTGTGTACATCATCATTCATGTATAAATGATAAAAAGTGTACTGAATAAACTTGAATAATTTACATATGAATAAATTCTTTTAATTCTTGTTATCTGCAATATGAAAAAGATTCAAATAATTGCCAATATGTTATTGGCAATATTCTTTGCAAATTAGGTCTTCTCATTCCTGTTCGCTTAAAATACAAATTGGTTCCATATTTTTATATCTCACAAGAAATTATCTTATTATTCACAAATGTGGCATAAAAATCTTAGAAATAGAAATTACATTTCATTTTTACTTAGAAGCACAGATCATTTAAAACTGGTTAGAAATATTGCTTAACCCCCCCTCCCCCCCCCCCCCAGCACTGTAGATTGTATCAATCACAAAGAACCAGGCCTTCAGAAAGCTGTGACCCAGGCTCCTAAAATGCTTACGGTAACACATAAAACATGGCTTGTCATATAAGTTCCAAAACTTTAATTAGCCTTTAACATATTGTTTTCTTTTAAAATGTCCCTCTTAATTATTCATGGCAGTGAAGCAGACTAATTATGCTTCTTGGATAAAAGCACATTGGCTCATTAATCTTTTTCAGTTTCATATAAACATCAGCTGTGAGGAACAGGAAAGCATTTTTTTTAATTACTATTTTTTGCCTATATTAGACAGGCAAAGTTTGGGATCCTGAGGGAATGCAAATGTTATTTAAAGATTATAGTTGTGATTGCAATATTCATATGAAATATTAAGAAAAAAATAGACACCATATACAATCACATATTATTTCTGAATTTCATCTTCAATTAATTTTTGTCGTTAGCATTTTTCATGTTAGCTATTGCTTCAAGATATATTTGCTTGGGTCTTCCCAAAACATTGATAATAGATGCAGCTGTCCAATTTTAATCAACAAACTTGCAGGACACATAGAAAAAAGAAAAAAAAAATACTTTCTTACTTCTTCAGTTTAAAAATCCATGAGAAAAGTTGAATTAATTATTCAGAAGACAGTATGTTTAACAGTTCCCTCCTTCTCTCTCATTAGGTCTTAAAAACGACAATAGCCAACACATGTCACATTGCCATTGCATTCTGCCTTACAGTTCCTATTTCTGTAAATCCTTGTTGTGACATATTATGCTGGTCAGTAAATCTGCTTTTTACTCTAAAGTTAAAGGGCACAGAAATGAATTCTGAACCAGCAAATTTATCAGAACTGTTGAAGCATACTCCTAATTTTCTAGTCAATGTCTATCAGGTTTTGCTTTGGTTCCTTAACTCTTTGTCTCCTTTTCTACATCATCTTAAGCTCACTTCTAATACTTTTAAATTATAATTTTATTGTTATAGGGAAACCGGCAGTATACTAACACACACATACATTTTCACTTATAATTCATTCAGAAGACTTGGACATCTCAAAATTATAAACCCAGATAAACTTAGGTAGTATCTCTGGAGGGTATAAGAGGCAAACATCTGCTCAAACCTGGGCCAACTTTAAAACTGCAATTAGCTTAAGAGTGAGTTAGATCTGTTCAGTAAAGGCTTGTCCCATCACGTTCTGAATATCTCCAAGGATGCAGGTTACGCAATCTCTCCAAGCAGCTTGTGCTAATGCTTGGTTACACTCACTGTGAGGAGTGTTTTTTAATTAGATATTGTTCATAATGCAAAGTGTGTACATTACCTCTTGAGCTTCCACTGTGCATGTGCAAAGAAAAGATCTGAGCAAAACAGCTTATTGTACACCATGCTTCTGTTGTCAAATAATTTTAGTGATTTAGACAAAATTGTTCCAGTTTGCCAGCAACTTCCTTGTAAAAGGCAGTCCAAAACTGGACATAGTACTCCAGATGCAATTTCACAATACCCAGCAGAAAGGAACCGCATTTTCCTGATGGTCTGCCTACATGCTTGCTAATGCAGAAGAGCATATTGGTGGCCTTCTTTGCCACGGGGATTACTTTGTAGCTTGTATTTAACTTCTTGCCCACCAGGATCTGGGTTCGTATTCTGGAAACCTGCTCTCTACCCAATTGGCAATGCAGAGACTATACCGAATCATGGGATTATTCCATCCCAAGTACAAAATTTTTCAAGTTTTCTTAAATTTCAGGAGATTCTGCCTGCAAATGTGTTATGGCTGGCTGTAAGAATATTGCTAAAATCAAAGTAATTTACATACATGGCTCTCCCCTCACCCACACAGCCAGACATCTCACTAGTGAAGGCCATCAGGCTGCTAAAACAGCTTTGGTAAATATTTGGCTGTTACAAATCTCATTTTTTATGTAGGTGTAAATGACTTACAGCAGGATTTGCCTCAAAATCTTCTAGGGTAATGAGGTGAAGATGACTATAATTTCACTTTCCAGATCTTCCTCCCTTTTCTTTTCTTGAAAATAGATACAAAATTTCCATTTTTCCATGTTGAGAGCAGCCTCAAAAGGCTGTCAGCTGTTGTGGTTAGTCTCAGTAAGCAACTAAGCCCCACACAGCTGTTCATTCATTCCCACACAGTGGGATGAGGGAAAGAAGGGGGAAAGTGCAAAAACCCAGAGGTTGAAATAAAGACAATTTATTAGGTAAACCAAAGGTTGCACACTTAAACAAAATAAGAAATTCTTTCACTACTTCCCATTGGCAGGCGGGTGTTCAGCCATTTCCAGGAGAGCAGGGTTTCATCACACATAACTTAGAGTTACTTGGGAAGATAAACCCCATAACTCCTGAGGTCCAAACTCTCTCCATCATTTCTGGGAGACTGGTACTATCAAACACAGGTTACACAGGTGCTCTGAACATATAGTACCCTTATAGCAGAAGAGGGGTAGATATTAAAAAGTTTGTGGGGAACAATTTTGACTTTGCTGTTAATGCTTTTTTTTCTCCTGAAATAACTACACAATTTGGACTAATGCTAGTATCATTTTAACTGGACTGATAATAACTTCTGTTGTATATTTATTAGACAGTTAAAACATTAAGTAGTTCAACAACAAATTACTAGATCTGTAGGTACAGTGTGTTCTTTTTTTGCCAGTAAGAAGGTCTTTAATTCATTGGCCCAAAAGAGCATATCCCTCATTGACTACCCAGCTACTCAATCAAAAAATTGTCCCCAGTGCAATTGAGAAAACTCTTGAATTGCTCATGTTATGCCATGTTGCCATTCTAGTAGATAACAGGATGGTTATTCTCAAACTAAAGGCAAAACATGGCCCTTTACTAGCTACTAGGAAGAAAAATAACTCTGTCCCAGCACAAACCAGGAGAGTAACCCATCAGAAGCAGGTCTTATAAAATCCAGATATTTTAAGAGCCAGAGTTTATGACTATATAGCTTCTTGTTATTATTTAAAAAAGGTTTTGCCTCTTATCCTTCTCAATTTGGCTGTTTGTAGCAGATGTGCACCATATTATCTTTGCTGCCTTCCCTTCTGATCCTGGCCCATAAATTCTCAAACAGCCATCACCAATTCAGTAGGAAAGCTATACATTTGTGCTGCTCGTTTGCATAAAGCACCACCTTCCTACTTCTGGTTTCCTTGCCAGTTTTTCCCAAAAGCCTATATCCACCCAGAACTCCCATTGTGTTTCTCAGGTTGCATGCACTCATTTACTGGCACTTGAGATGGACCCCAGCTGTGTCACATGCTGAGAGGAAGTGTGAGAATCTCCCTTACCAAGAAATCTGGAGAGGGACCTTTTACAAGATCATGTAGTGATAGGACAAGGGGGAATGGCTTTAAACTGAAAGAGGGCAGAATTAGATTAGGTATCAGGAAAAAATTCTTCACTGTGAGGGTGGTGAGACACTGAAACAGGTTGTCCAAAGAAGCTGTGTGTGCCTCATCCCTGGAAGTGTTCAAGGCCAGGTTGGTTGGGATTTTGAGCAACCTGGTGTAGTGGAAGGTGCCCCTTCCCATGGCAGGGGGTTTGGAATTAGATGATCTTTAATTTCTTTCCAACCCAAACCATTCTATGGTTCTGTGGTTCTCCCTAGGTTTTTCCATCCTGCCCTCTATTCCTCCACTTTTTTGAAGTTTGATCTTCATCCATCAATCAGCCTACTAGAAATTCTTCTTTTAAATACTTTTCTGAGTGAAACTAAATGTATTTTATATTTACTGTTCCCTTATAAAAGATTTTTAATTTTATATCTCTATAAACTGGCATTGATGTCTACAGAGCCATGACAATTTGCACTATCCACATGTTGGTACCCAGGAACATTTTTAAATGGTTTTAGAAGCCTTATGTTGTGTAAAATTTAAAAGACTTGGCTATAAATAACTTCTTATCCTTGTCTTTTTGCATTTACATATATATGTATTCACAGATCTTCCCCTGAAAATCTGTCATCTTTAGGTTAAATCATTCAAACTATGTTGTAAATTATTAACTACACAGAGAAAAATCTTATCCTATGTATGGAAAATATCCAACTATACAGACTATTTCTTCTTTGATTTTGTGAATATCACTTTTACTGTCATCACTGGCTGCAGATGAAACTTACAAATGTCTTTCACCAGTCTTAAGCATTTAGTAATCCTTTTTTAAAAAGCATTTTTTGAAAATATAAGAAAAAGCTTCAGTTTTTAAATTCTACTGAGTAGATCAAACAGTACTTGTTTTCAGAATCTTCAGGTCCTTTTATTTTGTATAACTTTCTTCACCATAAAAACCTGTCTATACAGTGATTTCAAAATGGCAAGGTCAAAATTTGAAACTACACATTTCTTGTACTATGACAAATTGATTATATTAAATATAAGATCAAGAAGGGTGTACATCTCAACCAGCTTTACAATTCTATGTTATAGAAATAATCTTTATTTGAGCTATTTTTCTGGATGGTCTTTATCATTAACAGAGACATAAAGAATTCCCTTGAACAATTCATGTTCCCTGTATTAGGTATCTATTTTAGGAAGAAACAAACAATTCCTTGAAGATACTATAGACTATAAAGGGAATTCAAAGATGAAAAAATGTTGACTAGATGCAGATATTTATACTGCAGATGACTAGTCTGAACAAGTCACTTTTTTCTTTCTTTCTGATTAATGAAGATAAAGAGGAAGTGGTACACAAAAAAGAATTTTAAAGACAGTAAAGCCAACCCTCTGGGTCAAGTAGACATATCATCACTATCATCAGTTCCACAGCCAGGGCAGACAATGTCTGAAACAATCAGCTTGGTTTCTGGCCTCCGGGGCACTTCTATATCAGGTACTTGCTATGTGTTAGTATTAGAACTGACCGTCTACTAGAATAATTTCAGAAAAATAAAGATCTTTGCCTATCTGTGCCTGAGTTTAAATGTCTCATGCCTTACTTGCCTTGGTTCTGAGACATCTCCTTGCGGCATCTCATATAGTTCTTTATGCTCAAGTAACTTAATTACATTGTGGGGGTGAGATTCAATTCAAGAGAAAATATTGGAAGTTAGGTGACTACATGCAGTCTACGTGATTAAACGTTTATTTTTTTTTTAAATGAAGAGTGATTTAAAGAGTATAGTCAATGGAGCTTCTAGAGGTGCAATTCAGTAGCCTCAGCATAGGCATCAGGAACCATTTAAGATGCACAAAGCCAACCATCTTGACTTCCAGCTGCTTCTCAGAGAGGATAGAGGTCTACCATGCATCTTCGTCATAACTTTTAGCTTCATGCATATTTATCATACAACAGAATGCATCTCAAACAACCTTAGAAGCCCATATTTGATGAACCAAGTTCCATACAACGCATACTAAGCTACTGTGAAATCTGAATACTTCTAAACTATGCCAGTGTCCACTTCCATACTGACACAGTCTTCATGTTTCTTGCTTCATAGATTTGAAAACTATTGTGAAAAATGTGGCAGAAGCCAATAACATGATCAATCTCCATTCTACGTAGTATCTCTGAATGAACTACGCCATAAGCTACAGCTGAGTAAAGCAAAAGAATGCAAGAAACATTCCACAAGGTGTGATCACATATCAGAAACAGAAAAACCCTATGAAATATTTCCCACCTAGTGAGAAATACGTAATAACTAGTACATTAACTAGTCTTTTTCCACAACATGTGCCTAACTGCTTTTCATGACTCTTCTTACTAAATCCTGTGACAAGGTGATTTTTTTGGCCGGCTTAACTATGCTAGGGGAGATGTCACAGAAATGGAAGTGTGTGTTTTCCAATTTCCTCTATTGCATCAAAGAAGAAATTGAACCTGAAAATAGACAAAAACATTATTTCTATATCTGTTTCAGTTTTATGATAACCAAATCCCAAATGCAGTGGAATAACATGAAGTAGTGAAAACCTAGACTGTAAGTTTCATGTCACAGCAGAAGCACTTCCATTCTGTTTCTAGGAAGACCACATAATATATTACATATTTACAGTATGAGTAGCCATGACTGGGATATATTATTAGACTCTGTATGGCACAGAAATTATTCACCAAGGTCATCAACATTTTGTATTTCATAAAAAAAGGTATTTCTTTTTATTCATAGGTAATTTATAACCAGAAGCAGAATTTAGACAAAAAAAAAGTCACGTGCCTGTTCTCACAAGGCTCTTGACAATATATATTAAAAGTGTATCTTTATATGATTTGCAGCTTCACCTGGAAGTCTTTAAGCAAAGAGCAGAGATTCTTTTGTTGTTGTTTTTCTAACATTTATCCGGTAAGACAAGTGTAACATGCTTTGTCTAGTAAGTCAAGTAAGCTTAGTAAGGAAAATATGGATAGACATTTTGTTAACATACCCAACATATAAGTACGTATATTTTACATACCAGTATATGCAGTAAATGAAAATATTTTTAATGAAGAGATATTAATTTATTTTGAAGAAACTCAAAATCTAGGAACAGTGCTTCAATATGTAAAAGTCTCAATGTTTTTTTCAACTTCTTGTGGGGTCAACGGGTTTCTGTGCAGAAACACAGAGGCATGTGCCTCCAGGATCTCCAAGTAATTCTGTAAGCAGTAGTCCATGTGCTTATTACAACTAAATTTATTTCCACCCTCACCTCCCCCCCAAAAAAAACCCATACCAGAAATGCCCAAACTGAAAAAAAAAACTATTACACATTATTATAATTAAAATTTTCATTTACATTTCAAGGAAAGGCCAAGGAAACAAAAATAAAGAACATCCTAGTCCTACAGCCAGTAGCCACTAGTGCCTAATACAAAATTGCAAAGAGGCAGCTACTTGAATTATGTAATAATTATTCTGAATGTTCACGAAAAAACTTGTTTCACAAAAATGAAATATTAGACTCTTTCTAGTCAAAGACTGATAAGAACTTCCAGAGGAATGTACTTAAACTGAGAATGCAAAGTTCTTTGTAGAAATTTTGGAAATCTTTTTTTATTCAGGAAAGGGAAAGATTAAAAAATTTAAGATCCTTCTTTTTCTATTAGAGGCCTATTTAAGTCAGAGGAAAAATTGCATTTGGAAGAATCTCTCCTACCGTCCAGAGAGCCTAAATACTAAGGCCTTAGGACTTGATGACTTGTTTTTTAACAGACAGCTAATAGACATCTACTGTACTGTCTGGAAAGGTAACACTTATCCTAGAGATTAACATGCTAGTTACAATAGAGAAAAAAAATGGAAAACTCATTAATTACTTCAGAATTGAGCCATATGTAAAGTAATAATTACCTACCATGCTTTAAAAAAAAAAAGTTAATGGGGAAAATGTTTTTGTAAGCAAATTCTTCTTCACATGTGGAAACCTCAATTACCTGTTTGTTTCTAATCATTTGCTCTGAAACACCTGGCTCTGGAGAGTTTTTAACATACCCTGTTAAGAAGAAAAAAAAAACAAAATGGAAGCTGACATGTATGCTTATTATCTGTCGTGGTTTAAACCCAGTCAGGTAACTCGTTCACTCACTCTCCTCCTTCTTTCCCTCCCCCTAGTCCCAGAGGGACGGAGAGGAGAATCGAAAAGAATGCAACTCCCACGGGTTGAGATAAGAACAGTTTAGTAACTAAGGTATAACACAAATCACTGCTGCTAACGCCAATAATAATAATGATAAAGGAAATAACAAGGGAAGAGAATACAACACCTCAGCACCTGCTGACCGATAACTCGCCCCCCCCCCTAGCCCGACCAAGCACCGACCGATACCTCCTCTAACCCTGCAGTCTCCCAGCCCTTCTGGGTAACTCTCCGTTACATCCAGGGCATGATGTGCTGTGGTATGGGAATACCTCCTTGGTCAGTTTGGGTCAGGTGTCCTGTCTCTGCTTCCTCCCAGCTTCCCCTCCTCCCTGGCAGAGCATGAGGCTCACAAAGTCCTTGGCCAAACCAAAACATCGCTATCAGCTCTGTTCCCAGGCTGGAAGTCAAAACACTGCACTGCACCAGCTACCAAGGAGGAGAAAAATGACTGCTACTGCTGAACTCAGGACATTATCACAAATCATTATTAAAAACTTTCAAATATGCTTCATGACACCCAGTTTGGACTGTTTTCTCTCTAACATGCTTCTGAAATATATTCATTAACAAGAGCTGTGTTGTACTTTGTTAATTTTATTTGCCTCCTCTCAAGAGTACTGAAAACTAAACCACAGAATAGTAGATCATTCTTAATAGTGGTTATATATGCCAGGACTTGGATTGTCTCCAATATCAAAGAATATTTGGTAACATGTTATTATATATGTTATGAACAAGCAAAATTCTTGAACCATGTTGGGATAAAAACTGTCTGCTCTCACTTTTCTGTTAATAGTGGCACATATGGATTAGTGCTGGCTCTCTTGTTCAGGATTTTGTTCAACTATCAGGTCAGCAAATTTTGATTTGAACAAAAAAATGAGCCAGATTTTATTTTCTGTTCTAGCCCTATAATTCTGAAATGAATAAATTCCTATACAGTAGCCTAAGACAAAATTTATTTCTGTCAAAATACAAAAAAATACAAATAAACATGTCTGAAAAAAAAGATAGTGCAAAATACTAACAGTGTAGAGCAACTGTGTCATTGAACGAATACATTCATATATTACAAAGCATATCTATATATATTATTCTATCCTATTTATGAAAAAAATTCAACTAGGAAGAATGATTATTTGAGATTTTCCCCAAGGGATCAATTACTCACCAAGTTTCATAACTGAGAAATAGTTTACAGGTGAGTTGTTTGTACATGCAGATGCATCAAGACTCATCTTCTTATGCAGAATTTCCTTGTGGCAGACAAAACACATTTTTACAGACAAATATAAATTAATATCACTTTAAATTGAAAACTATCAATTTAAAATTTATGAAAACCCTTGGAAAGTAAGCCAAAATATAGCTTGCTGGGCTAGAATTACATCATTTCTGTGGAAAAAAAAGAAAAAAAGTTTTGTTGTCTCATTTACAATTCAGTCTTACTTGTCTTATTCCTCGTTAATATTTTAAGACTGATCCATGGATTGTCATCATCTTTATGATGACAATAAAGTAAAGGTACTTATATGATCTAGTTTTCCTGTATTTTCAGACTGGGACCACTGTAAGGCCTATTGAATTTCATGTAAGTGGCTAGCTCTTTCCACTAGCTATAGATGAGGTCCTGAATATTATTAATGTAGTAATTCCTGTTAGGTGCCTTCAATTTGGTATTTAGACCAAAAACAATCTTAAATTGTTTAACAATCTTAAAACAGGACTTGAAATTCTGTCCCTGATTTTCACTTATGTGGTGCTTAGGCCAATGAAGATATATACCTGTGGCACATCTAACAATAAATGTATTCAATTTAACATGAAAAAAATTTGAAACAAATTAGTGCAAAAGTTTTTATAAATATTGTTACTTATAGATGCCTATGTTTTGTATATTTTCTACCACAAAATGGAGTACTGAAAAGAGATATCTCAAGAGCTCAAATTTGCTAATAGTTTTGCATGAGTTAGCACAGAACTATTTAAAGATACTAACTCATGGCATGTAAACAGTAAAGTCAGGTCAACAGGGCAGTGTTTAGCCCAGAGCTGATACAGTTCCAATTTCATAACTAGCTCCTTCATAACTAGTTGGGACATTTCTGCACAAGACACCACACTGTGGACTGGACACAATTGTAGGCTGTTAAACTCATGGTAGATCACATTTACTAACTGGCCTGATATTCAGAGTGACTGAACCTCTTCAAATAACACTGTAAATTTCAGAGAAAATTATAGAATTTTCAGACATAAACATAATTATGAATGTAAAATTCCCTTTTTTATTCCTCAAATAATTCTGAAGTAAATTTGGGGATGGAGGAGAAGTAAAGTTTGTTGTTTTAATTCCAAATGTTTTTTTTATATATATATTTTTACAGCATAAACCAGTGAGTTCTATTCAATAAGCCACATAAAAATGTTAAAAAACAGGTGAAATTATTCAGACAATTAAATTGTTCCTGAACTTCCAATGTTTAAATGGATATTTAGGTCATGGGTTTTTTTGTGTTGTTTTGTTTTGGTTTATTGTGGGGTTTGGTTTGGGGGGTTTTGTTTGTTTTTTTTGTTTGTTTGTTTGTTTGTTTTAAATCACGTACTGCTTTCTTCATGTAAAAATGAAGTGATGTGGCTGGTTTTGAGTCCTCCAGAGACACATCTGTGAAACAAAGTTTAAGTTCTTGAGTAAGACAGACTGGCTCTGTTCTATCCTTTCTGGGAAAAAGAGACTAATCTTGTGATTTATATTCTAGCCATATGAGAAATGTGCTTTTATTATGTAGAAATATTTTTTTAACCATTTATAATTTATTTCCTTTAATTTACTCTAAAACAATTGGAACTTATTATGTACTTAATCAGTCATTTCTGTGCTGTGAATCAAAAATAACATGTAGGTGCAAAAAAGAACTTTTTCTAGAGACTTCAAGATGCAAGACTGACTTTGATAGAATTGGCCCTTACTTAGTTATTCATGGTTTGGCTCTCCCAACAAGATATAATATATCAGAGTATTACCCTGAAAAGGGAAATGAAAAATAAAAGCAATTATTTGAAGTTACTTTCCTTCATTACTAAAAGCAGTCCTACCAAAAACTGTTGACCACAAAAGCCTCCTAAAGCATCATCTGCTCTTCCAGAGTTTGCTGACATCTTGCTCCATTGCAGATCAATTTGTATAGGCAACAAAGTTTATTGGTGCTTTTAATTTCCTTTTTCATAATAGAGCTTCCTAATTCTTAATTTATACTGTAGTTTCAAGCACATTTTGTATTTTCACTATGCTTTCTTTGAAAGAGAACACACATGTATCTACAACTGATTTTCAAAGATGTTTCAGTTCTATATGCTTCATTGAGAACATTTGGTCACATTATTTAAGACCATGACTTTGCCAAACAACTCAGAATAACAGAACGTGACATAAATTAGGTATAGAAGATGAGGGTGTAGGCAAATACATGTCTATTGAGTGGATGCATAAATAAGCACATGCACACACAAAAAAATAGTAGAAATGATTTTCATACTAATGATTTCTGGAAAGATAACAGTTAGGTTGATTGTCCTTATTTTTATAACAAATCTATTTTTATGGCAGAAATTCTTCTCCTACTTATACCTCCAGGTATGAGTTGTTAAGGAGGCAAGAAGCTACTTAAATGTATTTAGTTACAAAGAAGAAATGGTTCCTTCTATCTATTGCTTCCCCCCAAATAGCTGTCCTGAGGAAAATATGAGAAAGTAGGGAGTGCATTATGTATTTTTTATCACTTTATTCCATTAATGTGTCACTTGCTCTCATAAATTGCTAATTTCTGAATTAGATCAAATATGCCTATGTGAATTCAGAGGGCAGGTGGTAATGCTCTACTGAAAACAGGAAAACTGCTTATATTTACAGTTCTGTCACAGTTGTTAGGGTGTCTCCTTCATTTAAGTACAATTCCTAATATATTAGCATAATAAGATCGTAGTATTTCTTAGTCTGTACTCAAGATATTTCTATTAATACCTGTAAATGGTTGTAATAATCAAAATATGCAATTGAATATTTTTTCAAAATCATTAAATAAAATGTTGCACATCTTTTAGGTGCTACTGGCAGAGAAAGAAAATTAACTGTTCTGAAGGCATGCAGAAAATTGAAATTTGTTAGAAAAAAATAGAAATGAGCATTTCAGTTTGAGACTACTTGTAACATTATTTTCTAGGTTTTGCTTTGCATGTAAATCCAAATGTTCTTATTTTTAACACAGAAATACCTGTTTTTCCCATGAGATAGTTATGTACTCTTGTTTCCTAGTCAAACATGAAGAAAGACTGCTTTATTAAGGAATATTTAATTCATGTGATTGTGCTCCTGCTCTTTAATCTTAATTTTCACTACAGTGTCCACACGTACAAATACTTTGTCAAGAATGAAAAGAACATTCAGCTGAATTTCACATAGTTTCAATTGCAGGTTTGAAAGATGTCAAGGGAAGCACTAAGACACTGACATGAACTTCTTTCACTGCATCTGAACACTTCTTGCTGTTCCCAGGACAGCTGCTTCAATACTACACAACTGTTCTCCCCCTCAGCAGATGTCACTCCTCATACTGTCATCTCACAGATTTCTTTTTATCCCAGCAGTCCACCACTGAGGAATAAACATCATCCGGCACGGGTTGAAACCCATACACCTGGAAAAGCTTTATTAGTTTAGATTTAGTGTGCAACTGTCTTCCTATTTTGGAGAGCTGGGCAGCAGACATACAAACATGCACACACATAAACACATTCCCTTGCATGAGGACCATTGGTTTGAATGAAAAAGGTTATCTTGAAATCCAAGATAGTCTTCTAAAAAAAAAAAACCAATCTAAATAGAACCTTAGAGCAAATTACAAGAAACCCCAACTGTAAAAAGCATAGACACTTAGTCCAGTTCTACTAATAATTATTAAAGTCAGGTACTATTTACAGTTGTTAGATGGCATAAATAGCTTTCGCAAATTATTTCTGAGGTGAGTCTCGAATCATTTTTTTCAGAGTCAGAGAAATCTTCTAATTGAATGAACTTGTGAGCATAAACCTAGTCATTACTTTGAGCTGCTATGGAGCTAGGCAACCAATTTAATTTCTCATTTTTTGTTCAGTTTCTGCACATCAAAATAAATTACTCCACATTAAATAATTGTCCTAATTCAATATAAGAACCAGACATGGCAAATGTGTTTCTTAAAATCTTGTTTTCTCTCCAAGTTGGTTATTCATGATAGAGTCAAGAAACATTTTTTTATATGTGACATACAAGTATACTGTTACATGCTTTTTATGCAACTGCTATATCAGTCTTTCTCTTAATTTATAGGTTTTTTTCTTACATACTTTGAAACAATAAATCAGAAAAATCTTTCTAAACACAAAACAGACATTTTCAAGCACAGTTTACTTACTTTTTCTCTTACAAGAAAAAAAAAATCTTAACAAAGTAGCATAAATTATAATCTTTTTGATATATATGCAAGAACTTGCAGATGGAAAGACTCAAAGTGTCCTTATTTCTGGAATAGCTTCACAAAATCCAGAATCTTCCCATCCCACAACTGGTGATGAGATCAGGTCAAATAAATTTTGATTCCTTTCATGCTGAGGAAAATAGAAGTTACCTGCAAATCAGCTGAGTGCCTTAATCACAAAATAATTATTTGGAAAAACTATGAAGGAGAGAGAGCTGCAATCACTATCACCTTCTCTTGTATGTATTTCTTACAAGAAAGCAGGGTCAACAGCAGCTTTCCGTGCAAACCTCAATCATGAATCATGCTCAAACAATAACAATGGGAGTGAAACCCTCAATCAGAAGTGTATCTAGTTTCTGTATATACCTCCTGCTTACTTGTGATATAGAAGTACAGATTCGTAGAATAAAATCATGGAATATCTCGAAGTTGGAAGGGACCATAAGGAACATCAACTAGAGTCCCTGCTTCTTGCAGAACAACTTAAAACTAAATCATATGACTCAGAGTTCCATCCAGATGCTCCTTGAATTCTGACAAGCTCAGTGCTCTAACCTCTTCCCCAGGGAGCCTGTTCTAGTGACCAGCCATCCTCCCCAGTGAAGTACCTTTTCTTACTGTCCAACCCAAACTTCCCTTGACCCAGCTTAGTACCATTCCCTTGTATCTTATCTCTGCTCCCCAGAGGCAGGATCAACATCTCCCCTCTGCTGTCCCCTTTGAGGAATTTGTAGACTGCAAGGAGGTCTCCCCTCAGCCTTATCTCCTCCAAGCTGCACAGAGTGATCTCAGCTGCTTCTCATAAATCTTGCCCTTAAGACCTTTCACCATCTTAGTCACTCTCCTCTGGACACAGTCTAATAATTTTACACCCTTCTGATACTGAGGTACCCAAAACTGCACACAGTACTTGAGGTAGGGCTGCATTAGTGCAGTGTGGAGTGGAACAATTGTCTCCCTTGACCAGTTAGTTATGCTGAGCTTGATGCACTCCAGGCCACAGTTTACCCTTTTGGCTGCACATTGTTGATTCATATTCAACCTGCCATCAACCCAAACCCCCAGACCTCTTTCTGTGAGGCTGCTCATCAACATCTCATCCCCCAGTTTGCACTTACAACCAGGACTGCCGCATCCCAGGTGGAGAATCCAGTACTCGCTCTCTTTAACTTTCATATGGTTAGTGAATGCCCAGCTCTCTAGTCTATACAGATCTCTCTGTAAGACCTCTCTACCCTTCAGAGTGTCCAAAACTCCTAATTTAGGATTGCTCTCAAAGGCACATTTAACCTCTGTGTTCAGACCATTTATAAAAACACTGGAGAGCACAGGCCCTACAATTGATACCTGGGGAACCCCACTGGTGACTGGCCACCAGCCTGGTGTAACTCCATTTGCTATAATTCTTTGAGCCCAACCCATCAGTCAATTGCTCACCTAACTTGTCATGGGCTTATGTAACTGTGTCCTGGACATTTTGTCCAGGAGGTTACTCTGAGAGACAGTATCAACAACTTTGCTAAAATCCAAAATCACCACATCTACTTGCTTCCCTTGGTCAACTAGATGGGTGACCTTGTCGTAAAAGAAAACCAACCATCTAAAGTGTATGTATACCAATGCACACAGACTGGGGAACAAACAGGAGGAACTAGAGCTATGTGCTCAGTCAAAAAGTTATGATATCATAGGAATAACCAAAACATGATGGGACAGCTCACATAACTGGGTGATCACAATGGATGGCTATAGGCTGTTTTATAAAGACAGGATGGGTAAAAGAGGAAGAGTTGTTCTTGCTCTATGTTAAGGAGACCATTGTATGTATAGAAGTCAATTACAGCGGTTGTGGAAGCTCTATTGAATGCTTCTGGGTCAAGACCAAAGGGGTCATCTTGGAGGGGGATCTTACAGTAAGCATCTACTATCGGCCTCCAAGTCTAGACAATAAGGTCAACAAAGCAATACTTGCAGAAAAGCAAAAGCTCAGCTTGAATTAAGATTGACCAGGTATACAAAAATGCAAGAAAGGATTCTTCAGGTATGTAAAAAACAAGCAGAGACAGATGGAAAATATTGGCCAGCTGTTAAGGAGGAGAGGGGAATTACTCATCAATAATGTTTAAAAGGCAGAGATTCTTGATGCTTTCTTTACCTGTTTCGACCAGCACTGGCATTGCAAGCAAAAATTAAGGTTGATGCAAACACATACCCACTGTCTGAAAGAAGAATTAGTGTGTGAAATATTGCAGAAGCTTGACCCCTACAAATCAATGACTCCTGTCAATATCCACCAAAGACTGTTAAGAGAGTTGGCTGACATTATTGCAAGGCCTCTTTCCATAATCTCTGGGAAGTAGTGAGATCAGAGGATGTCCCAGAAAACTATAAGAAAGCAAGTGTCACCCCCACCTATAAGAAGGGCCTTAAGGGGACTCCAGGAAATTATAGACCCATCAGTTCCCGGGAAAGTTATGGAGCAAATCCTCCTGGGGACTATCATGTGTTTGGGAAAAGCCAGCACTGGTTTACCAAGGGCAAATTATGCTTGACAAAGCTGATTGCCTTCTACAGCAAAATAATCTGCTTTTCTGATGTAGGGCAAGTGATGGACATTGCCTATCTGAATCTCTACAAGGCTTTTGATACACTTTACCACAGCCTCCTCCTTCAGACACTGACACTTTTTGGTCTACACAAGTGGCCTATACGGAAGGGAGAGCCACCCTGCACGATGACATGGACAGGCTGGAAGAATGACCCAACAAGAACCTTATGAAGTTCAGCAAGGACAAGTGTAAGGTCTTGCACCTGGGTAAACACAATCCTAGACTACAGCACAGGCTGGGATCTACTTGGCTGGGGAGCAGCTCTGTGGAAGGGGACCTGGGGGTCCAGGTGGACAACAAGCTCAGTGTGAGGGAACAGTGTGCTGCTGTGGCAAAGAAAACCAACAGGATGCTGGGTTGAATCAACAAGAACATCACCAGCAGAAATAAGGAAGACATCATCCCACTCTATTCAGCACTTGTGAGGCCATTACTGGAATACTATTTTCAGTTTGGGTCCCTGCTCTACAAAACAGATGTGGACAGGCTGGAAAGTGTCCAGAGAAGGGCTACAGAGACGATCAAAGGTCTGGGAAGTCTGCCATATGAGGAAAGGCTGAGAGAGCTGGGTTTGTTCAGCCTAGAGAAAAGGAGACTCAGGAGAGACCTTACCACCATGTTCCAGTACTTAAAGGGTGGCTACAAAGAAGATGCAGACTCCCTTTTAACAAGGAGTCACATGGAAAGGATGAAGGGTAATGGGTACAAGTAATTCCTGGGAACATTCTGGTTGGAGACAAAAGGAAAAGTTTTCACAGTGACAACAATCACTCATTAGAATATCCTCACCAGCAAAGTGGTGAATCCCCCAATATGGACACTTCTAAGATTCAGCTGGACAGGGTGCTGAGCCATCTTGTCTAGAGTGTTTTTGCTAAGAAAGTTTGGTCCAGATGATCCTAGAGGTTCCTTCCAACCTGGTATTCTGTAATTCTATGATAATTACATGATTTTTTATTTTTTTTTTAAGTTTACTGAGCATGGATAATTTTTGATGGTTCATAAGTAAATTTAGGTACTCCACAGAATGTTCTGAACTGGGGTTGCCAAAAATGAGAAAAAAAAAATTGATCCAGAATTGCTTCATTCTAGTCACATATATAGTCTACACCTCACACTATTTCTGAAGTTCTTTTTATGGACTCTATCCATTTGCTGTAGAAAGTTTTTTTCCTCCACTGTTCACAAAACAGTTGTTCAAACTACGCTCAAGATTTGTACAAATGACAACTTGGAAACAAAAGAAAAAAAAAAACATTACTCAAACTCTTGTCTTGACAGAACTTTCACAAAGATATCAATCTTCCATGCTTTCTGAATTAAATGAACTTTAGCTGCAAAAGTTCTGGTACAACTTGTTTAGTTTTTGACATTTGCTGGGCAGGAGGTAAACATTTTTAAGATTACATGTCCACAAGGTAAGTGTGAATGGGAGAGTGACATTCTGTGGATTTCTTAAGGTAGATTTCAAGTCTCCAAAACTAGGCTTTCTAATTTGAGAGTTCTTATAGCCTATACTGATATTTAATTTAATATGAATAACTTTGAATCTAAGAATCAGTGAGTCTTTCAGTTTAAAGATGGCCATTTTCTATGAGGCTTTTCTTTACTTGCATCTTTCAAATCAAGAAAATTTGTGGCATAGATTTAAAAAAAATACTAATAATCAAATATCCTGGCATGTAATCAGTATTTTTGATAGATTCATTTTGTTATTGTATTTCTATAGCGTGTATTGTAAGGTACACAATTTTGCAAACAATTAAGATAGTCTTTTGAGACCAAGTAAGAATATATCATAAAATTAACTTTGCTTCTTTCATTTATTCATACCATCATCAGTTATTTAATATATGATATATTTATCCCTGTCCAAAGATTTTTTTCCTAGCAGTAAATGGTGGTCATCCTTGAGCAAAGATATAAATGAAGTTTCTGTTATCTGTATAGAAAGGTTACACAGCTGTGTAGGTGTTCTTTTTGTCATGATCACCATAGAGAACTCCATGGTCCTTGAGCCAGATTGCATGTTCTGTCTCATGTCAATATAGTATGTAGCATCCAGACATCCATCCACACAGACTACTCTTGATTTTGAGTGCGATTTCAGTTTCTTACCCCAAAATCTATTGATTCTCTCCTGAATAGAACAAGCATTTAAATTAATCTATATGAAGGTATCATCAGAGGTACATAAACTAAATAGAGAATAGGAACTAATATAAAGTAGTTGAAAATAACATAATTGATCACTTTACATCATTGTTTGGTCTTCTCTTATACCAGTTTAATTGTATTTACAAAAACAAGATATGTGAGTAGTACTGCTTAGCCCCAAAATAAAATTCTTTGAAGTGTGATTTAAAACTCAAGCAAGCCCAAGAAGATATATTTTACTTACACACAGTAACAATAAAAGGATAGAATTGTATTTTTTTTTAAATGGAGTCTTACCATTTCTTCTTCTTGCTGGTACATTGGTGAATAATAGGGAGGGAAATGGACTGCAAACCTGAATGATCCAGGTTTAGTCACAGGATGGAGCAACACTGTGTTGAGGACACCAGATTAAGCTATGAACAACCTTGGTGTTTACGAAATTTAATGCACACAAGAATACCTACTTGGCAGAGTACCAGACTACTCACCCTTCTAACCCTTCAGGTAGTTCAGCCAACTACATGAAGCATATTTCAGTGTGGACATACTAGAGTGTTTCTCTGATAAGATCAAATTCCTCTAGTGAGTTCAGAAAAGCCCAGGGTCTGTACAGTGACTTCCTAGTGGTCCCTCAGCTCCTAAGAATTAAGATGTGTGCAAACGAAGGCTGTTCAGACAAACTTAATTGTCCTGATATCCAAAGAAAAAAGTTAAGTAGATTACAAGTGTATATTCTAGATACTTTTCAAGCCTGGTTCTCAGGGTACAGTAGTGGATAATGAACTGAGTCCTGTTGAAGAATAACTGTGGTGGTGAAGAGACCCTTTCTGTGTTTGTCTCAAAGCAACTCAAAAGACGGAAGGCACTGACAGCTCATTACAGCTTGAGCAAATGGCCAGGGGCAGAGCAGGGATCGTGCTCCAGGAAGTCAGGGGATGGTTTCCTTTGTGTCTGCCCTGACGCTGTGAAGATCAACTGCCCGGAAACAGCAGCACAGGCACTGCAGCGCCCATCAGTGCACAGCGTTAACTGGGTCTGGGGCTCACCGGATCCCCTGCGAATGAGTCTCACCTGTGGGAGGAGTCAAGAGACCCTGACCCTATAAAAAAGCAGCCGTCATTCAACTGTGTTGAGTACGTTTCCATTTTCAGTTGTAGCAGATGTGCTGACCACAAGGACTGCAGCTAGAAAAATTTACTCTAGCTGACCGAGAAGATGTTCCTGGATCCAAGGGGTGGTGAGCCTATTTCTCTATTTACTTTCCCTCTTTTGTTGTTTTCTTCTACTTTTTGTCTTTTATAAGAACCTGCCAAGACTTGTTCCTCTTGTTTTAAGGAAGTTTACAATAAAATTAGTTGCTTCAGTTTTTAATTTCTGGAAAGCCTGTGATTCCTCCTGAGAACTGTGCAGAGTATTGTAGAAGATCACCTTACTCCATACCCACTGAATGGAATAAGACACTGTCCTGTTGGCTTATACATTTTGTTTGATTGTTTCCTCATCATTTTGAGCAGTTTGACTAAGCTAATAGAGGCAAATTTTACAGGATTCGGTTTCTGGGCTGATGACAAAAGCAATGAAGAATGCAGATCTTTCCTACAAAATAGGTGGGCATTGTAGAAAAGCAGGGAGAGGGTAGGCAGTAAAAGTAACGTTAGGGAATGAAGTTCTGAAGAATTTATTTTAGATTGGACAGGGATGTGCAGCTGTGCCTTGTTTGATTTCAGAAGGAAGTGGCGTTGTTGACATAATCTGTGATGCATGCTTGATATTTAAACATAGCACAAATTTTAACAAAACCTAAAAAATTTTGCTTTTACCACATCCTTTCATAATAATTTGAAAACCCAGTATCTCTGAAGAAATAAAATAATTGGTATAGTTCATACATAATTGTTCAGTATTGTTTATACAAAAGCTTTTTTTTTGAACATTTTAAACAATGAGCTTCTTTAGGCATGATTTAGCTCTTTCACAAAGTTAAAAAAAAAAAAATACTCTATTGTAATGAACTCATGCTATTAAAGATTCTTTGATTTTGTTTGGGGTTTTATTTAATTATAAAAAAAAAATTCCACAAAGGGTTTCTGTAAAAGCTCGCTCACAGCTGCTATCTCTCAATTGGATTACTGTTTTGGCTTCACAGTAACTATTCTAAACAGATGGAGGAAAGATTTCAATGGATAGGTAGTCAAAACATAAGATAAATGGCTAGTCTGGAGTATGGGGCCTAGAATTCTTATGTGTGAATGAGCAGCCGTGAAAAGCTATTGTCCTCCTCACTGTGGAATATGTGTCTTCTGGGTCATCATTTTATATATATATATATATATATATATATATATATATATCTTAGCATTATCTGTCAGAAGCTGGTTTCATCTGTCACAGTTCCACAGTACTATGGAATAATGATGAAGTATCTGTTTTTTCAGAAGAATCCTGTCTAATGATTTAGGTAAGATTGATTAGATGAAGACATTAAGAAAGGTAGACTTTAGTGTAAGATACTGGGGAAAATTCATTTTGACTTATCTGTATCTTTCCTGTTCTTGTCTGTCTTATTCCCACAGTTTTAGATAATTCCTTGTTTAAATAGCTTCCTGTTACTCTTCCTAAGCTCTCTTCAGCGTTTCCATGTTCCATGGCTATCAACTCAAAAGACGCTGGAATAAAATAAGATTTAATGTTAGGTGAAACAAGATTTGCAAAGGGGAAGATAGTAAGTTTATGGGAAGAGTGGTATGTGAAGGCTGGAATTCTACTGACCAAAGTGGAACCCAGCTCCTTACAAATTATGGGCTTGAGATCTTTTTTCCTTTTTTTATTCATGCAATTTGTTTTCTGCCATTTAAGACAGAACCAAAAGACTTTAAATATGGTTATATAAAAACAAATTCTTTAATTACTTTAACATGATGGATTTTATAGAAGATATCAGATGGTAAGGTGCAGGACTGGAGACAAAGAACATTTCCAATTACTCATCAAGAAGTGAAAAATGAAAGAATCGCCATAATTTTTTAATATCAAAAAAAAAATAGAAAGCAATTTCTAGACTGGATAGACTAGGATGCAATTAAAATTGCTTCTTAGGGGAATATATTAACTACCTGTTTTTCAGAATGAAACACCAATAATTTATGGGCACAGATAATAGCTGTACTGGCCTCTGCATGTCAGTGCAGTTATATTTCCATACTTCCATGTGTTATATGGTTTATGTAAGAATTTATGGTTACTGAGAAGCATCAGAAATGCAATTTATATGTTGTTACTCATAAGACTTGCCAAAGCATTAACAGCAGACTTATTTTTGCAAATTTTGTTGTCATTATATATTGTACCTCTTCAATATCGTGCCCCTGGTCTACAATAATTTCACTGTAAAGTGAGAGGGTAAAACCTGTCTCTAGAAACAATTGTAAAATTAGCTAAAATATGTATACTTGTATAAACTTTTATGTATTTGGAATTTAATTCACAGAGAAAAGTTAGAGCCCTAACTGTCAAAAAAACAAAAAGGATTCTCCCATACTTTAACCTGAATCTTTCAGGTTGGGTCTTTCACAGATCTTGCCACAATGCAAAACATTCTGGCACCACACTTCAAATCATGTTGTTACTCTGGATACTCACTGTATATTACAAGATACTGCAAATTTAACAAATTAGTAGAAAATATTTTTTTCCCTTTCTCATAAAATGTTCAAACAAAGTTTTTTGACTATCCCTTATTGCTCAGTTCATTGAAATGGAAACTAAACTGACATGTCCTTGAAATATTTCAGTCAAATTTAATATGCACATGGTTTTATGAATGATTGCCATAAATAATCAAAGTGGTAAGGCAAAGCTGTCTTTGCAAATGCAATCTTCTCAAACTCTGCAATTTTTAATGGGCTATTGCTCTAGCATGCTATATTTAGTTTTAGTGTCTATGTTGAAAGCATCAGGCTTTTCAGAGTAAACATCCTTTAACAGACTTTTCTGTGTGGACCTTAAAGAACAGTTTACTGCTAGCACTGAAGAACTGTAAAGAAGTGTTGAGTGCAAAATGCTAAGTAATCTACTATGTTTCTAACATTTATAACTATATAGAAAAGCTTACTTATAAAAATACTGTACGACATTCCTACTAAAACAGCAGTCAGTGAAAGATAAGTTCAAAAAATAAAAAAAAATATTTTTGGAAAAAATAATAGGCTAAATAACAAGCTAAAAAAAAAACCACAAACAAACCACAAGCCTTCCCTTATCTTTCGCCATGGCCTTTCTGCTCAAAACCTATATAAACTTGTAAATGAATAGATTAATCTCATTCAGACTCAACCATCCATGATAGGGGTTACTTACAAAATACAATATGTAGAAATTATTTGGAAATGTGGTGTTTTCTCCTAAAGTTGAAGTTAAATATCTTTCTTATTAGTTTGTGTTAAGTTCATGAAAACTGAAAATAGAGTTCCCTGGGACATCTTCTAAGAAAAGAAAGAAGATATTCTTTGCCTTTGCTTAGTGACTCATGGTCTTTAGGTGACTAATTTCTGCCAAGAAATGAAGAGAAATATAATGTCTAATTTTCAAAAGATGCTGCCTTAACAGTATGTGTATGTGTAAGTTATTTGTATTTTGAACAGACATAAACATAAAAGATATTTTGGTATTTGAAAACAGATGTAAGAGCTGTGCATCAAGTATGTCACCTATTCATCAACTCCCATAGATTTCATCAAAATCTTTCAACCCTTTCCTGTCAAGCTACTTCTTCCAGCATCAGACCGGTCTTTTCACTCAAAACTTGTCAATGTTTTTCAAAACATTTATTCTAATATCAGTCTTAGAATCACAGAATGGAATGTTTTGGCTTGGAAAGGATCTTGAAGATCACCTAGTTCCAACCTCCCTGCCATGGGCAAGGGCACGTTCCACAAGACCAGGTTGTTCAAAGCCCCATCCAGCCTGACCTTGATCACCTAGGAACTAAGGGAGCACTTCTAGAACAAAGGGAGGTATTTTTAGAAACATTGCATTTTCCCTTATTTTCCAGCAACTGCTTAATTTAAGCTATCTTGCTCTAATAAGGGCCTATGAAATAGTTATCACAGTACCCATTGAAAGAATCAACTTAAAACACCAAAAGCATTTTAGGCTTAAAGGGAATATGTAGGGTTTTTTTGCACATCTTTAATTTAATGTGTCTTATTGGGAATTTTATGAGCAATATCTTAATGGAAAGTGATAAGGGCAGCTCTCAGGCATTTCAAATTCTGAAAGAAAAGTAACTATGTATAGAATCTGCCTGTTCTGTGATAACTCTGTTGTACTTGGAGCAAACTCTGAAATTGTAAGCAGAAACCGTTGCTTATTTTGTCTGAGCACCATAAGTTACTTGGGAATGCTGATACTTTAGCTGTTTGTGTCTGTCTATAGCCATTCTAATAAAAAATGAACAAAGAATTCTAATAAATAATGAAGTTCAGGGTCTATTAGAAATTAATTTCAGGATAACAATTTCATTAATGCCAGTCAGCCTTATTTTCTTAACAGTGAGTCTTATAAAAAATCTTGTCATTGGACAAGAACTGTAAAGGGAACATTTAATTCATGGATTTGGACAGTTTTCAAAGGGTGATTATATGCCATCCAGTTCAAATCAACAGACTATTAGTTCCTGCTATAGGGGTGACAAACCTTTCCTGTATTATATATACCGAAGAAAAAGTAGCTGTCCTACTGCAGGCATATGGATCTGAACATCCCAGTACATGAGGTCTAGGACTTGAATTTCAATACAAGAGAAACTGAAAAATACGAACATCTTTTCAAAGAATATTAAGGGAGTTTCTGATTACTGGATGACACATATACATATATATGTATATCACATAGATGATATGTGCTTGATCTATTGGAGGAATGAAATACAAAACGTCCATCTGCCTGGTAGGACCATATGGAAAAACACAGGTTAGATTAGAAAAGATAAAACTTAAGTTAAAACTTAAGATAAAACTACAAAATGATCAAGTTTCTGATTAAAGGAGAGAGAAAAGGCAGCAGAAATTATTGATACCAAATGTTATGAAAGAAAAGTGAATTAATAGGTGAATTATTGTAGGTGAATTATTATATGAATTATTATAGGTGAACGTAAAGTAAATTAAAAGTGAAAAATAATGTTTCTCAAGGGTTGGATTGGTAATAGTCTTCTGTTAAATTAACAATCTTGCATACAAATCAGGAATATCTTTTAATTTTGATATGGTTTTGATGAATTTTGCCAATGTAAAAGCACAAGTCATTGCAATCCTAGAAATAATGAAGATTGTTTCCAGGCATGATCTGTTCAAATAATTAAAATCATACTAGTTGCCGGGGGAAAAAAAAAATGCAAACAAAGCAGGAAGCAACTTCCACTGACCATGTTTGCCCTTCTGTTCTACAAAATAAAATTGGTGACTTTAAATGTCGGTGCCAATTTCAGCTAACGTATTCTTCTTTGTGCTTCAGAAATTTACTTGTACAGATGTGTACACTTCCTTAACTGGCAACTGATACATCAGCTGTAGCTGACAGACTGGTAACTTCAGCAACTTTAATCTGATTTTTTAAAAATTGTCTGTTCATACGCACAGGAGAGAAACTGGGTGAATTATGAGACCAAAGAGACATAATAATACACCATTTGACAGTACAAAATCTTGTGTTGTGAATCCAGTAAGAAAAATTACTGACAAAACCTGAGGGCAGAAATTCAGGCTCATCAAAGGAGCTGTGTTGTATTCAGTCATATGAGGTACCAATATCTTATAGATATGAAAAATGCAATTTTTTCCCTGGGATTTGTCAGTTGAGTTGGGACAATATTAGCTCCATTATACAAAATTCTGGTGAGGTTGCCTCTGAAATGTGATATGGTCATTCCTATTGAGAGAATATGAATTCATACTGACAGAGAGAACTGTGATAATGAGGGAAATTGAAAGTTGATTGTATGAGAAGAGTCTAGAAGCACTAGGCTTGGTTAGCCTCGTGACACAAAGGCATAAAAGGAATAAGGTTGCGATCTATAAATTCAGCAAAAGGTGCAGACTATGTAAGGTAAAGAATAATATCGATACAGGAACAAATGAATAAGTACGTTTTGCCTGAAATTGAAGAATAGCTAGTAAGTCTCTCCAGTGAATATGGGCATCTGGTTTTACAGTAATGGAGGAAAAAACGAAGCATTAACAAAACAAAGATAATGTTAAAATAGGTCTTTAACATTTTTGATAAAAAAACTATTATATCTATATATTGCATGGACAGTATATAGGTTGTTTATATTGCAAGACATAAGTAGGTTGGAAATATATATTGAATATAGTTCTGCATAATTTTAATTATCTGGTCAAATAGCTGAAATTATGAATCTGAATAAAGTCTACCAAGTGATTTGCTATGGAGTCAGCTGAAGGCCTGAGTATAACAGGTCCTACTATCTCTACTAGATGGAAAGAACTTGCTTTTTTAGGAATTCTTTAAGAAGTGATCTTCAGCTTGCCTCTAGGTCAGCATGAACTTGCATACTAATGCTGTGGCTAAAAGAATTCATCTAGTGGCCAGATGTCTTCATTTGATAAGATGAATGCCATGCATAAACTATAACAGGCCTTAGTGAATGTCATGGTTTAAGCCCAGCAGGTAACTCAGAACCAAGCAGCTGCTCCCTCTCTCCTCCCCTTCTTCCTGCCCCTGCTCTTTGAGGGACAGGGAGGAGAATTGAAAGAATGTAACTCCCACAGGTTGAGATAAGAACAGTCCAGTAACTAAGATATAACACAAACCACTACAGCTACCACAAATAATAATAATGATAAGGGAAATAACAAGGGAAGAGAACACCTGCCGACCTATACCCAGCCCGACCAAGCAGAGATCTAGGCCTTCCAGGTAACTGCCCCCAGTTTATATAGTAGGCATGACGTGCCGTGGTATGGAATACCTCTTTGGTTAGTGTGGGTCAGGTGTCCTGTCTCTGCTACCTCCTGGTTTTCCATGCCCCTTCTCACTGGTAGAGCATGAGAGACTGAGAATTCCTGATCAGGTAATTTCTGAGAAAGTGCAATAATATCTGGAAAAAAGCAAATAATTAAACCAAGAATTTTGGTCATTACGTTTCCAGATTTTTGAAGCATTTTTGAACAGTAATAGGATTTTATAGAATAAAAATCTCTCTTCTCATGTTTCTCTAAAGAAATCATCACTGTATAAATCTGATTTGCTTACAACATAGCTTCAAAATCTTGCTATGTCAGCTTGCTATAAAACCATACCTAATTCTTTAAGCTGAATGATCTGATACAAAAGTCTAAATGCAGACAACTGCATTAAACCATGCTCATCTAATGCTAGTTAGGTCTCTGAGACCTAGAAAGTGGTCTGAGGTCACACAGGACCTACGGAAGACCTGCAGTGGTTGCTGGCAGGCAAAATATATTTTGCAGTATCTCAAAAAGTATTAGATGCCTATGTCTAGGCAACAGAATCAAACCCCTGGTATCTAACTTAGGATGAGCTAAATTGATCTCAAGGCAACACTGATGATGCTGATTAGATTTCCATTGACTGTAGTCTAAACTCAGACACCTGGCTGACATGAAGACACTTAGATATAGACAGATAAATGTAGTTACTGCTGAGCTAAATCCCACCCCTTAGGCTCATTTCATTTATGTTCAGGCAATTGATAAAAGGCCCCTGTTTCTTTTGCTATAATTTTCCTCTGTTATCTTATACTGTGTTTAGAAATACCTTAGAGAACTTAATCTGTGAAATACCTGGCATAGAATAGCAAGGAACTTTTAGAGCCATAAACACTCGCTTTATTTTCTAAATAAATCACTGAGAAAGAGATTTTTAAAGATACAAATGAAGAGTAGATGGATTTAAATCAGCAGCTTTAATCATGATTTGAATGATCAGTTGGAATCTTTGGTTCTGGTTCTTTTCCTACAGAGAAAATTAGTTCATTAATTAGTAATTGTTAAAGCACTCAAATAAGCAAAGCTTTTTACAGCAAATTTGCCGCTAATTTTTTGTTACATTTGTAGATATTCCTTGTACCTGTTGAGTACTAAAGATTTAATAAAAATATCATTATATTTGCCTTTTTACAAAATTTTTATTAAAAAGAAGCAACTGTAATAGGCTGTTTATTTACTTTTGGAAGGCTTGCTGAGAGTTTAAATTGGAATTCAAATAGAAAAGGATAAAAGAGCTTTTTAAATGGTTAAATGCTTTAGGTTTTTCAATCCAAGTTTTAAATCCCCATTACAGGCATGTTTTATTTTTATACTCTTTTATTTGAATACAACAGAATTATGGACATCGTCATTTTAATAGATAGAACAATTTTTGCTTTTTATTCAGTGTGAACTTGTACATCTTCATGGCCAGTTTCCTATCAACATTTATTGGAAGAAAGGCACTCAACTGCCACTGATACTTATAAAATCAGTCCTCAACCTCTTTCTGCAGGGAAAGAAATTGCAGTTAGTTTGGTTTCTAGTTTCTAATAACCTGACAATTACTAGATTTTTTTTTCTTTTTCATGACATCTAAGATTATAAACATTGTGCAACCCAAATCCAAGGAATACCATAATTTGAACATAGTATACAATTTTATTTTAGTTATCTATTATGGTTTTAATGAAGAAGTATTGGGGATTTAGGCAGAAGAGGTAAATAAATTATCATAAACATTTCAGAAGATTATATCACTTATCTGAGTAATCTGAAAGCTAAAACCAATCATTTCAAATCAAGATAAGCCACATGTTCACATGATGCTAAGAAAAACTTACAAGCATCAAATATATACACCCCTAGATGTTTCAGAGATGGAAACAGTTCAGGTAGCCTAATTTTAGTAGCAGACCTCTACAAGGGCAGGTCTTTCAAAGTACGTTTTAGCCATAATACCTTTTTCAGTAGCTTGACTCAGAATAGAAGTCTTTGACATAACAACAAAAACCTAAATGAAACATCAATAAAAACATTAAAATGGGCCAAAATAAGGACTCAGCTGTAAGTTTTGAAGGTGTATAATACAGCAAGATCAAATGCCAGAACTATTCAGGGAAGAGCTGGGTAACTTAAGGTCATATTTGCTGTGTCATAAGAAGACATCACAGGTATGCAAATGGTTTGCAGAAACAGGGAATCATGCAGCCTAGAAGTATTATCAAGAGGTCAACTATTTCAATCTCCGATGCAGAGCAGGTCTAGTTAAAACACATTGCTCAAGGCTCTGTGCAGTCAGCTTTTGAGTATTTCCACAGATGAACATCCCACAGCTTCTCTGGGCAAACTGTTCCAGTGTTAGGCCACCATCACATTAAGTACCTTTCACTATTTTTTCTTGGAAAATTATGCAGTCTTTTACAGGCCAGTAGGAAAATGATTGCTCTTTCCACAGCTGAGATGTGTCCGAGCACTGGAAAAGTTCACTGAAAATTACCAATTTACTTGGCTCTCTAACTATTCACTCTCTTAATTCCATGCTATTAAAATCAATAGTATTACCTCAGGAGTATAAGGCACAAATGCTTTATGGAAAGAAAGAGGATTATTAGCATTGCAAGCTGAATAAGCACTCTTCTTTTTGAAATTAAGTTGATCCCTGTCAAATCATTATACATGGCTGCCATTTTCTTGTCTTCTGGTGAAATGTTTTGGGTTCAGGTCTAGATGAATGCAAGACTGGGAGACCTGTTGCCAGAAGAAGAAGAAAAGAACCAAATATGTGAAAATTGTCAGCAGATGTGCTCATATACCTTATCCCACACTGCCTCATTATACAAAAGTAAAAGGGAGCAAGGGATTAAACTCCTAGCCTACTTTCTTCTGGCTTTACCTTCAATTATTTTTTTTTTCTTTCACTTTCTTTCCATTATAAATCTGCAATGCTCTTATCCATGCTTTTATCAAGCTCAAGAGTAGATGGGGGAAATGCAAGGTAAATGCAAACATTTCTATTGTAATACTGTCACTTGAGACAAGGAAAGTGTAACTATATTTTTCTTTCTGCTAAAATTTAAGAATATTTATCATATATTCATGTACATTTATTTATATATGCAAAACCAAAATTAAACTAAACCAACCTTCCATTATAAATCTGCAATGCTCTTATCCATGCTTTTATCAAGGGAGGGGTGCCTGAGGACTGGAGAAAAGCAAATGTCACTCCAGTCTTCAAAAAGGGCAAGAAGGAGGACCCGGGTAACTATAGACCGGTCAGCCTCACCTCCATCCCTGGGAAAGTGATGGAACACCTTATCCTTGGTGCCATCTCAAGGCATATCAAGGATAAGAGGGTTATGAGGGGCAGTCAACATGGCTTCACCAGGGGGAAATCATGCTTGACCAATCTCTTAGCCTTTTATGAGGAAATAACACGGTGGATGGATGATGGCAGAGCGGTGGATGTGGTCTACCTTGACTTCAGCAAAGCATTTGACACAGTCTCCCACGGCATCCTCACGGCTAAATTGAGGAAGTGTGGTCTGGATGATCAGGTAGTGAGGTGGACTGTGCACTGGCTGAAGGAGAGAAGCCAGAGAGTTGTAATTTATGGGGCGGAGTCTAGTTGGAGGCCTGTATCTAGTGGAGTGCCTCAAGGGTCAGTACTGGGACCAGTATTATTTAATATATTCATCAGTGATTTAGATGAGGGAATTGAGTGTACTATCAGCAAGTTTGCTGATGACACTAAGCTGGGAGGAGTGGCTGATACTCCAGAAGGCTGTGCTGCCATCCAGCGAGACCTGGACAGGCTGGAGAGTTGGGCAGGGAATAACTTGATGAAATATAACAAGGGAAAGTGTAGAGTCCTGCATCTGGGCAGGAACAACCCCAGGTTCCAGTATAAGTTGGGGAACGACCGGTTAGAGAGCAGTGTAGGGGAGAGGGACCTGGGGGTCCTAGTGGACGACAGGATGACCATGAGCCAACGCTGTGCCCTTGTGGCCAAGAAGGCCAATGGCATCCTGGGGTGTATTAGAAGGGGGGTGGTTAGTAGGTCGAGAGAGGTCCTCCTTCCCCTCTACTCTGACCTGGTGAGACCACATCTGGAATATTGTGTCCAGTTCTGGGCCCCTCAGTTCAAGAAGGACAGGGACCTGCTGGAGAGAGTCCAGAGCAGGGCGACTAAGATGATTAAGGGAGTGGAGCATCTCCCTTATGAGGAAAGACTGAGGGAGCTGGGTCTCTACAGTTTGGAGAAGAGGAGCCTGAGGGGTGACCTTATTAGTGTCTATAAATATATAAAGGGGGAGTGTCATGAGGATGGAGTCAGGCTCTACTCAGTGGCAAACAATGGTAGGACAAGGAGTAATGGGTACAAACTGGAACACAAGAGGTTCCACTTAAACTTGAGAAGAAACTTCTTCTCAGTGAGGATGACAGAACACTGGAACAGGCTGCCCAGGGAGGTTATGGAGTCTCCTCCTCTGGAGACATTCGAAACCCGCCTAGACACATTCCTGTGTAACCTTATCTAGGTGTTCCTGCTCCGGCAGGGGGATTGGACTAGATGATCTTTTGAGGTCCCTTCCAATCTCTAGCATATTGTGATACGGTGATACCCACAGGTTAATCTGTGTCAGCATTGTTGTAAGGTAAATAACTTGTTCTAGTCTTGGAAATTATGATTGAGTTAACAAATCTTCATAATTTCCTAATATTTTTCACACTCTGAAGGGACTTCTATGGTGTGTTTAAACATCACTTCAGAACAGTCAATGATCTGCAGTCTTGGTGATCTAGTTGCCAAAGAAACCCATAATAAGTTGTTCCTGCTTTCTGAAAATGTGAAATATTGCTGGCAATGTTAGGTAAATACCTGATCTGCACACCTTCAGTTATCAAAATCTGTTTAAATAAATCCTGGTATGAATTTCAGCCCTGAAAATTGTCATATACAAATTGGTAGCGGTGGGCAGTGTAATTTAAACCTTATAGACAAATAAAACTGTATACCTGCTAAAGATGACAAAACAGGTTCCAAACACAGTTTCAGTGAGTTTGGATAGTAAAATAATTAAAATGTGTCTTACCTACTTTTTTCTTTTGAGACACAGAAGTTACATTTATAGCAGTTCTTCCTCCACCTTTTATTGTTTTTCTGTACCACTTTTGTCTTATAATTTCTTGTGTCCTCCTTATTCCCAGAAGTAATGGGATTACTTTTTACTTTCCTTTTTCATTATTTTTTTCCTCTTAATTTTCCGCTTTATTTTTGCTTAACCTGTATCATTTTCTTACTCAGAAATTACATGTTATTGAGGCCATAGAAAAGACTTAGGTACTGAAAGCCTTCTTTTCCTTGGTCTGTTGCATGTTAGTAAGCAAGAATGGTCTCCAGGAGTCCCATGTCCTAGACACCAGAGGGAGAAGTCTCGATCAATGAAGACTTACCCTGACAAAGGATCAGGTTAGGGAAATACTTAGAATCATGGTATCACAGAATGGTTGGTTGGAAGGGATCTTTAAGGGTCATCTATTTGCAATCCCCCTGCCACGAGCAGGAACATCTTTCACTAGATCATGTTGCTTAAAACCCTGCTCAAAAGTGCCTTGAATGCTTCCAGGGATGGAGTATTTACCAGTTCTCCGGTGATTCAGAGAAAACTCCAGGAACAAACTTGCCAACAAAGTTTTCAAGCTGATAAGCAGGTATTCTTTATTGCGGCGTTGGGAGACACGGGGGATAGCTCCTCCTAACGTGTGTCTCTCCATTGACACACAAGCCGTCCTTTTATAGCCACTGGGCATACATACATTTTCATGAGGCTACATATGGATTACATAATTTTCCAGAAAGTTCCCCGCATGTGTACAGAATTGTGGTGGTGGTCTCTGTGGGTCGTTTACTTCTTCCAACAATCTTCATCACTTCTGGCAGCCTTTGAAGCATGCGCAGTAGATGCTCATACCAGTTTAATTGGTTCGTTAGCACCAGAGACATAATAATCCTCCTATCCTCCTACTTATCAGTTAGTTTAACTGTAGCCCATCCTGGACACCTGCAGTTCCCAGATACTCCTTATCCCTGTGTCTTGTTCTTCTAGACTGTTTTTCTTAAACTATGTCACAACTATAACGATTTATCTTGTGAGAATTCTCAGTATGTTCTCTAGCTGTACTCTATTTTTTTTTCCTCTATGTATCATGCACCTCAGTAATTTTCCATTGCTACTGTTAAAAAGCCATCAAACTTAACATTACTTAAAACTAATTCTGAAGGTTTCTATATTCCATTTTGTGATTTTGTGCCCCCTTGTTTCACTGGGCAACCTGTTCCAGTGTTTCACCAATCTCATAATAAAGAATTTCTTCCTTATATCTAATCTAAATCTACCCACTTTCAGTTTAAATACTTTCCCCCTTGCTCTATCACTAGAGGCCATTGTAAAAAAGCATCTTTCCATCTTTCCTATAAGCCCCTCTAATTACTGAAATTGAAGTCTCCCTGCAGCCTTCTTTTCTGCAGGCTGAACCACCCCAGCTCTCACAGTCTTTCTTCAGAGGAGAGATGCTCTAACCTCTGATTATTTTTGTTGCCTTCCTCTGGACCTGCTTTAACAGGTTCACATCTTCCTTGTACTTGGGACCCCAGAGCTGAACGCTGTTGCAGGATGGCTCTAAGAGCAAGGCTATGGAGCCTTAGAGGCCTTGTGCGAGCAAGGCAAGGGGTAGGCCTCACAGGTAACCGGATACCGGATGTGGGAGGAGAACGTGAAGGAAGCTGTGTAGAACTAACCAATACTGTTGTGACTAGTAGACGTGGCTAAACACCACGCAGATATAAGCAAAGAGCGCCACAAATAAAGTAGAAGTTTGCTTATCACCCATATTGGGTTGGCGTGTCTTGCTTCTCCTCGCTGCTTACAAATGGCGCCCGAACAGGGACCATGGACTACAGGGCCCCAGCTAACGGGGACCCGGAATACAGGGCCCGGTTAACGGGGACCTGGAATACAGGGCCCCGAATAGCGGGGACCCGGAATAAAGGGCCCCGATTAGCGGGGACCCGGAATACAGGGCCCCGATTAGCGGGGACCTGGAATACAGGGCCCCAGTTAGCGGGGACCCGGAATACAGGGCCCCGGTTAGCGGGGACCAGGAATACAGGGCCCTGGTTAGCGGGGACCAGGAATACGGGGCCCTGAGTATCAGGGACCCAGAACGGCGAGTGAGCGGCGCTGGCGGCAGTGGCCGGGGAGTGCAGGCAATGCTGCTGCGGTGGCGTGATGGACCCGGGTGCTTGGACTAACCGAAAGGAATCCGCCGCTGGGGCGAACCAGACACTGCTGCGTCGGGAGGCCGATCCGGAGACCGAGGTTACAGGACAATCCAGAAGAAGACGATTCGGAAAAGGCCGGCCATGAAAATGGACCGAGAGTTAGTCCTGGACTCATTACAGTGCTTTTTATAAAAGCGGGGAACTGAGCCTGAGACTCTAAAGCAGCTAGCAGGTCTAGTGGCTGTAGGGGAGGCTAAGGGATTTTTTGTAGATCCTAATACAGTTTTTGAGGAGAGTGAGTGGCGAAAGTTTTGGTGATGAACTATTTGACTCAATGCTCAATGATAATAAAACAGCAAAGAAACTCGGTAAACCATGGAGAGAAGTAATAAACTGTATAAAAAGATACAAGGCAGAAAACAAAACTGCTGTGGTAGCAACAGAGAAACTAGGAACAGACGTCCCTGGTCGGTTGAAGCCGGGGGAAGATTGCAACTCGTTTCCCCCAACTCGCGGGAGCACAGAATTTCCCCCCCACCTTGCTTTTCTCCCCCTCCTTCATCAGAAGGCGCAGCGGAGGAGGTGTAACCCCCCGCTCCCCCACCACCCCAGTTCCGAAAGTAGGGACTTTGAAAAGGACAGAGAAAGTATATTAGAAGGGATACGCATGATGAATGTCGAGGAACCTGAGAGGAAGAGGGCGGTGCCTCGGCGCTGGATCGATTGCGGAACCATTTTGAAGCACGCAGTAGGAAATAGAGATCATGCGCTAGCGGGAGATTTAAAGGAACTGCATGCCTTTCCAACCCATTATGCCCTAGAGTGGAAATTTTGAACTCGGTTACAGAGGAGCCAGGTCTGCAGATGGCCACATACCGAACGAGAGACATCTGACAAGAAAGACATAGTTGCGAGCAACAGAGACCCTGAGTTCGGCCCAGGATCAGCCCCTGAATCCAAGCCAGATTTATATCCTCTGCTTCCAGACCCTGACTCTTCGTCTCCCGGGTCGGTCTGCTCAGACTCACTGGCCCTGGAGACGCGCAGCTGCAACAAGGGTTAACCAAAGATGCAATCATTACTGGTGAATTTTCTGCAATGGGCATATCTGCATATCCTGTGTTTACTACACAGCAGGGGGCTAAAGAGTGGGAAGCTCTTGATCTCAAAATAGTTAAGGAGGCCTGAAAAGCAGTGACCACGTATGGGCTAAATCCTCTTACACTCAAGCTGTATATGATATGATTTTTTCTTGCAATTGACAGGGGGAGCCCATACAGTTTCTCTGTGGTACTCATGTACTAGAAGTTGGTAAATATAAGTATGTCCAGGTTTCTATCAACCCTTGGAGACCTCTGTAGATACTGCTGGCCAGTTCTTCCAGCACAGGCTGGCCACCTGTGTCGGAATGAGTGTGCATTTTGGTCAGTATAAAAGCCCAAGCCTCATACGATGTGGGGGAAGCAGAGCCTCTGCGGGGACTCCCGCTGAGGTTGAGCCTGCCACCTCGCACTGCAATGATGCTTCTCGGAGCTGGTTTGCTATTAGTCTCCACAGGGTCCTTGTGCCACGTTCTGTACGTGGAACTGTAGTGGGAGTAATGATTGTCTGGATTTTGTGCTTCAAATATTGTAGTTGTGTGGCGTGTGCTTGTGGGATCCCATACGAGTGTGTGTGTGTGTTGAGGGCAGACAGTGTTCTGTGTGTTTTTCTTGTTGGGTTCATGTAAAAACTCTCAATGGGTAGCTTTTTAACATTTCGGGCATGAAAGGGTTAACGTAAAGGTGCGGTTGCCAGCAGGTATTTATGGTTGCTGCTGAAGCAGGCAGGCCACTATAGCTTCTGCCCAGCAGGACGGCTTTCGCAGGGATTTAAAAAAAAAAAAAAAAAAAATGGAGAGGTGGAGAGAGAGACAGTAATGATGCTGCATTTAACCTGTCTAACCTGTCTACTTCTCAAGAACTGATAACCTGGGGGAGGGGGTATATTTGTGCCCTCCTGCCTACAGGTCCACTGTGACTGCCTGCAAAGTTTGTGAAGCCTTCCCATGAGCTGGACAGACGAATGGAAAAACCTGATGCCTCAGCTACAGGAGCTGACCATGAATACCCCTAGCAGAATGAGATAGAGGAAGAGAAAGAACAAATAACTGCAAAACATCACTTGGGGGCAACTGAAAAGTAACATCCTGAATATGTGTGCTTGTAAAGTAGCTATTATTAGAGGTTGTGATTTCGTGTATAAAACCACCTGTATTTACTAGCTAGTTGCTAATAAGAAACTATACCTTGTATAGATTTGTCACTTGTAAAAGAGATGTTAGAGTATGGAAATTTGCAGTAGCTGTTAGAAAAATGCTAAGGCAAAAGCTAGAAGGATTTTAATACAATGGTAGTGTTATAAAGCAGGTAATGGAACAAATTAAGAGGGTGGGAGAATTCCACTGATAAGAAATTTCTTTGGCTAGTCCCTCACTACCATCAGCATCTTCAACATGCTGCTGCACCCTGTAATAGTTACTCTGCTAATGTAAATGTGTGTGTGCCTTGCTGTAGTAGCGACTTGTTACTGGATAAAACAAAAGGGGAGAGATGTGGAGACAGTGTTCTCACAGGAGAATGCATAATTGGTACATAAACTTTGACTAGTCCTGAAAGATACAGCATGGCCATGAGAGGCCTGAAGAAGCTTAAGCAAGCAAGATAAGAGGCTGGAATTCACCAAGTTAATGAGAACTGTGGACTGTTGGCAAGCTTTCAAGGTTGAGTTCTCACACCTGTGTTTAACCAATTATATGCTAGTCACTAAGGGTCTTCAAGGCACGTATCCAATCATAATATGCCAAATCACTGTAAGTGCTTCAGCCAGGGCCTTGGCTCAGCTAAACAGACTGAGTTGCTGAGTTGCTAAGCAGACAAATACTACATCGAAGGCAATTTCTGATTTGTTGTTTAATGTTGACTCTCTAAGACATGCAACACTGCAGAACCTTTTGTTGTTGGAACAGGGGCATGGATGTGAAGAGTCTGATGGAATGTGTTGTATAAATCTTCCTGATCATTCTAATTCGATACATGCACAGCTGAAAACCCTGGCTCAGCTTACCCAGCAATTGCAAGTGAGCAATGACCTAGGGATAACTAAATGGTTGTCCTCATGGGGTATTACAGGTTGACTTAAAACACTGCTATTTGAAGGACTGTGCTTATGTATCATTGTTATTTCAATCATTGTAGTTGTTAGACTTGCTTATAGTTGTGTGATGAAAACAAGTGAACAGAACGACCCACAATGTTTTGCTCGCACAAAAGAAAAAGGGGGGAATTGCTGCAGAATGGCTCCAAGAGCAAGGCCATGGATCCTTAGAGGCCTTGTGTGAACAAAGCAAGGTGTAGGCCTCACAGGTAACCAGATACCGGACGTGGGAGGAGAATGTGAAGGAAGCTGTGTAGAACTAACCAATACTGTTCTGACTAGTAGGCGTGGCTAAACACCACGCAGACATAAGCAAAGTGCGCCACAAATAAAGTAGAAGTTTGCTTATCACCCATATTGGGTTGGCATGTCTTGTTTCTCCTCGCCACTTACAGAACGCAGTACTGCAGATGGTGTCTCATGATAGTGGAGTAGAGAGGAAGAATCTTTCTGGGCTGCAAGCACATGTTGATGGCTCGTATTTAATTTTTTCTCCAGCTTCTCTTCTGCAGAGCTGCTCTCAATCCTTTAATCCCCATGATGTTGGGGGTTGCCCCAGTCTATGAGCAGGACCTCACACATAGCTTTGTTGAACTTCATGAGGTTTGCATGGACCCAAAGCCTGTCAAGTTCCCACTCGATGTCAACCCTTCCATCTAGTGAATCAACAGCACCACTCAGCTTCGTCTTCTTTTAATCATATAAAGAGCTCAAAATTCTCATAACATTTTATTTTCATGTATAAAGTAGTTTTTTATTCAAGGAGGGCAAGTTCCTTATAATGTAGGAAACAGTTACATTAGTGTTTTTCTGGATCTAATCTTCTCACTTTTCCATCTTATCACCTGCATTGATTTAATTACAGAACTTACATGCTGAAGTAACTGGACTCTGTGAAGGAAATGCAAATGTTTATCTCTTTCTTCCACCAAATTCCTTGTTAGAGTCACAGTGAGAAATGTCATTCCTGGCCTTTGATGTATTTAGGTTGAGTCCCATCTTGTTGTGTTAGGAAAAAGGAAGATAATTATAAATAAATTTTCAGTGATTACCATTTAGGGACTAAAACCAGTACTGAGATTAAGATATGACTCTCTTTTTTGTGTGTCTTGACACTTCTTTAACAGCTGAGATCTATTCTGTCCCTAAGAATCATACGACTGCAGCATACCACTTTTTAGTACTGTTTTAGTTATGTTGGATATTTGAAAATTTCTTTTTGATTATGCACCCCTCTGGGGGGTCATGCAGAGGATTTAGGAGAGAAATATTGAAGTTGAATATGGGGAAGCAGGATTGGCAGAGGAATGTTTAGTTTGGTATTTTGGTTTGTTTTTTCTAATTTATTTTCTGTCTTTGTTTCTCATTACCTGAATCTGTTTTACTTGATAATAAATTAAATCCCCCAGTTAAGTTTGTTTTGTCCATGATTGTAAATAGTAAGCAGTCTTACTAATTTTTTGTCTTGACCCATGAGCTTTTATTCCTATTCCTTGCCCCATCCTGTTAAGGAGGGCAATTGACTGAAAGGCTGGGTGGGCATCCAAGTGAAGGTCTTGTTAAAGGAATAGAATCACAAAAAAAGAAATCCATTTTTCTCAGTTTCCTTCCAAACAAGAATTTAAATCTGATTTTACTGCAAGTATGCAATTTTTATATTCAAATTATGTTCAGATCCTCATTGCAGAAATCTGAAATATTTTTTTCAAAACCAAACTAATTAATTTAGCCATCATACATTAAAATGATTTTTAAAAGTTATGGCCTCTTACGAAGAATTCTTTGTGATGTTGACAGAGATAACTTGCAATTAAATGAAGCATATCTATATAAATGTAACTGTATCTGAACTTACTAGCTGGGGAAAGGCATAATGAGTCTTTTCCCAGTGCCACACTCTCCAGACCTGTGTTTTGAATCCTAGCCAGCATCACTACAGCATGATACAGCAAGCTTCTTTGAAGCACTGGATTGCTCACAGATGTCAAATATGACACTAGGTTGTGCTTTTCAGACATGTCCATCGCCTCTCTTAGTAAGTCTATTCTGGTCTGTTTATATGTATTCCTTGTACCAGACAGAAACAAGGGCTTTGCATGCCATTGATTCTGACCAGTCTCTGTACACAAAAAGATGAGACACATCTGCTAAATCATCACAGTAGACATGATTATGTCTAAAAAAAAATCAAATCTGTACAACTCTGTAGTGTTTGGTGAAGGTTAAAACAGAAAACCACCTACATTAAAAAAACAATTGTCTCTGTACTACAAATTTCAATGAGATCTCAAGAAATGCTGCTACATATGGCAATTGTTGAAAGTCTGGCCTTTTCCTTTCAGTATCTCCATGGAAGGTCCTGGTTGATAAACAGTGTAAAGACATGGTTCTTCACATCTGATGTTGAAATATGAATTTATAAGCACTTAGACTTGACAGCTTTAGCTTCAATTACAGTTCTTCATTATCCTCAGATGCCTTTTTCTGATTACTCCTGGCACAGAGTTGTTTTTGGATTTAGCTGTCTGTATTTAAGCTTCAAAAGAGGTTATTTTATCACTTTTAAAACATGACAGATGTGTAAATGCTTTACCATTTTCAGGTAAATATTTATTTCTAAGGTATTTTTTATCAGTTTCCTGTTGTTTAACTATTTATCAGTGTTTTGTCAGGTGGTGTTTAATTTCTAAACAAAATTCTACTTATAAAAACTAGTGTGAGTGTCCTGGGTTTAGCACTAGCAGTCATTTTTTTCTCTTTCTTGATAGCTGGTGCAGCACTGTGTTTTTAACTTTCAGCCTGGGAACAGTGCTGATAACACCAATGTTTTTAGTTACTGATCAAATGTTTGGTCTGGCCAAGGACTTTGTGAATATCATGCTCTGCCAGGGAGGAGGGGAAGCCAGGAGGAAGCAGAGACAGGACACCTGACCCAAACTAATCAAAGAGGTGTTCCATACCACAGCACATCATGCTCAGGAGGTAACTGGGAGTTACCTGGAAGGGCACTCACTGCTCAGCCGGGCTCATTTCAGCAGGTGGTATCGTATTATCTTCCCTTGTTATTTCCCTTATCATTATTATTATTGGTGGTAGCAGTAGTGGTTTGTGTTATACCTTAGTTGCTGGGCTGTTCTTATCTCAACCCGTGGGAGTTGCATTCTTTCAATTCTGCTACCTATCCCTCCAGGAGCTGGGGGGGAGGGGGGAGTGGGGAAGAAAAGGGGTGTGTGAAAGAGCGACTGCATGATTTACAGCCGAGCTTAAACCACAACAGCTCTTTTTGGCACCCAATGTGGGGCAGGAAGTGTTGAGATAACAACAGATCTGGTGTGTGCCAAATCGTATTTGTGATAAGTATTCATTATTTTGGGTTAATAGTCACTTGCCACAATGCTAATTTATTGCCTCTCAAAGTTCCTGCTTTTGATCTGAGAGTTTCAGCATGTTGAGCCATACTTGCAGCCGGTATTTGCTGTGTTAGTGCTTATCAGCTGCGGGCCTTGGGCTAAGGCTCTTGTTTCATTTTACTTTATGGCAATGACTTGTAATACAATAGAATCATTGATCATTAAACTGACCTGGCTTATGGTCCCAGTGTGGTCACCACCTTTATACTTTGGGAGGTATATAATAGAAGTGCTTAACAACTACACATCTTTTTTCTCCTTCTTGGGTGGTCAGCCTGTGAAGGAGACATTCTATTACTCTCCCAGCCCTCCCTCCCCCCTCGACAGTTTACAACATTGTTTGAGAGTGATGACTATCAGAGGGGCCCTGCCTCCAGCCAGGTGGAGGTAGGGGACAATCAGATTTACTGTACTGTGTGGATCAAATGGCCTGGCACATCAGTCCCACAGAAGTATAAGGCTCTAGTAGACACTGGTGCACAGTGTACCCTGATGCCATCAAGCTGTCAAGGGGTGGAACCCATCTATATTTCTGGAGTAACAGGAGGATCCCAAGAGTTGACTGTACTGGAGGCTGAAATCAGCCTGACTGGGAGGGAATGGCAAAAGCACACCATTGTGACTGGTCCAGAGACTCCATGCATCCTTGGCATACACTACCTCAGGAGAGAGTACTTCAAAGACCCAAAAGGGTACCAATGGGCTTTTGGTATTGCTGCTTTGGAGACTGGGGAAATTGAGCAGCTGTCCACCTTGCCTGGTCTCTCAGAGGATCCTTCTGTTATGGGGTTGCTAAAGGTCGAAGAACAACAAGTGCCAATCACAACCACAACAGTGCACCGGCAGCAATATAGCACCAACTAAGACTCCCTGATTCCCATCCATCAGCTGATCTGTAGACTGGAGAGTCAGGCAGTGATCAGCAGGACCTGCTCACCCCTTAATAGCCCCATATGGCCAGTGCAAAAGTTTAATGGAGAGTGGAGACTAACAGTAGACTATTGGGGCCTGAATGAAGTCACATCACCATTGAGTGCTGCCATACCGAGCATGCTAGAACTTCGGCATGAACTAGAGTCAAAGGCAGCCAAGTGGTATGCCACGACTGATATTGCCAATTAATTTTTCTCAATTCCTTTGGCAGCAGAGTGCAGGCCACAGTTTGCTTTTACTTGGAGGGGTGTCCAGTTCACTTGGAACTGACTGCCCCGGGGTGGAAACACAGCCCTACCATCTGCCATGGACTGATCCAGACTGCACTGGAATAGGGGCAAGTTCCAGAACACCTGCAATACATTGTTGATGTTATTGTGTGGGGCGATACAGAAGAAGAAGCCTTTGAGAAAGGGAGGAAAATAATCCAAATCCTGCTGAAAGCCAGTTTTGCCATAAAATGGAGTAAGGTCAAGGGATCTGCACAGGAGATTCAATTTTTGGGAATAAAATGGCAAGATGGACGTAGACAGATCCCCACAGATGTGATCAACAAGATAACAGCAATGTCTCCACCAACTAATAAGAAAGAAATGCAAGCTTTCTTGGGTGCAGTGGGGTTCTGGAGAATGTACATCCCAAATTACAGTTCGATTGTAAGCCCTCTCTATCATGTGACCTGGAAGAAGAATGATTTTAAATGGGGCCCTGAGCAGCAACAAGCCTTTGAGCAAATTAAATGCGAGATAGTTCATGCAGTAGCCCTTGGACCAGTCCGGACCAGGCCAGATGTAAAAAATGTACTGTACACTGCAGCTGGGGAGAATGGTCCTACCTGGAGCCTCTGGCAGAAAGCTCCAGGGGAGACTCGAGGTCGACCCCTCGGCTTTTGGAGTCGGGGATACAAAGGATCTGAGGCCAGCTATACCCCAACTGAGAAAGAGATACTGGCAGCCTATGAAGGGGTTCGAGCTGCTTCGGAAGTGATTGGCACTGAAGCACAGCTCCTCCTGGCACCCCGGTTGCCCGTGCTGGGCTGGATGTTCAAAGGCAGGGTCTCCTCTACACATCATGCAACTGATGCTACATGGAGTAAATGGGCTGCACTAATTACACAACGAACTCGAATAGGAAATCTCAGTCATCCAGGCATTCTAGAAGTCATCATGGACTGGCCAGAGGGCAAAGATTTTGGAATGTCACCAGAGGAGGAAGGTGATGTGTGCTGAAGAGGCCCCACCATATAATAAGCTGTCAGCAAGTGAAAAGCAGTACGCCTTGTTTACTGATGGGTCCTGCTGTATTATGAGAAAGCATCGGAGATGGAAGGCAGCTGTATGGAGTCCTGGACGACAAGCTGCAGAAACTGCTGAAGGAGAGGGTGAATCGAGTCAGTTTGCAGAGGTGAAAGCCATCCAGCTGGCCCTGGACATTGCTGAATGAGAAAAGTGGCCAGTGCTTTACCTCTATCCTGACTCATGGATGGTGGCAAATGCCTTGTGGGGGTGGTTGAAGCAATTGAAGCAGAGGAACTGGCAACGCAGAGGTTAACCCATCTCGGCTGCTGCCCTGTGGCAAAATATCACCTGGTGGTGAAGATATGCCGTGTAGATACCCATGTACCCAAGAGTTGGGCCACTGAGGAGCACCAGATCAACCAGCAAGTGGATAAAGCTGCTAGGATTGAAGTGGCTCAGGTGGACTTAGATTGGCAACATAAAGGTGAATTATTTTTGGCCCGGTGGGCCCATGACACTTCAGGCCATCAGGGCAGAGGTGCAACATACAGATGGGCCCGTGATCGAGGGGTGGACTTAACAATGGACACTATTGCCCAGGTTATTTATGAGTGTGAAATATGTGCTGCAATTAAACAAGCCAAATGGTTAAAGCCTCTTTGGTATGGAGGACGATGGTTGAAGTATAAATATGGGGAGGCCTGGCAGATTGACTATATCACACTGCCACCAACCTGCCAAGGCAAGCGCCATGTGCTTACCATGGTGGAAGCAACCACAGGGTGGCTGGAAACATATGCTGTGCCCCATGCCACTGCCCGGAACACTATCCTGGGCCTTGAGAAACAGATTTTGTGGTGACATGGCACCCCAGAGAAAAATGAGTCAGACAATGGGACTCATTTCTGGCATAACATTATAGACCCTTGGGCCAAAGAGCATGGCATTGAGTGGACATATCACACCCCCTACCATGCACCAGCCTCTGGGAAAATCGAATGGTACAATGGGCTGTTAAAAACTACACTGAGAGCAATGGGTGGGGGAACTTTCAAGCACTGGGATACACACTTACCAGAGGTCACCTGGTTGGTCAATACTAGAGGATTTGCCAACAGGGCTGGCCCAGCCCAGTCAGAACTTTTACATACTGTAGACGGGGACAAAGTTCCTGTGGTGCACATAAAGAATTTTCTGGGGAAGACAGTCTGGGTTATTCGTGCTTCAGAGAAAGGCAAACCCACTCATGGTATTGCTTTTGCTCAGGGACCTGGATATACTTGGTGGGTAATGCAGGAAGATGGGGAAGTCAGATGTATACCTCAAGGGGATTTGATTTTAGGGGAAAACAGCCAATGATCTCAATTGTATGCTGTTGCCTGCTATGTAATACTTTTATAGCCCATCAACTATGTCTTCAGGTCACCAGCAACTGGTGGTAAAGCAACTATCAGCATCAGCAGGCAATGATCCAACACTGCACACAGACTCTCTTGCCCCAAAAGATTGTTACAAGAGATGGAACCTGACATATGGACTGAATGGACTCAGCAACATTATAGGGTTTGATCCATGCACGAAGTAATGATCTCTTTCTCTCTGTCTGTGTATGTATGTGAATGTATATATGTGAATGTATATATGCAAGAGCAATGGTATATTGAAAATGTGGGATCTGAGCATGACGTGAATGGTATGAAATAAGGGAGTGGATACTGTCCTGGGTTTAGCACTAGCAGTCCTTTTTTTCTCTTTCTTGGTAGCTGGTACAGCGTTGTGTTTTTGACATTTGACCTGAGAACAGAGCTGATAACACTTTTTAGTTACTGCTCAAATGTTTGGTCTGGCCAAGGACTTTGTGAGTCTCATGCTCTGCCAGGGAGGAGGGGAAGTCAGGAGGAAGCAGAGACAGGACACCTGACCCAAACTAATCAAAGGTATTCTATACCACAGCACATCATGCTCGGGAGGTAACTGGGAGTTACCTGGAAGGGCACTCACTGCTCAGCTGGGCTCGTTTCAGAGGGTGATATCATATTCTCTTCCCTTGTTATTTCCCTTATCATTATTATTGGTGGTAGCAGTAGTGGTTTGTGTTATACCTTAGTTGCTGGGCTGTTCTTATCTCAACCCATGGGAGTTGCATTCCTTCAGTTCTCCTCCCCATCCCTCCAGGAGCTGGGGGGGGGGGGGAGGTTGGGAAAGGGAAGAAAAGGGGGAAGTGAGAGAGCGACTGCATGATTTACGACTGAGCTAAAACCACAACAGTGAGCTATCAGCACTGAAGACAGTACACCTGGATATGTTAATAACTCTGTGAACCCCACAGTAGGACATAATGAATAGCAGTGTTCACCACTCCTGTAGCTTGTTCAAATTGTACAGGTTAATATGCCAGCAACTTTCAAATTTAACCACAAATGGGGGCTTACTCATAAGTAGTGTATTTGGTCTATAATTTGCCTTTCGCCTCAATCTGGCAGTTTTTTTTATTCAACGAAGAGCTAACATGGAATTTAATGAAGTTAATCTAGTTCGATGCTATAGAAATGGGAAAATTGATATGTATAAAATGTTTCTGAACTATGACTGCTTTCACTGTTCAGAGACAAATTATTTGAAGTCATTAATATAATGGTAGTAGAAGTCAATATTTACCCAGTGACAAATCAAACTGGTCCTTTCGGTGTGCATATAGTGTAGACTATAGTCATTCTCACAGTCCTAAAGGTTTAAATCAGCTTTTTCTCATTCTTTTGTGAAAGAATGTTGGAAGAGTGAACTCATAGTAAATCAATCAGTGTTCCCAGTCTGCCCTACAGCAGAGTGAAACCTAAGGATTTAGCAGAGTATTGAAACAAAAGGGTTTGAACAGCAAACACAGAGGGGGACTTGGCTTTTAATGATACTTTTCACATTCAGATACAGAGATTTAAAACATTTAACATCCTGAGAATTCCTCAGTCACTTCTGGCTTTCTTCTGCTTGCCTCTCTTTTTGGAGTTCTATTGGAAATGTGAGGACATCTTGATGTGAGCTTCAGATACAGCTGTTTAGTGCAATTTTTTGTGACTTCACCAAAAAGACAAGAACTAACCCTTCTTTCTTCCACTTAGAGGGGGGAATCAAAAACCCTCTTAGTGGTAAAGTTTAATCTTATTGGAAAGCGAGCATAATAAAGCAGAGATTTTACACTTACTTTCTCTAAATTGGAAGAAATATCAGTGATAAGAAAAATTCAAGTGCTTATGCAAAGATGCTGAGTACCATTCTGAACTTTTTGAGGTGTCTGGAACTCGGTGACAGAACCCTAAATTTTTTATCACATTTTTAAGCCATGTGCAGATATCTTGTATATGACAGAGCTCACTCAGCCACTCTCCATCTATCAGCAGTCCTGGTCAGGTTGGGCAGGCCCCAGAGGATTGGAGGTTAGCCAACGTGACACCTCTCTATAAAAAGCTGTCATGGTTTAAACCCTAGCCAGACAGCTTGTTCACTCACTCCCAGTGAGTGGTGCCAGGCTGAGAGCAATCGAGCCCCCCCCCACCCCCCCGGGGCTCTCCCTTTCTTCGCTCCCAGAGGAATGGGGAGGAGGATCAAAAGAGTGCAACTCCCATGGGTTGAGACAAGAACAGTCCAGCAACCAATGTACAACACAAATCACCACCGCTACCAACAACAACAACAACGATAAGAGAAAATAACAAGGGAAGAGAATACAATACCACCGGCCAAGAAACGAGTCTCACCTGGAAGCCCGTGTCCTTCCGGGTAACTCCCAGTTACCCCCACCCCGGGCATGATGTGCTGTGGTATGGAATACCTCTTTGGCTAGCCTGGGTCAGGCGCCCTGTCTCTGCTTCCTCACGGCTTCCCCTCCTCCCTGGCAGAGCATGAGCCTCACAAAGTCCTTGGTCAGGGTAAACATCACTTAGCAACATCCGAAAACATCGGTATCACCAGCGCTGCTCCTAGTCTGGAAGTCAAAACACAGCCCTACACCAGCTACCACAAAGGAGAAACATGACTGCTACTGCTGAACCCAGGACACTAGTGCAGAATATGTTGGTGAAATGGAGAATAATTTTCACAGAAATAATTCTTTTTAACTAATGGATTGATAAGTCACATACCACTGGAACAACTATACAATCATTGACCAAATTAAAACCCAGAAATTTCCGTCAGTAGATGACACTAAGGAAATACTGTTGTTGCTTCAAGGAATTTTTGCAATAAACCAGTCTTTTTGCTAGAAAAAGTAAAAAATAAAAATAAAACAAACAAAAAACAGAGCAGAATAACTTCCCTCTCTCCCTGCTTCTAAATACCTGAAGAGTGAAATATGGCAACAGGCAAATGACTTTAAAAGATAAAATTATATGATGGCAAATCATATTTGTGCTGCCATCATTATACCAGAATTTTGTTAACATTATTAATATTTATTAATATTTGCTTCATTTTGCTTCATCATGCAATATGTCACAAGAAATTAAATGACATATTACCTAAATGATTTCCATAAGTGTTCTAGGAACTTATGGAATTTATATTAGTGAACTCAACACTGAGTTCACTCGTATAAATGTAATCCAATGTGCATCTTACTGCATGGAACTAAAGACAGTAATTATTAATGACTATCCATATACATAAAAAGATCTCAATTGTATGGTTCATCTAAAGAAAAGGGAAAAGAATAAGGAGAAAGAATGGAGAAGAAAGGAGAAGAAAGAAAAAAAAAAAAAGAAGAAAGAAGGAGGAGGAGGAAATATTTGCTGTAGGAACTACTTTTTTTTTCCAGGACTGATCACAGCCCATGGGAGAGCACACAACAGGGCAAGGGGAAACTGTGAGAAGGAAGGAGTTGGAGAAAGGATTTACCTATGCCTATTTCCACCTCTACCCTACCATGCTGCTCAGGGTGGGCAGTAGAAGAGCCTGAAGTGAAGGTGTGAAATTAAGCTTGGGAGAGCAGGGAAGAAATGTGTTGGTTTGATGTTTGTCTATCTTTTGCAATACCTGAATCTATTTGAAAAGACAATAAATGAAATTAATTTTCCCTGGTACTTGGTAAAAAATATCTCCTTGCCTTTACCTCAGTCCATAAGGTTTTTCATCTTATTTTCTGCCTGTCTTAATAAAGGAGGGGAGTGAATGGCTGGGTTGATGTTTGAATGTTAGCCAACACTAACCCACCAAAGCAATAAAAATATTCTGCTGAAATAATCTTACTAGACAGGCTTAAACTTCTGCAGAATCAGGTACCATTCAAAAAAGAACTATTCAAAACAACAAAAGCAAAAACGTCTAAGTATATGGGTCAGAATTCCTAAGAACACTAAGTCTTACTTTTTCCATTATGTTGATTCCTGCTTTGATATATAATCCCAGTTCTGGAAACAGCTGAATGCAAAATATTTGCAATGAATTATCATCAATGACTGGCTTATTTCCAAAGAACGCATTATGGCTCAAGTGATTTACTAATGCCTTTTACTATACATTACAACTACCTATCATTCATTTTTGTATTTGCAGTTGAAGATAATTGCCATTGTCTCCTTCATATAGGTACAAACACACTCAAACACATGTTACTGTAGCCTCCTTCTGTCATTTGACTGTATTTTTTTTGGTGTTATACTTGAATGCCATCAATACATTCTCATCTGTAATTTAAACATTCATCAGAATAAAATTATGATGCATTTGCCTACAGATCTATTCTAACGACAGAGTAATTCTTTTACAAAAACACAATGATATATAGGCCTTCAAATTATGTACAAAAAAGGAAAACTTGGAAGTTCATATATAGTGCATACATTTGAAAACAGGATAAAAGCTCTACTTGCTAGTGCTTGAGGAAGAATTCACTTAAGCATAGGTAGCAATCCCCATTTAAAATCATAGAATCAACTAGACTGGAAAAGACCTTTAAGATCATCAAGTCCAACCATTACTCCAGGACTGCCAAGTCCACCACTAAACCATGTCACTGAGGGCATCTGCACATTTTCTGAATACTTCAGGGACAGTGATTCCACCATTTCCCCGGGGGCAGCCTGTTCCAATGCCTGAATACCGTTTTGGTGAAAAAAGGTTTCCCAGTATTCAGTCTAAACCTCCCCTGGTGCAGCTTGAGGCTATTACCTCCTGTCCTATCACTTGTTACTTGATAGAAGAGACCAGCCACCTCCTTGCTCCAATCTCCTTTCAGGTAGGAGTTGAGAGCCATAAGGTCCTGACTGAGCCTTCTCTCCTCCAGACTTAACAACCCCAGTTCCCTCAGTTGCTCCTTGTAAGACTTTTGCTTCAGACCCTTCACCAGCTTCATTGCCGTTCTCTGGACCCACTCCAGGGTTTGAATGTCTCTCTTGTAATGAGGGGCCCAGAACAGAACACTGTATTTTGAGGTGCAGCTTCACCAGTGCCAAGTACAGAGGGATGATCACTGCCCTGGCCCTGCTGGCCACACTACTTCTGATACAGGCCAAGATGCTGTTGGCCTTCTTGGCTGCCTGGGCACAAGCTGGCTCATGTTCAGTGAGCACCACAAGTCTTTTTCCACTGGTCAGCTTTCCAGCCACTCTTCCCCCAGCCATGCTTCTTCCCACACATGCTTTATGATCTCACTTAGGATGACCTGCTCCATGACCTTCCCTGGCACTGCAGTCAGGCTGACAGGCCTACAGGCCTGCTTCCTGTGCTTGTGTCCTGGGTTCAGCAGTAGCAGTCATGTTTCTCCTTCGTGGTGGCTGGTGTAGGGCTGTGTTTTGACTTCCAGACTGGGAACAGTGCTGGTGATACTGATGTTTTTGGTTGTTGCTAAGTGATGTTTACCCTGACCAAGGACTTTGTGAGGCTCATGCTCTGCCAGGGAGGAGGGGAAGCCGTGGGGAGGCAGAGATGGGGCGCCTGACCCAGGCTAGTCAAGGAGTTATTCCATACCACAGCACATCATGCCCGGGGTGGGGGGTAACTGGGAATTACCCGAAAGGACACGGGCTTCCGGGCGGGACTAGTTTCTTGGCCAGTGGTATCGTATTCTCTTCCCTTGTTATTTTCTCTTATCGTTGTTGTTGGTAGCAGTGGTGATTTGTGTTGTACATTGGTTGCTGGACTGTTCTTGTCTCAACCCATGGGAGTTGCACTCTTTTGATCCTCCTCCCCATTCCTCTGGGAGCGAAGAAGGGGAGAGCCCCGGGGGGGTGGGGGGGGGCTCGATTGCTCTCAGCCTGGCACCACTCACTGGGAGTCAGTGAACAAGCTGTCTGGCTAGGGTTTAAACCACGACAGCTAGTATGAAGAGATTTCACTGACATATTCTGCACTAGTATGGAAACAACAGATCATAGAATCATAGAATAGTTAGGGTTGGAAAGGACCTTAAGATCATTTAGTTCCAACCCCGCTGCTGTGGGAAGAGACACCTGACACTAAACTGTGTCACCTGAGTCTCTGTCTAGCCTTGCCTTGAACACCACCAGGGATGGAGCATTCACAGCTTCCTTGGGCAACCCATTCCAGTGCCTCACCACCCTCACAGTAAAGAACTTCTTCTTTATGTCTAACCTGAACTCCCTTGTTTAAGTTTGAATCCATTATTCCTTGTCCTCTCACTACAGTCTCAGATGAAGAGTCCCTCTCCAACATCCTTGTAGGCTCCCTTCAGATACTGGAAGGCTGCTATACAGTCTCCACACGGCCTTCTCTTCTCCAGGTGGAGAAAAGCCTTCACAGCTTTTTAAGTATTGGGAGCTAAATACATCCACTTGTGCATCATGTTCGAGGGACCATTGTGGACTATATTTATGAGATGTGTAGGCAGTAGGTTACCTATGCCATTATAAGCAACATAAACTGCTTTTATATGTTAGTTTCACATTGTTCAGACTATTAATGAATTTTATATCAACCAATAACTGGATTTAAAAGAAAAAACAAATAAAAAAATCCTAATAAATGTGGTGGAGAAGTCAGCATCTTCCCTCTACTATTGTAGTGGAGCACCATAACCACTAAATCATGACTTTTATCTCTTCCTTATGAGTCTCTGTATTTTGTTATGTAGTAATTCATTTTCTGTAGAAAGCATGTAGGAAATCCAATGAGGTCCCATTTTCCCTAAAACTAAAGATAATGTGTCTATTTTTTGAGGTCTTTTGTTTTGCAAGATAAGAAATAAACTGAACCAGGGAATTCTATTTTTTATCCAACTTATTTCTTTAGTAAATTCTTACTAACACAATTTCAGTAAGGCTCTGCAGTGATTACCTTTTTCTCTAGTTGTGTTTAAAAAAGAGTGTACCTACAAATGTCATGAAAAGAGAAAGTTTTCAGGTTCTGGATACCAGCTACTGGAGTCTTCTACTTAGCCTATTATCTGCCTTGAGTAAAAGAAGATCCTTAGAAATTAGAAATTTAGACTGATCCTTAGAAATTTAGGTTGGATATAAGGAGGAAGGTCTTTATTGTAAGGGTGATGGGGCACTGGAATAGGTTGCCCAGGGAAGTTGTGAATGCTCCATCCCTGTTGGTGTTCAAGACCAGGTTGGACAGAGACTTGGGTGACATGGTTTGGTATGAGGTGCCCCTGACCATGGCAGGGGGCTTGGAACTAGATGATCTGAAGGTCCTTTCCAACCCTAACTGTCCTGTGATTGATTCTATGATTCTCTGGAATGAAAAACAATCCAATAATAAATAGAAAATTTTTTATTGCCTTTTACTTATCTTAAAATATTTTAGTCTTTCACTTTGACACAACACAGAAGCATAAAAATGTATATGCTGAAATTGTCTTTAACTTAAGAACTCTGCCATAGAATGAATCCATTTTGAAATATTTATCCATATAAAGAAAATATAAGGAAACAAAAATAAGAATGTACACTGAATAGTTAAGTATACGCAAACAAAGCATACAAGAAACACTGGACTAAAGTCTACTTTACTCTCAAAAATACTTAATGTTCTGTTGGTGGCTTTCTACTTGCACTAGAGCTATTAATATTAATACATATTGTAGCTCTGTAGCCTCAGATGTTATGTTCAAAGCTTATTTTGTGATATCATTATAACATGGCTTTTTGGCAAAGTGATTTATTTTCTAAAATACTGTTCACAAGAATGTTCTGGCATAATTAAGTTAATAACATTACTTGTAATTTCTGTATTACAAGTGTCCTGGGTTCAGCAGTAGCAGTCATGTTTCTCCTTCTTGGTAGCTGGTGCAGTGCAGTGTTTTGACTTTCAGCCTGGGAACAGAGCTGATAACAATGATGTTTTGGTTTGACCAAGGACTTTGTGAGCCTCATGCTCTGCCAGGGAGGAGGGGAAGCCGGGGGGAAGCAGAGACAGGACACCTGACCCAAACTGACCAAAGAAATATTCCATACCACAGCATGTCATGCCCAGGATGTAACTGAGAGTTACCCAGAAGGGCTAGGGAACTGCGGGGCTGGACCAGGGACTGGTCGGTGCTTGGTTGGGCGGGGTGGGGTGAGTTACCAGTCGGCGGGTGGTGAGGTGTTGTATTCTCTTCCCTTGTTATTTTCTTTATCATTATTATCATTGGTGGTAGCAGTAGTGATTTGTGTTATACCTTAGTTACTAAACTGTTCTTATCTCAACCCATGGCAGTTGCATTTTTTTTGAATCTCCTCTACGTCTGTCCGGGAGCAGGGGGAGGGCAAGAAGGGGGTTGGAAGTGAGTGAACGAATTGCCTGACTGGGTTTAAACCACAACAACAAGTAATTATCATAAAGTGTTATGCTGATTAATGTAGACTAACAAAGTTATTTTCTGAAAATTGTTTCATCATGTAACCCTTTAGGCCTGTGATTTCTTAAAGGCAGATCTAATGGAAAATAACTCCACAGTTTGGTCAGAAACTGACAGACTGTGTACTCAACCCATCTTGAGAAACCCAGGATGGGAATTTCAAAAATTAAAATGCTACCCTTCTTGTGGCTCAAAATGCTTTCTCTTCCTTTGCTCCAGCAAATTAAGCAGAAAGTAATCCATGAGGCTTCGTACTGTTCTACATGCTGAAATAAAACTGTATGCTTTAACTATAGTGATATATGCTGCTGCGGTGGCCTCAATAATATGCCTAGAATATGTACACAAGGAAGGTGTTATACCTGAAATTTATTAATAGAAAAAGTTACAAGCTTTTGGCAGGTCTAAAGTGGGATTGCAACATGCTGTATATAATATAATAACAGTATTACTGTCTTTCTGCTAAAGGTGCTTAAAAATCTGAAACTGACAAATCCTAGAGCTGATCCCAACCTCAGCTATTCACTCTTTGTGTAGCTACTTGTTAAGTCACTACAGCATTAGCTTTGCCTATATTCTTTCTTCTTCTACCTTGAAGCACACTGCATGCATATGCATATGTACTTATTTTACACTGCCCCTTGCCCATGGTCATCCTCAGCACCAGAACAGACCCAGAAGGGGCAAGACAGGTCCCAGTCAGAAGAATGGGGTGGCCTTGGCAGGTTTGGGCTGGTTCTACTAACCCTCATGTGATTGCTGCCCACCTAGAGGGAGCTGCTGCTTACCTGGGGATGAACAGCCTGACAGACCCTATGGGAGGGGGGAACAACCGCCCTTTGTATCATGGGGCAGGGGAGCACCTTCCACCTCTGCTGCAGGGCCCCCAGAGCCAGCCAGCCACTGGTGGGCTAAGTGGAGGGGAGATGCACAGCTGGGGTGGGTTAGCACCAGGCAGGGTCTTGTGACATCAGAGAAGGGCCTGTGCTTGTGATGACTTCTGTCTGGAAGAAAGAGGAGCAGAAGAGTTAATGAAGATGAAAAGCCAATTAAAACCTTGCATGATAATTCATACAATGATGTAAAAAGGCACTGTTTCCTTTATACCTGTTAGAGTATGATTTTATAGTGTATTAGATGGTCTGAGGCTGAGGTATAAATACAAGCAAACTTGTTCCATCTGAGCTAACTGCAGAGCCAGAAACCAGCCAAGAGCAGGCAGAGACTTTCCCAGTTACTACTTATAGATCATTTCAGGCAAGGTAGCAATACAACTACATCCAGACCCCTGTCATGAAAATAAGAGAATAGAAGGGTTTTTTTAAGAATTACATTGACTTGCTATTTGCCTTCTGAAATGTGGTTGTCAGAGAAGAAATTGGAAAGCCTGTAATGTTTCTGCTGCTTATCTGTTACCTGATATCTCCTGCTGAGAGATTAGACCATGTTCCAGTTAAACTAAAAGGAAAACCAAAATGCCAGACAGTTTCCAGCAAAAGATTTGTAAGCCTCAGATTTCTATTTCACATATTGCCATAATTCCTAGTTTGGAAGACACTTCTGTTAAAGCTTTGGATCTAAGAAAGTGGAATTTAAAGAATCATAAATTAGATTTTAGTCTACATAGCTTTTTGAATTGGCCTTAATTCCCCTTTTTTCCCAAAGAATTTTTTGCTCTAGTCCAACACCCCGGCCAAGGCAGGGTCACCTAGAGCAAGTAACACAGAAGTGCATCCAGGTGGGGTTTGAATGTCTCTTGAGAGGGAGCAGTCTATGTCTACTTAAACAGAGAGTAAGAAGTAACTTGGTCATAGTACAAAGTATGTTCATAAAGAATGGATTTCTTACACCTTCTATAATACAGCAACAAAAGTTGTCATGAGGAAAGGATCTGGTATTTTGTAATCATAATTCACCAAAGAATCAAGAGGCTGCTACTACCTACTTAGGAGGCAAATGTGTGGCTCAAAGAATGCTTTATTTTGACCATATGTGTGATGTAATACCACATTTAAAGCTCCTTGTGCAACATAGTTTATATTTTGTGATAGTGGTGTGTGTTTGAGTGAACAAATTCTGTCAGCTCTTACTGGGGATGTAAATCTGATAGAAAAATTGGTATTTAGTACTAAGTCTATACAGTGAAATTTTAAAATAGGGAATCCTTGGAGTTCCTTCTTAAAATTCCCCTCCTTGTCTCTGCTTTCTGAAATTTTCTTTGATCTCAACCTACTATTTGTATAGGGAGAAAATGTTCTCAAATTACAAAAAAAAGTGTTAACTACTATGAAGCTCTGTAACAGACCCATAAAAGACCAAAGACTCTGAGCCTCATCCTGAAGTATACTAAGGACATGATCAAATCTAATATTTACAATGAGAAGAGGGACTGTATAGAATTATGTGGGAAGTGAGTACATTTTGTTATGTAATATGTCATGTGTCTGATTCAGCCCTTCATATTAAGTTATATTATGTATGCTAGAAGAAGCGCTTCAGAAATTTAGAAGGCACGTTGGTATTTTCATTTTAACAGGAAGCTTGTAATTCTTATGTAGAAAAGAGTAAAAAAAAAGTCAAATAGGTTATTTTATTTTTAAATATATATAAATGATCCATCAAAAGGCAGATGAAGTCTTAAATAACATTCTTAAGTATCCTGCAGATGAACTACAAGAGTCATTGTCCAGAGGAATTAATAAGGGCTCTGTAAATATATATGCACTCTGTCACAATGTTGAAGCACCCAGCATTTTCAAAAAAATAATTTGAATGGAAGTAAAAATGACAAACTTGAGGAATGATCTCTTATTTTAAAAGTTTGTTTAAAAATCCTAGGGAGCAGAAATTGAAAAGTATTCATGTGGAAGTTACTGTTGTTGCCAATTCATATAGTTGCTGAATTAAACAAAAAGCTTGCAAGATATTATACCGGTTAGCATTTTCATTCTTGGCAAAAATGTAGTACTTCATCTAAAATGACATAAGATGAAAGTAATACAGTTTTAAGCATACTATCTCTTCACTGTTTGCTCAAATATAAGCTTGGTTTTATAATTGGTGATATTAGTTGAGCTGTAAATCATTAATTCAACCTGCTATCTTGGTTGCACTAATGGTTCTATAGTGATGACAGAGGGAGAAAAAATCCTACATTTGCCATGCAAAATATAGTTAGAATACATCCAAGAAGACTAAAATTTTACTTATGTTTAAAAATACTTGTATAGAAAAGCAGTAATTTCAAAGGGAGAAATGGCAAAAAAGTGACTTTTATGTGAATGATATAGTATTACTCAAACATGCAAGAAGACTGTAAAGAAGAATATAACGATGTAAGTGGCACCCACTTTAAGTATCTTTAGGATAATAATTCATTAAAAGATATACTACCATTGTTATAGAATGATGAACTGAAAAGAATTTTTGACATTTCCTTGTCCTAAATTAGAAGTAGTAGACATCTATCTTAACAAAATGGCTTTAAATAGAAAAAGTACGCTGACATAAAAAATTAAAGGAAACAAACTAAAAGTGTGATTTATGAATGGAGATTTTTCAATGTATTATACATTTTTATCTGGAGAGGGTGGAAAGAATTATTGTCTTCAACTACAGTCATGAGACTTGGTTGCTTGCAGGAATATTACAGCAAATGTCCTAAATAAAAAAAAGATCTGGGTCATATGAACGAAAACATAAAAATCACTACAAAAAGTCTATTAATCTAGATGAAAATTGCTTTGCCATTTCAGTAGGATAAAAATTTGGACAGATATGTAGGGGGATGGGTTTCTTAAAGTAAAAGTAATGTAGAGGTTTCCTAAAACAAGGTAAAGGCATGCAATGCAAGCTACATAATGCTGCTGAACCAGACCTGTATGCAGTCAATGATTTATTTTAGTTAATAATTTATTAACTCATATAAATTCTTGCACTAACTGGAAAACAAGTGCATACTCCCAGGTGGTTGGATCTGGGCCTAAGTCCTTGAGGTGAAGGAAGCAGGCTTTTGTCAGATTTCCTTGGCTCTAAGCAACTACTGGACACCAAAGCATCAAGTGTGATATAAAGAAGAAGCTTTATGTTTGGTGAAATCTGGAAATCTAAACAAAGAAGATTTCAAAAGCTGTTACTCCCAAATTCAGAAGCATCAGGAAAAAGGCAGCCACTCGCTCACTCCTTCCCCCTTCTTCCCCCCTGCTCCCAGAGGGGTGGGGAAGAGAACTGAAAGAATATAACTCCTACGGGTTGAGATAAGAACAATCCAGTAACTAAGGTATAAACCACAAACCACTACTGCTACCCCCAATAATAATAATAATAAGGGAAATAGCAAGGGAAGAGAATACAACTGCTCACCACCTGCTGACCAATACCCAGTGCAACCTAATCAGTGATCTAGCCCTTTGAGGTAACTCTCCACAGTTTATATACTGGTCATGACATGCTGTGGTATGGAATACCCCTTTGGCCAGTTTGGTTAAAGTGTCCTGTCTCTGCTTCCTCCTGGCTTCCCCTCCTCTCTGGCAGAGCATGAGACTCTGGAAGTCCTTGGTCAGAGTAAACATTACTGAGCAACAACTAAAAACATCGGTGTTACCGGCGCTGTTCCCAGGCTGAAAGTCAAAAACACAGCACTGCACTAGCTACTGAGAAGGAGAAAAATGACTGCTACTGCTGAACCCAGGATGATCAGAAACAGCCATTCTAGAAAAAAAAAAACAATTTAGATGTTTGAGAGGTTTTTAGTTAACTCAGAGTATCATCATGATGCTTCCTGTTATAGTCTTTGACAATATAAGGATACCGAAAGAACTTGAAATGGAACATGGAATAAAGAGACACACATTTGATGGCATCAGCCTTTTTAGATGATGATTTATGTCTATTTAGTTCAAAAAAGACCTGCAGATGGTTATGTACACATAGCCTAAGAGAGACTTCTGTTTATCAGCCTGTCAAAAATGCCATTATATCTCTTTGATGCATTTTTAAAGGTTTATTTTAATAACTTATTTATTATAGGAAAGGTAGTTTGAGGGAATGTATCTTTAAGATACTCTCCAGTAGTTGTTATGTAATGTGCTTGTTTTATCTCATGCTGATCAGCTAAAATAAAAGCATTTAATAAAAATTACTTCTCTCAGATTCCTTGACTTTGACCACTAAAGATCAGTGTGATCAAGTCTTAGAAAAGGGAGAAATCATGTCATGGTGTCGTTGGACCATAATTGTCTTGTGCCTCAAAGGCACACATCTTGCAAGGAAGTTGTGATCTACTGCACCTGTGTGATTACCCATCGTGAAGATTTATATGCATCCTAGGAAGCACCCAGTAAGTGTAGACACCTAAACAACATGCCTACATTTAAAAAACACACAGTATGTGGGCAGTGCTTTAGGAAGAGGCTTCTGTACTCCTGAAGGATAGAAGAAAAAGGGAAAGAGATGGGAAGATGTCGGTGGTGATCCTCTTTGCAGTCGTTGTCCTGATCTATATTTGTGGTGTGCTCTGTGATTGTTACCAGTTTGGGATTGATAGGAGAACTAAAAAATTTTTGTTTTTGGTCTTTAGGGAGTTTGGGGGGGAATTGCAATGGGAGAATTGAGATATACCTTATTGTATGATGGAATTATTCTGTACAGAAACTAACTGTATGTGACTATGAATAAGCAGGTAGAAATTCTCATTGTCAATAGAATTGCTAATACAATTATAATATCCATACAGCCCTATTCCATTCATTTGGAAATCTTGATAAAAATTCTTTTTTACCATAACATCATGCCAAGAACTGACAAAGGAACAGAAGAAGCTGCAAACAAAATGCAACGTAGCACACAAAGGAAAGGTTTGAAGAGAAAGAACATCATTACTACCATAGCAACAATCTGTCGTTTACACAGTTTCTTATGTTTAAATGCAGCTTTATTATTTTAATGTGTGAGGGAGGTGCCAAGCTGTAGTATTTTTATGTCTAAATCTTAAACTTGGGCTTCCAGCACTGAAGATATATTTTCTTGGTATTAAATCTGTTCCACTGAAAGGGTGTTGAATTGGTTCACTGTATTTTAATAAAACAGGTGGATTTAGGCAGTGAAAAATTATAATGTAATAGAGAGCAATTACTGCTGAAAAGAAAAGAATGGATATGTTACATAATAGTAATTAAACAAAGTGAGCATCTAGTGTATGGAGAATGAACTGAAGAAATTAAACTGGAATCTAATCTCAGGTGAAATGAAGGGCAGAAACAACCACAGAACATAAAGGGGGAAAAGGTTATGGGTGATTGCACCTGAGTCACATGAACAAGACATGAAGCTTTGATATTTCTGTCTAGAAAACTCTATGAAAAATGTGTGTCCATGTTATTCATGCATCTGCTGCTGTACAACTCTCTGAACAGTGAGCCTGAAACAAGAGGATATGCTGTAATTGTAAAACATTCTGGAGGGCTGCAAGTCAGTTCTGCAGGTCATACAATACATCAAAAGGGCATCACAGTTACTATGCCTGAGCAAACCAAATTCACTGAGAATTTACAGTACACTAAATGCATCCCCAATGCATCAACACATTGAATTCATTGACTTTATGCTATGCTATGAAACTGCATACACACAACAGCTATTTTTTTCAGGATTCCAGCACAGTCAGAACAATTATTTCTATGTAGAATACTACAGATTCGGCTCAGAAATCCCAAGTGCATGTTTCATAGTTAGGTTACTGTTGTGGGTCAAGCTCAGCCAGTGACTAAGTACCATGCAGCTGCTTGCTTACTCTTCCACCTTCCCCAGTGGGATGGGGAGGAGACTTGAAAAAAGGTAAAAATCCTGCAGGTTAAGATAAGAACAGTTTAATAAAAGTAATAAAAGTAAATTAATAGTAAATTAATAATAAGAAATAAAAAGAGAGGAAGAGAACAAACCCCACACACCTAAAAAAAAAACAAGTGATGCATAGTACAATTGCTCACCACCCACTAACGAATGAATGATCAGCCGTTCTGTGGTAAGGAATATCCCTTTCAACAGTCAGCTGCCCAGGCTGTGCTCCCTCCCAGTTTCTTGTGCCCCTCCTCACTGGCAGAGCATGAGAGACTGAAAAGTCCTGGATCAGGGTAGGAGCTACTTAGCAACAACTAAACCATCAGTGTGTTATCAACAATCTCAGACTAAATCCAAAACACAGCAATGTACCAGCTGCTAAGAAGAAAATTTATTCTACCTCAGCTGAAACCAGGGCAGATATCAAAGCCACAGTGGCCCCCCTTTTCAAAATGACACCTGAGTAAAACAAACAAACAAAAAAAAAGATAAATACCTTGAATATGTACAAGGGAATTAAAATTCCAGGGATGTGAAAAGAAAATGAAAAATTGAATTAAGGGCAGAAGAGGACAGAAATAGAAAACTATATGGAAGTTAAGGTTATTGCCTTAATTTTTACTAGTTCAGGATATGTTACCATGCATAAAAGGACTTCTGTAATGATGTGGGATCTTCAGTGCAAATGAGAATATATTATTTTACTTTTGGAGCCTGGCCAGCTGGCAGTATGAAAGTGTGTGCATCTGTTCCTGGTGATGTATCTTCCAAAGTTATGTACAAGGTGTCATCATACTTGAAGGCCTCATCCTGTCTTCAGGGTTTATCCTCCAAGCACATTGTCTCTTGCCTCTGTACCTTGAATCTACACAAGGACATTTTCAAGGTTCAACCTTCTTCTTAGAGGTAATACAGATATAACTAGCTATGGCAAGACATTATATGGTACTCAGATACGTCTTTGAATGTTAAGATAGAAGCATAGCCAGAAAAGATAAGTCTAAATACAATACATAGGTAAGATACCTGAAAAAGATCAGGAGCATATTATCATTTTCAAATACTCAGCTTGACATATACAGATACCTAAGTTTCATATTTCCCCATAGTGCCTGAAACCTATTGCTCCTCACAACCAGACCAGTCTTCATTCTGGGCTAGGAAGATCAACACCTGTTCCAAAAATAAGAGACATACTCAGCTGGAATGAAGATCCATCTAGAACATTATCCCATCTCTGAAACTAGCCAATATAGAAGCCTAAACAAGAATAAATACATAAATGTTTATTTGCTTGCTACCCACCAACTACTTCTAGAGATTAATGACTTAGGCTTCTACAGTACATATTGCCCAATTTAGGCATCTGCAGTCCATACATGCAGCTCTCCATCTGAGCTAGTGTCCTTATTCATGGAATCATAGAATCATAGAACTGTAGAATCATAGAATCACAGAATGGTTTGGGTTGGAAGGGACCTTAAAGATCATCTAGTTCCAAACCCCATTTCAGTCTTAGCAGTCCATGGAGAGGGACAGAAACTGTGGGCAGGTTAAAGAAACCACATAGACTGAGGTGACTATCTCCAGTTTAGATTATTTCTTCAATTTCCACAGTTGCACCTTGAACCAGTGTAAATATTTGGTATCACAAACATTTGTCACTCGGTTCCACTTCTTAGCTGTGTTCTATCAAATTCATTGTTTTGTCTGGTTTTGATGTGAAGGGTTAACCAATGTACGGGGGGGTAGGTCAAACTGCTTGCTTAAGTGTTACTGCTTGCTCATGCTTATCGTACTTGCAATGTAGAAGGGGGTAGATCAAACTGCTTGCTTAACAATGTTACTACTCGTTCATGCTTTTCAACTCACCGTATATGCTAGAACAAGATGTAAGGATGTGATTAGTGTTAAGAGGTAGGGACGTGACTTGATTTCCGTCCTTGGAGTGCCTAAGCCGGCTGAAATTAGCTCTGCGCTTTGGACGATAAGCAAGCCTCCAGGGAGCATGTGTAACAACTAAGGGTGAAAAGTTCAGGCTCAAGGAAGACTCATTTACTTCATCTTGAGACCCTCACCCATGACCACTAGGAGGCACTGTGCAGGCGCAAAGGACTTCTTAGCTTATTATAATACGAAGCAGGAATAGGATGTGAATAGGCGTGTTGTGCAACCTCATACATATGTACAACTTTAGAGGATAAATGTAAAGGGGAAACGGCACTGAAGTCCACATGCCTTTGGAGGAGCTATCCCCCATGCGCCTCAGTGCTGAATAAAAGCATACATACTTTACAACTTTAACGAGTTACGGAGTCTATCTGCGCATCAGTTTTAACTTATATTTTAAATTTGATATCTACCAGTTCTTCTATTTTAGCTTACGTTACAAGACAGGATCTTGCATTATGGTATTTTCTATTATAAGAGTTAATAAGCTTTTATACCTGACAGAAATGGCCTGCATTTTTTGCTCTCCTTCAGTCCAAAAAGGTTCCCTTCAATAAAGGCTGGTGAACAATTAACATTTCATTTTCTTATACTGATACTGTGTCATCTTGCTGAAAGTATCCTTTGGCTCTAAAAAGAGATTGTTAATCTGTTGTTAAACTGCCGTACACATGACACCCAGGAGTTCCACATCCTGCATGACTACTGTGTAAGAAAACTGTTGTATAATGTGATTGGAATGAAACCTACTTAGTGGCAAAACTGTTTGAGTACTTAACCCCATGACAAGGAGAGTGTTCTGGATATATGATGTCAATGTTCCTAAATTACCTGTCTAATCTGATGCTTAAAGATGTGAACTGCATTCCAGGAACACCAAAAATGGAACACGTTTCAGTATTCCATCTGCAGGATAATCTTTGGGTATACTCGTACAACACTTCCTGAGCTTACGCTTGATTAATATAAACCAGCAAAGGTAAGCAGACCCAGTTGCCTGACATGCATAAAAGCCTGACATGAGCAGGCTATACACAAAATATTTCACCTGTGGATGCAGGAAAGGCAGACTATTTTCAGTGTTGCAGCCTATCAGTTAAACCAGGTGTCTGCCTGATTTGCAACCCAAGTTTATTAGGAATGTAATAAATCTACACTAATTTGGAATTTACTCTAATAAAGATGAAAAAGTTGTGCCATGTATTGTGCCTTGATAATTCCCATATCCTCATTTTTCTGGTTCCTCCTGTTCCCTACCCAAACATGAACTTGAAAAACAGTGGGTGAAACTACTTTTTATAGTAATGTGATTGACAAACTGTGCATTGACTGAAGCAGGTTGGGTTTTTACCTCTTTTTCTAACAGATATTCTTGCAAATTCAGCTAGGGATCTGACACACAAGTTTGAAGTCTCTATATGTTTGTTTAGTTTACATTTTGTAAATCAAAGTCATCATTAAAAGTTTTTCAAACCAAAGTGTACCCTCTATACACTTTCGGAACTGATTTGTCTTACAATTGCTTCCAACATTACATGTGTGAACATATGGTTGTATGCATAATTTATTAAAAAAATAATTTTTATTCTACTCCATTGGATAAAAAGAACTTATTTTACACTTCATCCCACTGTAGTGAAAAACATATTTAACTGGTAAATAATAGAAAATAAAGAAAACCTGATATTACAATTAGTAGGACTCATGATGTCAATGATAATTGCTCACATTTCATATTTGCAACACCATTCTAAAATCAAATATTCAGTATTTGTGATTTTCTACAAAACTTGGAAAAGCTTTTACATTTTATGGGCTTGAGAGATTTTTATTTTCTCATTATTAGAAGTTTCAGTAAAAATAGTTCAGCTTCAGGACACAAGTGAAAATATCACTTTTTTAGAACATTTTAGAAAATTTTAGAACATTTAGAACATTTAGAACATTTTAGAAAATTTTAGAACATTATCTGTAATTTTCCCCTAACCTGGTGATTGCTGAATACTGAATGAAAAGTTAATGACTTGGTCATGAAAGACAAAAAAAAAAACACGCAAAATTACATACATGCCAACATCTGGGCCTACATTCTAAGATAACTAATTGCCAAAATTAATTCTTGCTTCCTTCCTGTAGATGTGATAAAGTGTATAAAATGCGTGCCTTTTTGTGTGTGTGCGCACACTTGCATGTGTGTGAAAAAATTAACTGACATAGAGGACTGCTTTGTGTGAATATTTTGTGATAAAATTACAAGGCAACATTTTAATTTGAAGTGATAACAGATTATTTTAGAAGACAGCAAATCAAAACCACAGATGGAAACTCTACCATTTTTTAAGGCATTACATTTGAGCTAAAAGGCAGCTTTGATTTGTTGTAAGAAACAAGCCAATTTGCCTTGCAAGGCCAAGTAAGTATTTTTAATCATGAAATCTGCTAAGAGAAATAAATAGTTTCCTCTAGTTCTCTCCTTCTATATTATAAATAAAAGTGAAGGAAATAGACCTTGATTTTGATCCTCTATCTGCTATAAAAATGGGTTTTATAAAATTGAAATACTTCAGGGGCAAAAAAAAAAAATCTGATATTGTTTCAAAAATTACTTTTTCCAGACTAACAAGTTAACACATTATGCACACTGAACATCTTCACTTTGATTATTGAACACTTTTACAAAACCATGAATTTTGTGGGTATTTTTTCATATAGAGAAATAAGACATGTAGGTTCATTGGTATACAGAGCATAATGAAGATACTGTAAAGTAATATTGACTTTTTTTCCTTAACAAGATGCAATACTTGTACAAAGTTGATTCCTTGTGCAAAATAATATGGTCTTTATGCCTATATTTTTACTGTGTAATTTTACTGTATGCTGCATATAGCAAATTGCAATCCTATTATACTACATTCTTAAATTGATGCCTCTTTAAAGTCAGTCTTATTACAAAATCACTAGCATCCTTTTTTTAAATGACTTAATAGGGGTTTTTTTTGCTATTTTTTTTTAGATGTTATGGTTTTTCTTCCTGCAGAACTGTGATTTTGATTATCTGTCAATGAAAAAATACATGTTGTACTGAATACCTTTAGTAGAGGGTTTGTGGTTTTGGTTTTGCGATTAGATTTACTAATATCCTAAACTATGATGGATAAAAAGTATTATATTACATATCCTAAAGAGATGATGGACAACAGCATACAGGAGGCTCCTTACAGCTCATCACTGAATGCAAAACCTGTTATATTGGGTTGTGTAAGACCTTAGGAATCCACTGGTTCTTCTATTTTCCCAAGCTGTGTGTTAAACTGATGTCCACAGTTTTTGTTTATGATTGTACTTTCACCATTAGCTTTTTATCATTGCAGCATAATTCATTAAGGTCAGTTTCTGAAATAATCTTTGAGAAGCACATATTTCTCTGAGCAATCAAATAATTTCTGTAAGGTAACTAGATTTATATAGGAGAGTTCTTTTGAATTGACCTGAATTTTCCTAAAACAGGGCAAGAACGATGCAAAATAAAGCAAAGCATAAAATAGTGTCATAACTTGTCCTGGGTTCAGTAGTAGCAGTCATTTTTCCCCTTCTTAGTAGCTGGTGCAGTGCCGTGGTTTTGACTTTCAGCCTGGGAACAGCTCTGGTAACACCGATGTTTTTAGCTGCTGCTCAGTAATGTTTACTTTGACCAAGGCCTCTCTGAGTCTCATGCTCTGCCAGGGAGGAGGGAAAGCTGGGAGGAAGCAGAGACAGGAGACCTGACTCAAATTAACCAAAGAGGTATTCCATACCACAGCACGTCATGCCCACTATATAAACTGGGGGCAGTTACCTGGAAGGCCTAGATCTCTGGTCAGGCTGGGGGCATTGGTCGGGAGCAGGGGGGAGGAAGGGGGAAGGAGTGAGTGCGTGGCTGCGTGGTTCTGGGTTGCCGGCTGAGCGTAAACCATGACATAAATTTAAGTCAAATAATAAAATAATATAAAGTAATGTAAAAATAATGACGTAGAAGTGCTCTATCAAACCTGATTTTATCTCACTTGTTTTGTTTTCTGATTCAATTATCTTAGCTTACATGTCTTGAGTCAGAGCGCTACACCATATCATGTGAAATAAGTGAAAATTGTAAAATTGCTGTTGAAGCTGAGTTCTTATATCACTGGCAGACACATATTTCCTTATTTGTCTTATGTTCTGTTGGATTTTGTCTTGTATGGTTATATGTTATGAGCAGTCTGGCCCTTAGGTTACTCTATAAAATACCTTTATGTATGTATGCATGTCTCTATCTATTTATCCATCTATTTACCTGTCTATCTATCTATCTGTCTATCTATCTATCTGTCTATCTACCTATCTGTCTATCTATCTCTCTAGAATTTTTTCTGGGTATGGTTTTTTTTTACTTATTCTCAAATATCCATTCTGAAACTCTTGTAGCAGGTTTGATGTGTCTGTCTAGTGTCCTACCCTGCTGGGATATTTTGGGACACAAACCCTAGCGGCTCAGTGTATTTGTCTGTGATCTGTTTGAGCAAAGTATACATCTTGTTCAAGTACCATTTGTTTTCTGTGACAGGAAGAGAGAGAGGACTGCGTAAGTACATTGCACCAATTACAGGAAAAATGTGAATGAAGAGAAATAAATGGGAATAATAATGTAGATAGAGCTGTAGAATTCAGGTAGATTGCAAAAGTCTTAGAACAACATCACTGGTACATTTCATAAATAGGCTTTTTGCCATTTCTACTGATTGTCAATTTCCTTTTTATGTTTGTTGTTCGTTAGCACTTCACACAGCACTAGTCATCTTCCTGTCCAGCTATTCCTGAAGATACATATTCTCAGTCTGTTGAAAACCTCTAGAAAAGATACAGCTGTTATGAAGCAGAATTTCACTTCTCTCTAAAATGTGTAATATGAATAAAAGGTGTTGATGGTTAGAATTGTAAATTACTGGGGGTTTAATTAAAACAAACAAAAAAAAGAAACAGGAAATTCAGTCAAGCCATCAATAGAGAGTTAGGTAATTTCTACCAATTTAAATTATTTCCATCCTTGGATTCTTGGTTTAATAAAATATAAAATGGAGAAGCAAATTAAGGTTGCTAAGGTTAATCCTCATGCAGCCTGTGACAGTGATGTATGTCAGAAGTACTCCCAGATAGAAAGGCATAGAAAGGCATGGAAGAAAAAAAAAAAAAAAAGAAAAGAAAATAGGAATGCAGAATAAAAGTGACAAAACACAAGCTGCAAACATCATAAATTACCCTTGTGTGTGTTAAAAGCGGAGGAAATGAAATATCTTTTCCAGCTTCTATCAGAACACTAGCAAGATGGAGCATAACTTCTGGACACTCATTTGAGACTGCTAAAATGTTTTTACTTTTACTAGCCATGTATTATCTCTGCTTACTGGAGTACGGACAGGTGCTTTCTAGATATAATTTCTTTCACTCCCCCAAATCCATTCTAAATAACAATATATTTGTCTTACACACATCTTTGTTGTGACACCCAGAAAGAAAAAAAATAGAAACAGAATGGAATCTTCCCCATTGTGTGTTCCTGTGTCGTGGCATAGATGTGTTTACTCAGAGAAGGAGGCATTCCATAATGTATTTTGGATGTCCAGTGCCAACCCCAACAGTGGTTCTAGAGAAGCAGAAAGAAAAAATAAGCAAGAGGTTAAACCGGGGGACCTGGAACAGGTTTTCACCTGCTGAGGCTAGAGGCATCCTAATCTCCTTTTAGTGTGAGACTCCAGTGTTACATCTTACACCCTCCTTAGGTTCAGCTAGAAGGGAAACCAAAAGTACAAGCTGGTAGGGACTATGGTTTGTACTAACAGGTCTCCCCATCCAGAGAATCAGGGACCAGGACTGCAGTAGAGTATGCATGATCCACAGTTAAGATGCAACCAAAGAGTTTAAAAAGCTGAGATCTCTGAAGAACGTATAAAGGCCATGAAATCCTCCACCTTATGAATGATACTGCTAAGGAATCTTGCACCAGAAGAAATAATGTATTCTATCAAGCAAGTATTCCTATGAGAAAGAAAAAGGTACATTTATGTTATTATTATATTTGACTTCTACAAGTTTCTATATATGTGAAAGATAATAATTTCCTATTGCTTGATAATCATCCTAATTAAAGTGTGTAGAAACGCAAATGGGAAAAAATACACCATAGTATCTTTTTAAGAATACAGACACGAAAAACATCAACTTGTTCTTAATGTGAACTATCCAGTGTTATTACTCACTTTATGATTCATGCAGAGCTTCTTATGTAAGGCTGTTTATATTCTCTTCCAAACCCTTGTTACTTTTTCATGGTCTTTTATTTGGCCTCCACCCTTAAAAAAAACCCTCCTATATTCTATTTTGTAAAGCATTCTATTTGGGTGGACCAATTAAAGGTAACACACAAAATCTTCCTTTCTTTTTTTTTTTTAATGTAGTTATTGACTGATTCAAAACATGCCAGAGATGTTGTATTGACCCTACTGCTCTCTGTTCCCAAGCAAATCACCTGATCATCTGTCAGTGATGCAATCCATTCATTCTGTATGACCCCTACATTCCTGACCATATAAGTGACCCAGTTTCAAATAGAAGAAATGGTAGCACCTTTTCCCAGAATGCCTTATAGTCTCATGGTTAAGACTTTTCCCAGAGTTAATGGAAGCTGAATTTTCCTCAGGTTTTGGAGAAAAACAGATCGCAGGTTTCACATTTCTGAGCACGGGACCCTAGTAGCTTTCTGTTATGTAACTGATGGGTACTAGTGCTGGCTACCTTTGATAAATGCACATATTCAGTTCAGGGCCTACTGAAGGACACTCATCAATATCAAACTTTTTTTTTTTTTTGCTAGCTCTAGGCAGTGCTTTATTGAGCACACAATCTTTTTGGCTTATGCTTTGGATTAGTCTAACTTAATGTATCCTTAAGGGAACCCAGGTGCATGAAACTTACAGGACACTTCGCGTGCTCAAATGCTAAGTCTAGCTATCCTTGTAAGCAAAAGATAAAATTAGCATTTCCAAAGAAAAATAATTCCATTCTAAAATTAGTCTCCAAAGCAATTCTGAGAAATCAGTCTTTGTAAAAGCTCTTTCCCTTTTTAGATATCTATACTTAATTGAAATTAATTGTTTAGTTTTTCTTTTTCATTAGGAATTACAATGACTAACTTATATGATGAAAATCTTGAGTCAAAGTATAAAAACTATAATCAATCTCAAATGTTAAACCAAAAATAATAAGGTAACAATGATCAGCTAGGTCCAGTATCGTTTTAGTTATATGAGCTATGCTGATTTATTTCCATATTAAATGAAACAGAGTAACAATGTAACATGAAAGAGATAGGATTTAAGTCCTGGCATGTTCATGATCTCAGGCCTGTCTGGTGAGAATTTTAAGGCACAAACTTCCAGTCTTTAGAATTCTTGAAGTTTGCAGAGTGTTCTGTACCCATTTGGCTGTGCTCAGATTTTTCTTGTTAGTTTTGGCTGATAAATTGCAATATTTTTAGTGTCCTATTGATGATATTTAAATACCTTTCTTATGGATGAATTCAGGTAAAACTGGCTTTATATTTGCTAAGTTGCTACTTTCTCGGCTGAATTCTCAATCTATGGTGTCTTGTTTCTTGTTTTATTTAACATATCAGTCATGTCTTTGTTTTGTGTTGTCTCAAAACTATTTACAGTGCTCACCAACAGTAATCAAGGGCCTGATCAAATCTGCATTTCTTTGTTCCAAAATTATTGTGATTGTTCTTTAAAAGAGAGAGCTAAGGAAGAGAAGAATCCAGTATGTGATTTTCTCATTTAAGCAAAATGGAGTCTTGATAGATAAAATATTTTTTTTGCAAACAAAAAATACAGGGGTTTTGTGCATTAAATATATGTTTTATTTAGACTGATAAGTCTAAAGAATTTTTTCATTGCAGATTTATACACATGAAATAGTAAGCAGCTTTCGTTTCAGCTATTAACATTGTTTGCTATTATCTTTCACCAAAAAAGAAAATACCTCTTTTCTTACAGTCTTGACTCTCTGACAAATAAAGCACATAGGTACAGAAAATGAAAAGACTGATTGGTGTTGTATTGCGTGACTTTTACCTTTAGGCTGCTTACATTAGATAGCACAGCACAGGTTATTTATCTCTTTGTTGATGTTGTTGTGTAAAACAAATTGCCAAATTGTTTTTGCAAATAAACTTGGGAACAGGAAAAAAAAGAGTTGATTTGGGGTTTATCCTTATAGGTAAAAGAGGCTATTTTATAAATGTGAGTGTATTTTTATACACACAAAGTATATTTTGATTTAGACTTTTGATTTTTTTCTTTTCAAAACAATGCACTTGTTACAGATATTTTTGCAATCTTTTAATGAATAAGTCATTATAATACCTTCAAGCACACAGAAGAGTAGTTTCCCCACAACAAATCATAGAATCATAGAATCATAGAATGATTAGGGTTGGAAAGGACCTTTAGATCATCTAGTTCCAACCCCCCTGCCATGGGCAGGGACACCTCACGCTAAATCATATCACCCAAGGCCTTGTCCAACCTGGTCTTGAACACTGCCGGGGATGGAGCATTCACGACCTCCCTGGGCAACCTATTCCAGTGCCTTACCAAGCTAACAGGAAAGAATTTCCTCCTTATGTCCAAACTTCCCCTGTTTAAGCTTTAACCTGTTACCCCTTGTCCTTTCACTATAGTCTCTAATGAAGAGTCCCTCCCCAGCATCACTATTGGCCCCCTGCAGTATTCATTTTCTTATAATTATTAGTTGAAAGGTGTGTGATTTATTGTGATATGATGTTGGAGATGTCTTTGGTACAAGGAATAAAAGACTGCAGCTCTTTAGGTCTATTCCATTTAACACAGAGAATTTTTGTCTTGTAGTTTGATGGTGCTGTTCATTCTTTTCATCTGTCCTGAAGAATGACATTTTTGTTTTATTTCTAATGATGACAACTTTTTCATTAAAAGAAAACAAAATAATCCTATAAAGCAGATATCTGAGCCAATTACAGTTTTGCAACCAAATCCCAAAGGGAAAACACCTGTTTTACTATTATGTATGCTGTTGCTATTGCTCATATTCAACAAGCTTTTGTCTATTGCAGGGCTGGGGGAAAAAAAAAATAAATTTAGAAAACTACTATATACTTATTTGATTTTCTGCTTATGATAAGGCAAGGTCCAGGTAAATGTATTTGTAACAGAGTTTAGATGATTTTTCATCAAGTTCTGAAGTAGTCATTCTTCTTGCTCTTCATGTTTCATGTTTCATTATTCTTGTTTCATGGCTGGTCTGTGTATGGAGTGAAGTATACTCAGAATTATCTCATATGGTTCTTCTTGTGTCCATCACTGTCCTCTCTCCAGTCTTTTTGCGGACTTCTTATTCCCTCATGTCCTACTGGAGGTGCTTCATTTGCATAAATTATTCTAAATTTCCTCCAACATTAACTTATTTTATTTGAACATGAACAACCAACTGTCTTTTGCTGAAGTTAATTTTGGTTCATAGGATTTTAAACAAAACCTCTGTGGCATTAGTTTACTTCTGCCTGCAACAGAAGAGTTTATCTCTTTTTACTATAACTGCAGCAATACATCTGATGCATCAGACAAGCAGAAGAGATAAAAACAGATTACCACTGTAGTTATTCATGAAGAAAAAGAATTAATTAATTGAAAAACAGTATAAATTATAATAGGATTTTTTACATTAATTTTATAATTTTACTAATTTCTACGTAGGTTTGTACTTCGCATTTTATTAAAAATAGAATAAGACTGAATATAAAATAAGCAAAAGGAGAATTCTGTAGTGTTGATTCAGAGGCAAGACTGATATTTCATTATTATGGAGATTTAAGAAGCAATTGAAAGCTAATCTGATCTTGGTATATTTATTAATATCACACCTTTTTTTTTTTTTTTCACTGCAGAAACAATATAAGAAAAAGTAATCTTGCAAGTTCTAGATAATCTAAACCATACCTCAGTATCTTTTACTCCTTTGGAGCCAACAGTTCCTATTGACCAGTAAAGACAGCTTAGTTAACGTTAATAGTTCTGCATCCATACAGTGGAAACTTTTCTTTGGGAAAAGAAGAAAGTAAGAAAGAAAAAATATAATCTGTCATAAATGTAGAATTATAAAATTATCTGTTTAAGCCTGTGCTAGTTATCTTAAGCTCTCTGTGTCATCAATAGAAATATGCACCTTCAGAACACAGCTCATCTTACTCTCTCTACTTATGTTAGTTTAAAAGAGCCACTTCCAAGAGATGCCTGCTTTCTTTGCTGCCTGTAAGGAGTCATGAAGTGCCTACCTATGATTCAGATATATAATTTCTAAGTGCGTAAATTGATAAAAGAATAGGATTTTTTTTTAACGTAATGACATCTGTTCTGCTGCCTGAAGAAATGAGCAAACTTTAGAGAAAGTATAGATATCTGTACACATCATTCCTTTTCTTTTTGATTGATATCATCTTTACTAAAGAGTTTAAGACTTTAGGGATGGGATTGCGCTTTTAAAATTACCCACATCCTAAACTGCTTGAGATAGCATTGAGCTGCCAAAATACCTGTTTACGATTGGAAGATATGACACAGGAACCAAAGGAGATCCATACCCTTCTGAAATGCAAACTAGACAAAGGTAGAACAATTTGAGTACCACCTTAGACATCTATGATTATGTATCTGTATAGGACTCAGATTGCTCTAACTTCATGTGCCTATAATGAGGGTATCTTTATGTGAACTGGTTCTTGAGCTCCCATTATGCTCAACAAACACTAAGGGAAGGAATTACCCTTAAGCTCTTAGCAAACTTTTAGATATTCTACTGTGTGGAAGATGCCTGTTTACTTGTGTGACTTATTGCTGATACAGGCTTTAAGAGAAAGGCATAACCTTTATAGTGGAAAGATAATCTAGGATACTTGAAACAGCACTGAAATCGTATGTATTTTGATTAAGCTATTAATATATATGTACATGTATACATATGCATGTATATATGTTTCGTGTACACTCACCTTTATGGAAGAACTCTCACAATATTCCAATAATATCGTGTGGGTAAGCAGAAACATTTTAGAGTTAAAAAGACAGGAAGAAAGAATTTTAAAGAATGTCCATGTGAGTATATGTTTCTATATGTGTGCAGAAAAATAAAAAGAAAACCACAAAAGAATCATATATGAAGAGAAAAGAGGAAAAAAATAACACTGTAGCTCAAATTTCCATGAGGTATTCTGCTTACACTTACCCCCTTTTTTTTTTCTGCTATATTTGAACTCATTTAATAAATGATTTCTTTGATATAGTATCCATCTTTGTGAAAAGTGTCAATCACACCCATGGGTAATATGAAATAAGCAAGTAACAGCCCTCATGGACTTGAACAGAAAAGCCATGCAGCTGAGTATGAAATTCTCAAAGGAATGTGAATACAAGACAGCTCTCACTATAGAAATACTGGAATCCCTTATAGCATTTATGAAGGACATTATGGCCTAATCTTACATAAAAGCAAAATATCAGAAATCCTTCTGGAGACTTGTGGACTACTGATAGAATTTGAAATGGTCAGGGTGTCAAACTTATTGATCAAAACATCTTAAACAACTGTTACATCATTTGCAAATAACACAAAAACCTTGGTAAAATGTATTGACTGACCTCTTTTACTTTGAAGTAGCAGACTGTTTCCTCATGATGCATGGGCTTGCTATTTATTTTTGTATGACATACTGATAACAAACATTAATTCATCAGGAACAGGCCAGAGATATTGAAGAAGGAACTAAACAGATCTTTGTTTCCACCAGCCTGTGAAGTGTGTGTTTTTATGTGTATACATGTATCTGTATGTAACTATGTAATTCCACATTTCAAATGCAGTTTAGAGATATTAGGCATGTCAGATTCACTTTATTTGTGCTTCATGTTATGTGTTCTACCTGCCACAACTGAGAGTTGGCATATCTCTTGGCTTTAATGCATACCTTTGTGATGACAACAGCTCACCCTCATTTCTATACCACTGATCCACCTAAGAGGTAAGAGTGGTCCTCAAGGTTTCCCTTATAGTTGCTACAAATAGGTAAAGTCCTCTAAGAGAGCATCTATCCAATCAAATTATACTCCAGAGGTCAATCTCTATTGTGTCTGCTTCCGGGGGCTTTATTAAAATTTACCTCTGGAAATTTATCAATAAAAATGTCAGCAATATCTACAACTTTTAATTATTGTGATGTCTTCATAAGGAGTACTTTAAAGACATTAGGTATTAAAATGTAGAACATGATATCTGCTGAGCTTTTTTTTTGTAGGGATCTAGACAAATTGGAGCCATGTCTAGTTTTACATTTGAACTGTGTGGTCCTGGTACCACCATTAAATGTTCATATTAGACCTCTTCCTATGCCATAGGTGCTTACACATATTAAATTGCTGCTTGATCAAATATTTTTTTTTTTAATATAAATATAGAGGCATAAATTCTGCAAGATGTTTAACAAAATGCTTTGCTTCTTACTCATGTTAAAAATAAAATGCAAAAACTTAACTCCGTTTCTGTACTGGCACAATGATACAGGATATTTTAAAAAACACAGTAGTGAAATACCATAAACAGTAAAATACCATTAGTAGCAATATCTTTCCCCTGTGTTAACATTCAGTTTATTTCTGAAATTCTGGAATCCTTCTCCCAGCTAGTGTATCAGTCTTAACCACAACAAAGCTGCAGAGGTTTTCTTTTCTCTCTTTTCTTCCTCAGTCACCACATCTCTCTTGTGACAGAACATATAAGTAGGACTTTTAGAAAGACTTACTTTTCATTTTTAATAGCTGCTCACATTGTTTAATGTTACACCAACAGCATTAAGAGAACCTCATATTTTCAGTGCATAGAACAAGTGAGAAATTACTTCAGAATGATAGACACATGCAGCAATAGAGTGAATACTTTCTTTTTGTCATCTTATGCTGTAAAAGAGATGTTTCTATTTGAAAAATAAATCTCTACATGTTAAGGCTACAAAGATGTTCTGCTGTTTTGTGACAGGAGGCTGCAGCCAAAGTATTACTGTCTGCAATTCACAACATGTAAGAGCCTGATTATTCTTTTGCATTATACATTAGCAGAAAGATTAGGAAACATTATGAAAAGGGCTCCTTTAAGGGAGGATATAGATACATCTTTTTGGGAGGGCTGTGTTTGATTTGCTGTTATGTAATGGGTTTAGCAGTAGCAGTCATTTTTCTCCTTCTTAGTAGCTGGTGCAGTGCTGTGGTTTTGACTTTCAGCCTGGGAACAGCTCTGGTAACATCAATGTTTTTAGTTGCTGCTCAGTAATGTTTACTCTGACCAAGGACTCTCTGAGCCTCATGCTCTGCCAGGGAGGGGTGGAAGCCGGGACGAAGCAGAGACAGCACACCTGACCCAAACTAAGCAAAGAGGTATTCCATACCACAGCACGTCATGCCCACTATATAACCTGGGGGCAGTTACCCAGAAGGGCTAGATCACTGCTTGGTCAAGCTGGGTATCAGTCGGTGGGTGGTGAACGTTTGTATTCTCTTCCCTTGTTATTTCCCTTATTGTTATTATTATTGGTGGTAGCAGTAGTGATTTGTGTTATGCCTTAGTTACTGGACTGTTCTTATCTCAACCCGTGGGTGTTACATTCTTTTGATTCTCCTCCCCATCCCTCTAGGAGCTGGGGGCGGGGCGGGGAGGAAGATGGGGCAGTGAAGGAGCGGCTTCATAGTTGCAAGTTACAGCTGGGTTTAATTCACGACATGTTATTAGTTATTTACATTGCCGCATAAGCAGTAATTACAGGGTAGATAATCAAAACAAAGGTCGCCAGTATACAAGTCACATAGCAGGAGCCGTAGACAGACCCTAAAGGAAAAGCAAGAGCAACAAAAGCATAGGTGAAATTCCCCTAATATTCTTCCATTTTCCTGTTGTTTTCAGCTGAGAGATGAGTTTTGTTTTGCATATTTTATCTCCTTCAGTGATGGGGGTTTTTTTTTGGTCCAAGATGGGCTTTTCAAACCTATGTCATGTTTTTTGTATTCACAAGGAATTCTTTCCAAGGAACTCACAGGATTACTGTCTACTGGCTGAAGAATCAGTACGTTTTCTGCATTTAAATGATGCTATGCTATCCTAAAGATTTGTAAATGTTTCTTTCTGATACATTTCTTTGGTATACCAATATATGCCATTTTGCCTCCTGACATTGTAGAGCCATTTCTAAGAAAACTCACTGCAGCTCAGAATGAATAGTGTATCAACTGGTACATCCCAGTGACAGCCTTTGTTGCTACTGCTCCAGGATCTGTGTTGGTTTCAGAATGTAGTTTAAATGTATATTTTGCATTTTTTTTTCACTGTGTGGGGAATATTTCTATTTTAGTATTTAATTATTCATTGGCTGTGCATTTTTTGGTCAGTTTTGTAGAAAATATTTAAAATCTTCAATATGAACATCAACTGCTACCAGAGTGGTTACATTTCTCCTTCTGGGATACTCTCACAGCTTTGGCTGGCAGAGGTACTCAGAATATATCCTCCTATGCATTCTGAGTCACAGCATTTTTTCTCACATGTGGCTCAGTAGAGCCTGAATTTAAAAGGGGGTAAGCTGCCAGTAGAGTGTACTCAGTAAGAAAACCTCGGTTCTGAAACACTGGAAAAATTACCTTCAGTGATCTTCAGAAGAAGTTGTTAAAAAAACTGTTATTATGGGCTTCCATTCAGGTTGAGATTTGATAAGAATTGATCTTTAGAACCAGCACTAAATATTCTGTTGTTCTAGGTTAACTTCCATTAAGTGCTTTTTGTGGTTTTACCTCATTAAAATAATACATATCTGTGGAGCTTCAAGAGCTACAGCACAGATCCACAATGGATTTTAAACATCTAAATCTCATCGATTTCAATAGGATGCAAATTTCTCAGTGTCTCAGTGTTCCCAGTTTTTGTCTATGTTTTGCTAAAGCAGTTGGTAAAAATCACTGATGTCTTGCTTTTGAAGGATTAAGCTTTCTTTTTGATGGAGAAAAAGATTTACCAACATTATTTGTGATTTCAATTTAATGGACATCATCAGCTATGGTAAAAAACGCTTCATGTTAGTCATCAAGATGCTTTAAGAAGTTTTAAAGGGGGAAATGAACTGTAAAATGTGGATATCTGCTAGCATTGGATTATACTGCTTGATGAAGCTGTTAATAACTGTTGGTCATTTTGAGGTAAAAGGAGTATCATCACTTCAAGTGCATGAAACGTCAAAAAATGCTCCTTAGTTCCTATAGCATACAAAAGGTATAATAGAGACTACTAATTGATGGCAATGGCTTTTGACTATAAAAAACTTTTATAATATTGATATTGATTAAAAATATTTCTGTTTCTTCTCTTACTTTTGTGTCTATTTCTCCTGATGTTAACAATTGCAACATCTATGTTCCTCTTGCAACAGTGGCTTTCAGCCTCCTTGAGTCCCATAGAATTTTGACATGACCCTTCATAAAAAAGTTAACCCAATTGGACTACTGGATTGTTTTTCTTATTAGTCTTTCATAGATGCCTTTTATGCACTTCATAAGCCTTTACAGGTTCATGTATCACTGTTTTTAAAAGCACTGTGCAAATTGTCTGTAATCAGAAGAACAAAATAATTGAGTCCTATTCATTACCAAAATTTCAGTTGGTCTTTCCATATCTAGTGACATAGGATGCGATCTAATCCATTTTATCTGAGTCACAGTTTGGGATATGGCCCTGAATTCACTATCTGCACCTCTTATTTATTAGCTGTTTGCAAATGCGCCTCCCATAATCATCAAGGCTTTGGGCATAGCAGCATTCCATTTTAATTTCTTATAGCGTAATAAAGCAATAAAGCAAAAATAGTCTTGGCAAAGAGCTACCTTCACCACATAGTGTCTCTATTTATATTAAGCAAGAGCTAAAGGTATCTGAAAATAGCTGAAGATCTCAAGATAGTCTTTTCCAGTACGTGATATCTTGGATGGTTTATGTTCTGTGTGAGTGGGCTAGGGCCAAGCATGGCCCATACACAAGTGACACAAAATCTTGCAGTGCTTCCTGCTTTCTGTTGCTTAATGTTTTCAGGCCTCTGTGAAGATTGTGTCAAAACTGCCAACCTTCTACAGAAGTAGGGTGTCTGAAGTGGCACACAACCAGACAATTAAATCCTGACACTTGTTGAAGCACAAAAGGTTAGGCACAAAAGATTAGCATCAGCTAATAGGGACACTGACTAATGTGCTTGAGTGGGAGGATCATCAGAACCATTTTGGTGTCTAGGGGGCTGGAAACAAGCTTATGAGAAAACATGGTGTTCACAGTATCACAGTATCACAGTATGTTAGAGATTGGAAGGGACCTCGAAAGATCATCTAGTCCAATCCCCCTGCTGGAGCAGGAACACCTAGATAATGTTACACAGGAATGCGTCCAGGCGGGTTTTGAATGTCTCCAGGGAAGGAGACTCCACAACCTCCCTGGGCAGCCTGTTCCAGTGTTCCGTCACCCTCACTGAGAAGAAGTTTCTTCTCAAGTTTAAGTGGAACCTCTTGTGTTCCAGTTTGTACCCATTACCCCTTGTCCTATCATTGTTTGCCACTGAGTAGAGCCTGGCTCCATCCTCATGACACTCCCCCTTTATATATTTATAGACACTAATAAGGTCACCCCTCAGTCTCCTCTTCTCCAAACTATAGAGACCCAGCTCCCTCAGTCTTTCCTCATAAGGGAGATGTTCCACTCCCCTAATCATCTTCGTTGCCCTGTGCTGGACTCTCTCCAGCAGCTCCCTGTCCTTCTTGAACTGAGGGGCCCAGAACTGGACACAATACTCCAGATGGGGTCTCACCAGGGCAGAGTAGAGGGGAAGGAGGACCTCTCTCGACCTACTACCCACTGCCCTTCTAATACACCCCAGGATGCCATTGGCCTTCTTAGCCACAAGGGCACAGTGTTGGCTCATGGTCATCCTGTTGTCCACTAGGACCCCCAGGTCCCTCTCCCCTACACTGCTCTCTAACAGGTCGTTCCCCAACCTATACTGGAACCTGGGGTTGTTCCTGCCCAGATGCAGGACTCTACACTTTCCCTTGTTATATTTCATCAAGTTACTCCCTGCCCAACTCTCCAGCCTGTCCAGGTCTCGCTGGATGGCAGCACAGCCTTCTGGCGTGTCAGCCACTCCTCCCAGCTTAGTGTCATCAGCAAACTTGCTGATAGTACACTCAATTCCCTCATCTAAATCATTGATGAATATATTAAATAATACCGGTCCCAGTACTGACCCTTGAGGCACTCCACTAGTTACAGGCCTCCAACTAGACTCAGCCCCATAGACTACAACTCTCTGGCTTCTCTCCTTCAGCCAGTTCGCAGTCCACCTCACTACCTGATCATCCAGTCCACACTTCCTCATTTTAGCCGTGAGGATGCTGTGGGAGACTGTGTCAAATGCTTTGCTGAGGTCAAGGTAGACCACATCCACCGCTCTGCCATCATCCATCCACCGTGTTATTTCCTCATAAAAGGCTAAGAGATTGGTCAAACATGATTTCCCCCTGGTGAAGCCATGTTGACTGCCCCTCATAACCTTCTTATCCTTGATATGCCTTAAGATGGTACCAAGGATAAGGTGTTCCATCACTTTCCCAGGGATGGAGGTGAGGCTGACCGGTCTATAGTTACCCGGGTCCTCCTTCTTGCCCTTTTTGAAGACTGGAGTGACATTTGCTTTTCTCCAGTCCTCAGGCACCCCTCCTGTTTCCCAAGATAAGATGATGGCGAGTGGTCTAGCAATGACTTCCGCCAGTTCCCTCAGCACCCGCGGGTGCATCCCATCTGGACCCATGGATTTATGGATGTCCAGATTGCTCAACTGGTCTCTAACCCATTCCTTATCGACTAAGGCAAACCGCTCCGTCGACCTGACTTCATCTAAGGTCTCAGGGGTACAGGGCTCTTCAGGACTGCCTGCAGCAGAGTAGACAGAGATAAAGAAGGCATTCAGTAACTCTGTCATCTCTTTATCTTCTGTCACCAGGGCACCCATCTCGTTCATCAGTGGGCCTACATTGCCTCTGGTGTTAGTTTTGTCTGCCATGTATTTGAAAAAGCTCTTTTTGCTGTCCTTGACCCTTCTTGCCAGGTTTAATTCTAGGGATGCCTTAGTCCTCCTAGCTGCCTTCCTACATCCTCTAGCAGCAGCCTTATATTCCTCCCAAGTGGCCAGCCCCTCCTTCCATGACCTGTAAACTCTCCTCTTCCACTTGAGCATACCCAGCAAGTCCCTATTTAGCCACACAGGTCTCTTGGCACTCTTCCTTGACTTCCTACGTGTCGGGATGCTCCGATCTTGAGCACGGAAAAAGCAGTCCTTGAATGTCAACCAACTATCTTGGGCCCCTTTACCTTCAAGCAGCCCTGCCCATGGGATTTCCCCTAGCAATTGCTTGAAAAGGCCAAAGTTTGCCCTGCTAAAGTCCAGGGTTGCAATTCTACTTGGTATTCTACTAGTCCTACCACACAAGATCCTGAATTCCACCATCTCGTGGTCGCTGCAACCAAGGCAGCCCTCAACACTTACTGCTTCGACCAGATCCTTCTTGTTAGTGAGGATGAGATCCAGCAGCGCTCCTCTCCTGGTCGGCTCATCCACCATTTGCAGGAGGAAGTTATCATCCATACACTGGAGGAACCTCCTGGACTGCGGCTGGGTTGCCGAGTGGTCCTTCCAGCAAACATCAGGGAAGTTAAAATCCCCCACGACGACCACGGCCTGTGACTGTGAGGCCGCTCTCAGCTGCCTGTAGAAGGCCTCGTCAACTTCCTCACCCTGATCCGGTGGTCTGTAACAGACACCTACAACAGTATCCTACAACAGTTAATTCTCACCCACAGACTCTCAACTCGCTCCTCATCTGTCCCTGGACAGAACTCAGTGCATTGTAGTTCCTCCCGCACATAAAGAGCAACCCCACCACCCCGCCTGGCTGGCCTGTCTTTCCTGAAAAGGACATAGCCTTCCATGACTATATTCCAGTCATGTGAGCTGTCCCACCACGTCTCTGTAATTGCCACCAGATCATAGTCTCCTGACTTAACACAGGTTTCCAACTCCTCCTGCTTATTTCCCATGCTGCGCGCATTGGTGTACAGACATTCCAGGGAGTGAGCTGAGCACACCGATTTCACCCTAGGATTGTAGGAGGCCTCCCAGTCTTCATTAATTCTGGAGCGCTGCCCCACTGGGGCAAGCCCAGCTACAACCCCATCCCCCTTCGAATCTAGTTTAAAGCTCTCCAAATGAGCCCTGCTAATTCGTGCCCCAGCATCCTTTTCCCTCTGTGAGACAAACCTTTCTCACTTGTCATTGTCCAGACTGGTGCCCTATAAAACCAGCCGTTATCAAAGAATCCAAAGCCCTGCCTGTAGCACCAGTCTCGAAGCCAATTGTTCATGAACTGAATCTTCCCATTCCTTCCCACATCAGTGGAAGATGGAAGGAGAGAGGAGAAGATCACTTGAGCCCCAGACTCTTTCACCATCCGCCCCAAGGCCCTGTAGTCTTTCTTCATCCCCCTCAGACTGCGGGAAGCAGCTTCTTCCCCACCTGTCTGGAAGACCAGCAGCGGGTAGTAGTCTGTCGGGTGCACCAGGTTGGGGAGCGCCCTGGTGATATCCCTGATCCGGGCTCCAGGCAGACTACACACTTCCCTATGATGAGGGTCAACTCTGCATATCGGGCCCTCTGTTCCTCTCAGAAGGGAATCCCCTACTACAATGACCCTTCTTTCTTTCTTAACAGAGAAATTTCCCTAGATCACTTGTGCAGTTCCTACACAAGCAAAAGCTTTTATTTGTAGTTTACTACATTGTATTGTTTTCTATTATATTTTCTATCATTTCACCTTATTCTCTACTTTGACTTTCCTCTCATTCTTAAATTCACTCACAAACAATAATTTACCTTCAGAGAAAATAGAAAAAAAATGTTTCCTATAAAACTAATGAAATGGTGAACTGTTTAACAAGATTTGGGTTTTATTACTAAATTTGGCCTTTATTACTAAAAAGAAGAGAAAAAGGAAAATATAAATTTTAAATCAATGCACAGAAAATATCTTTACCAAGAACTCGTGTTTCAGAAACATCATGGTGGTAAATCCAAACTGCAATCTGAAAACCCCATATTCATGTCCCATATAATTTTATGTTTCCCTAACTTCTGTGTATTGTCCTTGTCATGAGCAGAAAACAGACATATGAGCATGTTTCAGTAGTCTGGAAGTAGAAGTCCTGGCATTCAGTCACTGTGTCAAAGAAGTTTTCATGTTTTTAATCCCATCTCCATTTCACAAAAGAGTACCTAAACCATTCTTGGGAGCAGAGAAAAGAACTTACATTTGGCATTGTGCAATATAAAATATGTGCTTATTGCAGCCCTGTGAACTTTTCAGATGACAGACGCATGCTGGTTGATATTCTTTTCTACAGAGTACAGAGCACACTACCTGGTCACTAACTGCCGGTGTCGTTGCCCTAAGATGTATCTAAAAAGAGCAAACCTGTATTTTTTTTTTCTACTCCCTGCTAAGAGATCCTTCAAATAACTAAGTGAATAAATGAATTGATTAATAAGTGGAATAAATCTACCCTAAAGGGATAAGCTAATCTTTGAAGGACAAATAATGGAAATTTTCCACCATCTCCTAGAGAGTTCTTCAGCATCTTTACACCAAGTGTCCTAATTTCAGGAATATTTCCACTTACAGTATTTATTTTAAAACACAATATTACACAGTCTAAAACTCTTTCTTAAAGACACCACTCAGAGTAACTATCTGTATATATCATAAAGCATGTATAATATATATACCATGAGTACACCATATATATGGATCTGGTTTCAACTTTGGTGGCCATGTACCTAACACTTAGAAGTTGCAGCAGCTAAATTTTGATACCTAAATCTTACCTGGCTCTTTCTATCCAATGAGTAGGAAATGGAACCCATTCAGAAGCATTACTTTTCTTTGGATTGCTGGTAGAATCTCCAGATGTACTATCACATATCCAAAGACAACACTAGTGCAGCAAAAATCTATATAGTACAGTTAATATAACTTTTTTATGGGCAAGATGGTTTTGAGCTCAGCTAACAGATTATGGTCAATTTTTTTTTGGTTTTTTTTTTTTTTTTTTTAAGTGATAAATGACAAGGCAAAAATAAACACAAACATATTATGGAGAAATTACCAAATTGCTACTCCTACATAATATTACGATAATATATAATAATATCATAATATATAGGGAGGGAAAATTGTCCTGGGATGTGTTTTTTTTATTATTTTATAGTCAAATACACTTCTTATGCTGTTATGTGCTCAGAAATCCCTTCATTATGTTACTTAACAGGATCATGAGAGCTCAATAGTTTAATCATAAACCATAAGAAACATTTCAGGAATGTTAATCAAAGGTAAATAAAATAGAACTTTTTTTTTCTTGTCTACATAATCAACAAGAGAAAATTCCAGGTCACTGGTTACAAGCACATTTGTCTTCTGATCATTACAGGATCATCTGATGTGTTTCAATCCAATCTGAATTGTCAGGTGTCAATTTTTGCTGCACAGCCTTCAAGTTTACTGGACATTTAACACTGACTGTCACTCTTGTTTCACTGCCAGCAAGAAAGTCATAGCCATGTAAGTGTTTGAATTAGTATTACTGCATTTCTTGTAACTTTTTAAAGTAGGTCCCTGAGGCTGAAGAAAGACACAGTGGCAGGAAGCCCCTCTTGTTAAACATCATGTTGATGCAGGCTGGCCAGCAGAAGATACCAGTGTACAGTATTCTGATACATTTTAGAAGTGATGCAGTGACACAATGTTGCAGATATTAAGTAGCAGGAGAAAAAAACTAAACAAGCAAAAAACAAACCAACAAAGAACACACCCCCCAACAACCCACAAAAAAAAAAGCCACAAACAATAACAACAACAAGAACAGAAACAAAAAAAAAATAAAAATATATAAAACTGTAATGAAAATATCAAAGCCAGAAAAATAGTTACAAAACAATGTATGCAATGTATTTGGCTAGAAAGTACACTTCTCATTGTATTCATCTTAAAACTTGGAAGAAAAGATCTGAAGACAGGAAACAAAAAGCAGATTAGACAGTGGATAGCAGAGCCAAAGGCAAGCAAAGAAAGTCTGTGCAAATGGCTGTGGAACTCACCATAAAGCCCAGATGCTACTGCTAGGAGAATATCCTCCAGAGGCAGACTTACAAATCCTATGATGGCTAAGTAAAAAGAAGTAGACAAGGGAAATAAACTAACAAAAGAAACAAAGGAAAGCAGGATGTTTTTGGACTTCATTTCATGTGTGTGTGTATATATATATATATATATATATATATATATATATATATATACATGTCGGGCAATGAAATTCCCAGCCTGAATCCTGGCTTCTGCTTATGGCCCTTGAAGTCAATGAAGTTAAACTGAAAGAAACCCAAAGTAAATGTGCCTAATTTGACCACATTTCCTGAGAAGTATAGTTTGTTTCGCAATCTTTAAGCAAAATATTTTATTCTATCCAGCTGTTCAAATCAGCTGGGAAAGGTGGGGAGGGCCTTGGGATTCTCCAAATGTTTTTCAACAGCTCTGCTGGATTTCCAGAAGTACCCATGCTGTAGCAGATTCTCCCCATTGCAGCACTGCTGCTAAATTACACTGAGGTGTAGGGAGGGGAGAAAGAAAGAAAAAGAAATCATTCTGGTTATTCTAGAATTTTTTACAAGTCAGCTTGGGGAAACCCCATTGAAACCACAGCTCAGACTGGGAAAAGACTAATAAAAGTTTGTTCTCCACAGAATAACTGAAGGCAGACAAGGAGAAAGAAAGAAACCCACAAGTTATCCCTCATATTTTTTTTTGTCCCAGCCCTAACGCAAATTTGAAGGATGAACTAGAAAAGAATTATAACCTTTCCTTTCAAGGATTAGGCAGTGTTCACGCATCAGCTGTTCATTATCTCTTCTAGATGACCCTCTAGGTAGATAGGTGAAAGTAAGGGAACCATTTTTGCTGATTTAGAGCTTCTGTGTGATGACTTTTACTGCCCTTAATCTGTTCAGGCAGCGTATCCAAAGTTACTGTATACAACCCCTGTGATTCTTTAAAAGTCTGAACTAGACCCAGAGACTGACAAAATCTAGGGATGTCTGTTCTGGAGGCTGTTTGTAACACTTTCAAAGACAAAGAGTCTTTTTGTTGTCCTAGATTGGAAACAGTTTTCTTAGATGGTGAAATATTAGTGTAGTGTGAAGTCTGGAAGGAGCAATGCCAACGGTAGCTTTTCAGCTACATAAGCTTCTTGGAGACACACTTGGATGGAAAAGATGTTCTATCTTTAACCAATTAGCTGTTCAGAGATATCTGAGGATTTAATCTTCACCTTTTTATTTTTTTTTTTTGCATGCTATACAGTTACAGGAAAATTATTATAAATTCTTTTCCTATTTCTTCTAGTTTATTTAATCTAGACTAAATATGATGAAAAATTTTGGAGGCTGATCCATCTGATATTAGAACATTTATTTAAGTTTATATCTACTGTGGGTCAAATATGATGCCTGGTGCACCTTGAAGGCTTCTTCCCACTTTCTCAGACTAGGGAGTTAGTTTGTTAGATAATCTATCAATTTACATGCAAGGTTTTTATTTCAGTGGGAAAAAGTCAAGGAAAGAATATTTATCATTCACTGCTGAACTTCATATTATCCATCAATAATCAATGGTCTACCTAAAGAAATGTATTCGCTTTTATTTCGTTTGCATTTCAAACTGTGGCTAAAATATTTATTCCTAAACCACTTTCATTTTAAGATTGTTGCTTTGTAAACTGTGTAAAAAAAAAACAAAACAAAAAAAAAATTTATAGAAAGAACCTGGATTTCAGTGAACAATTTTTTAAAATCAGTTTATAACTAATAATAATTTGTTTGCCTGATTTTTTCTATCACATTAAATATGAGGTAATTCGATGATCAAGGCATATAAAAAAAATTTACTAGCCATCTTAAAACAGAAGCAACCATTTGTCAAGTCACTGAAACTTGTAAAATATGTGAACTTGAAGAAAGTATTACCTGTAAAAATTAACTGCAAATAGTATTTTATGTGCCAATGTCTATATAATTCATTGTCACAAGCAATGTTATAGTACTGTAGTTTAAATTCTCTAAAGTGTTGTTTTAACAGTAATGAACTTTTCCTCTGCTTTGATTAGAGATATGCTTCTGCCACCAGCTGAACATTTTTTTGCTAACAAGCTGATGTTTTCTTCTCCTATTTAGAGAATGATGACAGATGTAAACATTGAGGTTAAAAAGTGAGTTTTGCATCCAGATCTTTTGCAGATAGCAGTATCTGCGCAAGGAAAGCTTGTTAATACATTTACTGTTTTAGTCAATGAATGATCACTTTTTTCTGATTCTGCATCAATAGATTTAAAATACCTGCTTTACACATCTTCACAAAGTTTGTTTTTACTTTGTATTTTTGTAGGTCTTCAATCACCTAGACCTCTCCTATTTTCTGTTAAAACAATTTGAGCTGATTGATAGCAGTTGTATGTATATTGTGTGACATTAATTACTGAACTGTTCATTATATCTGGTCGATTGCAAGGAATATGACTCAGCCCATTTAACTAGGAGTTTGCCAAATACAATGCAAAATTATATGGTGTCCTGGTGAGGGCAGCAAAACATTCAACATACATGCTTTTAATAAGTTAGTTGCTGTTCTATGCAGACTAATTCTGAAATTGCAAATGACAGGAAAGTAAGCTTTTTGATTTAGGAATAGATGTTAGGAAGCTGTATTTTCCCATTTTATCAATCACTGATAGTTTTCATATATTAATAATAAACTGCACAGTTAGAATTTTTTCTTCAGACTTACATTCCAAATTAGAGTGGTTTGCAGATGAAAACAAAAGCTTCAGTTGGAAGCCATTTACAGTATTAATCTCAAAGGGGAGCAAAAAAAGTGACAACAACCTCAATTTTTTTTCCTTCTTGTGACTTGATATACACTAGTAAAAAATAATGGAACTAGAGTTGGCTATCTCTTACAAAAAACACATTATACAGTTTTGATGGTTTAGAATAAGTGCTAAAGTAATTTTTTGAAAAATAATTCTGATTGCCTGATATTGATGGAAAAGTACAAAACTTAAATCTCAATATCTCACCTCCAAGATAAAGATTTTCCTTTTTAGGAAAATCTTTTGATTCTTTCAAAAAATCTGAACTCATGCCTTTTTGTTTGCAGTAGAAACAGCTATCAAAAATAGCAAACAGTTGCAAAATTGACAGTCCTATGCAGGACTAAAATGAATGGTTGCTCTTTTTTTTTCTTGATATGGGAAAAAAAATGAGCCATGTGCCCAGACTTTGTAAACATCTAATCATTTTGCCCATGTGCTGCTGACTTTGGCTTCCTTTTTCCTTGATTTATGTCAGCATCTGAAACACGCATGATGGAAAAATGGTTTACATGGTATGTTTCTGTCAAATGGAAAAGTATTGTCATGTTTCATGCTGCTCAACAAGCAGAGAACATTTTTTAGAAGTAACATGGACTGCAATTATTGTTAAGCATATTTGTTAGGTTTATGGAATTATTTCCAATAGTCAATCTAAAACTAACCTTCAGTATGAATTCCAGTATATATTTCAAATCTGTCTGTTGCTCGTATGATGTAAGTATTTTCTTTTTCTATGATATGTATCTTGTTTAGAAGGAAAGGAAAGCAGTTCAGATTTTTAAAAGTTGTTTTAAAGACACTACTGTGAAGCTTTGGTTTCACAAATTATACAAACTCGTAATTAATTTAAAATGATACCTGGTTATTCAGTTCTTAAGATTTCACTGTGTAAGAGGTTATTTGCAAGGTTACTTCTTTTTTGTTTGTTTGCTTATCTAACACTATAAAAATTAAGTGTTATTACATAACTCTCCTGGGGCTATTTTATGAAAGTGTGGAGATGAATAACCAAAATGTATAAGTGTACAGTTGTGAAACTAATAACAATAAACCCTGTGTTCTTTCAAATTTACTTCTGAAGTACTACATTGCATATTTCTTAAAGAAGGGCATTCATATTATTTGAAGAATTTAGACATTAACATTGTACATATTTAAATTAATAAATAGTTTGATGCAAAAATGATCAAGTTTTGACTTTATTATTATATGGGCCAATCTGCTGGTTTTCAAAATAAATGTCAGATTATATACATATATAGATTAGTTTCTCTTCACCATTTTAAATAAGTCATACTTTTCTGACTGTTTTCTGATCACTTAATGACTTTATCTGAAATTTTTAATAGCGAGAGTTTTCAGAAAAAAAAAAAAGAGATATTATGAAATCTAACCAACCTAAAATATTGGGGGGGGGGGGGTTTTCATTTTGAGTTTGTTTTTTCTTTGGTTTTGTTTGGGGATTTCTTGTTTTGGTTTTTGTTTTTTTCAAGATATGAACAAAAAGATTAAGTGATATTGTGAGCACAGTTGCGTAGCTGCACATAGAGGTGATGTTCTTTGAAGGACTCTCATTCATCCTCCTTTTCTTACTATGGCCATTGTTGAATATCCTTTCACTCCAGTAAGTGAAGAGCAGACGGATAGATGGACTTTGGGGTAACCTATGCATTAGAATTTCTCTGTGGAAAAGAAGATGGACACTCAACAGAGGAATTTTTGAGGTGGTGCTGCTATATGGTCTTCAGTCGAGGGTTTCAGAGAGGTGAGGGTACTAAAGGGTGTGTTAAGCGAAGACAGAAACTTTCTTGGAGAGGGCTTATTTGTTCTTTAATTTTTTGCAGTTGTAGTCTTCAGGCTAAGGAGAACAGTATGAAGGAATATGGAAAGAAAAAGAGAAACAAAAAGGGAAATTCTACTAATGAAAGCAACATTTCTATTTGTGAGAAGTAATAAATCTTCTGCTTTCTGGTGCTTTCTTTTCTTCTTTTCCTCATGAAAGTCAGTGGTCAAGAATGCAAGCTAAATTTCTGGGCTTTGAGGAAGATTAAACAAAACCGAAAACAATAAAGAAAACTAGACATCATGGGACCTAAGATAAAAATTAATTTGATTATTCCTAACCAACCAATTGATAAGCATAAGAAATAAATTTACAGCCATGAGAATTGCATGCATTATTATCCTATTTCTTCTCCCAGAATGCAAATTTTTTTCAAGATTTCTGAAACTGCCTCAGGCTCTGTTTTGTGGATAATATGTACAGTGATAGTAGCCAGAAGTCCTAACCCTATAATTCATGTTGGGATTTTACTTTTTCTCTATTTCCCTCCTGCCAAGGTTAAGCTGAGTATCCTCTGCTGGACAAAACTGGAGCTAAAATCTAGAGCATAGCAATTACTGTTCTGTGGCCTGTATTATGCTAACTAGTTTTTCTTAATGACAAGGTTACATGCTCTTCTTGAAATCTACCCAACAAGATAGTGGTCATGACAAGAAAATGAGAACATAAGGATACAGCAGACAGATAAATACTTTAATTAAAACAACCTGCACATTTCTTTACTTCAGCTTCACCAGGTAGTATGATATCTATATTTAGGTTCTCATTAGCATTCTTGGGGAAGTAAATATTCCTCCAACTCATTTGATTAATCTCTGCTTGTTTTCTACCTACCTTCTCACTCTTCTTTTTAATAAAAAATACACAATAAATTTTGATCAGATTGCATACTTTACTCTTCAGTAACTTGCTAATAACAAGAAACATCATATTTGATCCCAAGCCTCCTATGCTTGAGTTGATAAGTGGATATTTTATAGGTCTGCTTGCTAGCACTTGCACAGAAATATAAGGTCTTTTTACTTTAAATTCAATTTTTTTAGTAATAAATTCTTTGCATTTTCTTAACTTTTTTAAGTTATTTTGCTGTACAACTATATATTGTTATGCATATGAGATAGAACAAGCATATCCACACACTCTAGTGTGTAAAAGAATATGCAGAATAAAATGTAATTAAACACATAGAGTTGAGTTATATACAGAATAGCTTTGCATTTACCGATCTAAATAAGCCCTCCGAAAAATCACCTACGAAGTGTCCAAATTATATTGCGTGAATGTTTTTACAAGATGAGAAGGAAGAAGAGGGTTAGATCGTCACCCTACAGGAAACAGTTATATGCATAGTTACCTAGCAACATAGGGCCCAATCTATTATTTACTCCATTTCTCCAATCTTGCTACAGTACATGGGGGAAAAAATGACACACATTAGATGTACTGAGTCCTTAATCTCTGGTTCAACTGGTCCAGAAAGAAATGGAAAATGTGTATTTGTATATATGGTTCTGGATAAACATTGTGAAAGGTTTATCTCCCTGTACATGGCAAGGACCAGTCCCCATTGTTAGCTAGTATTTCACAGGAGCTAGAAATGTGTTAAAATCTCTACAGATCGCAAGAAAAAGAAGAAAGCAAAAGCCCAAACAAAAATAATTTTAAGCCTTACAACCTCAACTGTTGTAATTAAAGCAAGTAATTTACTTCAGGTTCTACTGATGTGACAGCATGGGACAAGTCTCCTTTATTCAGTCATTTACATACAATGAGTATCATAGGGAATACACTTATAAGAAAAGCTGTTCATGTGCCTAAATGTTTACCAGCTCAGAGGTTAGGATTTTGTACATAAGAAGGTTAGGAAACTTGCAGGAGAGTCATAACAGTTGCAGTTAGCCAAAAATGGCAAAATACATTCTCTTTCATAGATAGAGATATTTATATTTTTTTCATCCCTGGCTCTGACACCACAGTTTTTCTTTCTAGCAGAAGATCAATCACTAACGAGTAAGGAAGAGAGTACAAAAAGGTAATGATCCAAAACTTTTCAAAATAAAAACTTTCCTGTTAGTTGACTAGCGTAAGCTTGGTGTGCATTTTCAGGGAATTCCTGATTTATGCCCATGTACTGTGCCTGTGGGTACCTTCTGGATAGCACTTTTTTTTTTTGGTTTTGCATGCTGAAAAAAAGGATCAGTCCCGCTGTTATACTGGTTTTTCAAAGGATACTAATGTGGTTTTGCAGGCATTCAGAGAGTCTTGAAAGCTTTCTAATCTTTTACAAACTGGAAAAGTCTCCACAGACAGACTTCTGACTAACTGTAGAATCTGCCGTTACTGGAGCAATCCAAATGTCTTTGTGTGCATATGTGTTTGTATGTGTGTTTAGGACCTGATTTACCACCCATGTGAGTCTTCTGTTGAGAACTCCTGATTTTATTTGTACTGCTGAGCAGAATAGGGTCATCTAGAGGGTCATCCAGCTGTTCCTCAGTTATCATGTAGCACAGCATCCCAATTAACGTCTTTTTTGGGGTCCTGACAGTCATTTTTAATCAACACAAGGGTTAAACTTTAACAGCTGCATTGGGCTATTACAGGGTCTTTTACAGCAGGCACTACAGTAATCACTGGTGGTCTGTGTGGCCCCGTCTACAAGTACGGCACTGGAGTTCAAGACACATAATTAGGTGAATGTGCTCCAGAAAACACTGGCCTTACTGAATGTGAGGACTACTTGAGGATTAATTCACTACTCAACCCTGAGGAAGGATAGCAACTTACCGTCAAAATGTTTCCAGAAAGTTAGAGCAGCTTTGACACATTGGTAGATGATACTGAACTCTAAGAGAAAAGAGGACCAGCAAAAACATTGAACCAGCCCAAGTAACAGCCAAAACTGGTAGCCAACCTCATGAAATCAAAGTACATATTTATTTAAATAATCTGAATTCAGGTTAAAAAGCCTAAAATTGGACATTTCTTTTCCAAAATAAGTTAGAATGCTTCTCTGCACTTGCAGTCTTTCATATTCTTTTAATTCATGCTTGTGTTTCTATCTAAAATTCAAAGCAAAATAATTTTGGAATGAAAATTTAACCTGTGCATTGTGAAGTGTCCAACTAGGTTTTTAAAACTTATAACTCTTCTCCTCAAACACCATTCTATTTCCTCTGAATTAAATACTGCTGGAATCAAAATGATTAGTTAATTGTTTTTGTTCTCAAATTGACATTTTTCTCATGGAAATATCATTGAATTTCCCAAGTGGATCCAGTCATGAGACACTGAGCTTCTGGCTGTGGCATACCATTTCTAGGGAACTTCTGGAAGCAATGTTATCTGATTTCTATCTCTGATGCTTACTTATGAGCGCAAACTCTAAGTACTCACAAAAGCAAACCCAAAAGAAACTACTAAAAGGTAGCGATTACATGCATTGTGACCTTCACTGTCTTACCTTTTAACAGTACCTTCTCTACTTCTTTTCTTCCTTTCTTGTTGTAGCATTTTAGCTCCCTCATCATTTGAAAAGTACAAAGGAGCTAATCCTGCCAGGTACTGAGTGCCTTTGATTCCTATTAAGTTGAGGAGATGAAATCACACAGCAAATCTCCTGAACAGCTGCTGAAGTGACACAGAGGTCCTGTGTTTTTTGGCAAGACAGGCATTGATGTAGCTGTGGTTGCACAGCTCTGTTTCTGATAGGCAAGTTTTCAGCTCGGGCAGGTTTGAGAAATGGTGGCAATAAGATCTTGACTCACTACACCTCTTCAGCTCCAACGACGCCTGCAATCAGGGCAATTTATGAATGAAAAGATAAGGCCAAGAGTGGTGCTTTGGTTCTTCTTTCCTGCAGTGGAGTTTAGCAACCTCAGGGCTTGAGCCTGCTGGCAATATTTTCGTATTCATAAAACAAAAGCAAAACAGATCCACAGTATGTAAGATACTATACATTATTTTCTAGTATTACAAAGTTTTTCTTTGTTACTTTTGATCCTTTATTTCTTTTTAAATTAATAACAATGATTCAAGAATTCTGTTTCATTTTTCTTAGGCACTGCAGATTACAGCTGCAAAAATGCCTTCTGTAGAGGTCTACTAATCAGCAGTCCATGAGGAACTGTAAGAAGCAGCTTAGCAAAAGCAATCAAAATTCCTATAATCCAGGAAGCAGAAGGGAGAAGAACCCAAAACAAATACACTTAAGAAGCCACAGAGGCAATTAGAGAAGATGTCAATAAAATGAAATAATGATGAGTATTTGTATCACTGTTACTTTAGTAGGCCTAAATTTTCATCAGCTGTTCTGCTTTATTTTTAATTTTTTCAGCTAAACACTTTTGTAAATTCTCACTACATTAGAAAGCTAGGACCTTTTGGAAGGTCATTTTCTTCTCAATTATTTTGCAAATAGACTGTTATGTAAAGTGGAATGTTAGTTAAAAATAATTGAAAACTATGTTTAATTCTCAGGAATTATGAAACTAAAAGAGAAAATAGGCTCTAGTTATTTTGGAAACTGAAGAGCCAAGCATTTACCTCAGTTACAGTAATGCAGTCAATTCTGATAATATAATAATGAATTATCATTTCAGTGTTTCAGGCAAAGATCAACTGCCAATTATATGTATTTTTAATTGTACAATTTTACTGAGAAACATTTACCACAGTCCTGAAAAAAAATATTCAATACTGTCTATGCAGGTAGCTGGTAGAAGCTAGGAGTAGATGAGTCTATGTTCATCCCTAGGCAGTGAAGAAAATCTTTTGTGGATATTGCCTTCTTACAACTACTGTTACCAATATTGATCTCAGCTAACCACTGCAGTACACTGAAATCGATAGAGCCACATTCCTTGGAGTCACCTAAAACTAGAGCTCTCCATTGTTAAATCAAGTCCATTGACTTGAAATAGCTTTATTTGCACTGGAATGTTAACACAACACAGAGATAGCACTTGAATGCTAACACAACACAAATAGGGGCATTCCCCCCACATCACTCAGAAGCCTGCACAAAACAATCTGGTGAGTTTGTGCTGACAATAATAGAATCTAAAAGGAAAGAAATAATTTCCTCTATCTAGTTTCTTTTATCCCCTAGAGGGCAGACAGTGTAGGAATGTGTAGCCTAATATACATTCTGACCTAAGTGCAGAAGTATCGTCATTAACCTGAACTAGCCCTTGACTGTTTCTGGTTTTGCTGTAACTTGCTTGGCAAAGATATGCTATTTTAATTAAGATGGCTTATACCAAGAGAGCATTCTGTAGATGAAGATCTAAAACATCCAGTGAGTGAGCATCCAATGATTGTGTTGCCATGAAGATAAAAAATCAAGCATGACCACCATATGTCCTGTCTGTCTGTTCATTAGTGCAGATTAAATATTGTTGCTGTTTGTTGGATTTGCCAGTAGTAAGGGCAGTTAAGGAATCATTGAAAAAGAGGCTTATTTTGGACTGATTTAGCTGTTAGACAATCATGCATATGATTGTCTGTTCTGTCTTACATATTTTTGCAGCCGAATAAAACTACCAGATTAAGAAAAAGAGATAGACGTAAGTGCCTAATCATGTGTTAGGAATTAACCTCATGTATTTGCTTTCAATAAAGAAACAGAGACTTGATTCCACTAAAATGTAATGTTGACAAAGTTTATGCCCATTTTTATCTCCCTGTAGAATATACAGTTTTTTGAACAGTTATGGCTTAGACTACGGTAGAGCTGAGGGACTACTGTTTATGCTATTTTATTTTATTAGCCCACACATATCTGCATCACATTTTTTATTCTTTAGATTTTGCATGTATAAGCTGATTGAACATATGTATGCATATAATAAATACATACATGCAAACATATGCATAGATGCATATAGCTGTATGTACGCATTTATACAAAGAAGAATCTGGTGAGTTGCTGTGCAGCTCACCAGAAAATATTTTTTGGTTGCTTTCCTCCTCAAATTGCAGAGTTTCATTTGTTCTGCTGTGCCAAGATCCTTCCCTCATTCATTAATCCACCTTTATTTAAATCTTGAATCTAACAGGATGTACAGAAATGCATCTGTACAAAAAATCTGGAAATAATGCAGATTAGAGATTTAGACCACCAAAAAACACACAAGCAAACAAAATACTAAAAAAAAAACACCAAAAAAACAAAACAGCCCTCTTGAATCTCTTGGATAAAGCCAGCCTTTACAGATCAATGTCCTTTTTTCAATTGTCCCATTTGAGTGGCTCTTATATTGGGTGGCACATCCTATACTGGGTGTATCAAAATTCGTTAATACCTTCGCAATGGGCTGTTTAATCTTTCAAAGCCTAAAAACACAACTGCATTCTTCTTGTACAGTGTACATAAAATAAAGATGCCAAAGTACCTCTGATTTCTTAGGGTGGATTTCATTACAGTTTAAAGCAAGGCCCCTTTTTAAACAGATTATTGCTAAACAGGTCTGCTGGTTCAGACCAGTTTAACAGGACAAAAAAAAAAAAGAAAAAACAAACCAAAAATCAACCAACTAAAAATTTATTTAAAAATGGAGAACAAATCTTTGCTTTATCACCATGTTCTTTCAGGCTGAACACATTCCTTTACTCTTCTGTTCTAGTTCAGTAATTTTCTCTTTTTAGGCCCTTTAGGTTAGATCATGGCTAGCAAGTCATATCCATCCCCTGAACCTTAAAGCCATTTTCCATCTTCCTGTTCTGGATTATTTTATGCCTCTTATTTGTGCAAAGACACCCACTACCATTAAAGGAAGTGGGATCTCCTGACATCAAAGTTTTCCTCAGCATAAGGATCAAGTCACCAAGATGTCACTAAGCTGCAAAATGTTAAATAAAATTCAAACTAATTTTAATTCAAACTTCCCGATGGGAGTAGCTGGGGGACATCCCCAGGCTTGACAAGCCCAGGGCTATGTAAAATCTCCTCAATCAGGCACTGAAACCTGCTAACCTGAATGGTGTGAGGTATTTGTCTTGTCCAAGTGAGCTGCACTGGGCTGAGTGATGGAGAAGGAGGAAGAATGGGAGACCTTGCACAGAGACACACTGGATATGGATATATCCTTCCCTATCCATCATCTCCTAAAACAACAAACTTCTGCCCCTCTGTGGTTTTGCTTTAAGTGGTTGTATCTCAGGGTCTGCCCCAGATCCCTAAAAGCTGGACTTTTAAGCCTGGCTTTTGGTATCTGGACTATGAGTGTGATCTCTCCTTCACATGCCACAGTTATCCAGTGGTCCATGGTAGCCTTGCTATGTTGCTATGTGGTATACTGATTGTTCCTTGCAAGTGATAAAACTTTGTTAACTTGTTTACTGATAATTACCAAGTAGTTTGGATTACGTCTGATGGGATAATGCAGTTTAGCTTTGTTATTTGTGTATTTATTTTAACCACAGACATTAAAGTTATTCCACATCCGTTATCAAACTAAGACGAAGACAGACCTACTGCTATGCAGATAGACAGGATTCTTATACTGCTATCAAATGTGTGTTGCTGTTGCAACAAAGTAACTGCTGCCCACCCATCCAAAGTGTCTCCCCACTGATTGAATTTTTAGTTCATTTTGCATACTATCAGTGTTGGTTTAGCATTCAGTTATGCTAAATGCATAAGAAGAAAGTGAAGTAGCTGTTTTGCAGTATTTTGCATCTTTGAATCAACTTGTTTATCCTTGGATTACAGGAGAAGGCACATGTCTGAAAGATATTACAATGTATTACCTTTACATCTGAAATCAATTTGATGGATGGACCACTCGGTGGATAAAGAACTGGCTGGGTGGCTGCATGCAAAGAGTTGTCGTCAATAGCTCAGTCTCCGGCTGGAGACCAGTAACGAGTGGCGTCCCTCAGGGATTGGTGTTGGGACTGGTCTTGTTTAACATCTTTGTCGCTGACATGGACAGTGGGATTGAGTGTGCCCTCAGCAAGTTTGCCAATGACACCAACCTGTGTGGTTCAGTTGATACCCTGGAGGGAAGGGATGCCATCCCGAGGGACCTTGACACGCTTGTGAGGTGGGCTGATGCCAACCTCATGAAGTTTAACCATGACAAGTGCAAGGTCCTACACCTGGGTCGGAGCAATCCCAGGCACAGCTACAGGTTGGGCAGAGAAGAGATTCAGAGCAGCCCTGTGGAGAAAGACTTGGGGATGTTGGTTGATGAGAAAATGAACATGAGCCAGCAGTGTGTGCTTGCAGCCCAGAAAGCCAACCGTATCCTGGGCTGCATCAAAAGGAGTGTGACCAGCAGGTCAAAGGAGGTGATCCTGCCCCTCTCCTCTGCTCTCGTGAGACCTCACCTGGAGTATTGTGTGCAGTTCTGGTGTCCTCAACATAAAAAGGATATGGAACTGTTGGAACAAGTCCAGAGGAGGGCCAGGAGGATGATTGGGGGCTGGAGCACCTCCTGTATGAAGACAGGCTGAGGAATTTGGGGCTGTTCAGCCTGGAGAAGAGAAGGCTGTGTGGAGACCTCATAGCAGCCTTCCAGTATCTGAAGGGGGCCTATAGGAATGCTGGGGAGGGACTCGTCATTAGGGACTGTAGTGATAGGAAAAGGGGTAACAGGTTAAAACTTCAACAGGGGAAGTTTAGATTGGATATAAGAAGGAAATTCTTTCCTGTTAGCTTGGTGAAGCACTGGAATAGGTTGCCCAGAGAGGTTGTGAATGCTCCATTCCTGGCAGTGTTCAAGACCAGGTTGGATGAGGCCTTGGGTGATATGGTTTAGTGTGAGGTGTCCCTGCCCATGGCAGGAGGTTGGAACTAAATGGTCTTAAGGTCCTTTCCAACCCTAAGTATTCTATGATTCTATGAAATCCAAAAAGAAAACAGTGTATCAACAGCAGGTTGTTAAATACAATGCCAGACGTTCACAAAACAAATATCAAATTAACAATTTATGAAACAAGCACAAACGTCAAAACACATTGTGCATTTCTGGCAGAAAAATGCTGGTTTTGCAATTATTCTGGCTTTAATTTTCAAACTTCTGACTGAAGATGGTATTACCAAGCCAAAAGATTCCTACAGAGTTTTCTTCATGTTGTGCAGAAATATTTTTTTTAAAAAAACAACCCCAAACAGTACATACAGTTCTGCATTGGTTTGACCCTCCAAAGTACTGAGCATTTCCATTTTACCAAAAATGCACTAAAATTATGGACCCTCCATGTCTTTTGGATTCAGCTTCCACATAAAAATTCTACAAAAACACCACCCCCACCCCCACCCCCCACCCCCCACCAAAAAAAAAAAAAAACGAACGAAAACAACCCGAAATCAAAAAAACAGTCCAAGAAAAAACAAACAAACAAAAGCAAGAGCAATAAAACCAACCATGTTTAAAGACTTGGAAAGAGTTCTAAGAAATCACATTAGTTTGGGGTTATTTTTTTCACTTACCTACATTTGTAAAAGGATGTATGCCATATAAAATCTGTGATTCTGTATGTTTATAGAAGCACAATGGATGGATAAGATTGCCAGGTTTAATTTTTTAACAGCAGTGTATCTATACTGGCTTTGATATCAAGAGAGCTTGTTCAGAGAAGACCTAAGGCTACCTAAGTGCAAATGAAATACATATTATTGCTCCAAACTACATATAATTCTAACCCCCATTTTCAAGAAGGAGAAAATGGATGACATGGGGAATTACAGATCAGTCAGTCTCACCTCTGTGTCTGGCAAAATCTTGGAGCAAATTCTCCTGGAAGGCATGCTAAGACACATGAAAATCAACAAGGTCCTTGGTGACAGCCAGCATGGCTTCAGTAAGGGGAAATCCTGCCTGACCAATTTGGTGGCCTTCTATGATGGGGCTACGGAACTGATGGACAGGGACAGAGCAGTTGATGTCATCTACCTGGACTTGTGCAAAGTGTTCGACACTGTTCCACACGACATCCTTGTCTCTAAATTGGAGAGACAGCAATTTGATGGATGGACCACTCGGTGGATAAAGAACTGGCTGGGTGGCTGCATGCAAAGAGTTGTGGTCAATGGCTCAATGTCCAGCTGGAGACCAGTAATGAGTGGTGTCCCTCAGGGATCGGTGCTGGGACTGGTCTTGTTTAACATTTTCGTCGCTGACATGGACAGTGGGATTGAGTGCGTCCTCAGCAAGTTTGCCGACGACACCAATCTGTGGGGTGCGGTAGATAGGCTGGAGGGAAGGGATGCCATCCCGAGGGACCTTGACACGCTTGTGAGGTGGGCTGATGCCAACCTCATGAAGTTTAACCATGCCAAGTGCAAGGTCCTACACCTGGGTCAGAGCAATCCCAGGCACAGCTACAGGTTGGGCAGAGAAGAGATTCATAGCAGCCCTGCAGAGAAAGACTTGGGGATGTTGGTTGATGAGAAAACGAACATGAGCCGGCTTCAGTGTGTGCTTGCAGCCCAGAAAGCCAACCGTATCCTGGGCTGCATCAAAAGGAGCGTGACCAGCAGGTCAAAGGAGGTGATCCTGCCCCTCTACTCTGCTCTCGTGAGACCTCACCTGGAGTATTGTGTGCAGTTCTGGTGTCCTCAACATAAACAGGACATGGAACTGTTGGAACAAGTCCAGAGAAGGGCCAGGAGGATGATCGGGGGCTGGAGCACCTCCCGTATGAAGACAGGCTGAGGAAGTTGGGGCTGTCCAGCCTGGAGAAGAGAAGGCTGTGTGGAGACCTCATAGCAGCCTTCCAGTATCTGAAGGGGGCCTATAGGAATGCTGGGGAGGGACTCGTCATTAGGGACTGTAGTGATAGGAAAAGGGGTAACGGGTTAAAACTTCAACAGGGGAAGTTTAGATTGGATATAAGAAGGAAATTCTTTCCTGTTAGCTTGGTGAGGCACTGGAATGGGTTGCCCAGGGAGGTTGTGAATGCTCCATCCCTGGCAGTGTTCAAGGCCAGGTTGGACGACACCTCGGGTGGCATGGTTTAGTGGGTGGTGTCCCTGCCCATGGCAGGCGAGTTGGAACTAGATGATCTTAAGGTCCTTTCCAACCCTAACTATTCTATGATTCTATGAAAATCACAAAACACTTTAAATTGTAAGTAAAATAAACACTACTTATCTTCTCCTGATTTAATGACTAAGGCTGTGAGTATGTATGAGTAAATGATAGAAATTCTCAGTTCTGTCTCAAGTGAATTAAAACCTTCAGGAGCATTTGAGCTTGTTTGTTTGTTCTTTCTTTTTGATTTTAACATGCGTAAGTGGTAAACCACCAGACAACAGCAATTTCTGTATTTTAGCAATTTTTAATTTTATGGATTATTTTTAAGATTCTCCAAGTTCTAGAACATTCACATTAATGGTGAAGGTGACTCTAGCTATGATCATATGATCATCTCATATGGTTTTGTAATAGAACCTCATATTCAATTTTTTTATCCCTTTACGAAACTGAAATTATTTGGTATTTTTTGTCACTAAATTTGACTGCATTTTTGGAAAATGAAAGTGTAAGTTAAAAGAGTTTAGATATTTATCTCACTGTGATGTCTTCTTAAATTATATTTAACCATACATTAAAAAAAAAAAAAGTCAAGAATTTCTGGTTTGTTACAGAAAAACTTGAAACTTGCCAAGAAGGAGCTTATGAGCAATATTTTGCCTTTTAGCTTTTGTGAAACCTTAACAGCTTCTGAGCTATAATAAAATCCTATTATATCTAGTGAGCTAGGTGGTGATAGCTAAATTAATTATAGTTTTGAATTACACACAGGCTGAACAGAAGACCATAATAAATGTTGTACTACATTGGACAAATTGTCCATCTAACCCTAACATCCCATTTCTCACAGTGACTACTATTAATTAAAGTGGTTGGTTGCAGCACCAGGAAGGTATGGCTTGGTAGGTTAAAGGAACAATTGAAAGTGTGGGCTACTTTTTTTTTCCTGTCCTTTGTGTGATCAGTTTCCTTTCAAGATTTTTGTCGTTGCTGCTGCTTAATCAGATTATACATTGGGAGCTTCTACACAAATTTACTAAAATGTTTTCATTTTAGTCATTTATCTACTCGTTAATCAGTTTTTTAATTAAATATAAAAAGGGCACAGTCATGTCATAAACAGCAGCTGGAATCTCCTGGCAACAACAATGCTATTAAGATGTAATTTCTTCTTTTTCTTCTTTTCTTTTTTTTCTTTTCTTTTCTTTTTTCTTTTCTTTTCTTTTCTTTTCTTTTCTTTTCTATTTATCTTCTTTCTTTTCTTTTCTTTTCTTTTTTTTCTTTTTTTTCTTTTCTTTTTTTTCTTTTCTTTTCTTTCTTTTCTTTTCTTTTCTTTTTTCTTTTCTCTTCTCTTCTCTTCTCTTCTCTTCTCTTCTCTTCTCTTCTCTTCTCTTCTCTTCTCTTCTCTTCTCTTCTCTTCTCTTCTCTCCTCTCCTCTCCTCTCTTCCCTTCCCTTCCCTTCCCTTCCCTTCCCTTCCTAACCCTAACCCTAACCCTAACCCTAACCCTAACCCTTCCCTTCCCTTCCCTTCCCTTCTCTTCTCTTCCTAACCCTTACCCTTCCCTACTCTCTCCTCTCCTCTCCTCTCCTCTCCTCTCCTCTCCTCTCCTCTCCTCTCCTCTCCTCTCCTCTCCTCTCCTCTCCTCTCCTCTCCTCTCCTCTCCTCTCCTCTCCTCTCCTCTCTTCTTTTTATCACGTTACTATTTTAAATACTCTTGACTCCTTTAGAGTGTCTGAATTTAAATGTTATTTTGTCATAAGACTGAGATCTTTACAGAGGTTGATTTTGTTGATGTCAACAAGATAATGCTAACTTATGAAATAGATGATATTCAAAATGTTTGTAAAATAATGTATGGAAGAAAATATTCCTAAGTATTCACAGAGAAAAGACACTCATTCAAGGAGTTTTCCTAATAATTAGGAAAATTGCTTCCCGAGCATAATATTTTTATGAGTCAAGATTCAGAACAATAAAGCTACTGATACATATAATATAATCAATAAAATCCAGTTTTATGGCAGTCAGCAACATAACACTCTTTCGTTTCACCCCTCATTTCTCTCTGATATGTTGGTAGAGATGGAAAAGAAAAAATAAGTGAAAAGCCCTCTGCAATACTGAAAGGTAAGAAATAACAGAGTAACATTCCTCTTGTATATCTATACTTTCAAATGGAATTTTGAAAACACAACTTGATGACTTTTCTTCTGTTTATTCTGCTTGCAAAAATAATTTCCTATTTTATTATTGCATATCTGACTACACCTAGATGGCAACTTTATGTTCAGCTATTCTTGAATTACACTAACAAACATTTCAACTGTTCATTCTGCTCAAAAAATAAGTTAAAAAGCAGACTTAAAAAAAAAAAGTCCATATTTTGTCAATGGAATATTATTTCTTACAAACATTGTCTTGATGTCAGAGTTAATTCCTTGACTGGAATTAGCCACATCTAAAATTAGTTATCTAAAAGTTAGTTAGTTTTAGTACAAAGTAATGTAAACAGTTTAAGGGTCTTTGTGATAAAGTGTCACCAGTAATGCTTTCCCAGCAAAATCTATTCTACTTGTTTTGTGCATATTTTATTACAAGCTAAATGGTAAATTTCTCTCCACTGACTGTAAGGATGCCTAGGTGGGTATCTCAGACTTGATACTAAAAGCTAAAGCTATCACCAGACTGCTGAAGCGTTCCATCACAGATTTGCTTCCATTTCATTTTTAAAAGCTGGTTTTAAAAGCACCAAAATATTTTATTTAAATGATTTAAATATTTAATTAAAACAAAAGAATTCTGTAATCACTTCCTACTTTCAAAAAAAAAGAAAAAAAGCCAGAAACCATATTAATTCAGAAAAAAAAAACCAAGAAAATGAGTTAATATATATATATATATATTCCAGCAGTGACCTAAAAATAATAAAATCAGTTGTTCAGAGAAATGTACCTCTAGCCTTTAATGTCTTTAGATTTTGGGAAATCCACCATACAAGGGAGTACTCTGAGTCCTTGGACAAAGTTACATTTCCAAATTATCTCTTTTTCACTTTGGTTTCATTTTACTTTCCCTGTAGTTGACCTTCCACGGTTAGAGTGAAAGTATGCAAGTTATTGAGTCAGTTGTCTAACTTGAACTTTCATGTTATGTGTTACAGGGAAGGAAAATGAAGAACAGTGTCAGAGAGAAGTGGTCCTTCAGCACCAACCCTATGTGACTTCCTATAAGTATTTCGCATTCTGTGGCCTTGGAGTCCTTTATCAATCTGTTACACACCCACTGAGAAGACAATGCTTTTACATTTTTGTGGTGTCGCTCACAACCAAGTGCAAGTAGTATATCTGGACTAGGGCATGGTCTGTGCTGCCTTCATAGGAGGATTAGGTCACTTTATTTCTCTGGGACAAAAATGGGAGGAATATACTTTTAAACAGATTCGTCCGATCTCTGGTATCATGAACCTCTCCTCACGGTGTGCAGATTAGCAGGTTTATAATGTCTGTCGATCCGTCTGAGGCTCAGTTGTGTGGTTCTGCAGTGCAGCAAAGAAATTACCTTTTCAAGGGCCAATCACATGAATCCCAGATAACACATCCTAAAGGACCATATAAAGCAGACCTGGTCTACAGCTAATCAACTGCTTTTTTTCCTAAATGCTAAAACATGTCAGATAAGCCCCTGTACATGATGAAAATAGGGAACTTCATAGAATCATAGAATAGTTAGGGTTGGAAAGGACCTTAAGATTATCAAGTTCCAACCTCACACTAAACCATATCACCCAAGGCCTCATCCAACCTGGTCTTGAACACTGCCAGGGATGGAGCATTCACAACCTCTCTGGGCAACCTATTCCAGTGCTTCACCAAGCTAACAGGAAAGAATTTCCTTCTTATATCCAATCTAAACTTCCCCTGTTGAAGTTTTAACCCGTTACCCCTTTTCCTATCACTACAGTCCCTAATGACGAGTCCCTCCCCAGCATTCCTATAGGCCCCCTTCAGATACTGGAAGGCTGCTATGAGGTCTCCACACAGCCTTCTCTTCTCCAGGCTGGACAGCCCCAACTTCCTCAGCCTGTCTTCATACGGGAGGTGCTCCAGCCCCCGATCATCCTCCTGGCCCTTCTCTGGACTTGTTCCAACAGTTCCATGTCCTGTTTATGTTGAGGACACCAGAACTGCACACAATACTCCAGGTGAGGTCTCACGAGAGCAGAGTAGAGGGGCAGGATCACCTCCTTCGACCTGCTGGTCACGCTCCTTTTGATGCAGCCCAGGATACGGTTGGCTTTCTGGGCTGCAAGCACACACTGAAGCCGGCTCATGTTCATTTTCTCATCAACCAACATCCCCAAGTCTTTCTCTGCAGGGCTGCTCTGAATCTCTTCTCTGCCCAACCTGTAGCTGTGCCTGGGATTGCTCCGACCCAGGTGTAGGACCTTGCACTTGGCATGGTTAAACTTCATGAGGTTGGCATCAGCCCACCTCACAAGCGTGTCAAGGTCCCTCGGGATGGCATCCCTTCCCTCCAGCCTATCTACCGCACCCCACAGATTGGTGTCGTCGGCAAACTTGCTGAGGGCGCACTCAATCCCACTGTCCATGTCAGCGATGAAAATGTTAAACAAGACCAGTCCCAGCACCGATCCCTGAGGGACACCACTCGTTACTGGCCTCCAGCTGGACATTGAGCCATTGACAACAACTCTTTGCATGCAGCCACCCAGCCAGTTCTTTATCCACCGAGTGGTCCACCCATCAAATTGATGTCTCTCCAATTTAGAGACAAGGATGTCGTGTGGGACAGTGTCGAACACTTTACACAAGTCCAGGTAGATGACATCAACTGCTCTGTCCCTGTCCATCAGTTCCGTAGCCCCATCATAGAAGGCCACCAAATTGGTCAGGCAGGATTTCCCCTTACTGAAGCCATGCTGGCTGTCACCAAGGATCTTGTTGATTTTCATGTGTCTTAGCGTGCCTTCCAGGAGAATCTGATTCCATCCAAAGGAGAAAGTACAAGCCTACTTAATAAACAAGGACCCAATTCTTATGCCAAGTATTAAAAGCACATCTGAAATAAACTATTTTTCAGTAACTTCTGCAAAAATTATGACACATTTATGAACATTAAATATCTATGTAGCTTATGGAGTAAATATTTATGTTGCTTAAATAAAAGTCTTGCTGACAAAACAGAGGACTGTTGAACCCATAAAATTGAAACAGATTGAGAAGGGCATATTTGGTAGCTGTTTGCCCTGAATCTAAACATAAGCATGGTAAAATGAGTAAACAGCAACATTTTAACTATTTGTGAGATTGCACATTTTGTGATGCTACCAGTGGCATAATCAGCAACAATGTCTGAGCACTCAGACACAGCTAACTGTAAAGGTAATATGCAACTGCAAGACACAAAAGGAGACTTCTGCGATGGAATTTCACAAACAGGGTACAATGAAAATCATGTACAAAGCATAAATTCTGCAAGACATGAATAATGGATGTAGAACAGGCAGGAAACTTGCCTGGGAAAATGAACAAGTCCTGCTCCTGGAAATAACACAAACTGAGTTTGGGGTAGATGGTGTACACCTTTATTTTTTTTGTGGAGGTTATGAGGATTGTAAAAATACCATGGATACATGAGAAAAAAGTGGAAGAAAGATGACTCTTGACTTTGGCCCCAGCTTACCTCATCAAAGAGATCTCAGAACAGATCCTCAAACTTAACTGCAGCCATTCCTGCACACTACATGGCACCAGCTCTCTTGTGTTGAATACACACAGCTAGTGGAGAAGATGGTTATTAAGAACAATTGGAATATGCAGTAATTAAAACTAATAATGTGTCAGAAGTTGCCGCCAGAAAATGTGTGTTGCTAATGAATTCCAAACCAGGAAAACACTGCTTTGATGCTGGCCTGATTTCTGTCTTTTAAATACTCCCATCACAGCTGCATCCAACTCCCTATATATACGTACATCTGTACACACACACATATATTCAGTTGCAAGACTATATATTTTACATAATAATTTTGAGATACTAAGGTCCAGAATCATCCAAGTCAAGGTTTTTGTGGGAGCTGAATCCTGGACTTCAGTATATATATATATACCCCATCTAGGTATAGGGATCATTCCTTAACCACCTCAGCAGCAATCCTGATTTTATCCTTTCATCAACTCAGGAAGGACAGAATTGTTTGTGGACTGCAGTATGAACTGGATCAATAAAATGATCTTGTTTAAATAAAAAGCCTCAAGAAGTTAAAATTAGTGGCTGGAGGCTAGTGAAGGCAGTAAGGGATTTCTCATATCAGCTTTGCCAGTGGAGAAAAAATAGCAAACTACATCCTAAGTCACCACTGCAGTACTCTAGCTTTACATCAGAACAATACATCTGAAATTATTTGGGATGCTCAGATGTAAAATCCAGTAGTACAAAGATTAATTGCGTCACCAACCTCTTCTTCTTTATATGTCTAAAATGTTACTTTATTAAAACTAAAATGCTAGAGTATAGTTTCTAGGCACTGCATAAATAGGAAGAAGGTATTATTTTATTATTAATAATGTTTCAACTCTTCAGCTTTCCCACAGCGTTGATGCCCAGCAATTCTCCTTTTAATGTGCAGACATAATTGGATTTTCCTAATGATTAATTTCAGAAAACTTTTCAGATATTTTATATCAGAAAATTCCAATTCGAGTTAATCAAAAGAAAGAGAAAAATAATTTCTATGACGTACAATTTTTTGGGAAAAAAAAAACCAAACTCAATCCGTTAATGAAGACAATGAAAGATATAAAATTCTGATTTCCTGGGATTCCCAGTCTTCTGATTTCCCGGTATTCTGATTTTCTATTTCAAAATATTATTTGTTTTATATTAGAAAACAAAAGTAGCAAAACCAGAACAAAACACATTTTAATCAACTCAAATTCTTTGTTTCTGGTTTATATTTTGTACTACACTGAAAATCATTAATTTGGTTTGCATCTTTATCTGGTTGGTTGTTTTTTTCCATTTTCTTTTGTAGCAGAAAAAATGGAACCGGTAGACTTCCTGAAAACAAAAACAATTCTTCACAGTTCTCATGCTTAAACTGGAGGTTTTGTTGGGTTTGGGTTTTTGTTTTTTTTCTGAAATGTTTCTTAAGTGAGAGACTTTGTATTTGAAATGGTTTAGTATTTTTCTCAGAAATCCCAATGTTTTTTGCAGTCTGAAGTCTGTGTCAGGAAAAGACTGAGGAAAGAAGATATGCTTTTTCCCCAGTTAAAATAATTCAATTACTGTGAATTAAGATGTGAATTAATAAGAAAACCAAAGCTTAGTATTACTGTCACACTGCATAACTACATTAGGCCTCCAGAAAGAAAATGACTGGCATATGAAACCTTTGATGCATAAAATCAAGTCTGAGAGAGCAGGAGAAGGAGGCAGGAAGCCTTTAGCTTTTCCTTTGGAATAGGCTTATTTCTATAAATCAGTAGTTCTGCATCTCTGAAATACTGGCTAGAAGGCAGGGCTGGGCCTTCTGAGACTTGGGGCTATTTCTAGCGCTATCAATGGTTTGACATGTGACCTTCCCAAGGTCAGTGCTCCTGTTTTCCAATCTGTTGAGCAAATAAAATTATATTGCATTCCATTGTAAAAGTCTCTGAGGTGTGTTGATAAAAAGAGGAAGAACTAGGTATTCCTCTTACATAAGATTTGACTTTTTGCCTTTTACCCCTGAGTAATGATGATAATCACCTCAGTCACCATGTTTGTTCATCACATTTCAAAGCACCTTTGGGCTGTGTAATTCCTTCCATTTCCTCAGACTAGGAAATTGACACATGGGAAAGGGAAATGAGTTTCCCAGAGTCACATCAGCAAACTATTGGTGGAGGCAGTTCACTGCCTCAGTGGTGTATTCTGTACTCTGGAAGGCATTTCACTCTCCATTATTAAACAATGGAAATATGTTACAGTTAGAGAGAACAGAGACATAAACTTGCCTACTTTTGTTCATTTAAATGATCCTTATATCGGTCAGAAACTGTGGCACGAAAAGGGATAAGAAAATACTTAATTATTAAAAACAATTTTTTTTCTTTTTTTTTTTTTTCTTGGTCAAGAAAGATGCTTTTTAATGCCTTATGTCTAAATGATACTGCAGGTTTTGTTCCACGAGTTAACTCATGTTCTTCCTGTCTCGACGTGTGATTTTTTCACAAGATGATGGAAGTAATTTTTAACTGATTTTGAATTATATGAGTGCACTTTACTAAACTACCCCCGTCAGTTAAATAAGTTGCAGAGTGACCAGCTATTTCAACCTTTTGCTTGTTTGCAGTTAGAAAATGGACATGTTTCAGGAAAGAATGAAATAAGCAATCAAACTACAAAAAGCTCGCATTAGTAAAAGTGCACTATTATGTTGTGTATTGATCACACTACACGAGAGTCAATCCTTGCAAGATGTTGAGAAGTACTTAAAATGATAGTGCTGGAATCTGTCACAAAAAAAGTGCTGAGGTTAGAATACAGTGTAGATGTTATAACTTCTTAAGGGCTATAACATTATACTAGTACTTTTCCTGCTACCGCTGATGAAAAGAACAAATATTTCTCACAGCTCCAGATCAATATTTTTCCCCAGCCTGAATGTATGTCTTTTACCACAAAGAAAAATAAATAAATAAATAAATAAAATCTGTGTACTTCAGTGCTGCAGTGTTGAGCACTGCAATGCCAAACTTGGGAGGAAGAAGCCTGGAGTGAAATCCCAGTCCACCAGGCAGGCAACCAACCATCTCACATACTGCACTGGGGAAGGCAGAAATCAGGCCCTCACATCAGGATAGAGAGCAGTGAAGATGCTGCTCGGAGGACATTTCAGTGAAATGCTGCAGTGGAATCTCAGTTCACATTCTGGGGTCAGGGCTGTAGCAAAACCATCTCCCTCCCTCCATCTGGGCTCCAAAACTTCAAATTTTTCCCTGAAAACAGATAACCCACATCTGTTGCATCAAACTTTTAAAGTAAGTTTGTATGCATGTGTGTGTTTTGGAATGAGAGGAGTAAAAGGAGGTGGGTGACTCAGCTCCCTATATCTCTCCTCACCGACAGCACAGTAGGCAGAATATACTTTCCTGGTGGAGACATGGGATCAATTCATTGCTAAATTAGAAGGGGCTTTAGTCTGTCCCTATAGTACCCTTTCCATTTGAAAAAAGGTCACTTACAGGCCACTCCAGAAGACTATGTTGGAAACTATAGGCTGCAGGGGAGAGGACAGGAGGGAGCGAAGGTGGGGAATAAAAGAGAAGAAAAAAATTAGTTAAAATAACAAAGAAAGGAAGATAAAATACATATGTCTCTGTGAATTCAGTCCTTCACCAAACAGCTATTCTGGATACTGTTTCCAGTAAGGACAGCAGTTCTGGGGCTCTGACCTGTCCTAAGAACTGCTCAAGTTTTCTAACGAGTTTAGTGCAAGCAATCACAGTGGAAACTGGGTCAGAAACTCTGATCAATATATATGGTTTAAATAAGAAATTCTGGTCAAGAACTTGGCCTAGCCTACTCGCTAAATACACCTCTTGCTTCCACATCATCAGAATTTCAAAGTGAAATGACTACATGGCTTTTATGGCAAACTACACCCAAGCTGGATGCAAAATCTGTCTACATTTGTGACTCCTATTCACTTTTCTGACTCCTACTGTTTGAAGCTTGTAAGACTCACCCTGTGACCTATGCAGGCCAGTGTTTCCAACACTGGTTGGAATTATCACAAGGTCTGATAAATATGCATACTGAAGAAGAATGTGTATAGGTTTTGCTATGTATATAGGTTTTGCTACTGGCTCCATAGTCTTGACATCTAATGTGTGAAGTCTACTAGGTCAAGCTCAGTCTCACATGAAAGCACAATGCAAGCAAGTCCTCCAAGGGCTCTGCACACCCTGGTGGGTGCTGTAACTCATACTCTCCCACTGCCTTTCTCTGGTTCAACAGATCTCAGAATTATTTTTCTTGTAAAGTAGAACAGCTGCAGCAAGAAGGCTGGTACCCTGGTAGTTGAGGGTATGAGCCAAGAAAGAGGAACTTGTGGGCTGGCTCTTACATTGCAAAAGATAGAGATTTTTTATTTTCTCATCCTGAGCCAGTCTCCTACTCACTAGATAGAAGCAGGCAAACCACTTCTCTAACTTTCTTTTCTTTATTTATTTATTTTATTTTTTTTTTTAATCAATCATCATCATCTGCTACTGCATCATTTTGCAAAGTTCCATATGGTATATGTATCACGAGAAGAACTGGAACATGCTCACACGTCACTGCCCTCAGGAAAATGAGGAACACAAATATCTAGTGTCAAAAATCTTGTTAGGCCTAAATGCAATCTAGGTACATATCTAGTAGTTCTGTAAAGACTGGGCTGTGAAACATATTGAGATAGAAAATTCTGGGAGGAGATCCTTGTATTAGTTTAACCTGTCCTACCCTAACTTAAAAGGGTTTAAACTGAGCTGGTTTAAAGTTACATTGGGAAGCTCAGTTTCTGCAGGAGTTGCACCAACATATGGAGACGCCTATGCATAGACAAAGCCTGAATAAAGCTATAATTTCAAATTAAATAATGATCATATAACTTTTCTGTTTGCTGAGTCAATCATAATTTGTAGTGCACACATTTACAGAGATGTTTATATACATATTTTTATATATGTATGTGTATCCACACACAGAATAATGTCTGCAATGTAGGATGTCTTGATTGTGATTATACCTCCCACAGAAATAATGAAGCCAATTTTACAGAGCATGGCACAAGTATTGAAAGCAGGGTATCTACAGAAACTTTGCAGATGCTCTGAGTTCTGCTTTGCAAGTTCTACAATGTTAGATGAGGTAATTAGCTTTTTAACATGTTCTGATATAAGACAAATAAACCCTTAACCAGTGTGACTTACATAGTCATGGCAACAGGAGGATGAGAGGTTGCCAACTGGGAAAATGTAAAAGTACCCAGTACCTTTTCCTATTTTATTTTCCATACCAGGAGCAAAAATGTTCCTGTTCAAAAGGCAATTGTGATGCTCAAGACATTTGTCTTGTGCTTGGTTAAATACGGGACTTTACACCCAGAAGAAAGGTGTAAATAGGAAGCTCATTGTCTTAGGCTTCTAGAAGTTGCAGAGGCAAACACAAGGAAAAGATATCAGACAAGGAAAGGAGTCAAGGAAAATAGACTTTGGTGCTCTTTACCCTATGTGATCTTCTGGACAATTGGAAGGGGACAGTGTGAGCTCTGGTTATTCAACCCATGTATAGATTGTGAACTGGAATGCATATGCTGGATTTTAAAGGCCTATATTCATTGGCATTTCAGTGCTGCATGATCTCTCACTTTATCACATTCTATAGGTAAAAGAGCAAATTATTTCAGCCAGACAGATCCTCATCAACCTGACCCAGAGTAGGTATCTCCTTAAAACACTTGGAGGCAGGCCTTTTCTCCTAAGGTGTTCATTTCCAAAATTAATTCAAGAAGATGTTGAAATCTGGAAATTTAGAATTATGGCACTGAGTAATGATAGATTAATTCCCTGTTCCTGACACATTTTTCCTGTGTAATTTGACTTACAGAACCGAAACATCTGATACCGGATCTAAAATGTATCATGCCTCTTTTCTTCCTCTCTGACTTGCCTTCTGGATGCAAACCTTGGCATGACAAATGCTCTCTCAGTACATATATCATATATATAAGACATGAATCTCTATATATAGTTCCAAAGTATACAGCTGAAAACACAATGGGTTCCTTATCTAAATAGTCTTTTGGAATTTACAAAGTAGTCATAAACACTCTTACACCTTCTGGCAGACTTTTAACTCTTCCCCCCCCCCTTTGAAATTCTAGGACCCCAGATGTCTTACACTAGGTTCCCACCTCTCAGCGGATGCCTTGGAAGAAGCAGGCAATTTGTCCTTCATGCTTTGACAACAGGTCATTGTCTGCTTCCTCCTGATTTGTATTTATTTATTTATTTAATATCTTATTAATGTTCAGGTCTCTGGCTCCATTTTGATTCCTTTTACAGTGCTTGAGCAATTTTAATAACATGAAGGTGAAGATGCTCAGAAGGTTTATTCTATGGTGGGAGAAAGAGTTTCCTAGTCTTACTGCCCCACAACCAACTTAGTGTTCATCAGACTGCAGCTTTTCAGCCCTTCCTCCCCCAAGATTTTCCTAATGGTGATCTTGTCGCTGCTGCTGACACGGAGTAAGTCGCCTACCCCAACTCCGACCCCAACCCCGACCCCAACCCTGTCCCCTTCCCCTGATTCTCCCGCCTCCTTCCACAGAGTTTCCTGGGGGCTTCCCTGCCTCCCCGTGGACTTCGAGGTTGCTATTTTTGATCCATGGAAGGTTTCCAGCCAGCCTGGCACCGCCCCCTCTCATCCCCCACCACCCCGACATCACCGAGAGACAAAGTCAAAGAAACCATCAGGAGAAATTAATTAATGCGCCTCAACGTGGCGCCAAGTTTCCTTCCCTCTTTTTTTTTTTCCTAATGAAACCACTAATATATTTATTGTGGTGCTTTCTGGCTCAGTGGCATTTTATCTCTTCTGGTGAGTTTATAATTTATTGGACAGTTTTTTTCGGGGCCAGGATTTTTCTCTTTTTGTCTGTTTTGTTTCCTCCTCCCGTCCCATTTCCTCCCTCCCCGCTCCCTCGTCCCTCCGTAGTCCCTGTGCACCGTAACCAACTGAGAAACCAAATCTTCATCCTGGGGACCCGAAATGGCCACGGTAACTGTTGCAACTTGTCTGTGGTCTAATTACATTAATTTGATAAGATCATCATCGGCAGGATGTCTAATTTACTTGCAAGCAGCAGCCAGGGAAAAGCGCTGACCAAATTAGCATGCCGCCGGGACCAGGGGATGCAGGCTCCATATGGCTCCCTGGCTTTCCGTATAAATAAACCTCCTCCAGCCCACTCCCGCGGTTCCATTCCCCCCCCCCCCCCCCCCCCAGTATGCCGCAAAGTTCACCAGCGGCTCCGGACGGGAGAGGTGCAGCCCTGGCACCCGGCAGCCAGGCTGCCTCTCCCGACCCCTCCTCCTCTTCCTCCTCCTCCCACTTCTCCTCCTCTCTGTCCTCCTCCTCTTCCCTCTCCTCCGCCTCAGCACGATTTAACAAGGCAGGGGGAAACGTGAGTTTTCACTTGCATCACCAGAGGTGCAACTAGTTCTTCACATCTGAACCCCGGCCAAATGATGCAGAAACTTTTGTATGCTTGGCTTCTTTCTTTAAGGCCAGGCACAGATTTTTTTCCGCTGTGTAATCTCTTTTGTCAAAAGGGTGGGAGCTGGAAAGGGCGGTGGGAGAGGGGGGAGGGAGTCGAGGGAAGCAAGCATTGGATTTCCCCAGAGAGGATATTAGGAGCATTTCTAGAGAAAGATCGATGCGTGTACGTAAGTGCATCTGTACATTTTTTTATATATATAAGAATGTCAAGATACACAACCGTCAGTTTCAGCCCTCTCCTATCCTTAAGGGAGACCCTGTACTCTGTGGAAACAGGTAGGGTGAATTGCTAACAGTGCAGCAAATCCCCTCCTCCCTACCCCCTCCTTGTCTGTGATCATCTAAATTATAAATGTATAGAAAGAGGATGCAATAATCCATGGTTCAGCATTGCACAGAGAACGCCAGCAAGGCACCAAATACAGCGTGAAACAGTTAGGCTGCAGGGGAGGGCGAAATGCATTTAAAGCAACGACAAAAATGGCGTGCAGAATAATTACCTCAAGTTGTTATTCGCTTGACACCCTGACACTAATTCTGTTGCAGCCATTAGGAAATACAGTGAGGCAAACGTACCTTCCTCGCCTGCTGGTGCAGGTGTGAGTGTGTGTGAATGGGGGCAATAAGGCAGGCCGGGAGGGGGAGAATGCTAAACTTTCCATCTTAAAAGAAAAGAAATAAATTAAATGATCCATTTAGGAGAAAGCATCTAAATAGATAGACAGCTTTTAATGCCAGCGTTTTTAACGCTTGCCCTGTACGTGGATTGATTTTTTTTTTTTCTCTCCAGCATTCCCTCAGCAGATGGATTTTTGCCACTGCAGCTCAGCAGAGGGTGTCAGATCTTTCAGTGTGCACCAGGTTGAAACGAGCAGAGCCTCTTAGCAACTCTCCCTCTGCGTGCATGTGAGTGTGTGCGAGCGTGCGACTCAGCAGCAGCGGAAGAAAGAGGAAAGAAGAGCGAGAGAGCGGGCGAGCGAGCGAGGAGGGGAGGCAGCGCGGCCGGCAGGGCGAGGCGAGGCGAGGCGCGGCGCGGAGCGGTGCGGCGGGTGAAGGGGTGGTCGGTGGGGCGATAGGGCTGTGGGGCGGCCCCGGCCCCGCGGCAGGCTCCGGCCGCTGGCACGGGCATGGGAAGCCGCGCAGCGCAGCGGAGGCCGGCGTGGCGCCGCGCCTGCGGCTCGGCGGCTAGAGCCTAGGCTGGGGCGCGCTTTCAGCACCGGGCGCCGGACAGCGCCCGGCGGGTGGCGGGCGAGAAGCGCGGCTCCGCGGGCACGCGGCAAGGTCAGCCCTGCGCGGAGCCGCGCAAGGGGCATCCTCCGCGGCCAGCGCCGCGCTTTCCGCCTGCGCGGCTCGGACATGCCGCGGGCCAGCAGCAGCGATCCCTCGGCGGTGAGACAGCCTGCCCGGCAGCAGACCTCCGCTTAGGTTCCCGGGAGCCGTCAGGGAGGGGGAACGAGTAGGGGCATTCTTTTATTTCTTTCTTTTTTTTTTTTCTTTTCCTTCTACTTTTTTTTTTGTTTGTTTGTTTTTTATGCGTGCTTGCAGTACGTGCCTGGATAATTTGTGGATAAAATTATTGACTGGAATCTGGGCTGTTGCAGTTGTACTTGGGAGGGGGAGAGAGGGAGAGAGGAGAGAAGAAAGCATCCCCCCTCTGCCGACCCTCCTTGCTCCCCCTCCCCACATTTTCTTTTTCTTTTTTTTTTTTTTTCCTCCCCCCTTGTTGGATTCGGACATTTAATGTGCTGAATGAACTGGAATTGCTTTCCGTGCGAGGAGGATGGTTGCTGTTACTTTGTGACGAGAACGGGAATGAATTGCTCGGTTTAAAAATGCTGCTTTGGATTCTGTTGCTGGAGACGTCTCTTTGTTTTGCTGCTGGAAACGTTACAGGGGACGTTTGCAAAGAGAAGATCTGTGCCTGCAACGAGATAGAAGGGGATTTGCACGTAGACTGTGAGAAAAAGGGATTTACCAGCCTGCAACATTTCACTGCCCCGACATCCCAGTTTTACCATTTATTCCTGCATGGCAATTCCTTAACTCGACTTTTCCCTAATGAGTTTGCTAACTTTTACAATGCAGTTAGTTTGCACATGGAAAACAACGGTTTGCATGAGATTGTTCCTGGGGCTTTCCTTGGGCTGCAGCTGGTGAAACGCTTGCACATAAACAACAACAAGATCAAATCATTCAGGAAGCAGACTTTCCTGGGGCTGGACGATCTGGAATACCTCCAGGCAGATTTTAATCTATTGCGGGATATTGACCCGGGAGCATTTAGGGACTTAAACAAACTGGAGGTGCTGATTTTAAATGACAATCTTATCAGCACCTTGCCCCCCAACGTGTTTCAGTATGTGCCCATCACCCACCTCGACCTCCGGGGAAATCGTCTTAAAACCTTGCCTTACGAGGAGGTCCTGGAGCAGATCCCAGGAATTGCTGAAATCCTGCTAGAGGATAACCCTTGGGACTGCACTTGCGATCTGCTGTCGTTGAAGGAATGGCTGGAGAACATACCCAAAAATGCTTTGATCGGCAGAGTGATTTGTGAGGCTCCCACTAGGTTGCAGGGCAAAGATTTAAATGAGACCACAGAGCAAGAGCTGTGCAAAAAGAACAGAGTGGATTCTAGCCTAGCTGCTCCCCCTGCCGAGGAAGAAACCTGCGATCCTGGTCCTATTCCAACTCCCTTTAAAATACATGGCAAAGAAGACCCTGCCACACCAGGATCTGGTCCAAGCGGAGGTACAAAGATTCCTGTCAACTGGCAAATTAAGACCAGACCCACTGCTGCTGTGTCAACAGTTAGCGTGAAGAACAAGCTACCAGCTACAGTGTCCTGCCCACAGATCTGCAGCTGTGATCAGATCCCTGGCTCGGGTTTAAAGGTTAATTGCAATGACAGGAACGTGAGCAGCTTGGTGGATTTGAAGCCCAAGCCATCCAATGTGCAGGAGCTGTTCCTGAGAGACAACAAAATACACACCATCAGGAAACCCCACTTTCTGGATTACCGGAAACTTAATCTACTCGATCTGGGCAACAACAACATTGCCACTGTAGAGAACAACACCTTTAAGAATCTCTTTGAGCTCCGATGGCTCTACATGGATAGCAACTACTTAGACACCCTGTCCCGGGAGAAATTTGCTGGGCTGCAAAACCTGGAGTACCTGAACGTGGAGTTTAATGGCATCCAGCTGATCATGCCTGGCACCTTCAATGCAATGCCCAAACTGAGAGTCCTCATCCTCAACAACAACCTGCTGAGGTCTCTCCCAGTAGATGTGTTTGCTGGGGTCTCGCTTTCCAAGCTGAGCATACACAACAATTATTTCATGTACCTTCCAGTGGCAGGGGTGCTGGACCAGCTCACCTCCATCACCCAGATCGATCTGCATGGCAACCCATGGGACTGTACTTGCCCTATCGTGCCTTTCAAACAGTGGGCAGAGATGCTGCGCCCCAAGGTGATTATGAGTGACCTGAGGTGTGAGTCCCCCGAAGATTTCTTCAAGGAGGATTTCGAGTCTCTCTCCAACGACGTTATTTGCCCTCAGTTAAAAATCTCACCCACATTAACTTCTACTAATAAAAACAGCACCGGCTTGACAGAGACAGGTACTCACTCCAACTCCTACTTGGAGACCAGCCGTGTCTCTATTTCGGTGCTAGTGCCAGGGCTCCTGCTGGTTTTTGTGACCTCTGCCTTCACGGTGGTTGGCATGCTGGTGTTCATCCTGAGGAACAGGAAGCGGTCCAAGAGGAGGGATGCCAACTCCTCTGCATCCGAAATCAACTCTTTGCAGACCGTCTGCGACTCGTCCTACTGGCACAACGGGCCCTACAGTGCTGACGGGGCCCACAGGGTTTACGACTGCGGCTCACACTCGCTCTCGGACTGAGGCGGCGGGCGGGACGGGAGCGGCCTCCACCCGGGACCGGGACCGGCCCTTCGCTCTCTGCGTGTGGGGAGGCAGCGCCATCCGGGGACTCCTCTGCACCTCAGCGACCTCCGGTGGGAAACAGCAGAACACACGCACGCCTCCCGCCCCCAAAAAACCATGGCAAGCACCGAGGCCCTGTGAGCGGCGGGGGCAGCCCGACGTTGAGGCGCAGCCGCGCAGCTCCGTGCATCCCGGCGCGGTGGGAGTATCCCCCGCCCCTGAGCTGCTAGGGCAGCAACGGACAAGAGAGGACCCTTTTCCTTTGGCTCCGGCTGGGCGAAACACGACTCCCGGTTATGCTGGACTTTTGTTCTGTTGTGTTGGGGTTTGTTTTGCTTCTTTTTGTCCTCTTCTCGTGTGGACCGAGCCCTCTCCGAGAGGCCGGGAAGAGGAGGGGGGCGGAGGAAAGGCTGGCGTCGGCCTCCTCCTGACAGCAAAGCAGGAGTGGAAAGTTGCACGAAGGCATGAATGTAATGTAAATAAATGACTCCGAAACAAACAGACAAATGGACACACACGAAAAAAAAAAAAAAAAAAAAAAAGTGCTGCATGGCTCGCATGGATACAACGCACCCCAGGGACGCTCCAGCCTCCGACTGGAAGCAGCGTCTAGTTCACACCATCATCCCTCTTACCTGATAAGTCCCTTCGTATCAAACCTTCTATATAAGAAATACAGTATAATAAAAAGTGCCATTTCGCCATTTTTGTGTGATCAATAGGCAGTAGAGATCGTACTTTTACCGTGGAAGACAATGTAAAGGTTTTATTTAAGACATAGTTGCATGGATATTCTCATTGGATTTTTTTTGTTATTTTTTTATTTTATTTTTTGAGGCAGGAATTACTTTGCTGGGACAGATTTGCTTTGTTGACGCTGGGTTGTGTTTTGGTTTTCGGGAGGGAGGAGGGGAGGCTTTGGTTTTGTTTTCTCTCTCTTTCAATATACATATTCAGTATTGCCTTTCCATCTGAATGTAAAAATTAGTACCCTTGATTTCTATTATGGTAACAGTGTAAACATACAAAGAAAAAATCCAAGGCAGTTAAGCATGACCAATTAATGTCACTCTAGTGCTTAGGCTGCAAAGTTTAATGGTAGAAAATTCTGTGCTGTTGTAAATCTTACTATAACTTGAGGAAACCAGGACTGAGGAAGCAAGTGAAACTTACTAATTCTATTCGAGGATTTTATAATGGCATATTTTTTCAGTATTAAAGTGAAAATGTTTTCAACTCCGGGTCCTTACCATTTTTCCAGCATCAGTTCTTTGTAAGTGGGTTATTTGGGTTTAGGGGACAGAGCCTCCTTTCAGTGCTCTGTGTGTGTGTTTCTCTCCCTCCCTCTCTCTTTCCCTCTTTTCCCCTCTTTCTCTCATTCATTCACGCGCAGAGGCACAAACATCCTTCCCTCACCCCTTCCCCACTGTAAATAACACACAGAAGTTTCCTGCCTCCGCCCCTCTTCCTTGCCTTTTCCTCTTTTTTTTTTTTCCTTTTTTCTTAATATGTAATGAGGTAGTGAATCCCTTTATTAACACTGATGTCGCTGCCTCTTCTGCACACACTGCAGATATATTAAGGATGTTAGTGGGAATTTGATTTAATTGACTCTGCCTAGCTCGGTTTCACTAAACCGGAGCCGGATTTCAGCTCTCAGCAGCAGCACTTGGGGCCCGCAGGCAGCTTGTGGTGCTGCCGGCAAGGCGGGGCTGCTGTGGGAGGCCGGGCTGCAGTAGCTGCTCCAAGTGGGAAAACTAATTAGCAAAGGGACTTTACCATCCCTGCTCTGGCTAGCTGCACCCTTTGATATTAAATGCTGGGAAAATAAAAAATCCCACACGGCGCAGTGCTGCAGCTGGATTTCAGGCAGCTCTTATCTGATCCCGTTGCTGTGTAGGAAAGTGCCCCTAAACTCAGTAAAACCTGTAAAGGCAAAAGTCCCTGCAAAGCACTTGTAACTCACAGCTCAAATCCCAGTGGAGACATGGAGAATTTCAGTCACGTTGCTTCTGGCTTCCTCCAGGCAGAGAACCCTTTTAAAGAGTAAAACACCGTAAGGGACTTGCTAAACTTCAAATATTCATACGGTTTGCTTTATAGAAAATGCCCACCTTTGGGATATGCGAAGAGAAAGCATACATACATGCACACACATTGCAATAGATACACTCTTGAAAACGAGGCAGAAGCCTGGTGCAGGGTGTTCATGAAGGAACATGGGGAACAGATCATTTATCCAGAATTCTTCATCACTGCCTGCAGCCTCCTGGAAAATACCTTGATGTAAAATACCTTGTGTAGCTCTGAAAACTGGATGTCCTGCTTGATTATACAAACTGCCCGTATTTGAAGGCCCTTCTTTATCCCCTCTTGCTTCTTTGTTAGGCTGATTGTTCTAAAGGACATTCTGTGTAACACAAAGTGATGGCAGTAGAGGCACTAGTTTGCCACTGTGCAAGCTACCAGATTGAGAAGAAAAAGAAAATGAATTTACATGTAAATCAGTATTTCTGTCCTCAATAGGCCACGAACGTTATCTTAGGCACAGTCCAAAAAAACATTGAAGAATAATCCAGTGCACCCCTACATGACTACCTGTTTTTCTGCCTTCTCCACAACGTTGTGGTGATAAAATACAAGAACTGAGAGCATCAAAGACACATCCCATGCTAAAAAAATATAGTTATGCAAAAGATATAGTGAATTAAACATGTCAAATCAATGCCTGAGATCAGATACGCATGCATTCCAGAGAATATAATGATAAATATATGCAATTTTGATTTGTCATCATGGAGAAGTAGAATAAACTTGTAACTTTACTCATTTACTTTCCTTAAAGTTCTAGTTCATTGGCACAATTAAACAGAAATGTTAGTTCAATTGAAGTGTTGAAGATGTGCATTTTTCACCCAGTTTCTAGGTTCGGGCAAATAACAAAACAACCCTTTCTCCTTCTATGTCATTTTCTGATTTTAGCATTCACATGATTCTTTCTTCCATCTTGCAGACACTCACCCTTAAAACACATAGATCACCTAACTCTCTGAGATGATAGAATAATTGCCAGGCTTTGAATGATGATGCTTATCTTGTTTGCACGTTTAGCACTTCCAAGGTTATTTTCATCAAAACAAAACACTCAACCAAAAAGAAAAACAAGATGAAGAAAGGGTATGATTGAGGATGCATTCAAGGAGAGTGGAGTGCAAATATGTTAAATATGTTTAGGTGTACTGCATTAACAACAATAACAAAAAGAATTAAATGTTTTATTCATTTTGATAATGCCTGACTGTGTGGTATACTTCTAACATTGGAAGCCTATATAACAGACATGTGTCAAAACGTGTATTTTTTTCCTGTTAACTTCAAAGAATCTCATACCTTCAGGCATAATATATATCACAACAAGTTATTTCTTAATTATTTCTTAATCATCACAGTAAGAGATTTCTGTTGTTTTAGAAAGGACAGACAGGAAAGGAACAGATATCTTGTTTAGTTAATTAAAAAAGTATTTTTTTTCTGCAAACACTTCAACTAAGAATAGCGTAGTTTAAACTGTTGCCATAGAAATAGATGACTGTACGCCTGGTAGCCTCTTGCATGCCATTGCAGAAGACTGAATGGAACTGTAGGAGCAACCTGATAAAATTTTAAATTAATACTCGTAGGTGATATGTACAGTTGGAACTGCACAGGAATGCATTATTATACTGCTTTACTGAATTTATTGGCTTTGCCTGATAATTTTATGACTTCACTGCAGTTGCATTCATTGAAGTTGCATTGAAAATACTATTTCGGATCTGCTTGCAAACTAAAGTGATGGAAACTTTTTGTTTGTTTGTTTTTTAACAAGAGTGGTGTCAGATTTTATCTGATGGAGAAGAAAAGATTTTGTGTACTAGTCTTCAAGTGGGTAGAACAGACATTAACTACAAAAGGTGAACTTTTCACACCTTCTTAAACTATTGGCAAAACTCATTAGGTGAAACGGCAGTACGAACCTGCAAATAGCCCCTCCTTCCCAGCAGAATAATCGTCTTTAGCTTCCGTTACCCATGAGAAGTTTTGTAGGTTTCCCAGAAATGAAAGTCTCCTAAATCAAATAGTTCTTAATAAAGAGGCAACCCCTTTCTCTTTGTATGTTTGTCAGTGGTTTGTTCAGTTGCAAAACAGAGTAGGATTTTGAAAGGGAGTTTAGTGTAGCTGTTTATACTATTTGAGTCATTCGTAACTGATTTGGCTACATTTTTATAGAGGTGTGATTGAAAATGAGAATACTTAGATGAGTATGGACTTCAGTAGGTAGATCCTTTTGTATTTAAAAAAGTTTCCATAGGTATATACGTGAAGTAGGACAATGTCAGTGGCTGTATGTTATGCCATGTGATTTTGCCGTTGAAATTTGTGGGAATTCTTTGTGATTTATGGTACAGAAATTTCCAGGCAATGAGCAGCAGTACCTCTGAGCTTGCTGCTGCATAAGTTTTGGGTTTCTGTTTTGTTTTGTTTTGTTTTTTAATTTGGGAACAAGTCAGAAAGTGAAGAATTAATGGTTTGTGTTGATAAGCTACAGTTGCCCTAAAATCACCCATATATTTGTATAATCTGATTAAAATATATAATGTATAATCTGTTTAAATGGTATTAGGAGTATGGACATGGCCAATCAAAATCGCAAGAATCTCTGACTTCAGCTTTTTTCCAGACAGAGGGATATTAGCACTAGAAAAAATGTGGACTAGAAAATGTTGCAAGTATTGTGTTATATTACATGATATTCATTATGATTATGTTTGACAATGACACCTTAATGGGTTAACTTGTGACAAAAGATGATATTCAACATAATTGTCCAAGAGTTTTAGGAACTTTTGTGATATTATCTCATAGGTGGAGAAATATAAATGAGATCCATCAGTCTTAGTTGTCAAGATTAATTACCAGGTCAATAGACATTGATAAGGAGAAAACTCCAGGAACAAACTTGCCAACAGTTTTCAAGATGACAAGCAGGTATTCTTTATTGCGGCGCCGGGAGACACAGGGGATAGCTCCTCCTAACGTGTGTCTCTCCATTGACACACAAGCCGTCCTTTTATAGCCGCTGGGCATACATACATTTTCATGAGGCTACATATGGATTACATAATTTTCCAGAAAGTTCCCCGCATGTGTACAGAATTGTGGTGGTGGTCTCTGAGGGTCGTTTACTTCTTCCAACAATCTTCATCACTTCTGGCAGCCTTTGAAGCATGCGCAGTAGATGCTCATACCAGTTTAATTGGTTTGTTAACACCAGAGACATAATAATCCTCCTATCCTCCTACTTATCAGTTAGTTTAACTGTAGCCCACCCTGGACACCTGCGGTTCCCAGATACTCCTTATCCCTGTGTCCTGTTCTTCTAGACTGTTTTTCTTAAACTATGTCACAACTATAACAACTATAACGATTTATCTTGTGACAATTCTCAGTATGTTCTCTAGCTGTACTCTATTTTTTTTCTCTATGTATCATGCACCTCAGTAATTTTCCATTGCTACTGTTACAAAGCCATCAAACTTAACATTACTTAAAACTAATTCTAAAGGTTTCTATATTCCATTTTGTGATTTTGTGCCCCCTTGTTTCAACATATTGTCATGCATGGTTGAATTTACCACCTAAAGTTTCTGAATCAATTTCTGTGTGCATTTCTTAAATACATTCTTCAGTTCTGTGGGAGACAAACAAAGCTGGCAGAAATTAGGGAATAGCAGTCTCCTGCATCAGGCACTTGAAGGCTAAGACTGGAAATTCATAGCAGAGGAAAGAATGGAGAGAAACAGCACATTATAGAAGATGCTAAGTTGACTTTAAGTGAATGACCACCAGTTGAGTACCATTGGTTTAGTGGTATCTGTGGTACAAAGTGTTCTCACATGTGCCCCATAGAAATATCAGCACCATCAGAACTCCTTCTTTATCCTTCTCCCTTTCTGTTAGTTTGCAAGATTGCCCTTTCTCATCCCCGTCAGATAGTTTCCAGCCACTCTAGTGGAATAAATTCTCTTAGCTATTAATGTATTTTATTGATATCATGAATGTTCAGACAGACCCCTTAAGCTTTGGTGTCAAACCATGTCTAAGCTTGGGTTGTCATGCTTGGTTTGTGTTCTTTATCAGTCCTGAAACAACCACAACTCCCTTGCAAGTGGGAAGCTCTGCAAACCAGGTGCAATAAAATGGGACTTGAGGAAAACAAAGAAATGGGAAGATAATGTTTCTCCCTTTAAGTGGGAGTTCAAATAGTACAGATGGGCTGGGAAGCCACAATGAAAACTTTATAGATTGTTAGAAAATGTAATATAGAACAGCTATGAAGAAATTAAGAAGCAGTATAGTCTGTTGAAAAAAAAATGGGGGGGAATGTGCCTTTTTTTCTGGATGACTATGAAACATAGAGTGTAGGTGGTATTTTTGTCACCTAGCTTGATGAGCTTTAATGAGCTGCCCTAGCACAAGCCAGTAGTGCCCTAAGAGGTGTACTAGAGTATCTGATATAGAGTATCTGAGATAGTGTATCCCTGTATGAGGCTGGTCAATACAAAATAAGGACTAAGACACATTCATATATTACTGGACTGGCAGCTGGAGCCTAGGTTGGTTACATTAGGGTAGCTGAAATAGGAGTAGACAGACATGTGGGAATAACTAAATTGAATTCTGAACCTACACTAAGAGGTTGTTGGTTCAGTTTACACTTAGTCCACAGAAGTAGGTTGAATTACTTGGTATCTTGGTACTTGATCTGTCTGAATGGTGCTGACAGAAAAAACTCAAGGATTGTGAGACATATGGGCAACTGGTGCCCAGGTAAGATACTTAAAATACCACAAATCGCACTTCATGTCTCTGAATGGGCAGAGGGATTGAATCCTAAATGTAACTCAGCTACATACACCTGCATTGCATATAATTAAATGCAAGTCAGAGCTAAATTAAATCCTTGAAATTATATATATATATGTATATATAAAGATATCAGAGATGGTTAGCAGAGACATGACAACTGGTTTTTAAAGAATTGTTCTTAATATTTAGAGGGGATCAATTAGGTCAGATGTACCCCACATACTTTTTCCATCTGTTTTCCTGATTTGGATTTTATTTTTATCTTTTCAAATTGCTAGGACTTTGATTTGGGAATTGCATCCTAATGGTTGCTTTTGGATGGGAATCCTATTTCAGACGATGCCTTTAGAAAATACCGTAGTACATAATAACTATAATGGAAACATCATAAAGTAATAGAAGCATCAGGAAACAAAATTGTAACAACAAAAACATCCTGACAGTTATTGCTGCTACCATAATAGTAAATAACAGGTTCTTGGGTCAAGCTTGAAATATAAATGAGGAACACAATACTCCAGGGTTGTAGTCATTACTGAAGTCATTAAGATGATCACAATGAGACATGAATACTAGCAAGGGATGAGAAAATACACTGGAAAGTGTTTCAGAAAAAAAAAAATCTGGTTTATGAAAAGAAAGTGATTTTTCACAGAAGGATTGAAAAGGAAAATATATAATTTAATTATGGACGAACACTAACAACCTATTCATATGAGATGTCTTACAGGGAAGACATATGGTAGCAAAGATTTAAATACAGGATGTAGAATATGTGGCTAGACCCCAGAGACTGTTTCTCATATAGTAACTAGATGTATCAAGTTGCTCAGGATAAATACAGCACAACAAAGTTGGTGTTATTGTGTACTGGGCACTCCACAAGCAATATAGACTTTAAAAAAAAATGTTAGACTGGGTACAAATGGAGAGAACGAAAGCATAAATGTAGTGTAAGATTTTTTCCATTGTTGTAGTTTGGGAAGCAAATGTTTCAAAATTACTTACTGTGGTTTTAAAGTTTATTTATCAGGTGTCTTTATTGTTGAATTTTCTCTGTTTTAGTTAACATGGTAAGAAAATATTGATAAACAGGATCTATGTTTTCAAAATGTAAACCTAGCACTAACTCTCTGGCATGTGGTGAAGATCATCATAGTTGGAAAAAAAAGTGTGTGAATGAAAAGATGATCCTTTCCTGGAAATATTTTTCAAAAAGCTAGGTCCATGGGTACTTCCAAACCGCTGAAAGAGAAACAATTTTCTAAATTTTGGGATGCATTTTCACTATTGCAATAATCTTAGATCCCTATCAGAAATTTTGTTCTTCCTTATGACATTAGGTGTGGCAGAGAATAATATTATTAATAGTAAAATAATAATGTTACCTTTCATGCTTAAGGGTTATATATTTTCTTCCTATAGTAAATTAAGATGCACATATCATATAGGGAGAAAGCACCCAAACCTGTTATCTCTTGGTCCTTTTCTTATTTTATCTTTTTTTCTCCCCTTTGTTTTTTTCATGCTTTCATTTAGGTATACATACTTTTGAATGTAAAAGCATGATGCACAGACAAAATATGACAGTGTAAGAGTGAACAAGAATGCACTAAATACAGTGCTAGCCCCTGTAGATTTGCTGAAATTAGTCAGGAAGAAGAGCCACAGGTCTGAACAGCAGAGTGAAAGATGTTAGTGGCATTGGCCAAAGATGCCCATGGGAACTGGAAGCCTTTGGGTTTTTGAAGGGTCTTTCTATGACTGTGCTGCTATTAATGAAAGATGATCTTAACTAACCGAATTTTTAATATAAGACAATAGTCCTCTGGAACGAAACACATGAAAGTGTATATTTAGGATAACGGTTAGACTGTTGATCTGGGCCTTATAATAAGGCGATATTGAAATTAAGCAGAGAAGGAATTGATTCTTACTACAGATTCATGAATTGCTGTCTGCCCAAAATTATTAGCTCAGTTGCAGACATATATAAATTAAATTAGGACCATTTGTGCTTTGAAAAATTCATGGTATTCATAAGTTACAATCTGAATTCTTCACCTCATTTTATATTGTACCTGAGCATCTCCATTATGTTATATGGACCAAACTAGGAATGAAATAAAAGTGAAGTAAAAAATGTTGTTAAAAAGATTTAAAAATAGGTTGTGCATTTTAAAAAATCAGTTTTGTCTACTAGTGTTACATCATGAACAACATACTGGTCAGATAACGTTGCAATATGGTTCATTTACATAGATTTTATCATTGCAGTTTGTTATTTGAAAGCAATACTTTTCTGATTATGAAGCAACTAGGTTACAATAAAGACATTTAATAAAGAAGGTTCAATTTAAGAAAATTGCTATGGAAGGGTTGATAGTACTGGTATTAACGGAGCTTTAATCATGCCTAGCATGATACAGAGAGCAAATGGCAATTATCAACGTATATGCTTCATCAGAACATATGTTTTTTTTAGACTAAATCCCATTCACAGAGAAGTTTGTCATTTTTCACTGAATTAACACTTTTTACCAAATGTCAGGGTATACTAAATTCAAAACCAATTATTCCTGTAGGAAGAAGAAAGTCAATTGCAAATCCATGCTCCATCTGGATTTTTGAGGATTCAGTCTTAATCTCTCATGTAGGACCAAATTGTCAAACAGTAGTGGAAGAAAGATAAAATTTAGAAAGTATTGTGTGACATAGATCCTTTTGCATTGGACTGAGTGGCCCATAACTCTATCCTGTTAAATTAATGAAACCAGAACCTGAGTCAACTTGAGCATTAGAGCTATAATTCATAATAGATAATCCGTAATGGAGAATCCTTACTGAATAATTGCTGTCTCATAACCTAGCTCTTTTTTTTTGGAGTTCCCTGCTAGCTCTTTCCAAGACCAAATTGCTGCAGAGGGGACTAGCTCTTGGCAATGTGAACATGAGCCCATTTGTACTTGGACTTTGAGCCTAGGATTTTATTCTACTTCTTGCCCATTTAGAAGTGTGAATATCCCCAGTGTATCTCCTGTGGGCTCAGCAATTGGCCCAGAGTCATTAATGGGCTTAAAACTTGTGGGCTTTTTGTTGTGTTTCCCACCCCCATTCCTGGTTTCTTGGGTTTGATTATGCAATTCCTTCTCAGAAATCCTGTAACCAGCTTCGATGTGCCTGCCTTTGGCTTTGACTGACATAGAATCACAGAATCATAGAATAGTTAGGGTAGGAAAGGACCTTAAGATCATCTAGTTCCAACCCCCCTGCCATGGGAAGGGACACCTCCCACTAAACCATGCCACCCAAGGCTCTGTCCAACCTGGCCCTGAACACCACCAGGGATGGACCATTCACAACTTCCCTGGGCAACACATTCCAGTGCCTCACCACCCTAACAGTAACAAATTTCTTCCTTATATCCAATCTAAACTTCCCCTGTTTAAGTTTTAACCCGTTACCCCTTGTCCTATCACTACAGTCCCTAATGAACATTGCCTGACTAGACAAGCAGGGAACAATATATCAATGAGAATCTTCATTTAATTAAACCAATAAAAAATAGGCATGATTTTTTTTTTGTCATGTAAGCTAATATTTTGCGTTAAAACTGCTAGAATATGTTAGCAGGGTTAATTTAAATTACTGTAGTTACGACCGATGGCATTCAGATATAAGCCTGTCCTCTTTGAACTAAGGGTGGACATTTGGGACTGGGTTTTAAAGAAAGTTTAAATATAATTTGAGTTGTGCATGCTTAAACAGTCTTTAAGGCATACTAGGGTACCTGAGATGCCTTAACTTATTTTCTTTTATGGACTGGCAGCTGGAGTCCAAGCAAGATACTTTAGCATACCTTAAGTGTTATGAGTGATTATTTTAAGGCATCTAAAGTGTTCCCTGGCTGAAATGCAACAGCTGTATTGTGAGCACATGGATTTCAACATCTCTGTCTGTAACTGAAATGCAGCTTCTAAGGTTAGGTGAGCTAAATCACAGCTAACCTATTTAACTTCCATATTGCTAAAGTTAAATGTGGTGAACCTCATGCTTCTGAATGACATCCTCAGGATGGGATTTTTACTTAAAAATAAGGCTACACACATATAAGAAGGCAGCCAGAGAATATTCTTCAAGTATTTTTTTAACTTGTCAAATCACAATTTGCTAATCTAAAACCAACATATAACAGATGATATGTATAATTGATTATCCTTGACAATGTTTGTTGTAACTTTAGGACACAGACAGGTGTATATTTGCTTGTAGAGTTTTTACACTGTATTAATGTTTAATGTTACAGTGCTTCCTATTGGAAAGTAAGATAACACCACCAGTAACAATAAAAAATGAGGCTTTTAATGAATTTTTTTTTTTTTTCTTTCCCCGCTTGTGTCCCTCTGTTGGCTTCAGGAGAACAGCCTCAATTTAGTACAATGCAAATGGGATCAGAATAAAACAAACAATATCAGCTAACTTATTTTCATGATATCATAGTATGTTTATTTATGAAATAAGTAAAAAATGCTTCATTAAATTTTGCACAATTTACTAACATCAGTCCAATAAAAAAATAATTAGTAAATACAGGAGAAAGATGAAAATAAGTAACCCTAACTACTTGTTAGAAAATTAGCCCTAATATTTAATTCAGTAGTTACTGAAAGTTAGAAGCCATGGACTTTGCTGCAGTATCTGAGTTTGTAGAATGAGTCTGAGTCTATGTAGAAACGGTAAAGCACACAGATCAATGTAACCCCAATTGACACTAATTGACAAACCAAAACGACAGTATTAGGGCAGAGGCCAAAAAATCAGATACTAAGGCTTTTCTTTTTTCTTTTTTCCTTTTTTTTTTCTTTATATGATGCACTGATTCTGACAAAAGATCTAAAATTTATGAAAACGTATATTACAGATTATATATATCAGATCAGTAGAAGTGGCTAATAAGGGGTTTTTTTTCATTAACTTCCAAAGCTGAGTTTCAGTATACTCATTCTGCTGAATTTCTTGCACTTGGAGCTTAGAGGCCTCCTGCTGAGCAAGTCACCCTTGGCTTTCTGCACAGTCAGTAAGGAGAAAGGGAAACTTTTAAGGGTTATATGACATTTTGGAATGCCAGGAGCATTTAACTGTAGACTAAGACACCAAATTTAGTTAAGTAGATACTGTCTTATGAGTGTAAACTGGGTGTGTAAATGCTCTTACAGTCATCAAAGGTCTAGTCAGTACAGTCAACAGGGAGTAGAAATGTTAGCTCAGTTTAAACAGACACTTAACACAGAACTCAGCTTTTAAATGCAGTATTATTTTGGTTTTCTGGGGTAGCCTGCCTGGCCTCTAGCTGCCACTCTAGAAGACTAGTTCTTTCACAGGTCCTGGGTCATACCTGCAAGCTCCGTGAGTGTCCTGGATGTCTGAGATATCCTAGGGCACCTCAGATGGCACCGGTTATTTATGGTTTTGCCAATAACAAGATTTTCATTGACTTCATGTGAAATGTAGATTCTTAATTTATGCTTGGAAGTCTTAATCTCTAAATAAGTCTTATCCATATTTAGAAGGAGATAAATCATGTTTTAAGGTTTTATTTCTTCCCAATGACTCTAACAGGAAACTAGGACACCTAGTCTAAATGTATATTTGCAACCATAAACAGCTGGGTTTCTCAAATTAATTCCACACTTTGAGTCTCACACTTGGACTATATATTTCTTTGCTGTAAAATAGAACACTTTCATTTACCTTCCTGATTGAATAGGATTCAGGTGTCTGGCCTCTCCATTTTTACTCTTCCCCCTTGTTGCACCAGCCAGCCCATCTGGAAAACATTGGCCCCACAATACATCTAAGCTCTCAGATCCCAAAGGAATCCTCCCTTACTTCAAAGAGCCCAACTCTGAGAGGAAAGGGTCATATTGATCACTGACATCTTTACTCCATATTTTTTGGGGAAAAGGGACAGGGAAAAGAGGAGGAAAAAGGTAGTTTTAGCTCTGAATACCTCAGGGATATTAAAAACATAAATGAAAATATGAAAATACATAGAAGTAGTTTCCTGTCTCAGGAATAGCTCATATATACAGAAATGTCATGTCAATTCCAAATAAATCCTGTTTATGGCTGATAATGAAAGTATGCTTTTCCTCCTTTCATATATCCATGTGCTATTCATTGCACAAAATTGCTTGCTATTACACAGAAATCCATGATGAAGAGAAGTTTGAACATTCCTCCTGAAAATAATGTTGAAGTTCTGAGATTTAGTGGCGATTTTGACAGACTTAAGCACAAATTATTAAAAGGAGTCAAAACTAATAAAAAAAAATTCCCTTGCATCATTTAGAAACAGATTGTAAAATCTATTTCTAAGTTAAAAATAACTATAAATATCTTTGATTTTATAGCAATTAACTATATGACCTGTTATCTTCAGTCAGGTTATAAGAAACAGAGTTAAAATGAGACTAAGTTTGCCTAAGTTACTTAGATTCAGAAGCATCAGTGATGGTTTTAAATAAAGTAAATGCTGTCATCTGCCTTCTGTTTCTCATGAGCAAGGCTGTATAACATAGCCACCATACATAATTCATAGGAAAAGATTTTGGAAAAAAAAATTCAACTTCCTAAAAGTCTTCATTGAAACAGAATGTTCATTTGGTGAGAAGTCTGACGAGGGTGAAACAGAATAAGGAATTTCATGCTGGATTTTTCACTACATTAGGCAGCCTGTGTGTGACAAACAAAACCAGCTCAAGTTTTCATCCTTAACTGACTCTGATTCCTTGCAAATTATGCATATGAACATAGTTCTGTAAGCAAGTTTTAATTATTTTTCATGTTATTATACTTCAAACCAGATATTGTACATGATGACTATGATCTTCAACACACTATCTTGCTCATCAGGTTCACTGTGTATTAAAATTTTCACTGAATTGCCCAACAGAATGGTAGACCAGTTTCAGGTCATTAACTTTTCTGTCATTTCTCCATCTATCAAAGTAAAGTTTCAAGCTTGAATTATATCATATTATTGTGTAACGAGCTATTTGTAAATGACTAGGTAGATCCTGGTGCAGCTTTGTAAATGACTAGGTAGATCCTGGTGCAGCTTTTTTAATCAAGTTCTATATTTTTAGCTGTTTCCCAGTATTTTGAAATAGTCACTTGGAAAATCAATTGCAACATGCAGATAAGTCTTAAAAAATACAAAGACTTTTGCCTTGTCAGTTCAACAGACATGATAATAATGCATTAGTGTAAAACCAGTGAGTTGCTTTAGAAAATGGGAATATTTGTTTTGTACTCAAAGTTTGAGCTGCTTCTGAGCTTTCAGACCTTATGCATAGGAAAAGCTAATTCAAAAGCAGTCTCACTTCAGTACATCTGTATTTTGATACCATATAATGGAAAATAAACTCAAACAGATGAGGATTTTCAATTCAAAAGCAGTAATAAGGTTAATAATAGAATGGAGGAAAATAAATAAATGACATTGTATTTAAGTTTAAAAAACCTAAAATGAATACTTTGCAAATTTCCAGGCACATAAAACAGGATTTAACTTCTTCCATAACCACTTTCTCCCTACTGATCTTTATATAAGAATGTTGTTAACATGCTTTTTGTGTATCACGCTCACTCCCACATATAAAATATGATAATCTGATTTTACTTTGATGCATAGTTCTGTAAACTGGCATTCAAATCAAGGAGTGTGAGACTCTCTAATAGTGGAGTTGACTTACGCTTATTTATGATATTATACAGTAAGGGAAAAATCAGCATAAATGAGGCCTAATCAAAGTTAATATTCTGTTTGCTTGGCCATGTTAATACTGTAGTCCTGTATTAGAATCATAGAATCATAGAATAGTTAGGGTTGGAAAGGACCTTAAGATCATCTAGTTCCAAACCCCCTGCCATGGGCAGGGACACCTCCTACTAAACCATGCCACCCAAGGATTTGTCCAACCTGGCCTTGAACACTGCCAGGGATGGAGCACTCACATCTTCCCTGGGCAACACATTCCAGTGCCTCACCACCCTCACAGTACAGAATTTCTTCCTTATATCCAATCTAAACTTCACCATTGCACATTCAAAAAATTCCGTGTATTCAGGCCAGTAATGCAGTAATGATGGGCAAATCTTTGGCCAGTATATTCTCTTCTTAATTCTCAGTATTGATTTATTTTAATATAATATTTAGAGCATATGTTTTGAGTTGGAGCCAGTGCAATTATGAATATTCTGGTTAGTGGAAAGAAGGGGTATGTTCATCAGAAACCTAGTTGCTTCCTATTTTGGGAACTGAATAACTAACTATATACCAGGAAGAAATCTTGTCCATGTTGATGTCAAGTGTGTAAGAAAACAAGTAAATTAGGACTCTAATGTACATACCTTACACCCTTTAAGAGACTTCAGGGTAGCTAAGAAATCTGTATAGTGATGGCAGATGTGACACAAGACTTATAAGAACCTCATATCCTTCTGGACAGAATGCTGAAGACCAGATACTGTGTTCTAGGACACCTAAAATGACACTGCTACCTATGTTAAAATACTTGAATAAGAAGGACATGCTGACACTATCAGCTTTTTCAAGATTCCTGTCTCAAGTCCCTGAACCTCAAGGCAGGAACTGGGGGAGAAAAGTACTTCCACCACAGGAGAAGGTCCCGTTTGAGAACACCTGAGGAATATGAATACATACAAGTCCACAGGCTCACAGGCTCCAATGCATGCCAGAGCTCTGAGAGAATTTGATGATGAAGTTGCCAAGCCTCTCTCCATCTTATTTCAGCATTCATGGCATTCAAGCAAAATCCCCACTCAATAGAAAAAGGGAAACATTGCACCCATTTTTAAAATGTGTAAAAATGAACATTCCTGAGAACTACAGATGGCCTTCTGTGCTTGCTAAGATCATGAAGCACATCTTCCTGGAAGCTAAGTTGAAACATACAGAAGACGGGGGGGGGGGGGGGGGGGGGGGGGGGGGTGGGGCGGGTGTGATTAGACAGCAAAGGCGACTTTATCAAGGGCAAATAATGCCTGAGCAGCGTTAATGGCCTTCAACAATGGAGTGACTGCATCAAAGAACAAGGAGAGAACTACTGTCATCATCTGCCAGTACTTCTGTAAAGCCTTTGATATGGTCTCCCATAACATCCTTGACACTAAATTGGAGAGGTTTGGGTTTGACGAATGGGCTGTGAGATGCATAAGGAATTGGCTGGGAGGCCATGTCCAAAGAGTTACAGTTAATGATTCAGCATCAAAGTGGAAACCAATAATAAGTAGTGTCTCTCAAGGGTCCATACTGGGGCCAATATTATTTACTATCTTCAGCAATGACATAGTGGGATGAAGTGCACCCTCAGCAAGTCTGCAAGCGTTCATACTCTTGCATCAGTGTTCATACTCTTGAAGAAAGGGATGTCATCCAGCGAGACCTTCAGGAATGAATTTACGCAAACCTCATGAAAGACATCCCTCTGGTCAATAAAGAACAAGAGAGATATTGACAAAGGCTGATTTTACTAGAGGTGAAATATTAAGTAGAAGCGCCTAATATTAGCCTGGATGACTCTATGACTTGATATTTAAAAGCTTAGAATTTTCTGTTTAATTTTAACTTTTTTTCTTTTTCTTTTAGAAACGCCATCTTCTTTTACCCTTACTGAAACATGTATGTGTAGGGATTAAATTATTTTGACAGTTAGGGTCCACTCAGAAATATACTTCTGAAAGTGAAACACTGAGGACTCATTTTTTGAAAGAGTTGGGTCTCGATTTTCAGTGTTGCCTGCATAGAATTTGTAATATGTTGAATTTTTCACTGACAGCAAGAGCTCTTTTGCCTTTTATTAAAATTTTGTCTTTGTAAATTTTTGGTTATACAAAATAATTTTTCAAGCTGATGTATTTTCTGTATATTTCTATGCTTTTATTTCCAGACTGTTTTCATTCATTAGCTAGATTTGGCATATTTCAGTGTAAAACAACTTATATCATGCATATTTATATACATGCATACATATATACATACACACCATATATATATTGTTTGATTGATGGCTTGGCTTTGTGATAGGATATACATATATATATATATACACACACACATACACATATTCTAAGAATGAAGACCCTAGGCCCACTGTTCGAGACAGATGGTTCGAGAAGATGGTTGGAGAAGATGGTTCGATACCATCTTAAGAACCTGAATGTACACAAGTCCATGGGACCTGAGGAAATCCATCCGCAGGTCCTGAAGGAACTGGCAAATGAAGTTCCTAAGCCACTGGTGAGACAAGGAGGCACAAAAGTACAAAATGTAATCAGTTCTAAGTAATGCTAAGTTTGATGGTTTTGTAATAGAAAATAAATGCTGTGCTTGAAGGTTGTTGACATAGTTTCAGGTCCTCAGGACCTTAGCACAAAAGGTGTGAGAAAAGCATAATAGAAAAACAGGGCCTGGGGAGTATCTGGGTCTAGCAGATGTCTGGATGAGAGCAGTTAAACTAACTGATAAGTAGAAGGGCAGGATGATTGCTATGTCTGTAGTGTTAATTAAGCTTGTTGGGAAAAATAAACAACCCTTAAATACCACCACATTTTTGCATGCATGATGAAAACATTTTGGAAAATGATGTAATATGCTCAGTGACCATGTAAGGATGACCTGTATAGCAATTCGGGGACACACGTTAGGAGGAGCTATCTCCTGTGTCTCCTGGCTCCACAATAAAGAATACCTGCGTGTCAACTTCAAACTCTGTTGGCGAGCTTGTTCCTGGAGTTTTCTCCGAATCACTGGCCATCATATTTGAAAAATTATGGCAGTCAGGTGAAGTTCCCAATGATTGGAAAAGGGCAATATAACCCCCATTTTCAAGAAGGGGAAAATGGATGATCCGGGGAATTACAGACCAGTCAGTCTCACCTCTGTGCCTAGCAAAATCTTGGAGCAGATTCTCCTGGAAAACATGCAAAGGCACATGAAAAACAACAAGGTACTTGGTGACAGCCAGCATGGCTTCAATAAGAGGAAATCCTGCCTGACCAATTTGGTGGCCTTCTATGATGGGGCTACAGAACTGATGGACAGGGGTACAGCAGCTGATGTCATCTACCTGGACTTATGCTAAGCATTCAACACTGTCCCACACAACATCCTTGTCTCTAAATTGGAGAGACATCAATTTGATGGATGGAGCACTCGGTGGATAACGAACTGTCTGGATGGCTGCACACAAAGAGTTGTTGTCAATGGCTCAATGTCCAGCTGGAGACCAGTAACGAGTGGTGTCCCTCAGGGATCGGTGCTGGGACGGGTATTGTTCAACATCTTCGTCGCTGACATGGACAGTGGGATTGAGTGTGCCCTCAGCAAGCTTGCTGATGACACCAAGCTGGGTGGTTCAGTTGATACGCTGGAGGGAAGGGATGCCATCCCGAGGGACCTTGACAGGCTTGTGAGGTGGGCTGATGCCAACCTCATGAAGTTTAACCATGCCAGGTGCAAGGTCCTACACCTGGGTCGGAGCAATCCCAGGCACAGCTACAGGTTGGGCAGAGAAGAGATTCAAAGCAGCCCTGCAGAGAAGGACTTGGGGGTGTTGGTTGATGAAAAAATGAACATGAGCCGGCTTCAGTGTGTGCTTGCAGCCCAGAAAGCCAACCGTGTCCTGGGCTGCATCGAAAGGAACATGACCAGCAGGTCGAAGGAGGTGATCCTGCCCCTCTACTCTGCACTTGTCAGACCCCACCTGGAGTATTGTGTGAAGTTCTGGTGTCCTCAACATAAAAAGGACATGGAACTGTTGGAACAAGTCCAGAGAAAGGCCACAAGGATGATCAGGGGCTGGAGCACCTCCCATATGAAGACAGGCTGAGAAAGTTGGGGCTGTTCAGCCTGGAGAAGGCTGCCTGGAGAGGAGAAGGCTGCCTGGGGACTTCATAGCAGCCTTCCAGTATCTGAAGGGGGCCTATAGAAATGCTGGGGAGGGACTATTCATTAGGGACTGTAGTGATAGGACAAGGGGTAGTGAGTTAAAACTTAAACAGGGAAGTTTAGACTGGATATTAAGAGGAAGTTCTTTACTGTAAGGGTAGTGAGACACTGGAATGGGTTGCCTAGGGAAGTTGTGAATGCTCCATCCCTGGCAGTGTTCAAGGCCATGCTGGACAGAGCCTTGGGTGGAATGGTTTAGTGGGAGGTGTCCCTGCCCATGGTAGGCTGGTTGGAAATAGATGGGTGGCATGGTTTACTGGGAGGTGTCCCTGCCCATGGCAGGGGGGTTAGAACTAGATGACCTTAAGGTCTTTTCCAACCCTAACTGTTCTATTATTCTATATACTTCTGTGTGTTTGTAATGTGCATATCAGTTCTTAATATTTTTATACTCTGGTTTATCTTATTTAGGATAGATTTAAAGGCACATATAAGACAGGCAGAGACATTAATTCTCATAGTATTTCTTTTCAAAGTATGCAGAAGCTATCTCAAACAAAAAGAATCTTTCTAAATTTCAGTGAAGTTCTTAAAAGAGTTTATGCACAAATCTTGAAAGCCAGGTTCTGTGTTTATTCTGCAGTCTTTCAAAGGCATTTCACTTGTATAGTGTGAGGCATTTCAGATTGTAGAGTGTAGTCTTTTTCTGAAAAGGTGAATCAAATTCTCCTTTTAAGAAACTACTGAAATAGGAGTTGTCATAAATATCTCTCTTTCCTTCCTTCCTTCCTTCCTTCCTACCAGAGTGAAGGGGAATACTGGCAAGATAGAGCATACTCTGCTGTGTGGGGCTCATGAAACCAGAAGTTACCTTTTCCATGTAAGAGTTTGGGAGAAGAGGGGAAAAGACAAGGCTAACTATTTATGTATCCTACTTCAAAGGTGTTTGAAAGAAGTAAAATTACCTGTGAATGTTTCTCGGATACTTAAACACTTCTGTTTGTACTTTTGAAAGCATAAAAAAAATGAGATCTTATTTAATTCTGTGTGATCAAGATTAGTTCCTAAATTTAATCAGATAAAGAGAATAGTATCTCACATGATGGGAAAAAAAGAGAGCATAACAGCATTTTTGTGGTATTGTGAATATTCCAGTTAGAAAAACTATGTGTTATTACTAGGAAACTTTAGTATAAAATAATTTAATACTAATTGGTATACTACTTAACTATCAATTTTTAATGAGGCATTATTATAAAATACTAAAAATAAAAATGTTGAAAAGTAGAAATATTATGTTTTCATCTTGTCTATAACATGCCTTATTAAACCACAGAAATCACAGATGAGAAGACAGGCAGCTACAGATGCCTGTACAGATAATCAGTATATTTGTACAGACTACAGAAAAAAAATAAAACAAAAAAAAAATTAAAGGGGAATGTTTAGCCCTCACAAAAAGAAAAATCCATTTAAGCTTGTGAATTCTTTCTTGATTATATGTTTGGCTCTGGGAATGAAAGCAAAGCAATGGATTTTTGTGAGAGCTTTTAAAAATAAGCTAGATTTGTAGCACAAGAAGCCATAAGGTATTTGTACAGAAGGAAGAGAATGGTTCTCATTAATTCACCAGGGATATACATGGAGTAAAGTTTCTATAGCGTGTGACAAATTTATTCCAGAGAACTGAGGGTTTTTACAGAAGTGGTGTCTGTCTGTCTGCCTATCTTTACCTGTTGGTTTTTACTGGGCTAGTCTACTTCCTTATTGCTGTTCACTAGACATTACTCAGTGCAATGGGCTGGTATATTCTAATATGCCATGTCATCTCTTGAAAGAGATGTAGCATTTCCTCGTGGACACAAAAGGGATAGAATAGCAGTATATCTGGAAAAATATCCATGTTGATACTTCTAAATATTTAAACAAGTTCTCTCAAGGTACTAGTCTAGTGATGAATAAACAAAAGAAGGAAGTTAGAGCAAATGTAGGATTTCAGGATTTCACCTTCATTTGACACATTTTTTTATTTCTTAATTTGCATATTTGAAGCAGTAAGATACTTTGAAAAAGGTGATAACGCTAGAACTTGGGTAACTTCATCCATATTACTGTTTTCAACGTTTCCACTGTCTCAAGTAAACAGACATATTTTTCATTTTAATTCAAGGTGCTTGCCCCAGAAAGCTTTTCTCCAGGCTAAAGCATGGTGTATGTTTCACTGCTAAGCAAAAAATTTAACACAGAAAAGCATTAATTTTTATTTTACAGACTTGCAAACATAAGGGAAGATTACATTTTCAGATGGATTTCTGAATTCAACTAACCAAAGAGCTTCACTTTATAATATGGATTATAAATTGTTCTGGCAATTAATCTATAATGTGACTAATCCTTTTTATTATCTTAATAAAAAATAAAATATGTTTCACATCCTCAGTGAAAAAGCATTTCAGGAGTTTTTAGCACAGGACCTCAGCAGCTCATGTGCATTCTCCTACACTTATCTACAAGTTAATACCTTGATCTTGCAACAAATGTCATGCAGGCAGAACATGGCTTTTAATCCCTCAGTATAACTGAAAACTTACATCTATGAGGTCTTATTTTAAAAGCAAGTGCTTTATTTGACTGCCTTTAACAGTGAGGAAGTAAGAAGGAAAAAAAATATAATACCCCAAACTGCACAGCTATGAAATCTTGATTGATACAGGCAATCTTCATTTTTTGTTAGGCAGAAACACTTGTCAAGAAAAGGAAGTGAGCTTTGTTGGCACACAGATAGGTAAACTTTTTTTTCACAGGTAGATTGCTGAATTGAAGCTAACCAAATAATAATAGAAGCCATGGTGTTGATATAAATATTGCTTAAAAAAAGTAAAAAGGTGTCTGTGATTGTGACTGTAAGTGAAAATGAGCAGATACTGGCTTTGCTAGCTACTAAATGTACCTCTTAAAAAAACTGTGGTAAAACTGTGGACACCTTACAGCTGAATATGGATGGTATTTCTATAAGAATGCAGAGCTTTTCTTAGAATAATCAAATGTCTTTCCAAAATTGCAACACAGTAAAATACTTTTTCATACTTTGGTTTATATTTACATTTGAATTCTTTAATAAGTAATTGAACAACTTTGCTTCTTTGGTTAAAAAGTATCCCTGCTGGGAGTAAGCTTAAATAATGACTTACATGCTGTTTTCGCTACCATACAAGAAGAATATTCTACAAGTAACTTTTGCCAAGAACTGAAATATTTTTTTCTGGGTCAAAAATTTTTTTTTTTTTAAATTTATTTTTTAGCAATGAGAAAACGCAGATGCACATACTTCAACAAGCAGATCTACTTTCAGAACATTTGGTGAACCAAGTTTTGTGAGAAAACTCCGTTATTTTATTTTCAGTCCACATTTTATTGGTATGTAACAAATAGTTAATATGTTGTGCTTTCTTTATTAGCTTCAGATCATCAAAACACCAAAATGAAAAAGTTTACAGATATATTTTCCATTGTCAAGATGTTGTGCTGCTAGATTTAAATACTCTATGTTATATGGTTAGGTTTATGTTAGGTTTAAATACCATCATAGAATCATAGAATAGTTAGGGTTGGAAAGGACCTCAAGATCATTTAGTTCCAACCGCCCTGCTGTGGGCAGGGACACCTCATACTAAACCATGTTACCCAAGGCTCTGTTCAACCTGGCCTTGAACACTGCCAGGGATGGAGTGTTCACAGCTTCCCTGGGCAACCCATTCCAGTGCCTCACCACTGTAACAGTAAATCGTATCAAATGTTCCTTAGTACACAAGTCAACAAGCCTATTTGTAATTTAATTCCATTTTGTAATCAGTATATTACCCAAAAATACTTACCTTTAAACATTTGCCCTAACATTGCTATAGCCTGAATCTTGCACCATGAAAAATTGTATGATTTATTAATCAGATAATTTACAAGTTATTTTTTAGGCATTTGTCTAAGTTCAAACTTCTTTAATACTCTGCAACTACTATCTGCTAATGCTTCTGAATGAATAGGTTTAATTTGACACAGTTGAGTTGCAGAGTTTATATACTTGTAGTAAATATGTCACCTGAAGCTTAAAATCTTTTCATATACCATCATTTCTTCTTCTACTGTCCATACCATTTGTAAATGTAATTAATTTACTTTGTTCACAGAAGAATCTTGAAATATGATGAATAAATCATATATTTATGTGCTGATAGCACAATGTTTCTCCAGCTAGCTGAAGCTTGTACATTTTTTCCATTCAGCTTTATGCCAAATTACAGAAATAGAAATGAATTGAAAAAGGGCTTCCCCCCCCCCCCCAAATATATTTTTCCTTCATTGGAAAATATTATTTTTCCCTTTTTACCTGTACCATATTCCCTTTCAGAATGATTTTATAGTTTGATGAGTCCTTGTTATGCTTAGCTGGAATATCCTTAGATATTTTCTAGGGCTTGGTTTCATGAACTTTTTAATCCGCATTTTAGATATACTGTCAAAATGAAACTTCTAGGTTTTAGAATCTGATGCATCTTTCTAGACAGTGATGACACTCTGGTATCTCCAATATTTAATGTATTTGCAACACTTAATCGTAAGTCTAATTTCTAACATAGAAATTTAGATAAACTTTGATTCAATATGAGAGACAGTCAGATGTGACTGTTAGAAGGAAAGGGCTGTGAAATTTAATGGTTTATTTTGTTTTGATTTTTTTCCAGCAAACCTGGAATATTCCATTCACACAGGTGAAGAAACAAATATGCTTAGCTCTGCACCTAGAAAGCCTGTCATGTTGTCCATGAAATATAAGGAATGCAAAAGCTAAACATCTGTGGCTTGAAATAAACTGGTTTATGTCTCTTTACATTTCTCCAGCTGATGTCTGATATCCAGAAAGTGGCTCATTGTAAAAAATAATACAAATTTGAAATTAATACAATCATTTAAGTGCTGCCAATATCTTATTTGGCAAACGGGTTTGTATTAATGTTGTGAAGCAAGTCTAGAACATTCTGTACTAGGAGGAGGGGGTTGGAAATCCAGTCATTAGCAAGTCATTAAAAATGTAACTTGAAGTAAGTAGATTAGTTCCACAAAGCGAGTGCCACAAAACACCAAATTTGAGTCGTGCCATGAAAGTATGAGAAAGCAATGTCGTTTGTTTTTTAGCCCCCTTCTGAAGAAATCAAGAATTTACTCTAAGCTCCATCTCTGGCAGTGCTCAAGACCAGGTTGGACGAGGCCTTGGGTGATGTGATTTAGCGTGAGGTCGTCCTGCCCATGGCAGGGGGGTTGGAACTAGATGATCTAAAGGTCCTTTCCAACCCTAACCATTCTATGATTCTATGCAGTAAAAGGCAGGACAGGCCCAGTGAGGAGTTAAACCACAATTTGTCAAATAAAACAGTTATTATATGTATAGTATTTCATTATTTTTACATCTTCTCTGCTTATCTTCAGTCTCACTGTAACCTTGTATGGATTTTTACTGAGTCTTAGTGTACTGATTTTTATGAACACAATGGGGTTGATACACAAACAAAATTTAAATTTGGTGAATAGATACATGTCAAACTGGGAAGGTATAAAGTAAAAGATATATGCTGAAATGCTGCCCTCAAGGGAACCACTTCAGTGTTCCCCAGAGAAGTCAAATTTTGAGGAAAACACTGATAAAATTACCCATTATTAAGGGTTCAGAAATGAAAGGACTTGCTTTCCATTTTTAAAAATCTTGACAATTCAGATACGTAAAGAAGTGAGCAGCAATTGATACTCATTGACTGGGGACCTAGACAAAAATAATTCTCTTCAGAGGAAGTCTTGATCAGTCAACTTTAAGTAATTATGTAAATTTCACCTAAAACTTTACTTCCTTTCTTATTCCATCTTTAGGATCTTCTGTTCCTTATGTTGTCTTAGTCTTTTCCTTATATTTTTACCTTACTTCCTAATAGTTTCTTTTAATTTCAAACCCTAATTAGCTAAGCAATATTAAAATGGACATATTGAACAATATGTTAGGCTAAGAGATAGATAGAAAAACATCTTTCATTTAAAACATTACTACCTTCATGATAGGGAAAAGAATAGTCTCTCTTTCTTGATTAAGAGGCAGAATAATTCAGTTATCCACTGCTCGGCACGTCTGAAATGCCCTATCATAGTCTATGGGGGCCTCAGCAGGTCTTGTCTGTCAGCTCTGTAGATGCCTCCAGTTTGCACTTCCAGTGGTGTGGGATGCCTATGTGTTGGCTGTTGGGATATTAGGCGCCTATTTGATATGTAGCCATTTATAAGGTAACATCTAAATTTGTGCAATGGGAAAGCTGAATCCCAGGCTGAAAGATCTAATTCAACAGATATAAGGGAAAAGCTGTTTTACCTCCTTTACCTCAATTCTTAACATGAGGATCCATCCATGGGTTTTCAGCTGCTTGCAGAAAGTTAAGGGATAATCCAGCACACCTCTTTCTCCAGAATCTCTTTCTCTAAAGAAAGTAAGTGTACTTATATTATAGGGGTGTCAGAGTTTGGGTCATGAATAAAGAAGGCAAATGTTGTATGTCTTGGTCTGTGTCTGGTTTAGGAAGTTACCTAGCTAAAATGACATCTTAAAGAGTCTTTTCAGACATATACAGATGATGTTTGATGATAAAGTAAATATATATGAAAAATGTAGTACCTTTAAATACATTTTGAGTACATTTTAAGTGCATTTAAGATACTTGATTTTGTGTGACTGCATTATTCAGAGGAAAAAAATATTGTCCCTATTGCAAATTAGTGATACTAGAGATTTTAGGTCTATGTGATGAAATTTCACAGCTGAAGAAAAAGAGGAAAAGGCAGGATTTATCTAAAAATACATTGTTGTTTGTAAAAAAAAAGAAAAAAAAGCTTTCATGTGTTCAGTATAACTAGATTAGCAGCAGAGTTAAAACATATTGTAAGTTCAGAGAGATATTTAGATAAGTGTGCATGCATGCTTGCTCTTATTTTTGTATTAAAATGAGAACAAAGAGCAGAGAGAAGCCATAAAATGCCTGAGGCTCCCACATTATTATGAATTTAAGGAGAACAAAGTAGTCTGTTGAGGACACCTGTATTCGGCTTCTGTGCAGAACCATAACTCTTAAACATGGAAGAGAGAGTAGATCTTAACGAATCTCAAAAGAATTTGGCTCACTAGTGTGTAGGAGAAAAGAAGCGCATGTTAAGTCATCTCCTTGCAATTTACCATTTCAGAAATTATTTTACTCTTAATTGGCATTCACATCAAATATCTTTACCTGCTACATTGGTCAACCTACTGCAGAGCCAGAACTGATGACCTGTTTCAACAGATATATCATATATTTAGATAATGTTTTGCCCCTAATTTCTCAAGGAATGAGGTTCCATAGTGATGTCAAAGTTTGTTTAATTTTTGTTTGCTTGTTTGCATTTTTTTACTTTTTCTTTTCCAAAGCACCAACACAATACACAAATTTCATAAAAATAAGAGATGTTTCATGTAGAATCACCCTAAGTATTGATATGATGAACATGTTGATTTCTCAAATATATTTGTGAAGGTGTTCCTAAAACATTAATGTCAGAAAAAAAAAAAAAGAATCTGTGCACCACTTTGAAAAAGGTTTGTAAAACTTCCACCTGGTGCTTCCAAGAATAAAAAGAGGGCTAATAGATAAGCTGAAGTTTTGTTTCTTCATCTGGTTTTGCTTTGTATAATATCTTCTTTTCAATATATTAGATAGGTGGTATAAGTAGGAGAAAGTACATTTTTTATAATTTCAGGTACAAACATCTTCAGATATTTATTGACAGCTAATGTTCACATAATTTACCCTGTATAATTAGATAGATGTGCTAGATGTGTGAAAGTGGGCTTTTTCTGTTGACAATGAGGGGTGTAGCTCTCTCTACTGTCAAAATAACTCTCCTCAAGATCATGCATTATATTTATTGCATGTATACGGTAGAAACAAAAGAGTAACATGAGCCTGTCCCACTGTGTAGTGTATGGGGGTATATGCAAAGAACTTTTCAGGTATGAGAAATAGCAGAATTTTGACCATCTGTATTTAGTATGCTTTCTGATACCATATACTTAAAATGCTAGATCAAAAGTCATTGTAATTAACAGCAGTCGTTACAATTTTTACAATAGGTATATTATCAGGTCTGTTATACATACGTACAGATTAAATGTATATTTTGTACAGAACATAACTGATTCCTGAACCAAACATGTATTTATATTTATTAAACTATTACAGATTACATTGCACTCAGTTTGAAGATTCCCATAATTTCAATGAAAGTTGAATGAAATCCTTAAATGATAGCTATACTGCATTGCAACCTAAGAGACAAAAATACTGACTAGCAAGACTGTTAATGTATTATTTTGTATATGCAAAGTATACTACGTACTACAGAACTAGATGCTTTCACTAATTCATATTGTGGGTCAATAAATTACCTCTTTAATCACTTGGGCAGTATGAAGAATATGCTTTTGTCTGTTTTCCGTTTATCTACAATTTATACCAGTCTAATGAAAGTGACATTAAATGCATGCATATTTTCCATCCCATAACAGTGAATTTTAAAGATGTTCATTATTTACACATAATTAATAATATTAGATACTTTCAATTTTATAGTGACTGAATTATTCTGTTGACAGAATTCTGTTTTTTCTTTATTTATATTGTGATAACTATCCTAGTCAACTACTCTTTTTATTCATTTGAATTCCATTAGGGTATGCAGTCTAAAACGATTGCCATATACAACTATGCATTTTTTTGTAAAACTTTAGCCCATGGATAGATATTGCACATCAATGTGCAAATTTTTTTTTTTTTGGTGATACTTGCTAATTAAAAACAAAACAAAGCAAAGAAACACCACCACCTACATAGAAGTTATTAGATACTTAGAGAATTTTTGAAGCTGTTTATGAAATTTTCAAAGGATAACCAAACTGCAATTTACAGCATCTATATTCTATTAGTTTTGTACAATAACATTCACTACTTCTTTAAGCATCTATATTATACAATGCACTTATCGGAAATGATAATGTGTCACATGTAAGCTGCCACTAAATGAGAATTGCAGATCTCTCTTAAAGGAAGCAAAAACAAGCACAAAAGCATTGTTCTTTCTGAAATTTAGAAGAACAAATAAGCTAATTTACAAATAAGGAACAATCATGTAGAAAAATAGCAATAGGGAACACAATTTAGAATTTGATTACACTTCATCATGAACTAAGACTTTGCTAACATTGAGGAAAGGTGAGGCCTAAAATACAGTTTTTTAAATGTATTATAACACCGAAATCAAAGCAGTTGTCGTGACTGCTTTCTGAAAGAAAAAGTCAAACCACAGCCAGTAGCATGGCACACAATATTGCAGAGATTGGTGAGGTGGTAGCTGGCTGATATGTATATGACTTAATTATATAAAGTCTGAATCTATTAGCTGGTAGTGGTCTACAGGCAAAAATTTCTTTCAATAATCATGCTTTCATCTTTTTTTTTCTTTTTCTTTTTTCATTTGTCACAGGAAATAATTTTGCAAAAATAAACATGAAACAAATTCCAGACGGTATTTAATGTATTTGAACTTAACAATGTTTTCAAAGCATAAACCACTTGAAAACTGACAAAAAGGCAGCCTGCTTTTATAAGAGGCTTTCTTCTCATATTTGATTTCTTATTAGTGGGATCTCTGACTATTAATATTTGTCACTAGGTTTGAAAGCTATTTCTGAAATATTTTTTCTTTATGAACACTGTGGTTACGCAACTATGTGGTTGCCTAACTTGTTATGGTTACTTAACAGTAAACTAATGGTTACTTTAACAGTCAGTATACAAAGATATTTCTAAATTTACTGCTGTTAGGGGAAGTTCACATGTAATTCAATTTAATGTGAATTGACCTGATGGTATAAAATTTGGTGCATTTTTTTTTTTTAATACAAATATACAAAATGCTTATTTGAATACTGATTTAGATACACAGAATGGCTGTATACAGAAATAGGAGACACTGGTTGGCAATACTCTCTGTAATACAGGAAGCATGTCTCATCTTCATAATGTATTGGAGCTTTTTGGTACTGTGATAAAGCACCTAGCAGTGTACCTAGCAAGACATCTCTCTACCTGGAAGCTTGTTGTCTGGACGTCAAAGATGATTAGAACAGATGAAGTTAGCATCCTAACTGCTAACATAAACCTGAAGTCCTGTCCCTTAAATCTGATATTTGACTTATACCAGGCCACTCAATACCTCTGTCTGTTCATGGTAGTCTTTTCTCTGTTTAGAAATTTGAGCATGATTCACTCTTTCCAAAATATGGTACAAAATACATTTGAAGACACATACTGTACCTACATTTGTTTAAAGATTTTACCTCAGAAACAAGAAACCTGGACTTATTGCTGATTTCAGATTATTGGAATTCAAGATCCTATCCTATAGTCTGAATGGGAAAGTTGTTCATTTCTCTATATGTGAATCACTGCATAAGAGAATGAAAAACTGGAAAAGTCACATGCAGATTAATCAAGAAGAAACATGACTCTGGAGCATGCAAAACTGTGGGAAAAAAAACCAGGTCTCTAGTCACTACTCCCAATTTTGTCCTTACCCATGGTATATTAGTCATTGGATTACATAACAACGCAGAGAAGGGGAAACAGCTATGAAGTCTGCTACTTGCTAGGCATCATCATTTATGTGCTTTGATGAAAATGATGCATGCCTTTTTCTGATTTTGATTTGCTTCACAGCTGAAAAAATAAGACAGATCTTATGGACCAATCTAGAATTCAATAGCTTAGGTGCAGTACTGTAACCTGATGATTTACCAGTCTAAATAAATAAGACAAATCATGAAAAGCAAGCTCTTTTTAAACAAGATAGATAGCTACTGAAATGAGAACTTTCTGGATCACTTATTTAGATATATGCACCTAAATTTATTAATTTCCAATATAGGGATATAAAAATATTAATTTTGTTATCATTCAGCTCTCACTGCAGCCATAAGACCAAATTTGTAATGCACTGTGTATAGTTTCTTGAGATTCATAGACATTCTATGGTTTTCTCTGAAAGATAATATGAACAGTGAAACTTTAAAAGACTCCTCCTAGATTTGAGCACAACTTAAAAAGTCTAGAACTGTATTCATCCATACAGATGACTACAGCAAAAAAGACAATTGGATCTATACCTCTTTTTTCACCATATAATAAGACATTATAATACATGTGTTACGAAATAGAACTATTCCACATTACTCGAAATGAAACTGATGAAAGATTTACCTCTTTTGGTATTTACATTTTTACTCTGGTGAAAAGTTAGCATTTCAGTTCTTCACAGATGTGATTTTTGTGGAAAGAGAAAGCATGCATCTTTTAAAGATGCACAAGTTCCCTGAAGTCAGGGTGTTTTCTCAGTCTGATCCTACAGATATCGGAAATATATTTCTTACTGATCTCACTGTGAGAGCCACATTCAGAGCAAAGGGAGAACTGACCCTTATTATTTGCTAGGTCCTTCATTTGTTTTGAGATGTTTTACTAAGATGTTTTATTTAGAATTAAACTTGGCTAGGGATCTTAAAGATAACAGGAAGGGATTCTATAGGCACGTAGCAAATAAAAGACAGACTAAGGACAAGGTAGGTTCCTTCTGGAAGCTATCAGGAGAACTCTCTCCCTGGATTTGGAGAAAGTTCAGGTTTTTAATGACTTCTTTGCCTGAGTCGTCACTGGCAAATGCTCTGACCACACCACCCAAGTCTTGGAAGGCAGATGCAGGGACTGTGAGAATGAAGACCTCAGGCCCACTGTAGGAGAGGATCTGGTTCGAGACCATCTTAAGAACCTGAACTTACACAAGTCCATGGGACCTAATGAAATCCATCCGCAGGTCCTGAAGGAGCAGGCAAATGAAGTTCCTAAGCCACTGGCCATCATATTTGAAAAATCATGGCAGTCAGGTGAAGTTCCCAATGACTGTGTATAGCTGGATGCTATTTGCTTACATATCTTTGTATAGGCGGAGAAGTTTGTTTTGGTTCTTTTGTAAAATTATATCCAAGTATTTTTTATCAATGCATTAATATAGTATAATCTGCATTACCACAAGTGATTTTTTTCCTGATACAGTCAAGTGGTACGTCACACCTTCCTCTTCATTCATTCATTTTTTCTTAAATTTTTTTCTATTTGTCAATTTCACCATTTACTTTGCTTCTTTTCTCTTTTTGTTTGTTTGTTTGCTTAGAGTTTTTTTGTGTGATGAGGAAATACTGTTTTTTGTTGTCTGGACATATTGCAAAGTCCATTTTAGCTATATAACACTTTCTTATTTCTGAATTGCATGTGTGATTAATTTAATTTAATTTATTATTTTATTTTATTTTATTTTATACAAGGCACATTTAATTTACAGTCACTTATAAGCGTATAAATGCTTTCAAATATAAGTATATAAATGTGTTTACACACCTATGCACTTATATATATGGAAGCCTTAGTCAACATACCTGATAGATTCTGAAAGTTCCCTAGTTATTTAAGAGTATTTCCTTACGATTAACTAAGTAGGTTCTAGAAAAGTTTTATATCAAATTTTCTTAGTTCTACCCAGTTTCCCCTGAGTGTTTATATAACTTAGAGCATGTTGCCATTGACAGCAAAAGACTTACCAAGGAGCTTTACTTTTGCCTTGCTGTTAGTACCTTGGAATGGCAATTGTGAGACTCACAGACATATTCCAGGATTTCTAACACCCAATCATCCCACACAGATGAGTAAAGCAAGCAATGCATTTACCCTCAACTCTGTTTGGACTTCCCACACAGTAATATGGGATTCATGTTTGACTGTGATGGCTATACAAGTTAAAAATGTATTGCATATATATTAATGCAGATGTATTCAATTTCATTTTCTTTAAATATTATGTTTATAATTTTAAAAATTATTTTCTTCAGAATTATACTTTTTTTTTCACTTTTCAGCCTTCCAGAATGCAACACATCTCTTCTCACCATAAGCAAAGATATTAGATTTTTTTTTAAACTTAGTTGCCTAAGAGTAGGCACCATCAAACCATATTTAGGTATTCAATGAAATGGCCTGAATTTCTGAGGTGGTAATACTTACAGACCTGTAAATGTATTTTGGACAGTAATTAGAGGGAGTTTTATGCATGCTTTTATTGCAATATAGAATTATTTCTATATTAAATTTATTTCTATGATTTTAAGATCAAACTAAACTTTCTCAAAATAGTAAACGCCCTTCCTGTTAAGTGTAAAAATGGAGCGTTTAATTTTAGAAAAGCAAAATGTCTGCATGAAAGCTGAGGTTATCTTCAATCTTCCTTCTCTTTCAACCTCCTCTTTCCTTCTTTCACCATTTACAAGCTATTAAATTTTTCATTTTACGACTTGCACATCTCCTGTCTGATCACTTGCCTTTTCTGGTGTCAGCTCAACAGTTTTGAAAGCATGGCCAGCTAAATAGCTTCTACATGTACTTGCTCTGCTTCACAACAGAAAAAAGGTACTCAAACCCCATTTTTTGTAGGTAACTTATCAGAACTGTTGATGGATCTTCAGGTAGGTCTGAAGGCCAAAAAGTACCAATAGCACCTTTATTCTTTTCATGAAATAGAAGTATGATGGATCGCAGTTATTTAAAATGATCCTCAAGAAGTATTTTTTCAATGCAGCAACCTATGATCGCTTAACATGCTCACAACACATTGGTCTAATCGATTAGGAGAAATGAAAGAGTTTTTTCATGTTGTTTTATATATTTTCCCCAATAATATTGACTTAGCTGTTGAAAGCATTCAAAAAACCCCCACAGCTAGCGTGTCAGACAGGCAGACTGCACACTTGTACACATACACCCACTTACATGCTTACCTTGGATAGGTTTCATAATATTCTCTGCTCCAAGATGTTGAAATCATATATTACATAAACACCCTGGCCCTACCTCTGTGACAGCATTTCAAACAAATTTTGATTTAATACTTACCACAAATAGCAGACAGCCCTGCAGGTCAGGTTCTGCTGTCTCTGCAGAGCTCCATACAAGGAGTACCACCAGTGTGAATGAACCTATTCTCACTGAAGTATATAAATCTGATAAAAAAAATTAAACCATCAAAATACATGACACAACACTAATCCACTTACTCAGTCTTACTAATATACAAAATGGACATATAGAGGCATATAAACCTTTAAACCCAGAACCACTTTACAAATATGTGACTTATTTCATATCAACAGAGAACTTCACCTTTTTATTTGCACTTTGTGTCTCTAATGAAGTGATTCTATTAGACCAGGAAGTTTAGTATAGCGTCAGAAATTCATAGGACAAAGAACATTGTAATTTTACAGTGACATATATTTTATTCCTATACGGTACAGTCATAGTGGATGGCTAAAGCTTTACATTACTGAAGAAAATATTCTATTAGTTTTCCTTAATTAACAAAATTTAAGTATCACCAACATTTTGAACTATAAAGTATTTACTTTTAAAAATAGTCACAAATGGTAAAAAATTCAGTGGGCATACATCATGCTAAATCCAGTGTGGGCTTGTTTGTCCCTGCTGACTGTCGTAAATTTACAGAAGACGTCTGCAGATAAGATGAAGTCTTCATTGCAATATCTCAATTGAAATCATAGAATTATAGAATGGTTAGGGTTGGAAGGGACCTTAAAGATCGTCTAGTTCCACCTTGTTCTGGGTTCAGCTGTAACAGTTTTTTTCCTTCCCAGTAGCTGGTGCAGTGCTGTGTTTTCAACTTTAGTCTGAGAACAATGCTGATAATATACTGATGTTTTTAGTTGTTGCTAAGTAATGTTTACCCTGATCAAGGATTTTTTAGTCTCTTGTGCTCTGACAGTGAGGAGGTGCAGAAGAAACCAAGAGGAAGCAGAGACAGGACACCTGACCCAAACTAGCCGAAGGAGTATTCCATACCACAGCACATCATGCCCAGTATATAAACTGGAAGGGCTTATCTGGAAGGCCCAAATCACTGCTTGGGTTGAGCTGGGTATAGGTCAGCAGGTGGTGAGCAATTGTATTGTGCATCGCTTGTGTTTATTGTTTGTTTTTTTTTTTTCCTTTTCCCCTTTTAGTTTTATATTCTCTTCCCTTGTTATTTCCCTTATCATTATTATTATTGGTATCAGAAGTAGTTTTGTGTTATACCTGAGTTACTGGACTGTTCTTAGCCCGTGGGATTTACATTCTTTTGATTCTCCTCCCCATCCTTCCGGGAGCCAGGGGAGATGAAGGTTGGAGTGAGCAGCTGCATGGTCCTGAGTTAACCGGCTGGGCTTAAACCATGACACCCCTGCCATGGGTAGGGAGAACTTCCAATAGACCAGGTTGCTCAAAGCCCTGTCCTACCTGGCCTTGAACACTTCCAGGGATGAAGCATCCACAGCTTCTCTGGGCAACCTATTCCAGCATCTCATAGTAAAATATTTTTTTCCTATTATCTACCTCCTTGTCTTGTCATTACATGCCCTTGTCCATATCCCTCTTGTGTTAGGGCACCCAGAGCTGAATGCAGTACTGCAGGTGGGGGTTTCACGAGAGCAGAAGGGTAAAATTGCCTCCTTTGACTCGCTGGTCATGCGCCTTTTGATGCAGCCCAGCGTAAGTTTCCCTTTCTGGGCTGCAAGCACACACTGGTGGCTTATGTTGAGTCATGTTGTGTCACAGCTGTCAGGACAGTAACTTCCAGCTGAGGAGTGTAGTGTCATCTTCTTAAGCTGTTCCAGATAAATTGCTAAGGCTATATTATTATTCTTTCCATCAGATGCTTCCTGCTGTATTAATTATGAATGCCAGCCAAAAATCATGCAAACTACCTAAGTACTTTCTGACTATATCTTTTTCTCAAGCTACATGCAGCTTTCCAAATTGTATTGTCCATGAAATTTTTATGCATAAACTTGAGAACTCTCTGGTCGAGTTTTATGTTTTTCAGAAGTTGTCTAGGATATGACTTAAAAAGCTACTGTTTTTTAGAGAAGCCCCAGGTAAATCAAAAATAACTTTCCTTGTCTAAGCTAAGCAAAGACAGCATAGGAATAAAAAGTCATGCATGGTTGACACTGGAGTACAGATTTCTTTTATATATAATATATTGATGGCATTTTTCAAAAGCTGTTCATTCTGTTACTCCTGTAGTGCTGCTGATGTACATGGGTATTTGTATCTTTCTGCGTATGTTCCAGTCATGCTAGCAAGTATCACTCAAGGTGCAGTTTTACCTTATGCAGCCAGGTGCTGCACTACTGTGCAATTTTCCATGATTTTCAGAAAGAGGATTTCTTTTATTTCCCTAACCTTGAATGGACTTTTACATCCTACTGCTTGATTGCAACAAGAAATCCCTACTGATGGCAAGAAATTCAGATGGGTAAATTAGAGATTCTCCTTACCATTTTCATATTAAATGACCTGTAATTGCACTTTCGGAACTAGAGAGTCTACTGTATGTACACATATATGCATAGGCAACTAGACAAATGCATAGACAGACAGACACTCAGTGCATGTGTGTGTACGTACAAGCCAAAAGAGTATTTTAATATTTAGCAGTGGCAATACAGATGTTTTTGAAACAGTTGAGGCTTCAGGAGTTTTAGACTTTAGGAGAAAATCTGTGCTTTGGTAGCTTTATCTTCAGCTGTTACAATGAAAATACTGGTTTTGAAAATGCGCATCTTCATAAAGTTTCATATGCTGTTATTTTCTGTCTAGCTTCTGTAGGATTCAGAGCTGACCTCTCAGCAAGCCTCTGTGGCAGACTGGGCAGTCATGTAGAGTAATCTTCACTATAAGGAAGAACAGAGTTTGTTTGTTTCATAATAAACACGATTAGAAAAAAAAATACATAGCCATGAAATGTGAAGATTTCTATAAATATAAATATATATTCCCTTGCATATAGTACACAAATACTATTAAGGGGTAGTTTTAGTAGTCACCATATTTCTACAGCTAAGTTTGCATTTGAAACAACTTGTATATTCACAATAATTGTGGGTTTTTTTTTGTTTTGTTGTTTTTTTTTATTTTCACTTTAAAGAATATGAACGCTCATAGAGCATTTGATTATAGACAATTTATGAAAACAGAATTCTTATGAACATAACAGCAAAACTGTGGTGAATTGCTGTAAGTGATACAACAGACTTCTACCTGAACCTACCAGGTAGAAAATGGATGCATTACAACTCAAAGTGCCAGCTACCAGAAATGTAGTGTTTCTAGTGACAACCGGGATGTTGCTATATAGCAGAATACTATGTTTGTAGTTTTTAATGATGTGCAAAACAGGTGTGTTTTAACTTATTTACATGTGTAATGCTGTCCAGATGGTAGCTACTAGATGTAGTGACAAATAATAAATACCTTTTCTGATGCTTTTTTTCCTTAAAAATCAGTTATTGTCCCCAAACTGGAAATAAAGGGAAGTTGGTGAAAAAGAGGCAAAAGCTGAACTCAGGAGTTCCTGAGAATATACATTATTCCCTGCTTGAATGCTGTGAATGACTATTACTGCAAATGCATGAGGAGATTCAGAGAAGATTCAGAATTATTTTCTCTTTCCAGCCTTTTCTTTGTGGGTGCTGAGTTGACTGGTTGTGGAGGGAATTCACACATTCTGCTAAGGGACAACATGTGATTGACTTAATCAGTTGTAATTTAACATCTGAAAGTTAGACATCTAAAATTTGAGCCAGGCACTTTAGGATCCCTTTATAGTTAATCGAGAAAAATAAGCTCCTCCAGGGGTATTCATCTGTTCTATCTTATGATGAGATTAATGACTCTCTAGAGGTGCCTGTTCCTTTCCACTAGCTGTAAAGGGAGCAACTACAGTAATAGTGCTCTCTAGGATATGGTGAGGATATTTTGCTTTAACCAGGCATTCTCCTTGGAGAGCAAAACTTGTCATCATTTTTTCTCAAAGCTCAGTATACTCAAGCTCATGTTCCAATTTGTTGAGACAAGACACACCGAATCAGTTTGTGCAAGTGAAACTGAGAACAAAGTTCCAAAGCATCTCTGCAGCGTAAGTACTATAGCTGTATTCTAGGACTGGTCATAACTGGAACATACACAGAAAAAAATATTTTTGTTCTGAATTAAAGTTTAACCTATACAGATATAAATGAGGGAATTTCAAGAGAGAGAAATTGGGGCATCATGTCTGCTTTAAGGCATAATGGTCTGGCTGTTTGTGTTCTAAGACTTCACAAAGTTCAAATGGGCCAGGATTTTTATCAGGGCCAGTGGTCATGCCCAGTGGTGGAACATGAATATATTTGCATGACGTTTGCAAATGTAAACATACCATGCTCATACTTTCAGTTACTCTGTACTCCAGCTTTGTTCCAGAAGCTGTGTGTCTCTGCTATCATAGCACTGTGTTCCAGCATTCCTAGCATGCCTTCCTTTTCAGAGGTCTCCTGCAAAACTGTGCAGCAGCTCAGGCAGGGTAATGCAGTGATCAACCTACCTGGCTCCAGGGTGCCTCAGGCCAAGGCACAGGCCAGGAAAACATGCAGCTGCCTCTAACAAGTCTCGCTATATCTGTCAGCTACTCCAGTTTAAGTCAGCTACTGCTCCTAAATATAAAATTGCATTCCTGAATGAAGCTTACTGTAGCCTGAGACCATCGTGCATAGTCATTCTTTAGAACTTACACTTGAGTTTCAGATTTTCCCCAGCAGCCTCAATTTGTGCCTTGATAATGCTGCACAGGATCTTCTTGGCATGACTAAGCAACCCAAGCCTGCCCAAAAGCACTCAGCATCTGATGTGACCTCCATTTTCTTCTAAAATAGAAGAGTAGCCTGATGCTTAGAATTAAGAACTTAGGAAGAGAAAAGCTAAACCAAACACAACAAACCCAAATATTTCCTTCACCAGTCTGAAGAATTCCAACCCTTATGACTCACCTGCAGAGAGAGTTTTCTGGACACAACTCTACTAGCTTGTGAGTCTAATAGGCAAAGGGTCTGTGATGCACACACCAGGGGCCAGAAGTGGCTTACAATGCAGTCTGCAACCTGCTTCCTGATGCCCTTCTTTCTGAGGACACCCACATCTCATCAAGGACTGGACTGCGATGGGTGAATTGCTTCTGCAGCTCACAGCCAGCTCCCTGGGGCTTTTTACACTCAGGGCTCCCTCCTTGTAACGCAGTAGGAAAAGTCCAGGGCTAAAGTGGAGACACATTTGTCACTCAGCTGGCAACTTCCAGCTTTGTGATGGGAATGAGTGTGGGTCCCTAGGCCTCAAAGGTCTTTCTAGCTGAAATACTAGCTGAAATACTAGAAATAGCTAGGAAATATCTAGGTTAGTCAATTTCAAATTCTCCTCACCCACTGAATAAAAATCTCAAACACTTTATGTAAGATATAGGTACAGCTGCAGTAAGTATCATCAAAATGCAGATACTTCTGCAGGTATCTCATAGTTGCTTTATTTTTTAATAGTTTTTATGTTGATGAATATTTATAGCTTTCAATAAATATTCCACCCAATGAAGCATGAAATGCACAGAATATGTAGGATATTGCAAAAGGAAAGAGTATTTCCTAATTTTAAATCTGTTCTTCCATGAAAGGATAATAATTAATATGTATTCCAAAATCCTGATGAACAGTTCATGTTTCTTAAACACAGTGGTAAAACGAGGGTAGCTCCTTTGCCTAAAAAAAAACCCCTAATTCTGTGCTTTGATTGTGGATCATTTTATATTAAGTTTTATTAAAGTGCATGTCATTGAGGTCCTTCAAATCTGTGTCTAGAAGACAAATGATTTAACAAAATGTATTAGGGTGAAATAAAATACACATTCTAGGAATTAAATATACCCTATATGTATAGAAATTAAACACGCTATGCAAGATCAATGGTAAAATTATCTAAATTAAGAATTTCTTATTCTTACCAGCAATGCAATTTTATTTACAACAGTAGACTAGTAGATATGCTTGAATGATAAACTGTGGCCTTGTTATCTGGATTTGATAATGCTGAAAAATCCTTTTCAATACTTTGCTTTACTCAGGTTCTGAAATAGAATTTCAATTGGATCAATTGTCTCTACATTACAGAAAGACAAAATTTTACTGATGAAAGGGCCAAAAGTGACCTGCAGAGAAGAGATACACTGATCCAGACAATCCCTTTATCATGTTGTCACTACTGGCAGCAGCATGTTGAGAGCATGCTTTTATTTTAGATTTATTTGAATTAGTGAGAGTCTGGATTGCTCCTATTAATTTAGAAGAAGCTTAGTTCCATTATTCTGCTTTATCACTCATGCAGCAGGGTCTGTAGATGTCTAATCTAGTAATTATCACACTATCTTCTTTGGAGTCTATGAAGAAAACCAGAGCCAGTTTTCAAAAGGGGATGAAGTAAGAAACATTCTTTTTAATCTGCCTGATCTGAATTTTCCACTCTGTAGGGCAAAGGGGAGGAGCGAGGAAGGGGGATGGGAGAGAGAAAAAGAAATGCAGAAAAAAACTAAAAAAAGGGGGAAAAAATCTTGTTTCATTTTTTTATGCAGTGATTGCTCGAGAGTTTTTGAACCTACTTTATTAATTATTAAGTATTAAACAGTTTATTTTATAGCATATAATAGTTTTTTAAGAGTAATTCAGTATTTCTACTATTGTGGCAGTGAATAGCCACAAAACATTTTGCAGCTTTCTGGCACCTGCATGAAGCTGTGACTTATGAATATGCTAATGAGACTGCAACCAGAACTGGCTTGGGTTCAATCCTTGCACACAATTAGCGCTCAGGCTACCAGCACTGCTGGGAGCCTGGCTACAGAAAGTAATATTTAGATTGATCGGTTCAACATAATGCACTTTCTCTGCGTCAGAGACTAAAAATAACAGTTTAAAGTCATCTTGTGCTAACACAAGAAAACTTTTAAGTTCTTTTTGCCAAAATTCTGGAAAGTAATTATTTGATTTAAATACTTGGAATTGAAAAAGTTGATCTTTGTAACACATTATGTATTTTAATATCAGAAAAAAAGAAGCATGTATTACAGGCTACATGAATAAGCTCCACTTATTAATGTCTAGACTGCATCACCTCCATAATATCCATGTGCCTGTGGCTTTGAATGCTGAAAAGCACCTCCTTGAAGTGCATACAGAAATGCCTTTTATATAACATCTGGAATTTATGCCTTTAATATTAGGAGAAGCAGTACTATCCACAAGCCTGATATATGAACTAGGCATCAAGATTATGAGGAACAGTTCCCACTTACTTTACATTTCTAGAATTAAAACATTAAAAACATGGCCTTAGATTTAGGAATATGAATATCAATTTGTAAAGTCCCAGTTGCCATAATTAAGTATGCCAATATATATTTAGACAATAAATCCCAAAATTTTCAGAGATGAACACCATTAAGTTCTACTTACGTTACTAAATATTCTGCACCATTTATTTTTAGTAACTGACTGATATTAGATACAAACATTTGAAATTAACTCAGTTTACACATCTAGACAGACCCTAAGACTGAGGGTGTTTAGAAACTAATTAATACATGTTTATAAACTTGTGGGATAGTTTCAGATGAAAGGACATGCCTATTTTTAAGCGTGTCACAAACAGTTATTTGTTTTATTTTTTTTTTAAATGATGCTGCTAAATTAATGTGGCTTTAACCAGACAATGAGAACTGGTGTCAAAATATCCTCTAGGTGCTATTTGCTTCTGGCAGGAAACTCATAAGTAGAAAATGCACAAATGCAAAGAATTTATATCATTTTTTATAGTCTTGAGGTCTGCATAGTTTTTGCTCCCAAGCAAACATTTTATCTGAACTGTATGATATGCCACATCCAAAGGGGACCCATATGAGCTTTCCATTTCACTGGAAATGTATCAGAAAGCAGAACTGTTGTACAGAGCAGTGCATAACTAGACAGGGTGAGAAGCCATGTTAGTGCTTCCACTTTGGTATTTTTCTCCAAATTACACAAAACAGCAATTTTCAGGCTTACATTTCTTAGGCTCAAATCCCTTATGATACATGTTCTTTCTAAAACCTGGTTTGCTTTCTTCAGTTCTACTTATATTCCATGGCAGATGGTTTATTTCAGTGTGTATCAACAGAAAAAACAAAAGTCACCTCTTAACAAATCCTTAGAGACAATTACTACATGGATTTGCTCATCGCCACTGCAAACAACTAAAGTATTCATACTAGAGAAACATAGTTTTGCACCTTTCCCATAACAACAACTGTTTATTCGGTAGTCTGGTCTCCCCAGTTTTAAACCTGAAAATATGTAATATGTCTAGAAGGGTAGCACATTTGGTTTATTTCTTTCAGAAGCTGAAAGTCAATGGACCATGCCAGAAACAACTCTCCAAAACCATTTTTAAGTTGATGGGTTCCCAGCTCAAACATGCACAACATAGAGATTACTTTGTGACAGGGGAAGTAAATCTTGGTACATTGGAAAAGGAAAAGCGTTTCTATTCCTGGTCACTCTGCCCTGATAATATGCTGTTTCAATAGTCATTATTTTACTATGAAATGTAAGTATAACCCTGACATTTATAGGTATTCAAATAGTAAGGATCTGAAATGCTGTGCCCTAGTTAATTGTTTTTTAAGTGTGGCATGTAGCTTTAATAGCTTCTACTAATACATAATAACATGTGAAACATAAATTTTGGATTGTATATGGAAAAATGAGTAGTCAAAAGGAGTGATATCCTTTTATTTTGCAAAATTTAAATATTGTTTTTTCCAAAGGAAAAAACTTCTTCATGGTTTTCATCAGAGTGATGACTGGCAAGCTCAAGAATATTCCTGCTTCTTTATCTCTCCCTATGCAAGAATAGAAATATATTTTTAGGAACTGTCTGTAAAAGAAGCTCTGTTGTTGGGTTTTCTTCTTGAATAGAGAAATTGGGTAACTTGATTTGTCATTTCTTTCAGGTGTCTGATGTCACCAGAATAAGGTTGAAAAGGGTTTAACACCTCATTTATAGTTAGTAGTAGTACGCAAGCCAGTATAACTTATCCCTATGAGAAAATAATGAATGCAAATACCCTCATACAAAGAGGTGGATATGATAGATGTGACATGAAAATTATTGTCTCAGAACCAACACCTCTGCAGAAGGAGAAAGATGACTTTCCTGGCAGTTCCATGGACTTTTTTTTAACTATTTTTTTCCAGTGCTTTAGTATTCATTATTGCAATGGTCTGGAGAGCTCAAAAGTAACTTACATATCAACTAATGTAAGAACAAAAGAGATGAATCAAAGACAACAGCCTTTTAGCCTCAAATACATTCCTTAGAACAAGTATAACCTTGAGCTCAGCCAAAGATCTAAGCATTCACCCAGTTTAGATCTCTTCTAGCTATTTTTGGCATTTGCTCTTTCACTCATAAATCCAACTGGGATTTTCCCTGCCATATTATACCACTGATGAACAGATGGAAATAAAATAAACAACGAGAATCCAGTTCTCAAGGTAGACCTATGTATGAAATATACATAGTAAGGCCCAGGCAAGACTACCACAAAAAAAAAAGCTGGTGAAATCTTTTTTTCCCCAAGTTGTCTCACAAAGAAGCAAAAAGAAAAGCTTTTCTTATATTTAGAGATGAGAAAAAACAAAACTGAGAAGCAATGGTACACCTGAAATGTGGCTGTCAAAAACAGTCCCAAAGGTTGTGTAAAATCAAGGAAATAGCTCAGCCTTCATTAGGCTGAACAGGTTGTTATGAGAGAATAAAGTTCCCCCTCTGTCAGGCTTTCTGTTTACCATTTTGCTATAGGCAAACTCTGTGCTTATAACATCTTCTTACAAAACCTACAATAGTAACTTTAAAATCTACAGTTACATATAATTTAAAATCTAAGCATACTAGAAAATTAATTTGTTCTTTGAATTCAATACAGTGCTTTTTCAAAGGCATGAATGGGTTGGGAGGGAAGGTGTGATTCTGCAATAATTTTGGCAAGTCCTAGAAAGTTCCCCTAGAAAGACTGAGGGCAAAATACATTCTCATGCACCTGGCTTTTAATACGTGTATTAAGAGAGTATTCCTACAATGAAGAGCTTTTATATATTTAAGTGATAAAAAGTGATAAAAATAGAAATATTGTTTAATATTTCTTATACTTTCTGTAATGTTTTTTATAGTAATTCAATATAGGGATTTTGACATCAGAAGTCTACATTGAAGTGGTGGGGACTAGAGTGTATAGTAAAGACAAAAAGAGGAACCATTCAAAATGCCTGAAAACAGGTCACCACACTACCCTGGTATGTGTGTACCCTGGTACAGGTATGAGTATTTGGAAAGAGAAGGTAGGGAAGTACAGTTCCTGTTCATTAGTACATTTCTTGTTGAAGGTAGCTTAATTTACTGAAGTAGGCTTATCAGTGGCAATATGCTTGCTCTCAACCTGCAAAATCGTCTAATGCTATAGTGGTTTAAGCCCAGCTGGTAACTCAGAACCACACAGCAGCTCACCCACTCCCCTCCTTCCTTCTTCACCGCCTTCCCCTCTCCACCCCCCATTTCCGAAGGGGTGGGGAAGAAAATCAAAAGAATGTGACTCCCACGGGTTGAGATAAGAACAGTCCAGTAACTAAGGTATAACACAAATCACTACTGCTGCCACCAATAATAATAATGATAACGGAAATAACAAGGGAAAAGAATACAACTGCTCACCACCTGCCGACTGATATCCAGCCCAACTTGAGCAGTGATCTAGCCCTTCCAGTAACTCTCACCAGTTTATATACTGGGTATGATGTGCTGTGGTATGGAATAGCTCTTTGACTAGAATGGGTCAGGTGTTCTGTCTCTGCTTCCTCCCAGCTTCTTGCGCCCCTCCTCACTAGCAGAGCATGAGACTGAAAAGTCCTTGCTCAGAGTAAGCATTACTTAGCAACAACTAAAACATTGGTGTGTTATCAGCATTGTTCTCTGACTAAAGTCAAAAACACAGCATTGCAGCTACTGAGAAGGAGAAAAATGACTGCTACTGCTAAACCCAGGAAAAATACTCTCCCGGAAGTCTCTGTATCCTACCATAATCGAGGTATAGCCCAAGGTATGCAATGTATACACCCCATTTCATGATGCAGCTATATCACAGTCTTCATGTTATTATTCACACTGTGAAGTATATGTAAAAAAAAAAAAAAAAAAGAATAAAGCCCTATTATATCATGCAATCACAGAACTCAGAGGAAACCCAGGGCAGAATAGTGTGGGCAGACTAATTTCCTCTGCTAGCCCTGAGGAAACAAACCCTAAGCAGTATGTGTGATCCATTCTTCATCTCCTGTGCTACAAGACTTAGTCCTTAATTCTGTGTTGAGCACTACTGATGTAAGACAATATGACTGCTGTTTCAGTCTTGCCTTTATCATAGGTTGCCCCTCTAGTGAACTGCTATGAAGGTTCCTTGGCTGTATAATGATTACCACTGCTAAAATAAGCTAGTTTCCTTCTGCTGTCATAGCTTTTCTACATGCAGCCAATCTGAGAGATCATTAATTGAAAGTGATAATTCTTACATAGCAGTTTCCTTCTCTCAAGATCTAAAAGACAAAACAAGAATCTCCAAATGGATGTACTTACAATGTAAGCATCTGTGTGAGTGTAGCCTCTGTGAATGTGAAATGCTATGGGATAGGTGATGCAGTAAAAGGAAGGAGATAAACAGAAGCAGAGAAGGATCAGCATGTGGTAAGACCTGAAAAAAACACAGTGCATACTTGAATGTTAAGTTCCTTGCATTAGTTTCCTTGCCACTAAATTTTCAACAGCAGATCTAATTTCAGATCTAATTCTGGCACTATACACTTGAGTTTTTTACTTGCTTAGGGCAAAGTTTTAGCGTAATTACACATGCTACAATATTAAAAAAAAAAGAAAAAAAGGGGAAAAAAAAACCAAACCCAAACAAAATAACCAACCCAAAGTTAAAAAAGACAGTATTCAGTTAAAACCATGCATGTTTCATACGGTAATAGTGGAAATACTGATTTTGCAATCAAAATGTAGGGAATATTTATTGCAATAGTTCACGAGGCCATATGCTCCTTTGAGGCCCTTAACTTTGTAGTAATAGTTGTGCCATATTTTTTTCCTGCAAAGTAAGTAGTTATAAGTTGAAAACAAAGCATATTTCTATGTCAGCTGACAAAATGTTTTTCCTGTATAGGGATTTCCCTGACTTTAAGCACACTTTAGGCACATGATGTCCTGTTTAATAGGAAAAATGTTCAATTTTATTGGTAACTTGGCATTTCTAACAGCAATACTGTTGCTTACTATCAAACAAAGATCTGGGTTTTATCTTGCATTTTCCTTTTTGCTGTCATGTTGATAGTCTTTACCTTTCAAAGTGGGCAAACCTGTGATACTGTATTGGCTTAATGTACGTGATGTATTATCTTTATGTGGTCCACAGCATAAACTTTCCATTTCTTAATGCACTTTGCTATGGTTTAAGCTTTTGCTCTAATATCCATTTAAAAGAAGGATCTGCTGGATTCATGTTTTTCAGTGTTTGGTTTTGGTTCAAATATTTGGTTTTGGATGCAGTTGTTTGAGTTTTCTTAATCTAATTAACATATTGCTGCAGTAAATGCATGAGACCATTGATATGCAACAGGGACATTCAAAAATTCATGATCATTGTACTTCTAGCAGGAGTAAACTTAATGTTTGTAAGGTTTATGTTATGGTTTAACCCCAGTCAGCAACTAAGCACCATGAAGCAGTGGGCTCACTGCCCCTCTGCAATGTGATGATGGAAAGAATCAGAACAATAAAAGTGAGAAAACTCCTGGGTGGAGGTAATGACGACTGTGTGACATGGAGTTATGGGGCACCAAAGGAAGCTCAGGTCAGGTCACTGCTGTACTTGTACTGCTTCTTTTAAGACTTGTCCTCCATGGTTTTGACTGGTTCCTGCTATAGTAATTCCTATAACATACAACTCAAATAATGGGTTACAACAATTTAAAGGTATATCCATTACAATCTCCACCCCTGGTCCCTTTGGGCCAGGTTGCATTTAATATTTCAATGAACTCCCCCCTTTGCCTTTGGTCCACCTTCAACTTATCCACAGACTGCAGTCCCTTAGGGGTGTACCTGCTCCAAATGGAGTCTAATCTATGAGCAATTGTCTCTTCAGGGCTATACAGGTTGCAGGATAGACTTATCCAGAGCCACAATCACTTTGAGGTGCACCCATTCCAGTATAGCCTTATCCCTGGGCCAGGAGAGTACCTGCTCTGCTGTAGGCTTATTCATGGCTACACACTTTGTGGTACTCCAGCAAGACATTATGCACAGACACACACGCTTTGAGGTGTACCTTCTCTGTTGTAGCCTCTGTTGTAGCCTTGGTCCACAGTCGCTTCAGAGGTGTACTTATTGTGACACAGATATAACCATGGCTGCAGACACTTCAGGATACACCTCTGATGTGGACTTATCCACAGCCACAGACACTTAAGGTTGTCCGGCTCCCACATGGACTCATCCACAGGTCACTGTGCCTTCGACTCTAGCACTCACTGGAGTTCCAGCCTGTCTAGTACAGCAGCACAGAAACAGCAGTGATGCCCTGGACATCTTCCGACCCAGGCACATCACCATTGCTGTTATCAAAATGTTCCCAGGCACAGCAGGGTGAGATGTTAAGCAGCACAACACTACAGCAAGCAGGAAAAGCAAAAAGGCTGCCACTAATGATCACTAGACTCTAATTTACAGTAAGGAAAGCAAGACCAAGGGCAAATACAGGAGCCCGCCACTTACTAGCTAAAGAGCAGTATAAGCTATGAATTTGACCTACCAGATTCCAATCAAATCAGTTGTTATCTCAAGCCCATTGGGCAACATGCTGGGCGCCGAAAAAGATTGGTGTGGTTTAACTCCAGGTGGCAACTAAACACCATATACCCAGTGGGACAGGGAAGAGAAATGGCGCTGTAAAAGTGAGAAAAGCTGTGGGTTGAGATAAAGGCAGTTTAATAGGTAAGGCAAAAGCCAGGCATGCAAGCAAAGCAAAATAAAGAATTCACTCATCACTTCCCATCAACAGGTAGGTGTTCAGCTATCTCCAAGAAAGCAGGACTTCATCACACCTTACCACTTACTTGGGAAGACAAAACACCATCACTCTTAGTGTCGCTCAACCACCTCCCCCCCCCCACCCCCCCCCCCCAGCTTTACACACTAAGCAAAACATCATATGGTATGGAGTATCCCTTTGGTCAGTTGGGGTCAGCTGTCCCACCCGTGTCCCCTCCCAGCTCCTTGTGCACTTGGTGGAGTGTTGTGACAGCAGAAAAGACCTTGACTCTGTAAGCATTGCTCAGAAGTAACAAAAACATCCCTGTTATCAACAGTTTTCAGCACAAATCCAAAACATAGCTCCATCCTAGCTTCTAGGAAGGAAATTAAGTCTATCCCAGCCAAAACCAGTACATTCTGCGTTCACACTCCCACTAACAGACCAAAGCAAGTGCCATAGGTTTACAACATTGGAAGCAACAACTCGATGGCTCTAAACACATCCTATGCCCCATGCCATTGCTCAGAACAATATTGAAAATCAGAAAGAATAATAATTATACAAATAAGAAATAATGATTGTATGACTTATGGTGTATGATCACACCATTTCATAACAAAATGAAAATAACTTTCTCTGAGTTTGTAAACTGCAGAAGGTGTTAATGAAAGTTACATAAAAATAGCACACTACAGTATAATGCATATCTATTACTGAGGGAAAAACAGAATACCAAGAGGGCCACAGATACCAGTCCTGTGCAGAGTCAGAATGAATTATTGAAAGAGCAGAACACATGAACAGCCTTGCCAGAACCAACACAGATCTGTCAGGTCAGATCTACTGGAAGTTTAACGTGTAGTAGTGTTATCACTTGAAAGGTTAGAATGGTTAAAAGCATGTAGTAATACATTTCAGAATGGTATTTTGCCACCAATCATGCTGTGCACACTTTGCAAATTGGATTGTATCTGTATTTAAACTTCTCAAAGCAATTTTATTAATCCTTTTATAATAATTTTGCAGAGCCAGATAAACTTCTAGCATTTACAAAAGTCTTGAAGATGTTCCAGACCTTAACTATTCATTACGCTGCCTGCTGAGATGTTCCCTCATTTCTTCTGAATATGTAACCTGCTGGTTTTATTGGATGCCTGATAATTCTTGTGCTAAAAGGAACTGTAAACAATTGCTTACAGCTTTTCCATTCTATACATTTTAGAGATCATTATCATAATTCCCCACCTTAGTCAGCCTCTTTACAGGCTGAGGTGTCCCTACTCATTTCTTCCTTATGCTAAAGCTTTAGTGATCCTAATGATAGCATAGACTGTAAGCATCAGCTTCAGCCTTTTTTGAGGGACCTTGACAACTGCTGTGCAGTCTGTACAGCTATTAGCTGCTTCACATTATTAAGACACTCAGAGAATGGTATGGTTACTAGGTACAGTTACCATGGTATGATAAAACATACTTAGGTACAGTTTAGAGGCCTCCCATGTACTAATTAATATTACGCTCTAGAAAGCAGTGTCCTGGAAAATTTGACAACTTTGTGCGTACAAATAGCATACACATAGCTTTTAAAACCTGCGATCTTGATGTGTGGAGCAGTATGATACGGATGAACAGCTGTTACGAGCAGTTCTAATAAATATGCTTGAGATGCAGGTAACTCATCGGGAAACTGAGATATTGAGGAACTTTTAAAGAGAATCTTGAAAAGTGAGTTGTTTAAGTCCAATGGCAAATAATAGGTCACCAGTTTCTGGCAAGTCATAGCAGCTGCCATGGATATTCTAGGAGAGTCAGAATTGTGCTGGATGCTGAAGAGCCTCCATGTCAAGAAATGCATTTTCGTTCCTCACCTTCCTCAGTAGCGCCTGTTGAACTGCTTTGAGTAATATCTCAGATGCATAATGTAGGGAAAGTGAGACTTCAGCCCACAGCTATAAACAATAAAAATGAGAGATTGAAGAACTTGATTTTTACTTAGTTTACTACATATTTAATATCAAGCAAAGGACAGTTTTTGCATCCCCAGGGAATATAGCAAAACAGTGTGGTAGCAAAATAGCATAAATGGACAGTTAGATAAAAATTGATCCTGAATTTGGAAGATAACAGTAATTATCTTCCAAACAGGCAGATTTACAGGTCTTTGAAATGGAATCTCTTTCAAATGCCTTGTCAACTTCTACTGAAATCACTTTCAGTGTGCCTGAGCTTTAGACTTCCATTTTTGCAGTTCATATTCACTGAAGATGTTGATTACTTCATGGAAATCTATAAGGCTTCTACTCATACTAAGTGTGGTTCTGTGTGAGTAAAGTAGCCAAACAGTCTCTCTCAAGTAGGCAAGTATTATTACTACCACCAAGATTTCACAAGAGGGTTTGCTGGATTAAGTTATGCTACTAGAATACTGCACTAGGGACAAAGCTTTAAAATAAACTCCGACTCTGTGGTAATGTCCAAAAACTGCTGCATCATTGTTTGTGCTGAGAGAAAATAGTGGGTCTCCTTTGGCAGGCACACAGTGTATTTTGCACGCAATGCAGGGAGGGGGAAAGGAGGAAGACTTGCGGATAGGGAGGGAAAAGTCTGTCTTACTTCATAATTAAAAAAAGAATACATACACATACATACATATCCATATATATGGATACATATCCATATATATTTATATCCATATATAATTATATACACATATATGTGTATATAATTTTATGTAAGTATATATAGATACATGAATGTGTTTATGAACAAGTTGGTTTACATAGATGTACGTGCAGTATTCTTTACTATAAAAAAAATATATAAAAACACACAAATATGCTTGTGTATACATATCTGTTTATATACTGTTTCTGCATACAGGCACATCTAAATATGAAGAAGAAAAGAGCTGTCTGCAAACAGTTGGGGCTGTTCAGCCTGGAGAAGAGAAGGCTGCGTGGAGACCTCATAGCAGCCTTCCAGTATCTGAAGGGGGCCAACAAAGATGCTGGGGAGGGACTCTTCATTAGGGACAAGGGGTAATGGGTTAAAACTTAAATAGGGGAAGTTTAGATTGGATATGAGGAGGAAATTCTTCCCTGTTAGGGTGGTGAGGCACTGGAATAGGTTGCCCAGGGAGGTTGTGAATGCTTCATCCCTGGCAGTGTTCAAGACCAGGTTAGATGAGGCCTTGGGTGATATGGTTTAGTGTGAGGTGTCCCTCCCCACAGGAGGGGGGTTGGAACTTGATGATCTTCAGGTCCTTTCCAACCCTAACTATTCTATGATTCTATGAAACTGCCTGCATATTTGTCAGTTTCAAATAGACCATCATGTTAAAAGTAGGCAATCTGCTCCAAGAAGCAGGGCACATTATTATTAACAATTATTAATAATAATAGTAATTTTTATTGATAAGAATGTTAATCATTAACATGATTAACATTATCATCATTATTAGATTAACTTTAGAGGTAGAAAATATTTTGGATTTAAAACATGAGGATATGTTTAGTAAGATTATGCCTGAATTGTAGCATTTGAAAAGCTTCTAGATGTAGAGTCTGGCAGCATCTAACTTCCATGTCTGAGTAAGGCCTATGCAAGCAGCTTCTGCTACCCTCACATCCTGATTTCTCAGAAAAGAAACACAGGCACTTTAGCTGGAAAGTTGATGGCATATATCTTTCCTATATATCATCTGATCTGAATGCCCGGATAACCAAAACATAGTCATATATTTTATGTGTGTCTGTGTGTATCCAGTAGTGCCTGTAGCTTCAGTTTAGTTGTCTGATCTCTCAATTTATCTCTTTAGTACTAAAGTAAACAAGATGAGGGCTACTGCATAAAGGAAATATCTATACAGGTCCTAAGCACTATCCCTAATATATCCTGGACCAACTACCAAGAAGCTGATCTGGATGGCCCTTTTTGAAGGTTAATGTGGACCAGGGACAATTTGCAATGGTCAGCTGGATTTAGCCTCTCTGATCTGGACAGTGAAAGAGTTCAGTTATATGCCAGTGGGCTGTGACATGCTTCTTGCTCTCACAGCCAAAAACTGAGGCCAGTCTTATTTAATTTACGAGTGCAGACTTTCCAGAGACCTAGCACAGCAAAGATACACTCAGAGAAAAAGCTAAGATTTTTTAAATCAAGTTACCTTGAGAGATCATTCTAAAATCAAGACAATATTCATTATGTGTTTCTAGCACTTTCTCTGTAATTTGTTATTCTTCGATCCCTTTCGTTTGGCTTTTTTTTTGTTCTGCTGGTTCCATTGCCAGCTACTCTCAGGGGCATGGAGCTTACCTTCACCAATTTTGTAAAAGTACCATGATCATGAATGGTGTTTTTAAACTAATAGTTATAATAAATATCATTGCTCCTCTTGGTGCTCAGCGTAATACGATAACATGACTCACTGTCGTGGTTTAAACCCTAGCCCGACAGCTTGTTCACTCACTCCCAGTGAGTGGTGCCGGGCTGACAGCAATCGAGGCACCACCTCCCCCATCCGGGGCTCTCCCCTTCCCCACTCCTGGAGGAACGGGGAGGAGGATCGAAAGAGTGCAACTCCTACGGGTTGAGACAAGAACAGTCCAGCAAACAATGTACAACACAAATCACCACCACTACCACCAACTACAACAATGATAAGAGAAAATAACAAGGGAAGAGAATACAATACCACCAGCCAAGAAACGAGTCCCACCCAGAAGCCCGTGTCCTTCCAGGTGACTCCCAGTTACCCCCCACCCTGGGTATGACGTGCTGCAGCATGGAATACCTCTTTGGCTAGTCTGGGTCAGGCACCCCATCTCTGCTTCCTCACGGCTTCCCCTCCTCCCTGGCAGAGCATGAGCCTCACAAAGTCCTTGGTCAGGGTAAACATCACTTAGCAACAACCAAAAACATCAGTATCACCAGCACTGTTCCCAGGCTGGAAGTCAAAACACAGCACGGCACCAGCTACCACGAAGGAGAAAAATGACTGCTACTGCTGAACCCAGGACACTCACTAATTATGAATAATTATTTTGCCATTCATGCCGATGTACAAGCTTTGGCTGGGATACCTACTTTCAGGGCATTTTTAGCACTATTTTAATACTTTGTTGTTAATTTAATATTACTGAGCAAAACTGAAAGAACTTTTGGCAGCAGCTAGAAAGAAAAAAGAGGAGGGAATTCACTTAAATAAATATCTTTAAGCATATTTTGTCTTAATTTTCCTAGGGTTCCTCCTCCCTCAAATGTAGTGCAATATATGGGAGTCAGACTCAACAGATGAATTCACAGGTAGTTCTGGATGCTAAGGGCAAGATACTATAAATACAGATTTCTTAAGGTCTTTTAAAGATATTTTAAAAGAAGCCTTAAGGTAAAGGTCTGTTTTCCATAGGTGAGCAACCCCAGTTCTTTTGAATGAGTGGAGAAAGAGATTCCCAAGACAATCTGGGCCTCTTTATTTATTTAAACACATAGTTGCAGAGAAAGTGGTAGGTGAAGAGCATCTAATTTTAAGCATAGGTTTAAAAAGAAGAAAAAGGGTTAACAATTGTCTTAAATAAAGAAAACATCTGGGAATACAAACAGATGTTTTGACTCCTAACTGTCTTGTTTAACCGTTATCATTTTGCTAATACTCGTGTATTGACTGGCACAAAATTTAAGTTATATTCAGCAGCCTAAGAAGTTGGATATGTATTCAGATGTATTGGCATAGAAAACTAAATGAATAGTGGGATTGTGGAATCATAGAATCATCTTGTCCAACATTTCTTGGCGAAGCATGTCCAAGTAGAAGAACCAGCACCTTGCCCAGATGAAACTTACAAGTGTCCTTGTCCAATGGATATTTAATAGCATGTTTTCTGTTGCTGCTGTTTAAAGTTCGTTGAAATATGAGGCGTAACACACCCTCCTGTGCATGTCATTTTGATTTGCCTAATATCTAAATTGAAAAGTTTGTTTGTAAATAATATGATTAGTAGATCTGAGGACACAACTGGGTGTCATGGTTTAAACCCAGCTGGTAACTCAGTACCATGCAGCCGCTCACTCACAGCCCTTTTCCCTCTTCCCCAGGTGGAATACGGAGGAGAACTGGAAGCAGGTAAAACCTGCAGGTTGCTATAAGAACAGTTTAATAACTAAAGTACACTATATTACTACTACTAATAAGGGAATAACAAATGGAGAGAATATAAAACTGAAAAGAGAAATAAAAAACACCAATAAACAGCAGTGATGCACAATAGAATCGCTCATCACCTGCAGATCAAAACCCAGCCCAAGTAAACCAGTGACTGGTCCTTTCTGGGTAAGTCGCCCAAGTTTGTATACCGGGCATGATGTGCTGTGGTATGGAATTCCCCTTTTTTTAGTTTGGGTCAGGTGTCCTGTCTCTGCATCTTCCAGGCTTCTTATGCCCCTCCTCACTGGCAGAGCATGAGAGACTGAAAAGTCCTTGATCAGGGAAGTGCTACTTAGACAACTAAAACATTGGTGAGTTCCCAGCATTGTCCTCAGACTAAATCCAAACCACAGCACTGCACCAGCCTCTAGGAAGATTAACTCTATCCCAGATGGAACCAGAAAACTGAGATAGTTGAAAGCAGTCTGCAGGTTTCACCTCACTCCCACATTTTATCCTTCTTACTCCAGCCTTCCAAACAGACACCCATTTACTTTGTGAGTCTCTCTTTTTTTAATACACCGGCATCCAAATGTAACTAGATAATTCATTGCTGCAGTCAAGCACCCAGACTATTACTGCCATTAAAAAGATGATGCAAATTTTGCCAGTCACTCTAAATATTCTTTAATGTGTATAACTACTTAGTTTTCAAGTTTGCAGCCCTGTCTTTAAGAAGTCCATTTTTATGAAATTTTTCTTACTTTTCCAAAATTATTTTAATACTCTAAATAGATGCACCTTAATGCCAGAATACTGAGGTTTTCTGGCATATATTTTTTTCTTCAAACCTTACTTTCCATCAAACCTTAATTTCAGTGCCTTGAAAGTGGTTTCATCTTGCCATGTGTGCAATAAAATTTTCTTTTTCCTTTAGCTCTTGACTGAACTCAGACAGGCATATACTTGGCAAAGTGAAGCATGAAATGTTCACTAACTTTTTTGATTATTGATTGTACAGTTATCTCAGCCTCTGGAAAATGATCAATATATTTTCTTAGAACATTAATTTCCCTTAGGCAGTTCACCTTATTTTGCAATATTCTGTCTTTGAAGACTGGCTGTGGCATATTGCATAAATTGCATGACCTGTAATATTAAAGGTCTTTGACCTGAATGGAGTTAACTTTCTTTCAATTACTACTCCCTTACCATGTGTCAAGCCTATCACTTTTCCTGTGAGTGAGTCTATCATTTCTCCTGTGGGTGCTTTTTGACGATGGTGAGCCATGAAACTTTGGATCCAAACATAGCTGTTGTTCCATCTGTTGTTACAGAAACCAATTTCATCAGCATTATTTTGTATTTAATAACACACTTGAAGTCAACGTAATTATCTTCTCTTGATTCTTCTTCATTATTTGTGTCCTCAAAATATCTTTGTTTACATGGCTCACTTGAGCTGTCCCATATTCAGACATTCCCATTTAAATCAGTGGTACACTCATCATTAAATGTTTTTTAATCATTAACAAGTATTAACTTTGGTTTTTCTCTAAAAATGTATGCACTGTATAACTTGGTATTTGCATAATTCCTTTCTGCTTTGCGTTATTTTTAAGAGAGACATTTCCATAATTCCTTTGAAGAAAACTGTCATTATAAATACATCAGCAGTCTTGAAAGATGTTTCAGTAGTGATTTTGAGTTTTTCATAACATATTTTTAAGCAGAAGAGCTTGCTTTTCTTCTGGAGACTACATAGTCTTTATTTGAGGAGCGCAACTCCTATAAAAAGTCTTATTTGACTTTCCACATGTTATGGTGACATTAGACTTTATCGTTTCATTTCCTTTTCTTGCCTTGCCTTTCCTCATTAGTAAGATACAGTTGGTGTTCATATTTTCAGCCATACTTTTCAAACTCAGTAGGTGCTCACATTTTCAGCCATAGTTTTCAAACTCACTTCCTAGTTTTCCTTCAAAACAGCTTGCTTATATTTATGGTTTGAGTGCAGAGGTCCGTGAATCACGACAGTATGTCCTTTGATTGAATTGAAACTAATATTATTTCCATTTCAGGTCTTTATATGTTTTATTTACTTTTTCTCTGCTTCTCTTTTTAACTTCCATACTCGCTGTTCTCATTCCATTCTCCTGCTGACTGTTGGGCTGCCTCCAACCAGGACTGCTTTTCTAAGCCACATATAAGAACTTCCTTGCTTTTCTTGTCTACTGAATCGATTCCCAGAGAGAATGTGAGGACAGGAAGGATGTTTTCATCTGAGGACAGGAAGAGAGTTTTCATCTCTCTTCTGCCCTTCATTATTCCTTATGCTGAATGGATAACAATTCCAGACTTCCCAAATTACAGCAGTGATGGCCAGAGAGTTACACTCTTCAAATTCATGCAGGTTTTAAACTAACCAATGCCACAGAGACTTTACAGGTTGGTGGGGTTTTATTTGGTGAGGAGAAGGACTTGTAAAAGAGGGAATGGATTAAACCAATGTTAGCCTATATAATAATGAAACTTATAGTATCATTGAAAGAATTAATTTCTCACTGTTTCTCACTTTTTCTCAGTGATCTCACTGCACTATATCACTCTGATATATCTGAGAATAGATCAAGCTTTAATTTGGGATGTATACTATGCTTTTTTTTTTGGAGTGGGATTCACCTCATTCAGCTTCAGCTTTCTAAAGTTGAAGTCATTCTACCCTCCAAAAATAAGCACTTAAGATTGGAAGAAAAGAATTACCAGCAATAGGTTTCTGATGATTAAATTAAAATCCAGCTTTGGGTTTTTACTGCATCTTTCTGTCTTTTCTTTTAGACAATTCATTTTGACCTAAGGATTGGGAGAAAATAATTGAAAACCCCCCAAACTTTTCGTTAAGTCCACAAAATCTATGGATAATATTGAGTGATTATTATCTTGATTGACAAAGCTTGATTGTGCTATCTGTCTCTACCTGAAGTAACGTCTGGGTTGGCAAAACAGTGTGTTGAGGTTGTTGATATTCCATAAAAGCATATCAACATCATTATCAGCAGCACTTGAACTACATCCAGAATTGAGGTTCCCAGCACCCCAATAGAAGCCACAAAACTCACTCTGCTATTTCTGCCTCATACCAGTCTGAAACACTTGGTTACTGCTTCTCTTGGTTAAGTTTGGCTGGGGTGCGTGGCAGCTGCTCTTGCCCAATGCAAACAATGGGTGGCCATGGGATAGTAGGATACTGTCAGCTGTCAGGATGTCTCATTTGCTCTGTGGTAGGCAGAGTGTGAGCAGCATTTGTCAGATGATTGTCTGATGAATCTTAATTATCTGACTGAAAAACTGGTTTCTGCCTTCTACAGGGGAAAACAGTGAGCTAAATGGGAACAGTCTCTAAGCTGGATCTGCACAGAGGACCCACATGGTTAGTTAAGACAGAAAATTTGAGAAGCTTTTCCTTGTTAAATTCCAGCTGCTAGAGGCACCCATTCTGTATTTAGAGCTTCTTACTATTGTCAAGATTGAAGCTTTTTCTCATTACATTGACAATCAAACCTTTTCTCACCTGAGAACTTGAAATATATGTATATAAATACTTTCAGATTTTAGATACATATATATAAATGTGAATTACATAGGACTTGAGGGACTGCATTGTCTTTTGGCTCTGAATCATAATGGAATTGATTTAGAGGAGAAAAAGAATAATTCAGTCTCAGTTCTACCATAGTACAAATAAAATGTAGATAACTATACATAATTTCCTTATTCAAACAGTCAAAAAAGTTTAATTTTGCTGGCAGAATTCCTGTCCTCAATTAAATAAATGGAAGCCAAATCAATTTTAATAAGTTGAAATTTAAAGACCTGATACATTTCCGAAATAAATGCTAGTCATATCACTGGCTCAAAAATTCATTTTAACAGCCAAAGCAAACACTGGGGAAGAGGGGGTACAACTGCTTTATAAAGTACATGCTAATTTAAAAGTTTTACTTTGCTGGGCTCTCTTAGAGGCATTCTGAAACTTTTCAGATTTTCTTTGTAAAGGTGCACCTAGGGTATGAGAAAGCTCATATCATTTTCACTAGTTTCACAAGAAAATTATGCGCACATTTTTCAAAAGTAGATGGAGTGCAGTGAGGCTGGCCTGCACATTAGAGCATGAATATCTCTGCCATTTTCTATTTTTTTTTAAACAAGTACAGCTATGCTCTTTGAAAAGAAAACCTTATGCTCCATTAATATTAATATTTCGTTTGGTATTTAACAGGAACCTCAAAGGTAGTAAAAGATTTTTATTTTTTTTCATTTCTGTTCTTTTCTGGAACATTCAATTATATGTCCAAATTCATCAGAACTTGGTTTTAGAGAAAAAAAAAATAATATATTTTGATGGTATAGAAGTGTGTGTGTGTATGCAGAAAACTAGATGAACTGTACACTAATTTTTCACTGTAATACACTACTATCCAAAGAATTTTTATTTCCTGAGAAGGAATGTCAGGCATGTGAATATAAATGTCTTTGGATTCCTAGTAGTTATAAAAAAACAAGAGCAGCTTAGGCTGAGGCTATTCACACTAAGATTTTATATTCACTAAGCACAGCTTAAAATGCATATTGCACAACAAGGGCTTTGTCACAGTGACAAATATGTGTGCACTCTTTGTGAACCTGGAAAGGAATTTAGAATGAGAGCATCTTAAATCAGTTATTTGAACACACCATGGCTTGCCAGTTCATCAGTTCAGTCATGTTTATCCATTCTTTAGCTCCTTGAACTTCTCTCTCACTGGTTGAAAAATGGGAATTTTATTGTACCTTCAAGGGAACAAGTTTTTTCACACAGCATGCAACCAAACTATTGGTTTTACTAGTAGCACAAAGTAAATTTTATCTCTAGCTACTCTTCATTCAAAGTCAAGGCCGATCTCTGGCCCTCCTGACATAATTTTCTTCTGATGCAGTGGTGCAAAAGGACCCCAAGCCTTTCTATAAATAAACAATGCATGTAGGAGATTTAAATTGGAACTGCAGGGCTTTGAACTATTTCAAAATAGGGCCACATATTTAGATGTCTAATTAGGAATTTAAGATTCCAATCTCAAGCACTTGTAATTCAATATCTTGTGTCACAATGACCTTCAGAGGAATGGAGTAGCACAGGTACCCTGTTTTACATGAAATATATAACGTTAAAAATAATATTCTAAAAGCAATTTCAGGTTTCTAGTACTTTCAACATGTTCATGAATCTTCCATTCCTTAATTAGTGATGATTAAAATGCAAATAAGCATTTAAGAGTTGTCTGACAAGCTATTCAGCTTCCATTAATCTTTTCCTGTCTTTAAATCTAAAGTATTGCTGAAGTTCCTTTTTCATCTTAATTAGTCCCTAAACTGCAGCTGATCTGCTCCCATACATCTGCTTCTGGGATGAGCATTGGCTTAGGAAGCTGGCTGGACAGGTAGAAGATTTTATTTTCCTGGGTAGGTACCTTTGGGATAATTTATCATTATCTATGACATCTGCAAAAGGGAGGCAGTACTTGCAAGTCTCCAAGTGGATATACTTTCACATTTTTTCCTAACTATGGAAATGAACTCATAAAAATGTACAGTAGCTTGGCAATAAGTGTGTATTTTCTATATAACTAACACTCAGTCTGAGATAGACTCTGTTCGTTAATCTTTACAGATAATTATGATGGTATTTTGAAGGTAAAAGAAATAATTAAAATTTAGTTCAGGTATATTTTAGGTTCAGTCAGCTTTATAGGGGAAGGAGTGTGGGAAAACAGATGATAAATGTTCACAGATGCTTTCCTGGGATCAGCTCATTCTTATATTCAGGTTTTGATGTTATAATATAAAATCAATAACATAAAATAAAGAGAGTTTAAGAAAAAAACCCTGTTTGTACCTGCAAGTTAGAAACTGAAAGATCAAAACAGAACTTTTGTTAGGTACTTTACACCTTGAAATTGTTAAAGTACTTGTTTATTCTGAAATTCAAAAAAGGCAGCCCAGCTACTGCTTTTGTTGTATATTTCTAACTTCTAAAGTCCATAGTTAAACAAAGTTTCAAACTCTGGTTTACAAAAACATATTTCTCTTTAGAAAAGGTTTACTTTTTCAATAAAGATATGTTTTATAGTAATGAGAAGACAACTTCTACATCTTGAATTTCAGCTGTAATGTAGATCATTACATTAGCACAAAGAATGCAGGAAATATATTGCTAAAGTGTATTCACCCATGGCTACAGATTTTGATAGTGCCTACCCTGTAGAAGATCCATCATTCAAGAAAGGTTTAAAGGGACAAACTTCAATGAAATAAAGTCCTAAGATAGAAGCATACTCTCCTGCATCCCAATATTCAACGCAAAAATGCAAAGGAACACTGAATTGAGCACTCTTCAGCAATCAGTATTTTTAGTTCATGCCTCATAGATGTAACAATCAGGATTAAGAAAACCATATTTAATGCTTTAGTGCTCATGGGGCAGCTTCAATACAGCATTTAAATCTGTTTAATTTGCAAGATTATGAGACAAAATATATAGGGGAGCACTTCAACGGAAAAAAAGTTGCATTGGAAATATTCAGGGACATTTAGAATTGATTTATAGTAAATCATAAATGTATGGAAGAGGTGGTTAATTTACCCCTTTTTAAACATTCTCAGTTCAGGTTAAAACATAGCGTGACTTCATTAGAAATGTACTTTTCTACAGGAACAAGAGAAATGCTGAAGTTTATTGACCGAGCTAGTGTATCAATACATATTTTTCCATGATAAAGTAAACTTTTTCAGTTTAAAATCTTTTTTTTATGACATAAAAGAAAGACCATTTAATTTGGAATGGGAAAAATGACATTTTAAAATGTATGTATAAAGATGTCTTACTTAGCCTTGGAATGCATCATCTTTTAACAAAGTTTTAGAAAACTAATCTGATTACATGCACTAATTGCTCCGTTTGAGCAATTAATTAACAATGGGCTACACTGCTGCATTACAGAGACCTTAATTTGGTAGAGCTGTCCTGAGTATACCTAGGTGAACTATTTCTTTTAATGCAAGCTGTTGATGTATATGGGTTAAACTATGGGGGTTTTGATACTATTGAAAACGTAACTAATTCTTTTTATATTATCTTCCTTTTCTACAGCTCAAAGGATGCAAATTAGGTAGACATTGAGCAGAAATCTTGATCTACAAATCACTAAATGGAAGTCTAGGAGTTACAGAATCTTATCTGTTCCTCTGAGGTCCCCTTGAAGTATTCTCATGTTTCAAGTGCTGTAGTGTTCATTGGGAGGAAAGCAACAAATTAAAAATGCTTTTGCAGCTAACCTTAAATCAGGACTTCAGGCCACTGCAGTCTGTTGTGATAGCTTAGAGAAACGCAAGCCGCAGAAAAAGGTTAGTACATAAAAGGTGAATTGAAGGCTTTTCTTTCTAATTAAAAATAATTTTTCTTATTTCCTTATTTTTTTCTGTCTCTGTCACTCATTCATATACATACACAATCATATATATATATATATACACAGGCACACTCTCCCCTTTTTGAAATTAATAAAAAATATGCAGCACATAGGCAACCATTATGCCATTATTATGGAGTGAGATTTGAAATAAAAGTTATTTACATGTTTGAGATACATCTTTTATATGATATATAAAACTGTTCTTGTAAATCATGTCAGCAGAAGCTAACACAGATGGCCAGTCTGTACATAAGGTAATATATGCTTATGCATTTTGCTGTTGCTCTGCATGAACATCTCAAAATCTGATAAAATCTACAATTCTGGAGATACACCATGATGAACTATATCCCTCTACTCCTGACCTTTTTTCCCCCCACTTTTTCTGATTTAACTTTGGTTTCCTTTCTTTAGAAGAAATGTCACCTTACTATATCCCAATCTGTGATTTCCAAATTAGGATGACTATACGCTCATCTAGGAGTTTTGTTACACACGTGTAGAAAATTAATCTTTTCACAGTGTCTCACAAAACATGCTTAACATGCATTCTCTGAGAAAAAAAGTGTTTGTAACACTGATGAGATTAATTGCAAGAACAGTGCTTGATTCATTTATCCTTTAATGTTAAATAACTCTTTATGAAGGTCCTTTTTTTATAGGCTACTGTAACCAAAGGTGAAAGAAATAAGGTAAAGTTGGGTGATACAGGAAATGGAAATGAGTGGTAACACAAAGCAGGAGGACTGTATGAGAAGATTTTTTTGAGAATTATATTGAGGATGAAGGAAAAACATTAAAAATATCTTGGCTCACACAGCATAGCTGGTTTAGAGAGAAGCTGAGGACATTGAAGAGAAATCAGGTAATTTCTGGATAGTGCTAGAGAGCTGCAATCTGTTGGAGGAGGTAAATTGGCAAATGTTTTCACAGCTATGCAAAGCTAGCAAGAAGGTTAGAATTTTAATATGAAAGGATACTTGTTGCAGTAATCCCACAGAAGTGGTAAGTAGCTCCTTTTCAAACTGGCTACCTGTTACCAGTTCCCCAAGAACTGATATTATGTCCAACATTATCTTCATATGTTATCTGAATGATGGGATCAAGTGTACCTGTATGAAGTCTGCCAACAATACAAACTGAGTGGGGAAATCAACACTTTGGAGGGGAGAGCCACTCTTCAGGATGACCTGGATAGGCTGGAATCGTGGGCTAACAAGAACCTTAGAAATTTCAGCAAAGGCAAACGTAAGGCTGGGATCTACTTGGCTGGGGAGCTGCTCTGTGGAAGAGGATTTGAGGGTCCTTGGGGACAACAAGCTCAATGTGAGTGAATAGTGTGCAGCTGCAGCAAAGAAAGCCAACAGGATGCTGGGTTACATTAGCAAGGGCATCACCAGTAGAGATAAAGACATCATCGTCCCACTCGACTCAGTGCTTGCCAGGCCACACCCGGAACACTACAATTTTGGTCCCTGCTCTACAAAAAAAATATAAATGTGGACAGGATGGAGAGTCTCCAGAGAATTGCCACAAAGATGATCAAAGGTCTGGGAAGGCTGCCATATGAGGAAGGACTGAGAGAGCTGTGTTTATTCAGCCTAGAGTAAAGAAGGCTCAGGGGAGACTTTATCACCATGTTCCAGTATACAAATGGTGGCTACAAAGTGGATGGAGGGTCCCTTTTTACTAAGAGACACAAGGAAAAGACAAGGGCTAACAGGTGCAAGTTAGTCCCAGGCAGATGCCAGTTGGACACAAAAGGAAAATTTTTCACAATGAAAACAATCTGCCAACTGAATAATCTCTGCATGGAAGCAGGGTATTCCCCAGCATTGGATACATTTAAGATTGGACTGGACAGGTTGCTGGGCCATCTAGCCTAGGCTGTGCTTTTGCCAAGAATGGACCACATGATCCTTAAGGCCCCTTCCAACCTGATATTCTGTGATTCTATGATTCTATAGCTCTCTGAAATCATGTTTTTAAAAGCATTGGCTGAGAAAAACATACACTTGAAAGTAAAAAAAACACATGCCCTTAATGAACAATTGTTTGGCTGTACAAAGCGGGGTAGAAGTTTATTTACTGCAAACTTTTGAAGGGGCTTTTGCCATGGTGAGAAATGGAGACTGAAAAATCAGTGATTGCTCACACAGCCAACCATACATACACATACATAATATCAGAATCTCTGATTCTCAAAATCATTCCTAGGTGTTTGAGAGGAAATTGAATTAAATAGGCCAAATATCACTTTTTCCTTTCTCCCTGTTTGTCTTCATTGTTTCCTCCATCCCTTGAAAATAATAATCCATGGAAACTCAGCAAATACGGGTTAGTGAAATGCTGAAATAAAAATGAGAAAGGAGATACACTCTGGTCAAAGAAAGTGTGAATTATTTTACAGAAGCATATTTGATACCTGGAAGACTTAATTTCTTGGGGTTTGTTTTTGTGTGTGTGGGGTTCACCGCATGAATGCATGCCTGTGTGCAAACTTGCATGTGCGTTTGCTTCTGCTTTTTTCTCTTTCCAAGTTTATTTAACAAAATTGTTTTTGTCAGAGACTGACTTGTTATTCAGAAGCTCAGTCTTGTTTTTGAAAAAATAAGATTTCGATTCACTCATTTATCTAGATAGATTATCTAATTTTGAAAGGTATAAAGCAAAAGGTTATAGAATGACACCAAGCATATGTTTATGTATAGTAATGAGTATAATGAGAGGAAGATTAAGACTCATGACAATAACCATAATCAGGACTTGGGACTTCGAAAAAAACTATGCCAATAAATGCTGCAGAATACAGACCAATTAGGTGAATGGACAAGAAATATTAAAAAATATTGTATACATTACATAAACCAGTCATGCATCATATTGCTCCCCCCAAAAATTCATAGAATCATAAAATGATTTGGGTTGGAAGGGACCTTTAAAGGTCATCTAGTTCTCCTGGCAGGGAGAGGGACACCTTCCACTAGACCAGGTTGCACAAAGCCTTATCCAACCTGACCTCAAGCACTTCCAGGGATGGAGCAGCCACAACTTCTCTGTGCAACCTGTTCCAGTGTCTCATCACCCTCACAGAACTTCATCCTATTACTTATTCTAAATTTACCCTCTTTCAAAATAAAGCTATTACTCCTTGTCTTATTACTACATGCACTTATAAAAAGTCCCTTTTCAGGTTTCTTGTAGGCCTCCTTTAAGCTACTGGAAGGCTGCTATTAGGTCTCCTCTGAGCCTTCTCTTCTTCAGGCTGAACAAGCCCAGCTCTCTCAGCTTGTCTTCATAGGAGAGGTGCTTCTGCCCTCTGATCATCTTCCTGGCCCTCTGGACTCTTTTTAACTAGTCCACGCCTTTCTTATGTTGTCACCCCCAGAACTTAATGCAGTACTGCAGGTAGGGTCTCATGAGAGTAAAGAGGCACCTCACTTAAGTTGCTGGTCACACGGTTTTGGTGCAGCCCAGGATACAGTTCAGTTTCTGAACTTTACTGGGTCATATGGAGCTTCTCAATCAACACCCTCAAGTACTTCTCCTCACAGCTGCTTTCAATACTATGTCCATCTAGCTTGTAGTTCTGCTTGGGATTGCCCTTACCCACATGCAGGAACTTGCACTTGGCTTTGCTGAACTGCATGAGGTTTGCACTAGCCCACCTCTCGAGCTTGTCAAGGTCCCTCTGGATGCTTCCTTCCAGTGTGTTGACCAGCTTCTGGATGCTTCCTTCCAGTGTGTTGACCACACCACACAGTTTGGTGTCTTTAGCAAACTTGCTAAGGATATACTCAATTCCACCTACCATGTTACTGACTAAGATGTTGAACAGTGTCAGTCCCAATACTGACTCCTGAGGAAAACCACTTGTCACTGGTCTCCACTTGGACATCAAGCCATTGACTACAACTCTTTGAGTGTGGCCATCTAGCCAATTAACGTATTCAATGATTGGTCCAACCATCACATCCATGCCTCTCAGTGAAGACCAAAGCAAAAAAGCTGTTGAGTATTTTAGTCTTCTTCCTGTCTCAAGTAATGAGGTCTCCCATTTCCTTAGACCATATTTTCCAAAGTCTTCCTTTCATCACCAACCTACCTATAGAAGTTTTTCTTGTTGTCCTTAACATCCCTGGACAGATTTAATACTATCAGGGCTTTAGCTTTTCTGACCTGATTCCTAGCTGTTTGGAGAACTACTCTGTATTCCCTCCGGCCAACCTGTCCATGCTTCACTCTTTGTAGGCTTCCTTTTTGTTTTGTTGTTAAAAAAAAATAATATTGAAACCATTTATCCAGTTTGCAGCCGTAGTTGAAAAGGGAAACTAGATCATAGAATGAATAAGCAAAAAGTACATAACATAAATTAAAAGTATCATTACTTATATACAAGGGATTGGTTATGTTTAACACTTGTTTAGAACAGTATGCTAGTTCCTTGCATTCATGTTTTTACAAAGATGTTATTGCTCTAGACAGGGAATAATATAAAGTGATAATAATATAGTCCAGCAGTCTATACTGTAGCGAATTTTGTGGATTTATTCTCTGTAGATGACCTAAATAATGGCATTCAGAATAATGAAGGTTTGATATACTGAAATATCAAACTGTTCAGACTGAAGAAAAAGCAAAAAATAAATTCAGGCAGAGACCAATTTACTTAGGTAGGGAAAAATATGAACTAATACAGCAAGTAGAACAGTGAAGCAAAAATATAACCAAGGTGAAGAAGCAGCCAGAGAATTATATTTTTTTAAGTGTTGGAAGATATTAAAATACACAGAAAAAAAGCTGGAATGTGAGATTTAGATAAACTGAAAGGAAATATTTCTTTTGAGCTTTTGTATACGTTTTGTGTGTTTGCAGCTTTATGCAGAGTACCTAAATTATCTTGTCTGCTTTTAAAATATGAGTAGTTGGCAATTTTTTTTCTGAGAACCACTTGTTCAAAAGGACAACGAATTCACACTTAAAGGCTTATTTGATGCCACATGAAAGTTTTACTTAAGATATTCATTTACCATTGGAAATAGGAAGTCCAACTGTGATGTTACCAGAGTTTTTTCTGAGGCTGGATTTTTTTCTTGGACTGAAGCATCTGGGTTATGCCTGAGTTGCACTCCAGGATCTTATGTCCTTTTTAATTTGGACTAAAGTTTATTTTCTAATGTCACAGATAACTGTAAGTAATTTTCAGATATCTTCAGTAACATGCTTCCATTACAAGAGAGGGAAATTTGTGGAGGAATTAAGACTATATTACAGTCAGGAATGTCTTTTAAAACAGGGTGAAAAAGGACTTGAAAAGCATTAAAGATGTTCAAACATTAATACAAAGCAAGGGAAAGTTTTGTTATTTTAAATAAAATCTGAAGAATTTTTGACATAATTTGTTAAAAAAGATAAATACAGTAGCTGCATTTTATTTGTATCAGAAATCAAACACAAATGAAGGAATAAAATAGAATACCTGGCATTTGCAACTGCTTACAAAGACTTCAGGGAAAGGTCAATGCACTAAATTACCACTTAATAGCTGTACTAGTAATTCCTTCTGTCAGATGTTGAATTTTATTTCTCTCAAACTCCAAAAGAAGAGTTCTCTGCTCTTGGATTCAGAAGCTTCAGATGTAATGAAAGAAAAATGAAGGATTTCTTTTCCTCAGGCTCTAAGAATGGTAGCATTAGAACGGTAAGTATAGCTTGTCCTGAGGCAAACCTTGTACCTTATTATATGAAGCTAAGTATTCACTTTTTACTGCAAAATGATAGCAATTGCCTTCTTAGTTCTGAGTCTGAACTTTGGACTTCATTAAGACAGGTGGAAGTACGTTGTACAAATTAAACAGAGGAATGTGTACACCTTTGAAATTTTTGTTAATAGGATCTCACACAGCTTTTTGTATCTGGGAAAATTCCTTTTTTTTATTCTATGCAGTATAGTTAATTTCTTCTCTTATGGTCTAATTCAAAGTCAGGGAGTACTTTCATTGATTCTAGGAAGGTTGTTAGTGCACAGAAAAGTGGCTGAGGTATATGAGCAAATCTGTTATAAAAGCATGAAGTCCCTATGCATTTTAATACTTCAGCATATCTCCTTAGGATGTAAGGATTTCTCAAAGCTCTTTATTGTCAAAAAGTAATGTAGGACCCTATGTTGAAAAAACAGTACTGTGAATCATCTAAAATTAAGCAGAAAATAAGAATGTGGTCTATGTAATTTCAGAAATCACAGCAAAGTGACTAATTACCAACATTTTGCTAATAATAAAAAGCTCCACACTTTAAGTCAATAAATTAGTCATTACAAAACAATTAGATTATGATGAATATGTTTTCCCCCTGATTTTAATAGATTGAATTGATGATTTTTTTAAAAATCTCTATCTTCTAGTTAGCTCTATAGACACACCTACACATCATATGTTGCACATTTCAGTAAACCATGATTTGTCTCCTTAACATTGATTTCTGTCTTTGAATTTCAGTACTATAGAATAAGTAGGATTATTTGTATGGCCTATGTAATTAGAACTTTGAAATAGATATCTGAACATATATGTTTTCATTGGTCAGACAGAATTATTTCATAGTGATTTATGTGTTAACTTTCTGGATATTTATTTTTTTCTGTTAAATGTGTTTGTGTATATTTAAAAAGTTTTATATATGTATTTGGCAAAAAAAATCCAGTCTTTTCTCTGGAAAAAAAATACTATATACATTCAGTCCTTGTATCCTAACTAATTGAAAGGTATTAGTAAGTACCACAACTTGAGGACTTTGGAGACTTCTGATGTCACCTACCTCTTTGTACGGTAGTATGAAAATGACATATTAAGTATAATGCCATGCTATCAACACTTTATCTGCTACCTCTGAGCAGAAAGCAGGCAAATGTAGATGAATTGAATCCAATCTTCAAAACTAATGGCTTTCAGCCTGAGAAGCTAGTCTCTAGAACAAATGAGACAGATTTTCCAAAGAGCACTCCATACCTTCTGGTTAAGCACTTAATTGGAGCAGCAAAATTTTTCAAAGAGAGCGCCTGCATGCTGAAGACTCCTGTAAATCTGACCCCTAAATTTTGATTCCTCAGCTGGAGTTTCTTGTTTGAGAAAAGCTGCAGTACTGAGAGGGAGAGGACAGAATGAGTGAGGGAGAGGAAATCTTGGAGATCATGATGCTGAACTCATAAAGATCCTGTATGTATAGCACAGCAGTTATCTGAATGGGATTCGTAAACAGAAGACTAGCTTGGCCTTCATACAGGATATATTATTTCTGTTCATATTAGTTATTTCCTACCTTCTTTCAAAATGCACCTTTTCTATTTCACTGTTACAGATGTGAAAAATACTTCAACATAATTACTTAAATGTTCAGATTACAGAGATGAAATTGAATCTGCTGTTCTGGCCAGATTATGTCAGTATGACATGTCACTGTAATAAAACTATTTTAGCAAGGGATTAACAGCGGTTTTCATTGTGGATGCAATGAAAGGTCTGTCTTAACTGAAAAAAGGGTAATCTGGCTAATTTTTAAGTTGGTAGGACACTCAGTAGGATGCTATATATTAGTTGTGACCTTTAAATATGCAAGTTTATAAGCATGTCAATGGATGCGTTATCCATTAAGCAGAGTGCACTCTGAAGGCCGAATTTCAAAGGGCAGCTAATCTTGGGTCATCCTTTCCATTGCTCATCTTGTATCCCTTTCCCTCCTTTATCAGAGTTTTAAATAGATGTCAGACTACTTCTGAGTGATCCAAGCATATCTACTATTTCATTCACTAACTGTCAGCCTAGACAGTTCAAGTATCAGTAAATAAAATCTATAGGGTGTTTTTAGCAAACTACTTTTTAGTTTTTTCGTTCTAAATTAGACATGTCCTAATTTCTCCTTCTGAGAATGGAAAAACAGTATTGTAGTGTAATAGATAAATGTGGCAGTATACCATATTCAAAGAGTTCAAATTATGGTGACAACAGAACAAACCCAGTCCACTGTCTATCTGATAAGATTATTTCTGCCTTCATTTTTCTATGCTGTCATAGGCTGCAACCGTGTTTGACCAGTGTTATCAGATAGAGTTTCTTCAAGCGGTTAACCACACTACCTGTACTAACTAGTTTTAGTCATTGGGAATCCATAGAAGACTTTTAGGTAACTCAAAAATGCTTCTTCAAAAAAAAAAAACAACTTGTGATGGCACTTCTATTTCTACAGACACACGTTCAATCTGGATACAAATGCAAGAGCTGAGAATAAGCAATTTTATAATTAAACTTATAAACACCTTTTTTTTTTTAATTTTGCTTTAGGTTATCAAATTAGTTATTGACTCATCTTAAGTGAAGCCGAAACAAATTTCTTCTTTCTCCATATTTTCACCTAACCAGCTTACCCCTTTTTTCCTCTCAGAAAAATAAGACTTTCACTCACAAATTAATTCTAAAATTTTTCTTGGTTTAGTTTTTACTGCTGTTTGCTGAAAGATGACCATAACCATTAAAGGTTAATCAAGGAGACTGTGGACACTGTAACTTCAGTCCTCTTCAGACTTCTGTTTTGTTCATAACCATCTAGATGTTTCATTAGTTTGCATTCTGATGGTTTGAAAAACTCTGTTTCCACCTTCTCCTTTAAAAGTGAATGATTTTCTTGTTAACTTAAGGTAGAGAAGTTCACAGTGGCTGTTTTCAGCAACTAGCTGAACTACATAAAGGTTTGACTCATGCAATAATTACAATTGAAAACAAACAAATTTCACATAAAAAGTTTTGTGGGTTGGTTTTGGTTTTGTTTGGTTGTTTAGGAAGTCTTGATCTCATAGATCTTGTAAAAGTTTGAAAATACATAACAGAGAAAAAAAGATTTTTAGTAAAGCAATGTTATACTCCTAAATTAACAAACACACACATTACTTTTGTTACTAATTCTTCAGGGTGTTGTGTGTTTCTGGTGGGGGGGGGGGGTGTTGTTGTTTTTTTGAGTTTTTTTTTCCACAGTGCAGAAAAAGATGTCATCATCAGATGTTTTTTAAAAAGAATTCACGTGGGCAGCCCCTTTTTTTTTTTTTTATATTCTGCTGTGCTTATGAACAATCATTGGAGCAATCCCAGGCACTGTGAGAGCAATCCCAGGCACAGCTACAGGTTGGGCAGAGAAGAGATTCAGAGCAGCCCTGCAGAGAAGGACTTGGGGGTGCTGGTCGATGAGAAAATGAACATCAGCCGACTTCAGTTAGCGCTCGTAGCCCAGAAAGCTAACTGTATCCTGGGCTGCATCAAAAGGAACGTGACCAGTAGGTCAAAGGAGGTGATCCTGCCCCTCTACTTTCCTCTTGTGAGACCTCACTTGGAGCACTGTGCACAGTTCTGGTGTCCTCAACATGAAAAGGACATGAAACTGTTGGAACAAGTCCAGAGAAGGGCCAGGAGGATGATCAGGGGACTGGAGCACCTCCCGTATGAAGACAGGCTGAGAAAGTTGGGGCTGTTCAGCCTGGAGAAGAGAAGGCTGCGTGGAGACCTCATAGCAGCTTTCCAGTGTCTGAAGGGGGCCTACAAAGATGCTGGGGAGGGACTCTTCATTAGGGATTGTAGCGATAGGTCAAGGGGTAATGGGTTAAAACTTCAACAGGGGAAGTTTAGATTGGATAGAAGGAAGAAGTTCTTTACTGTTAGGGCGGTGAAGCACTGGAATGTGTTGCCCAGGGAAGCTGTGAATGCTCCATCCCTGGCAGTGTTCAAGGCCAGGTTGGACAGAGCCTTGGGTGAGATGGTTTAGTGGGAGGTGTCACTGCCCGTGGGAGGTGTCCTGAGGTATCCCTTCCCATGGAAGAGGGGTTGGAACTAGATGATCTTAAGGTCCTTTCTTACCCTAACTATTCTATTCTAATCAAACACCACATTGTTACCCTCTTAGTACATGTTCTTGTCTATCCTGTATCACTGGTGAGAAAATGACTCAAAAGCGTAATGAATGCAGCCTATCACCGTGGTCAGAGCAAAGGGTATTATTGTGAAATATGGACAAGTCTTATTTAGTGTGCAGGCTTTTAACCTGATTCTCAATGTTTCAAACTGCAACACTGGCCAGTGAAAAATGTTTACATATTTCAATGCTTCAACTATTATAAGAAATATTACTAGTGAAAAAGAAAAACCCAGCCTGTGGATCCTTAGAATAATATTATTCCCTGGAACATCACTAAAATGTGTAAAAACCACAAGTAAGCAAACAGAAACCTGGTAAACAACTGCATGTAAACAAGAAACTTCTGAGACATCAGTGTTATTTTTTTTTTTAATGTAGGGTTCAACAAAATAATTTGTGGTTTGTCGTTGTTTTTTTTTTTAATAAGTCTTTTTAAAATGTTATTTTTAATGATGAGGATAATAACAACAACTTCAACAACAATAATAATAATAATAGTTACCTACTATCATGTCACTCATTGTATTTGGTTCACAATTCTATAAAGTAAAAATGCAGGGATTTTTCTGGGGATACATGCATTTGTAGGCTCAGTTCATTCTTCTTTAGTTTTTATTTGTTCTACCCAGCTGCAAGGCTGTGAAATCTGACTATGTCCTATGTGTTTTTGCTGCAGTTCACAAATTTGTGCATTGGTTCCAAAGGACAAAAAAAAAGAGAAAAGTTTTAAATGACTATGTTGTGTAGATACCTATTGCTCCATAATCTTTACAGGTATACCTATCTTGTGGCTAACAAGTGGACCAAATCATCATTTTCAGGTTATTCATTACACAGATCAAACCTAAGAAATATTTTTGAGACCTAAGACATAATCTAATTAATTATCAATAGTCTATATCAATAAATTTTTGCTCAGTGTAAATCAAAAAACCCCATGGACAATAGGACAGATTTTTTAGCTCTGTGTTTCAGCTCAATATATTGTGGCTGTTCACCCAAATGACCAGACAAAGATCATATGTTAGAAATTTTATGTTCCTGGTGGTACTGAAGAGAATTTATGACAAAGAACACTGAATAAAACTCTGGCTTCTGTAATTCTGAAACAAAATACCACATCACCTTTAAAAGATGAGTTGTTACTCCTGTTATTCCTCTTAAAACAGTATGCTGGTCTTCATCAGATTCCACTTTAAACTTTTTGGAATAAAAAGCTAACAATAGAAAAGGTTGGCTGCTTGGTGTACTGTTAGTCAGCAACATGGGTGACCTTGTCGCAAAAGGAAATACACATTTATAAAAAGAAATATACATGCTTCAGTGTTTGAACTCATACAGACACTATTTATTCTAAGTGTCTGACTATATGATGTTTGTCAAAATGTAACAGCATTTAAAATTAAAAATTTTATTTAAGAGACTTTTCAATTCACACTTCAGTAAAGGTATCTGGTGGAGTTTTTTATCCTGAATGCCAGTTTTCTTTTTTCTTTTTTTTTTTTTTTGTGTGATAATCTGTATTTTAAGAAATACTGGATAGGTTAAAAAAATAACTTGTGGTGTCTTCAGTATAGCTAAGGAATTTTAAACCCCAAAATCTGCAATACACTTCATATTATGTAAAATTGATTGTTTAATGCATTTAAGAAGATTGCAGGCACACCAAAGAGTCTCGATTACATAGAGGTTGCACTGAGAACTGTATACTGATCTAAGCATGAAACCTCCAATGGTTCAAAAGATGGAGGAATTTGACCAGCATTGACTCTCATAAATATAACCATCAATGTACTGTGTTTATTTCCAGTATCTGAAGTAACTGGGGGAAATCTTTGGGGCTTTACAGGCATTTTGCCTAGTAACAAATTTCTAGACGTACCGTCTGTGGTCTCACAGAGGCTTTTGTTATCTCTTCTTTATTCTTCTTTTGAAACAAATGAAACATTTTTTTTTCTTTATTTGTTTGAAGGTATTTTGTGTTGGTTTTTTGTTTAGTTTTAGTCTTTTTTTTTGTTTTCTTGTTGACAGGGTAACAGAAATGTACAGAAATAGGGCAGAAATAAATTGCTAACAGCTTTCTCATTAAGCACATACCTGCTTGGTGACTTTTCAAGAATGTGCACATTCATGTTTAGAATTAATTCAGTGAATTTTTCTGGACATGAAAGGGGGAATTTTGGGACTGTTGGAAAATGTGTTAATAATAATGATGATAAGAAAATACTTCTGTGTCAAAACCAAAGCTTTTTAATAAGGAAAGGTCCACTTTTGTTAGTTTTTTCATTGAAAATTATATTTTTTAAAAAAGAGGACATAGTAGGTACAGAAACAGAACACTTTAATTGACAAAAGCCAATTTTGACTTTTCACAAAACTTTGAACTTTAAATTGAGACAGTTGCTTGTTCACCATATAAAAACACTTTTCCCAGTAATGCATTACAAGAAAAAAAGAGATTTCATAAAATTATTGGAATTTGAAGTGTTTCTGAAAGTCATGCAGTGCTGAAGGAGAAAAAAACTCCAAACCACCCAGAATTAAAACAATTACGTTGGCAAATGTTTATTTAAGTAGTGTATGTATTTGTAATTCTAAAATTAAAAAAAAAAAAAAAAAAAAGAAGGCAGTCACTATAAGGAACTATGAAAGGGCATTAGCTGCAAATTTAATTTTAATCTAAGACCATCTCCTATAATCAGGCCAAAAATGTGTTGATTCTGGGTTAGCATCTCTAATAAACTGGAATGAAGAGACTCCTCCTCCTCTGTGTAAACAGCTACAAAATGCTATTCTCCCTTAATATTATTTTTCTTATTGTTGTTTTTGACACAAGAAGAATGTCATATATCTTTACTCCGGTTACAAATACCACTCAGTGTCTGAGACAAAGAAAAGCTAAGAAAATGTGAGGTCTGAAGAATTTGTCTGGTGCCAGCTCTGCACACCAACAAGTAGCTCATTTTTAACATGCTGGACAAAGCACTTCTTTCATGAAGAAGCAGTCTGTTACATCCTCCCCCGCTTTTCTAGCTTAAAATCCCCTAACGCATCATTTTCACTTACTGTTTAACGCAGTGCTATGTCATGATGGATACTAAGAAACCGTAATTATAATTTGCTGTCTGTCTGCAAAGTGAGGCACTATAACTTTAAAGATTATTTTGTCAAATGGCTGGGATAAATGGTTAATTGGTGCCTCACTATTTCTCTGAAAGGTAAAGAGAATATGAAGGTAGTGTATAACTCTAAAGCCTCATAACTCACTCACAAATCTCAAAGTAATTTTGAAATTGTGGAACACATTGTCCTGTGGAGGTAAAGAGAATTTAAAAGGCTGTGACTGGAAAACTGATGAAATCAAACAATTTTTACTTTTTTCTCTTTGAGTTCTGGTCATTCTTATAATTTGAACAGGAACTGTAACAAAAACTGCAAATATAATCAGGCACCGACAGTTTTATAGTAATAATGTTGTTGTTTTTCCCAAGAGCACAACAGGGATTGTGGCTCTATTGTATTTGATGCTGAACAAACACAAAAAGTACAGACTTTGCTCTCATGGGCTTAAAAATGAATTTGTATTTCTTTTTATTCCTGTATACTGTTACAGATTCTTTTTTTTTTATGCTGAGCTGCTTTTTTTTTCACTGTACCCTCAAAGAGAAGTATTTTGCCATGCAAACAGGGACACTGATAGTAAGGATACTGTTCAGCACAAACTTGATTGAATCTAAAATAATTAGGCTTCTTCCTTGAACAACAATTACAAAATGTTATTCAACACTTTTATCACCACAAAATCTTCAGTCTATGTGGTTATTAGGGCTACATAAACCCTATGTATCCCTTTCTCCAAGAGCAGAAATGTCTTGTCTGCAGTTTCTGAGCACCTGGGCTATCACATGAACTAAAAAATATTCATGTGCTCTGATCTACAGGGGACGGTCTTGTATAGTAATGTTATCAGGTAATGTCAATCATGTCCTCTCCCAGATTTGGTCAGGTGAACAGATGCAACTCACATATAAAATATATAAATGTAAAGAAGAAACTTAACATGGATGAAAAATATTGAAAACAGACATCTAATAACAGTGTAAAGCTAAATACTCAAAAGCCAAACAGCATCAGATTAGAACTTCCTATGTGACTTCAATTTAAACTCACTGACATACATGTTATGATACAGAGTGCAATTATTTAACCCTTTAATTATTTATTTTTTAGTTATTATTTTACTACTTATTTTTTCCTTTTTCCTTGAGGCAATTCTGGCTAAAGGACAAAGAATATATGCACAAAGAAATTGGCTAGGTAGCCAATTATTTTTTAACGCCATCATTCAGTCTGTCATCCATATCTTACATAAAGGACACCATTTTAACTGTGCACTGAATTCAAAATGAAACTTCCTCTGGGGCATTTTTTGTGATATAGACATCACTGTGGTATCTGAGTAGCTCACAAACATTATTTTGCATACACAACATCATGCTGAGGAAGGATAATACTATTATACCCATCTGAGATACAAGGAGCTTAATACCAGAATATTCAAATGTCCATTAACTCTGGATGATCTTACTTCATATGCCCGCAGTCCAAATTTTCAGCATATTTAGCAGTTCATAATATTTTATCTGCTCAAAGAGCAGCTCAAGCAAACTTCCGCTGTGGTTCACTTTTCTGCTCTGCTTTTTCTGCTCTTCTGCTCCTTTTACTCCTACTTTAACACTGTCAGCGTCTCTCTGTTTCTTGGCCACTTGCATTTGAGTTTGTCCTTTTCTCCTTCCTACCCACACTTTGTAGCTTGCTTAGCAGTAAGAAGATGGTGAACTTGCTATCAAAATGATTTTTTTGGCAAGAAAAAAAAGCATCAGTAAAGTTTTGCTAAGCTCCATGACAGCTGCTCAGCCTATGCCAATTACAGAGATGTAATAGACACTACAGTCTGGCCCTGAGGATGACTAAACATGGACTGCTTTAACACTGTGCAACATGAGGCCACGGACAGTACCTAAGCCCTATCTAGTACATAAGTGGTCCTTCCACAGTCAGGGATGGTCTTGGACACCTTAGATGCCTTGAGCTGTCTCTAGGCACAATCTCAGATATCACTGGTTGATATGAACCAAAACCACACCAGGAAAAAAGCTAAAAGTGAATGAAAACAGAATGAAAGAATGGGATCCACTACTCAGCCCCATGGGTCTGGCACTTTTTTCTTTTTTTTTTCTTTTTTTTTTTCTTTTTTTGAGCAATATGGATGTACTTTTACAGTGATGAGAGAGCACAGAAAACACTCAGAGAATCATCAGAAAGTTTCAAGTAAATATATTCCAACTGCTTTACCAGAGAAAAAAAGTATCAGGCATCTTTCTGCTGGAATCATCCCACTTCAGTGTATCAAATCCATTCATAAATCATTTGAGATTTTTGCTTAGTTGCTTATGAGATTTTTCTTAGCAAGAATGCAAAGGCATTCTAGGAAGTAACTGAATTGTTTCTATTCAAACACTAAGAAAAGCAAACAGCAAAAATAAAGCCCAAAAGCTCTAAGCAATTTTAAAAAAGGCCTTTTAGCAGAAAATGTCAGGCAGCCATATCTGTTCCTGAAATGTCAAGCTCTATTTTACAGTAGATTATGTTTTAGTCTAGTTTCTGCATGTTTTGCAATTTTGTGGAAACCAGAATAATGACAACTAACACCTGTTCTGAAATGGTGTAAGTAGCTAAATCTTTCTTAGGATGTCATTCCTGATTTAATGGTACTAAGAAGGATCTACATATTTTTATGCACAGAAATAACTTTAAAATTTATTATTGTTAGTAAGTAATTTGTAGAGTATAAATTAACTAGTTCAGATCATGGCTAAAAAGAAAAATAAATTAAAAGGTTTTTTATTTTTTTGAACTGCAAAGACAAATAATACCAGCATCTTCCATTTTATGTCTAGTTTAATTAGGTCATTGTTTCCTTCTATGTGGATTTAGGCCTTAAAAGAAGAAGTAGATTGATTAATGTCTGAAAAATAGGAGATTTTGAAAACAAAATATTAATAGCTCAGAGGTTTACTAAAAAAAAAATAAATAAAATATAGTAAAGGCAGCCAATATATTGATTTACTGCTTTGTTTTAAAATAGATTGCAGATTTTTGTCTTTTTTAGCTATGTTCAAAATTCTTTTTTTCAACTGAGATGAAAACCAAAGCAAACTAAGCTACTAAGCTTTTCTAGAATATAGACACAGCTATATGACAAAGGAGGAGCAGCAAAAATATAGACACATTCAAGATAAGCAAGCAAGAAAGAGTCTTTAGTTCTTAATGCAGTCTATTTTATAACTTGTTTATTCATTAAGGAAGTAATTGCAAATGTGGACTCAGGTTTATTCTCATGTCATGGTTTGCTGGGTGAAAAGGGATAAAAGTAAAGGACAGAAGAGAGTTCTTTAAAGCTGTCACTACAATCTCTGCATAGCTTTGGCCATGTTCCAGATTCATTACAGAAATAGCAAAGCTGTTCCTTTTTCTTTTTCTCCTCCCCTTTCTTTTTCTTCCTATTTCCCTTTTCCCCCTCTTTATCTTTTTTACATTTTTCTTTTTTTCTTTTTTCTTCCTTTCTCCCCTTTTTCTCCTTTTCTTTTTTTTTTGTTTCCCTTCCCTTCCATTCGCTTCCATTCCTTTCCCTTCCTTTGTCTTCCTTTCCTTTCCCTTCTCTTCCCTCTCCTGTGCTGCCCTTCCCTTCCCTTTCCCTTCCCTTCACCCTCCCTTCCCCTTCCTTTCCCTTCCCTGTCCTGCACTGCCCTTCACCTTCCTCCTGTGCTGCCCTTCCTTTTCCCTTTCATTTCTTGCACTGCCTTTTCACATCTTCCTCTTCTCTTTCTTCTTCCCATCACTTTGTGTGTTCTGGAAAGAACATATGCCCAGATGCAGACAGAATATTATTTCATGACGCACCAACTCTCTCATTCCTGCAAACATCACACTGAACCCACACTGGCACTAAGGAATAATCCTTGTAGCTTCCAGGTGTACCACCTTTTACAGCTTAGACAGCTGTCTTGGTGGAGAAATTCTAATTGAGAAAAATTGTGATAGAGATTAATTCCATTTTGTCAGTATTTAGAGTATTTAGATTGACCAGTATATTCATAAATCACTTATCTCACAGTGGACTTTATGAATATTTAGTATTTCTAACAGCTACAATAATTAATTATATACTGGTTTTTGCCTTCCAGTTTTTCCAATACATACATCACTAATTTTGTGGTGGGTAAGATACTTTCAATAGCACTGAGTAAGTGGAGAATATTTGAGAAGGACAAGTGAATAAAACTGCATAGTTATAATGCTGAGCATGTAAATATAGAAGTCATCAATTTCACCTTGGAGTCAAAGATGCTTAAAATTTGTTATGAAGAAACTAATTTTATTAGTTTTAGATCTTTCCCGAACTGCCTAATCTTAATGAAATTTCAGTGATGTTTGAAGACAGATATGGAACATGTCTAAAATAGTTGCAATTGTTTGTGTATGATGATATTAGCTACATAGCCCTGTTTTCAATAAGTTGGGCACCTTTCAACCTTTCTAAATCAATTTGAAAATGGAGAAAGGAAACTGGAAAACATAAGTAAAATACACAGAGAAAAAAAAAGTGACATAAAAGGCTAACAGAAGCAGAGTCATTCTCTTTGGAAGACTGGAAATGTAAATAAAGGCATCCTTCTTCCCAACATAAATTTTACTCATGAAATATGGATGTTAGCAATGTTACAAAGTGGAATGAAGATCAGTATACATTCTTCAGATGATTTTCAAAGGCCACTAAAATCAAATCAATGTTTGCATGTCTGCATGTCTGCACAGTCACATGGCATTTATGCTCTTTGACATATATTTCAAAACCAACCTAATACTGGGTGTGCATTGCATATGACTTCAGTATCTTTGGCAATAACACCAATCTTAATCTTTTTCTATTGGATTTCAGAAGATTTTTTTCTTTCCCTTCTAGGGTGGCAAAGTTTACGCAATGCTTTGGAAATATGTCTAAACGCTATTGCTTCTGGATTTTGGGAATAGTTCTGACTCAACAAACAAGGAATTTCTTCTTACATGCAAATGGACTAGGGATTTCCTGCACATACATATTTGCATATTTACATCTGAATTTAATAATATAAGGCATTTATATATCAACCCATTTGCAAAGATCTACTCATTATGCAGATTATTCTAAAGTTATTTTGGCAGAAAAAATAGAGGGTTTCTCATTAACACATTTTCAGAACTATGTAAAAATACTATCAAATAGTAAAAAAGTACTTATGAGACCAAAAGAAAGTATTTGACTATTAGAAAAAAAGTGTTTCAAAATAGTTATAATTTAAAATATTTTCAAAAAGGAAAAAAAGAGAAGAAATGATTCTACATTTTGATTCCTGGCAGACTTGGCATATTTCACTTTATTTTGTATATTTACCATTTGACCTTTTTGTTTGTTGTATTGCAAATTATTTTATTTCAGAATCATTGTGGAAGTATTTACTTTTTATGAGAGTTTATGGATAATTCCTAATTCTGAAAATCAAATTTTTAAAAGAAATGAAAGTCCAATTTGAATTTTGGAAAGATAATATTCTTTGATACAATTTTTATAATGCACCCAACAGGCATTGTTCCAACAGACTTCATGTAATTCAGAAAGTCTAATATTATTTTAGGAAGAGAGCAAAAAAATACCCCAAAGACTGATGGCTTTATCTGTAGTATACTTGGCTTCTATTTGGGTGAGAAACTTACTGGCCCAGATCATAAAGACAAATTTGTGATGCAGAAAACAGCTACTAATAATAGCAAATAGAAGGTAAAAGATACAGTAGTGGTTTGAAGGCCAAAGCATCTTTTCATCTTCTTCCACTATATTTCACTGAATCTGCAGGTTTGGGTGTTAATTTGTTTGGGGTTTTTTGTCACTGGACACATTATGTTTCATTAAACACCTATAAATGAATGTTGCTTTTTTGAGAAGGCTAGTTACATTTTTTTAATTCTAAACTTACTTAAAATTATTGGAGCTCATGTTGTCAAATTCAACTATTTTGTGTTTTGTTCCCCCTTGTCCTGATCAATAATCTTTTCCATTTAATATGTTATTGTTGTGGTACAACCCTAGGTGTTCTGCTAGGGTTTCATAATGGAATTCATGCAGGGTTCATAATTCAGAACTCAAAAGTCTTGGATCTAGAACAGGGCTTTCAGTCACTTTTCCCATTGATGTGATTAATTCCCAGGTTGAAGACTAAAAGGCTCCCTGAATCCAAAAGTTTTCATTTTAGTAGTCCTGTTTGACTTCTTTCTGCTGCTACTCTATGTAAAAAGAAGTAAGCGTGATTATTAGACTGACTTTGTTATTAAAAGATTCCTTATTTCTACCTTCTCGTGTACATACAAGACACAACTACAGCTTCTTCAAATAATTTCAGTCTGGAGTTCACTAAGAGGCTCTAACTGACCTGACCAATCTATAACCATCTTTCACTATAATATGTCTTTGCTCCTCTTGGGGGTTCGGCTACCTGTATTGAAGGTACGTACAGCTGGGTTCCCTTGTATAAGACTTCTGTAAATATAGAGAAATTCAAGAAAGGTCAGTGAGAAGTTGAAACTGGTATGTTGTGAAGAGCTGTCAGATGCTTTCCTTAGGCTTCCACCCATGCACTTGTCAGAGTGAAAATAATCTAGCATGCTACATATGTGCTTATATATTATACCTGTTTTGCAGTGTTTTCTTGACAAATACTTTTCAGTTCATGAGAACAGAGTATCCTATTCACATACATATATTTTCAGACCAAAGTAACTTTGCCAACTCACTTATGTGTACAGTATCTTCAGTAATACAGAAGTAAAGAATAACTGAACGGTTGCTGATGAAGGGAAATTCTCTCTTTATTTTGGTGGTCTATATATCTTAATTAAAAAAAAAAATTCTGGCTATTCAGTTATTTTAAAAGACTAGCCTAAAAAAAGCCAAGGTAGAGGCATAGATTAAAACAAATGCTTTCTTTACCCTTTTCATCTTATGAGAATAAAGGAAATGTACATGTTTATGTACATTTCTGCATTGCTTATTAGACTTCTTAAAATTTGCAAGAAGTACAATCCAGATGTTATACTTCTGAGTACCTTACCAATTAAGAATAAGGATACAATTAATTTTAATTCTGTCCTCCTGTTGTCTTTCATGTGCTGCCAGGATCCTTTCAGTGGTAAATGCAATTTCTGAAATATCCTTTAGACATGTGCAAAAATATGACAGCCATTTCCTTTGCTTTTCCCAAAGTTCTACCTCCAAAACTTTTTAAAAATAACAACTTTGAAGTACGTATGAAATTTATTTAATTTCATGTGCCTCTCTTTAAGAGGTAAAATGGAACCTTGATGAGCTGTTTGGTTAAGCCTGGGGAAGAAAGTCATCTTCATTTGATCTTACACATAGATAGGAATGCATTACTTAAAAAAAAAGGCACCGCATAGTTTGAATATTTTGTAGCCTGACTTTCTATTTTACTTCTCTATAACTAAGACTACATTATTCAATTAGTGAAAAATACATTGCATTCAATAGTAAAACCTGAAGAAAGAAAACAGTAATTTTCTAATGTTAAGAAAAACTAGTCTTTAGACAAGTTATTCAGTACTCCATAAGTTAAAGAACATTTTCTTATCTTTATGGAAGTTGTTTAGTATCTGTATGATTCAGCAAATGATCTCCTTTGCTGCTGAAGTTACAGGCCTATTATGGCTAATCAACTGTGATTGCAAGATCATAGCAAAACTTTTGGCAGTTTGGCTGTAGGCATTTTCATGTTAAATTATTATTCCTGATCTAAACCCTTAATTTAATAGGCACTACTTACAAATGGAAGATCTGTAGTTCATCAGGAGCTATTTTACTTGCTACAAAAAAAAAGGGCACTACTGAATAGAGTCATTTCTTCAAAGTGTGAGCAAAACTTAATTTCAAGGACTCTTTTCTCTCTTTCTTTCCTTCTTTCTCTCCTTTCTTTCTTTCCTTCTTTCTCTCCTTTCTTTCTTTCTCTCTCTCTCTTTCCTTCCTCCCTCCCTCCCTCCCTCCTTCCTTCCTTCCTTCCTTCTTTTTTCTTCCTTTCTTTCTTCCTTTCTTTCTTTCTTCCTTTCTTGTAGCTGAAAAGAATGTTAATATTTTCTGAAGATGACATATTTAGTCTCTTAACACACACTTCATAGACACAAGATCAATGTTTTAATAATAATGATTAATAATTCATGATGATGTAATGCATGATGGGAGGAAGCCACTTCCTGATACCTAATGGCTGGCTGCAATGTTTCACAGCCTGAGATAGACTCTTAAATATATCAGACCTCTACAGATAATTATTATTCTTCTATAGTATTTAAGAATACATTCCAGAGGAAAAAAAAAAAACAACCAAAAACCAACCAACCAACCAAAGAAACCCCATCCAACAACCCCCCCAAACAACCAAAACCCAATGGATTTTTAATATTTAGATAAAGTAAAAGTTTAATTTAATGTTATCAGGTTTATTGTGTTCTGTTTAAAAAAGCTTTTTACGCCTTACACTGAGAAGAACCATAAGACGACAAGAGAGAATTAAGCAGTACTTCATTTACAAAGTTCTATTAAGTTTATACCAAGAAATGTGTAGTAATAGCAGTTCTACTTTGAGACTAGATTTAACTGACTTTTTTTCTTCAATAGAATAATCTTTCATGTAGTAAGGGAAGAGGTATCACATTGACTGTGTGGGTGTTCACCATGTGGAACTCAGATTCTTACTAGACAGAGACCCAGATGAGAGAAACCTCCAAAGTTTCAACTGGCACATTTATATACCTGCAGTGCTTTTTCTTTTTGTCTTGTGTTGACAGCTTTACAGATCTATTTTCTCTGGAGTGTCTTTTTTTTTTTTTTTTCTTATACCAAGCTTTTTTGCAAGTTTTTAAATCCAACTTTTAGAATCTCATTTTTAAAGCTTAAGATTTAGCTATCTGAAAATATTTTTTTATTAAATAGGCCATATGACAAATCTACACATATTTTGATCTTCTACAGCTTTAGTTACTCTGATTTCCAGCCCATTAGTCTTCTCTCAATCTCATTTCTTAGCTATTACCTAATAAAGTGAAAAATTAGAAAGGAATACTCAAGAACATTGAATGGAAAAAAGCAGGAACATGATTGAACTCACGTAAATTCAGCTACTTAAATATTGTGAGTGTGATTAAACTAATTAGACTTTAGATGACTACAAAATAGATGTCTGGAGATGACAGTCACAGTAGACTGACTTCCCTTATAGACCAGAAAAAAAAAAAAAAAGGCACTTTTAGGTTATGGTTCATTTAGTTTGGTTTAGATATCTGCTTTAGAGTAAGAAGAATCATGCTCTCAACTCCGCTAGCTATATTGATCATCTTTATTGACTATATAGGTAGACAAGGATGAAGACCTCAAACAGATTTAGTTATCAAAACTCACACAATGAAATTTATGTCCTCATTTTTAACCTGCAGGACAGATGAAAAAATAAAATCGTGAAATATATTCCTATATGACCTGTCCTATTAAAAGTATTTCTCCAAACGAGAGAATTATAGTCTCCTTATATGTACAAAAATATATATCAGAATATAATAATGGGCATCCAGAAAACTTAGCTTTGCAACAAGAAATTTAAAGTTATGGGTCTTTCCTTGTTCATTTTCCAATTGCACAATGTTTCTGTCAAAATGGCATGATGAGTCAGAAGTAACCGAGAGCTGGCTAATAAAGACACTGAATATGTCTTTAATCATACCTCTCTATTTTATTGATATTCTGCTTCTTCCCAGTGGCAAGTCATGGCTTGGCAGCCTCACCCTCAGATACAAAGGAACTCTTCGAACACTTTTGTGGCATCATAAGGGTGATATATGTTTATGTGATAACTCAAACATTAAAATGCTCATCAGCAGGGTGGGATATAATTTTTTCTCACCTTATTTTTGCAGCTTTTTTTTCTGTGGAAAAGAGTTGTGGGGCAGTGTCAGTATAGAGTCATTGTGAGGAAGAGTCAGACTAGAAGAGAAGGAAGACATGTATATGTATATATGTGTTTGACTCAGAAGTCTCATGATGAATTGCTCAGCTAAAGGGCTAGGATGAATTCCAGGCTTCTGGGATCATTACAGTGTTTCCCCATTAAATATAAACCCAATCCTTTGATCAAGGCCTATAACTTCATCTCTTAATGACAGAACTAACTACAAGGTTGTAGAGGCATGCTGCTTCCTTACTGCTGATTTAAAATCAAGACATCAGCTCAAGATCTGAATGATCTTAAGACAGATTAATTGTACTCTAAGCCAGTATACTGCTTCACAGGATATTGACAACATTTAGTGCAGTTTTTTGGCTCCAGCTGAACTGAAGCCAGAAGTATGTCTCTGATATTTTTAGTAGTGCAACAGGAGGTACAAAGACTGCAACCAAACTGTATCAAGGTGTAGCAGGGGGAGCTCTGAAAGCTTGATTATCCAGTCCTCAACTAAGAGGCTTGCTGGACCCCATTGACACTCATTTCCTGATCCTATCAGGAGCATAAATTACTTTCTTAATCTGCACATTCAATCCAGATGGTCTTTAAGGGCCACAAAACAAGTATATTTTTAAGTAGCTCATAATTGTGCATTTAATACGATGGTTCAAGTACATCAAAGGTGGCCACAGGGTTGAACCAAAAGACAAAAAAGTTTCTACAGTATTTTTCATGTCTAAAGCAATGTTTTCAGAGTATCAAGGGGGGGTTGCCATTTTATGTTTTCATAGAAGAGTTTTCTTAATGTTTCATCAAAATTTGAATGAATAAATAAAAGATCTAATCTGAAACAGTGTCTGCATATTTATCTGGTAACGATTTCTGTAATAAAGTTACTATAATAATTATAAAAGAAACAGTATTTTTATTTTGATTTTTGTCTCATGCGCGGGCATGCAGGATATTTTATAGAAATTGCAGATTTCTTTGCAAATGCAAGAAGACTACCTTTTTCACAAAGACAAGGTGGAATATTTAGACTGAGGATTGTATAGTGGATCTTCATCCGCACTCTTGTTCTTGCACCCAATGCACCACACCCAAATTTCCAATAAAAATATTTAGGGCAAAAGCCTGGCGAGAACTTAATTACAAGAAAGACACTGACGTGCTACAGTGTCCAAAGAAGGGCAACAAAGCAGATGAATGGTCTAGAGAAAAGTCCTATGAGGACCAGCTGAGGGAACTGGAGTGGTTTAACCTGGAGAAAGGAGGCTCAGGGGAGACGTTACTGCTCTCTAGAACTACCTAAAAGGAGGCTGTAGCAAGGTGGATGTCAGTCTCTTTTCCAAATGGATAGAAGAAATGGCCTCAAGTTGTCACAGAGAAGGTTTAGACTGGATGTTAGGAAATATTTCTTCACCAAAGGAATTGTGAAGCACTGGAACAGGCTGCCCAGGGAAGTGGTGGAGTCACCATTTCTGGAGGTATTTAAAAGATGTGGAGCTGTGGAGTTTATGGATATGGTTTAGTGGTGGACTTGGCAGTTCTGTGTTAAACTCAATGTTCTTAAAGATTTTTTCCAACCTAAATGATTCTGTGATTCTATGACTTGTTTTTCAGTCTGAATCTGAAGGATTAAGGAGGGAGAAAAAGGAAGGAAGCTGTACAAAAGTTGAGCACTCATTAATAGCCTGTTATAATATGGATGGATGTTATATCGTTGTGACTGCAAGGGTGTGTGCAGGATATGCACCGCTCTCAAGGGACTGAGAAGGGATTTAATCTAAAGTTTATACTACAATAGCTGAAGAAGTTTCTGCAAGTTCTCTGAGTGGAGTTTCATAGTGTCTCTTCTATCCAGACATCTAACATTAAAGGAATGGCCCTATGCCCTTTAAATAACCATCATTTGAGGTAAAAAAACTAGCCCTTCTCTGGAAATTTAGTATTAACATAACTTCTAAGGAAAGTAAAAAAAAAGAATACCCCCTCCCACTTCTACTGCACTATGAGTCAGATTCTCCAACAGGTAGCTGCAGAAGGAGTCTGTCATACCTTCTTACAAACTGCTGGAGAAAGCAAAGGAACTATTTTGTATAGAAACACAAGAACGTTATTTACGCCATAGAGTTATATTGGTGTTATGTTGCTTTGTTACGTAAAAAAAAGCAAGTCAGTGAAAGAGTGCTGACAACACAAAAAATATTACAAAGAAATCACTAACTTGTTTAAAGTAGGAATATTTTAGTCTTACAGTAGCTAAAATATCAACCATTAACTTTCCTTCAGCCAACTTCATAAAATACTCGCAGAACAGAGCATTATGGCTTACTTTATGTTAACTTTATAACCACCTAGGAACAAATACCTCAAACTGGCCCATAAAATATTAATGGAAATCAGCCACTACTAGGAAAAAAAAAAAAAAAAAAAGATAAAATATATGAAAACAGGTCAAAGACAGAATTGCGCATAAAAAGGAAGCTGGATACACAGACACTTTAATCGGAGAAGGCGGTTTAAAAATACTGAGAGGAACTTGGGTAGTAATGCATTTTGTCACCTTCAACACCTTCAATCAAACACAAAACTACCAAAGGCACAAACTGGAAAACTGTATCAACTCTTTTACCATTTGGTCTGTCACAACCTAACAAAATCAAGACAATGCAACAGTAACCAAATACCAGTTTATATCCATAATTCATTAATATTTCATTGATCTACTTGGAATTTCATGGTGAAGGACTTTAAATCCAAGACTGGGTTATGATTATCTTGATGGTAAGACAAAAAGAATGCTGCCAGTGTCTCTGGAATTTACTCTAACTCACACTTAGATAAATATTCATATACTGTAGATGGCTAGAATGGATGAATTAACCCAGTAATTTGAAAAGTTGTTCCTCTGATTAGTCATCACAAACTGAGACATTAGAAAGAAAAGACCAAAAAGGATGTAACAAAATTGTCTATTCAGTGCAGTTCTTCTCAACACTCACGAGAAAGACTGTAAGTAATTTATTTTAATTTACTGGGAATAAAGTATAATCTAGAAAGCAGATTTTAGTGAGTCTCTTGTTTTACATTAGATGTGGGAAAAAAAGTTATTTTAGAAATAATCTGTAACACTTAATTGCAAATCCCTATTCTGCCAGATATTTAACTTTTTTTTCTAATTATTAGTATTGCTCCTGAGAGGTCTATACAACCTGCAATCACTTCATTGTTCCATTACCTAAAAAGAGATGAAAGAAACAAGTTCTGATTATTTCCTGTTAAAAGTTATGAAATATTTTACCAGAATATAATGAACCAAAGGGGGGATACTACCTAATAATCCTGATACATTTAAAAAAGGATTTGTTCAGGAAAATGAACCTGTAAGAAATTCTGTTTTGATAGTATGTCATAATAAAATTAGCTAAATTACTCGCTCTTTCTTTTTCTTTCTTTCTTTCTTTTTCTCAATAGCATTCAATTTTCCACTAAATTAAAGGGAGAAAATCGTATTAGGATTCTAATATTAGTTTTAAGTATTTATAATCTGGTAATGTTCTCAAGCAGTTTAATTTGTAGGTCCTAATACCTTCCCTTTAAATCATATATGCTGAAAAACACTGATGCAGCATTTAATTTATACATATTAAAAGCATTCATTAAGTCAAGAAGGATGCTAATAAATCTCAGCTTTGTTTGTGTGTGACCAAAGAATGTTCTATTGACTTCTACTTAATGTAATCAATCATATCTTCAAGAGATTCCATAGCATTCATTTTGGCATGCATAGCTGAATATTCAGGGATCACAAATCTCAAATTCATCTGTGGACAGCAATAACTTTTCTCTGAAGTGATGATACTAAAAAACCTGAAAAAGCCTTGAGCTACTGATGTTAGATTTTATTGGAAGATAAACTACAACAAGCTGACTTCTGTGGAACAGAAGCTCAGATCAGCTGGGTCAGATGAAATCAAAAGGAAAACAGTGTTAGAAGTCCTCACTGCCCACTGTTTTGCTTCAGAGACAGGTCCTTCATGTCACTCTTGCTTTCAGTACAGCAATATTTAGTGGTTTGCTGAGTCATGAACAGTTCTAAGCAGTGTGCTGCAGACCTCTGGTAACTCTCTGTATATCACCTCTTCATCTTTATATTGTGTTTCCTTCCAGTTCTTGGAATAAACACTTGTATACAGACTTGGGAGTCCTCCCACTCCGTTTTACTCTCTCAGGAGAGGACTGTTGCTCCCCTGACTCCAAAGATCTGTGCATGGATCCAGTATGTGACAGCCAGCAGTGAGCAAGTAGGTGGCCTTTCTCCATACTGCTGAGCTCACCTTACAACAAAACACAATGTGTGATAAAAGAGGAAACACAACAAACAAAAGATGTTATATGTCACCCTTAATATGAGACAGCTTGCATGTCTATCAAGCCATTTCAGAGTGTGCACTGAATTTCTCATTAGCGGAAATGTTCTCCGCCTCCTGACAACACTATCTCTCTCCTCAAACCTGAAACTGAGCATTATAAATGCCATTTATAGAGAACCGATTAATGTGCTTGCTTTAAAGCTATTCTTAATGAAAGACAAAATCCCATCATAACAGGATATGAAGTTAGAATAGATGATTCTTTCAACCTTTGTAACTTGGAAAACTAAATATTCTTAAAATCAGCTTTTAAAAAGCTCCAGCTTTTTAAAAAAGTTCAACTTTTAAAAAGCTCCTTAATAATTTTAAAATATGAAAAGGTCACTTATGTTTCCTTAAGGAAATGAGAGCCTGATCAGATTATAGCAAATTACAAATAAACTTGAATTGCACTTTTACTTCAGTAAGATGTTAGGCTTGAAAGTCTGTTTTACCAAGGTATTGTCAGGGCCCTGGAGGCACCACCAGACCTGGTGTCCCCACCCTGCCTCTTGGGCCTCCTGCCATGCTGGCCACAGCTCAGGACCTCATTTTAGTTCCAGGGACACCCTCTGCAGGTGAATATCCCAGCTCAGCCTTGGCCCATCTCCAGGGAAGTGCCCAGTGCCAGGCAGGGGCTGGGGTGCCCTGGTGCTGCCCGGCTGCTCTGCCCCTGGTTGGAGCAGTGTGCCAGACCTTGGTTGGCAGACCCTGCCCTGACAGGACCAGGGAGGCCCTGACACTTCTAGTGTCCAGGCAGCAGGGATCCACTGGCGCTTGCAGTGCCTTGACACTGGTAATGTGGTTGGGGACACCAGTCAGACAACAGTAAAGAAGTCAGAGCTTCTTTTGAGACAAACAAGTTATAGTAACTTAGAATCACAGAATCATTTAGGTTGGAAAAGACCTTTAAGATCATCGAGTTCAACCATTAACCTAGCACTGCCAAGTCCACCTCTAAACCGTGTCCCTAAAGCCACGTCTACATGTAGTTCAAATACCTCCAGGAATGCTGACTCCACCACTTCCCTGGGCAGTGTGTTCACAACCATTTTGGTGAAGAAATTTTTCCTATCATCCAATCTAAGCCTTCCCTGGTGCAACTTGAGGCCATTTTCTCTTGTCCATTCACTTGTTACTTGGGAAAAGAGACAGGCATCCACCTTGCTCCAATCTCCTTTCAGGTAGTTGCAGAGAGTGATAAGGTACCCCCTGAGCCTTCTCTTCTCCAGGCTAAACAACCCCTAGTTCCCTCAGCTGCTCCTTACAGAACTTGTGCTGTAGACACTTCATTAGCTTCGTTGCCTTTCTCTGGGCACAATCCAGCACCTTAGTGTCTTGTAGTGAGGAGCCCAAAACTGAAACTGGTATTCAAGTTTGTTCTCTTTATTGTGGACCATTCTCCTAGACATTGTGCCTATTGAAAATCTCTAAAAGCTTTATTGGCAGTGACAACTTTTCTTCCATGTATACTGATTAGTGCTGAGCCAAGACTACAGCTTTTTGTTATTCCACCAGAAACTTCCACAGTTTGCAGCAATATTTCAGCAACAACTACTTCCCGAATACTAGATACTCAGGCTTTTAGACAAAACAAATATTGTACTGCAAGTTTAGGTTGAGGATCACCATTTCTGACTGTGTGGTTATAAGGTGCCATAACATACTATGCTTATCTTCTTCTGGAAATGTATATATACCTAGTAAACATGCCTATAATGATAATTCCCCCAAAGTAATGTTTTAGGAAATTAGTCAGTACTGGCAGAAGAGAAATTTATGAGGCAATGAGAATCACTTTCCACACTTTAGGTTAAGACTTTATTTTTCCCTTATCTTCTAGAGAGAAGTTGGCAATACTTTTTTAAGAATGTGTGCATTAAATAACTAACAATAGAAGAACATAAAAATGAGATTAGAGCAATAAAAAGTAATAAAATTTTAAATTTGTTCTTCTACAAGGACAGAGCTGTAGTACTCATGAACTACAATATTAAGTTCATTATTTACTAGTATCTGGAAAATATATTAGATGCTTCTGTTGCACATTGAATATTGCAAAGGAATTGAAATACCATATAGAAGTTTGTCCAGTAATCATTATACCAGATTTCTAACCAGTCTTTTCTGAAACTACTGGTAGATAGCACCCAGGTTTGAAAAACATATTTCTGGGGGTATAACTATTGCCATAGACATTTGGTATATTAGACATTCAGTAGACTGCTGTGATCAGGGGGTTGGTACTCAGAAATTCCTGCAGATCGGTCAGAAAAAAACTTATTTTTCATAACAGATCAGAGTTGCTGTGCCTGCAAATCTCATTCCCATGCAATATAAATCTAGTTTTTATAGAGCTATCTTCTTTAGACTGGTAATCTTCTATGAAAAATAAAACTTTCCCCAAAACTCATGATGGTAACTTTTTCTAAAGCTCCAGAGTTCCAGCAATACCTTCACCAAAGTAGAACAATTGCATTCTTTCCACTTAAAGACACAAATAAGCTACTATTTGCACAATTTAGCAACTCTTTAAATATGAAATACGTAGTCTTCTGTAAACAGTCCAGACAACCACTTATGATCAATAATTGGATTTTGCTACTGACTTGAAAATACTTACTTCTGACCATTGTGAGCACTTAATATTCATAAATATTTTTCATAAATATGAGACTGACATTTCCCACTATATTCTGTAGCCTGGCAGTAAAGGTACTCCCTGGGTTTTGGATGCAAAATATCTTTCTGAGAAAAGATTACATCTTGAGCAAGTACATTTAAGAATGCATTACAACAGGAAAACAAAAAATGGAACTGGTCCTAAGGAGATAAAGGCATGTAATTTTCATCTTTATTCCAACACTTACTTTAGAAATGGGAAAACAGTGCTAACAGCTCTGCTAGGAGCTGTTCATCATGTAGCATTTCTGGCTGTCTTTTGGGTTTTTTTTTCAGGTTTATGTCAACCATGGAGAAAACTAGTCCAGGTGGTGAGGATCAGCCAAGATGAAAATAGAGGCTTAACTGTAAGAAATTAGCAGGCTGTGTTTCTCACAGAATTACAGAATGGTTGAGGTTGGAAGGGACCTCTGGAGGTCATCTGGTCCAACTCACAGTATCACAGTATCACACAGTATCACAGTATGCTAGAGATTGGAAGGGACCTCGAAAGATCATCTAGTCCAATCCCCCTGCCGGAGCAGGAACACCTAGATAATGTTACACAGGAATGTGTCCAGGCGGGTTTTGAATGTCTCCAGGGAAGGAGACTCCACAACCTCCCTGGGCAGCCTGTTCCAGTGTTCTGTCACCCTCACTGAGAAGAAGTTTCTTCTCAAGTTTAAGTGGAACCTCTTGTGTTCCAGTTTGTACCCATTACCCCTTGTCCTATCATTGTTTGCACTGAGTTGAGCCTGGCTCCATCCTCGTGACACTCCCCCTTTATATATTTATATACACTAATAAGGTCACCCCTCAGTCTCCCCTTCTCCAAAACTCCCTCGCACAAGCCAGGTCATCGATAGCAGGCACATGTCTAGACAGTTTCTGAATATCTACAAGAAAGAAAACTTCACAATCCCTCTGGGAAACTTTTGCTAGTTCTCAGTCACTCTCACAATGAAAAAGTGTTTCCTTAGGTTCAGATGGAACCTCCTGTGTTTCTGCTTGTGCTCATTGCCTCTTGTCTTGCCAGTGGCACCACTGAAAAGAGCCTTTCTCTATCATCTCATTTGATGACCCTCTGGATATCAGCACAACCCTCTGGTGTTTCAGCCACTCCTCCCAGTTTTCTGTCATCAGCAGACTTGCTGATTGTATCTCTGCCCATCTTCCAGATCATTAATGAGGATGTTGAACATGTTTGGATGCAATGTTGACCATCACTGCATAGACATACTCTTTCTGTTGTTCCACTGTTTGTTGAAGTTCTCATAATGTACTTGATAGAAGTGGAAAAAAGCTGTTCGATTTTCCTGGCAACTTTACGTAGCATGTCTAGGGTGGTAGACAGAAGAAGACACACACAAAATACACACACACATATATATACATAATTAAATACCGTGAGATTTGTAACACAGTGTTTAACATGCTGCTCTGGCCACAGTTTGTATGCAGACCTGTAGGCATTCTTTTGCTCTGTGTTCTCTCTATTTATGGTCCAATCTGTGGCATCTATCTTCTCCCACCCATGTACAAAACATATTGTTGCCTAAGGGAGTCCAGAATCTGCCAGAAAAACCAAACATAAAAATGAAGAACAGAGGATTCCTAAGTTCTCAGAATGAAAAGCATCTTGATTATAAGGGAACAGTCAAACTCTCTTAAATATATTACTTGTGCTATTCCTAGTGAATGTATAGAAAAGAGAGCTATGATGTTGTGCTTTATGATCTCCACAAACTGCAAATTACAGTGCTGCACATAGCTTTTGTGGAAATTATTATACAGTCTGTGCTGGCAGCACAATGTCAGTTTAAAATGGTAATTGGATATAAATATGACTTACAGGGTTCAGCTTATAAGTAATTTTAGTTACTAATATAAACAAGTATTAAGTAATGATGAAAAAACATTTTGTAGTTACTAAGATTTGATCCTGTTTCTTTTACGTTGTTTCATTTTCTGCTGAGTGTATAATTATTTTTTTATTTCTTTCTTCTTTTTTTTTCTCTGAAGTAAAATAAAATTTGAATTTTCTGGACTTTTTTCTGAAGCAGTCCATGAATTCCTAATACTTGGTACAATGGACAGTGTGAAACATGTCTGGTATAATGTTACTGGAAAGTTTAGTGCATGGAATAGTATCTAGATACATGTGCCCTTTCCATAAGCTTCATTCACTCTGCTTGCTTCCATGAAATAAGTGATGTGCAATATAATAATTACTAATAACATGCCAATTCAAGATTTTGCTCTGTTATCCTGCCATCTCGTAAAATCAGTTAACACTTACATGCAGCAAACAGGTTCCCATGCATGCTAAGAAGCTTGATAGCTTGTGAAATAGATTCTACACTACACCTGATCTTGGCTGCAATTCAGGGAGGTACTGAGTGATATCTGTTTCCACTGGAGACTAATCTGTTTGTTAGTCTTGCCAGGCTCTGCTCAATTCACTGGAGTTACATGGAGTTCAACTGAAAACTATTGGAATCTTTTACATTCTAAACTAACACACCCAGCAAGTCATTTCAGTACATTTTTCTGTCTAAATGGATTACAGTCACTGGTCCCACATTACTGGAAAATGGCTAAATTTATAGATCGGTGTTAAATTGGTGTTAGGCTGTTAGACATCTTTCCTCTGAGTATGAATTATTGAGGGGGACTGGAATACAAGAGCCATGCAATAACAGGGAAAAAAAGCAGGAATAGATTGGTGATCTGTCTCTGATACAGGGTTATCTGCATTTTTCTTTAAGAGTCACCAGGCAAAACAGGAAATTTGAAAGTATGTTTTTTGTCCACCTTTATACTAGTTTGATGCACACATATACAGATATATATACAATGCATTGTCAAGTCATCAGTTTGTTTTTAAATTGTTTTGGGTTTTTTTATTAATTTCTGTATACATTTGTCTTCTGATGTATCACCATTGCCCTTCCCTTCTTTTCACTATTATCTTCACATATATTACTGAAAATACTCTTGTGTTTCTCAGCTGAAATTACACTAGAGGTGATGCCAAATGGAGAAACAGAAGATTAATCTGACAGTGGGGTTTTCTTCATTAGAACATGGTAAATGGGCTTCAGCAAGGCTTAGGACACTGTCTCCTATGACAACCTCATAGGCAAGCTCAGGAAGTGGGGGCTGGACAAGTAGACTGTGAGATGGACTGAGAACTGTCTGAATGGCAGGTCTCAGAGGGTTGTGATCAGTGACACAGAGTCTAGTTGGAGACCCACAAATAGTGGTGCCCTCTAATAGTTATTGGGTCAAATTTCTTCATCAATGACTTGGCTAAAGGGATAGAGTGCTTCCTCAGAAAGTTTGCTGATGATATGAACCTGGGAGGAGTGGCTAATACCGGAGTGCTGGCCTGCCATTCAGAAGGATCTAGACAGGCTATAGAGATGGGCAGAAAAGAACTCAACAAAGGTAATCCAGGATCCTGCATCTGTCAACGAATAACTTCAGGCACCAGAACAGGCTGGGGGCTGACCCGTTGTTGTAGAAAAACTATGAGGAGAGTGACGGTGGGGTCCTGATGGACAACAAGCTGTCCGTGATCCAGTAATGTGCCTTTGTAGCCAAGAAGGCCAGTGGTATCCTGGGCTGCATTAGGAATAGCACTGCAGCAGGTCAAGGGAGATAATCCCACCCACACCCCCTTACTCAGCCCTGATGAAGTCTCACCTGGAGTACTGTGTCCAGTTTTGAGCTCCCCAGTACAAGAGACATGCAGCTCCTGAAGCAAGTCCAGCAAAGGGCTACTAGGATGATTAAGCATCTGCATCATCTCCCATTCAAGGAAAGGTTGAGGAAACTGTGCCTGTTTAGCCAAGAGAAGTCTCAGGGCAAATCTGATTAATGTGCACAAGTATATGAAGGAAGGGTGTCAAAAGGGCAGGCCAGACTCTTCTTCGTGGTTCCAGGCAATAGGATGAGGGGCAATGGGTGTAAATTAAAATACAGGAAGTTCCACATGAACATGAGGAAGAATTCTTTACTGTGAGGGTGACTGAGCATTGGAATAAGTTGCTCAGAGAAGCTGTGGAATTTCCTTCCCTGAAGGTAACCATGAGCTGTTTGGATACAATCCTCAGTAATGTGCTCTAGGTGACTCTGCATGAACAGAGAAACTGGACTGGAATCCCTCCGGTGGTCCCTTCCAGCCTTAACTATTTTGTGATTCTGTGATTTTGTAATTGCTGTTATGCTGTCTAACTTCTGCATTTTCATCCATCATACTATATTAGAGACTTAGATTGCTTTTTCTCCTTCTTAGTACATTTTTTGTCTTAATACTACATCTATTATTTGAACAAACCAATTCAGAATCTGTATGTTTTATAAATCTAAATGTAGACTTTTTAGCCAGATCAAGACTACAGCTATTTAGATCTTCATGGAGATGTTATGTTTTGTGAACAAAACCATTAATTTTCAAGGGAAATCAAATCAAAACTGCTTAAAACTTTCCACCTGCAAGCCAAATAGTCAAAATTTTACTTGGAGATATTTTACAAGGATCCATGTTATTGAGTATCCCACTCTCTTGAATAACCAACTTTAATCATTTTAACATGAGTAGGAAAAAATGAAAACTCCAATCTGCAATCTGATATATAATAATAATGCTCTTGTAAGCAAAATTTTAGCTGTTACTTTTGTTAAAACTGAAGGTCTGGAAACACAGAGAGAAGAGAGTCAGCCAAGGTGCAAAAGAAACCCTATCTCTGTAACACAAAGCAGCAAAATTTGAAAATATGGAGTTTATTGTCTGAAAATTTGGGATCCATTTCTGAAAAGTCACAGAGCAAAATTATTTGTTGCATAAGTATTACTGATTTGCACAAGGAATACACGTTCTTATTTACCATGAAAGATTAACTCACTGTAAGTAGAAGAACATGTACACCAAGGTTTCATTTAACTTTTAAATAATGTCTGGGGGTGGGGGTAGGAGAAAGAAATAAAAAAATGGTGACTGAAATAAGTGTAAAGAAAGAGTTTATTGACAAAAACAAACAAACAAACAAACAAACAAATTACAACTCCCCAGAACCAACAGACCAGTGTAAAAGAGTAAGAAAACAGAGGTCTCTGTTCAGTAAAATAATTGGTCTTCTACATCTCTTAGTAGTGTTCTGCAACTATTCTCAAATGTAACCTTTAAAGCTTAAATTCGGTAGCACATGCATATTCACAAACATGTTTCAGCCCCTTATGGACTTGTGTGGACTACTCTGTGCTCATAATAAAAGTTCTGCTTCTAACTAGCTATCCTTTTTTAATGTAAAGGAGATATGTGACAATGTTCCCTTCATATCAGTTCTTTGATCCTGTAACAGAAAGCAGCAAGGTTCTAGATATGCAAAGCACCAACAACTTTTACATTACACAAAGTATTAGCTGTTTATATCACCTAGCCGAATTATGTTGAAGTGAAGCAAATTACAGTGGACACCAGTATGCCAATTCCTTTGTTTGAATTCTGCATTACGTAAGTAAAAAAGAGGCAATGAAATTAGATGTGAATCCTGAATTACCTGTGTACATTTTGATGGATCTTTCAGTGCAACAGAGTCCTGTTTATCTGGGTGGTGCTAAGGATTCTTTTACATGTAAAGATCCCGAGTAGATTTTGGAACCTAATTATGACTGCTCACCTTTTATTGTGTATTTGGCTGATAGCTTGATTGCTTAGTTTGATTATTCTGATTATACACCCAACTGCACATAAGTGTATTTTGCAGATCAGCATTTGGCCCATAAGGAATTTCACAGAATATTCCTTTCATATTTATTTTTTTTTCTTGCTAGGAATAAAAAGTACCCACCCAAGTTTTCAAGTTGCTGGGGTGATAGTTATACAGTCTTAATTTTCTTACAGAGCAGTGCAATTAAATTTAAATTGAAATGACCTTTAATTAAACATGGTATTGACACATAAACTTGTTTTTTTTTACAGAAAAAAAGTTCAGTCATATAAACATGTAAAGTTTTATAAAGGAATTATATTTAACAACCCTTAGATTACATGCATGTTATATATTTAAATAGCATGAAACCACTTTCTTGTGTGCATGGTTAAGTTATTTTTATTCTATTAATTTGGTGAAGGATGATATGAAAAAGCAAAAGTTTAGATAAAAAAACTTCAACCCCATTTCACATAATAACAAATAGGGTTTGTACAGTGCAAGTGCAATGTGGCAAATCACCAGGACACATGCTGTCCCTGCACCTTCCTTTTCCACTCACCACTTGCATGAACTGCACTAGTACATCCCTATCATTCTGTTAGAAAATTCAGACCAGTTCTGCCAGTAATTTTCTCCTTTATTTTTTTGGTTACTGACTTTGAATAAATATGTATAATTCAAAGTACCTTATAGGCTGTTGGTTTGTTATTATTAATAAATATATGAATATATGCAATAGACTTCACTGATGATATTGACTAGGTCTTCACTAATCACAATAATCATGTACATATCCAGCTCACAAAAAGACATCAGCATTTAGCCACTCTGAGTCATCCACGATAAAAGGCCAAAACTTTCTAGAATCTTGAGTTCTATTCTGCTGCCTAATGCAGGCATTTAGTAACATTCAAAGCATTTCAGCATATGCAAGACATGCACAGGGGAATAGTACCTTTGCCAGCAGACTTGTGGGTGACCTCTGTCTTTCTGGCCTAGCACGACGAAGTCATGCACAAAACCTTATGTTATCTCAGTGTAGATTGCCACGTTTTGGCAACTGAAGCTGTAAACCTAGGCAAGCAGAAAGTAAAAAAAAAAAATTAAAAAAATCTTTTATTTTTTCTTCTTTTCTACCAGAACCTTTGAACATAATATAGCTAGCAAAGGGAGACAAAATGCCTTTTCAGCATAACAGCATGAGAAAGTGACTCTGGAATACACATATATAGCAACAGAGGAATGAAGGCCAGAGGATAAGATCAAAAGTTGAACTCCTGACAGATCACATTGCTCAGGTGGTAGCTTACTCTTTGGATCTGTTTTGAACAGCTCAAAAGCATTCAAAGACAAATTTGCTTAGGGCAATAGTCTTAAAAACAGTGGATGCACGGTATCAGTTTCATGCTCTGCTTTATGTAAATGGACAGACAGATATAAGATCAAAAATAACAGTGTAAATAGGTCTGTAATTAGGCAACTACGTATTCAGAAGAACAGCAAAAAAAAAAAGACGACTATATTTTTCTAAGATAATTATTTCTTTTTTTTATTAAGGTAATTTTTATGTGAAAAAAAAACATATTCTATGCAGGCATGCTAACATTATGAAATGTATTGGTTAATGCATCCTTCAGATTCCTCTCTGTTCTCTTTCTCATGGAGATTCTGGCAGCTGATACGAAAGTATTATTATTGGCAAGACTGACAGCTTTTATCAAGTCATCATCATTTTATTTGACAGTAATGCATGAGAAGTCTAAAACTACCAAATTTTAGCCATTCTGCCTGAGAAGCTACATGTCAGATCTATCCTTAGAAAATACCAGCCTACATGAGTCTAGGAATGTTAGCAAGGAAGGGACTTCCCTATTCATGACTGATTTTGCTCCTTCTAACTGAAAATGGATTCAGGTACCACAGCTTTTAGCACTTGGCACTTGTTATTTCATTAACTTTTCTATAGCTTCTCATAATGGGGAACAAGAGATAACACAAGGCTGAAGATACAAAATGCTACAGACAGAAACCATATGTCTCATTCTTCAAGAAGACTGAGGAGAAGATAGAAAGGAAGAGGGAATAAGGTACAGCAATCTGATGGTGAACTAGAGCCAAAGATAAAAAGGCAGTATCCTGACTCAAAAAGCTTGAAACAAAAAGAAGAGCTGAGTGAAACAAGAATTAGATGGGCAAAGAAGTCAAAATATATGCTATGAATAGTCAATGTGGTGTCAAGTAGATTTTACTGAAATGTGCCCAAGGGTAAAAAGCCAGAAGAGTGTACTGGGATGAATGTGTGTAGAATGGAAGAAAAATGGGAGCTGGAATCAGGAATTTGCCTGAGAAATAAGGATGAAACAAAGCAATACTGATCACCTCAAGGGGAAAAAAAAAAACAAACAAAAAAAACAAATAGGATATATCCCTGCCTCACTTATGCAGAATTTGACACCCACAGTTTCAGTCAGCTGGATCCTCCTGAGGAGATTCCTTATGTAGTTTTTAGGATGAACTAACAGCTCTTCTTAATTCCTTCAATTACAATGTGTGGGAGTGGGTTTCAGCCTTGTGTATGCCAAAGCGTCAATGACACTGAGATGCCCTTCCAAATCTGACCTGGATTCCAGATGCTAATGCAGACAGGCATAGGTCCTCCATGAATTTGTGTCATGAGCTGAGGCCTTGTATAGCCTAAGATATTTCAAATGGCATTTAAGACCTGTATTTAGGAAACACAATTCACCCTAATCTCCACTGAAGACAGTAGGAACTCAGGCCTTTAATTGTCATGTATCTTAATTTGGGTGTTTAAAATTCTGCGGGTCAGAACCCCACCTTCATATACAGATGAGATTAATTCTATTCAGATACTTGAGACAACTCATCTTTACAACCCTGACCGACAAAACATATAATCAGAGCTGGTAGTGAAATAACTTTTTTCCTGTGCTCTGGGCAGTTAAACTTTAGTGTTTTGTTTGTTTTGTGTTGTTTTTTGGTGCTTTTAGTATGGAAAATCAGATCATGTCTCAAATTCTGAAACAGAGGATAGTAACTCTGTGCTGTTGTTCCTCATATGTACAGTGGAGAGAATGGTGCATACTTATCTCGCAAGGATGTCATTAACATGCATTCACTAGCGTTTAATGTAATCTTGTATATTATATAAAGGTGGACATGCAAAAATTCCAGGAGGAATTGCTCCTGTATTCTGAATGTGCTTTGAATATTGTGTGACAAATAAGGTGTGTGTTTATCAGTGAAAAAGAAAGGAAATTTTTGACTTTTTGCTTGCCAAGTGTGTGTTTATCAGTGAAAAAGAAAGGAAATTTTTGACTTTTTGCTTGCCAAGTAAACACGGCTTGTTCCCTATACTCAAAGGTGCTGGCAGCTTCTGGAAAAGTCATAAGATAACATCCAATTAAAGACCATATGTACATGAAAGGACCAAATTAAGGTCACAGACAGAACCTTAGCTGTAACTTTTTCACCTTTTATGAGTGGATGACTTCCTAACCTATTCAAAGGGTCTTTTAATCTAATTTGTAGAAGTCTGTAATATTACTCAACTCAAAAGAGGCAGCTAATGCAAGATACAAAAGAATGATTGAATGAAGCATGCTTCAGAAATCTTACTACATAAAGTAACCCTGGTTGTGTCACAACCCACTCTCTTTCCTGTATTATTTTGTTTAATGCACAAAAATTGCTGAAATTGGTCTTTTCAGATTTTCTTCTGGCACTAATGGATGGAAAGGCATCTTTTGAAGTTCATATTTATAACAAAGTTATCTGCTCTTATTTTTACAGTTCTAAAGCTCTGTTAGAAATCCAAAGCTCTTACTACTGTCTTCAGCCCAGTAGACAAGTCCCTTTTATGCACTGAACTTCTTAATGTTGCAGAACACCTTCTGACAGTTCAGCTGCCCTTGTCGTCCTCTTCCCATTTACACCGACTCTAAAAGTGTCTCAATCCTGGAGGAACATTTTAAAAGCTGAATAAAAAGCCAGTATGTAAGTTTTTCAATAGTATGTAAGTCAACTACAAATGCAATAAGTGAAAGGCTCTCAGGTTCACTGAAAATCATTGTCTGGGCTCATCATTTATTTTTTATTAATACTGATGTAAAGGTGATGTCCAGAGCCAGTCTGTCAAGGTGGCCTGCCAGCTTCTCTTCTGAATTTTGTTAAATTCACACTGGAAGCATGTGATGTTTTTTATCTTGAGGAGGAAGTATGACGGCAGAGGTGTACTCACTGTCAGGTAATTCATCGCCTTTGACTAAGAAAACCACCTACAAACCCCAAGTGAGACAGAAAATAGATTCAAATGTAATTCTAATGCTTTTAAGAAATACAATGATTAAATGCTTTAACCTCTTCCTAAAGCTAAAACAATAGCTAAATCAGTAACAGAATTATATGAAAAAGGTGTAGTATTCCCAGGATAATTCACATAATTTGAGTGAGTACTAGTGGTACAATAGCCGCATAATGATAAATAGGAGTATGTGCTAAAATCACCAGTCATACACTGTTTTTATAAATAATATGATTAGAATTCATATAAAATATTTCTTAAAGCCCTTATAACATTAACAATGAGGACTAGGAGAGATTATAAAAAAACAGAATGCAGGCAAATAAAAAAATCTCATGATGACAAGACACATATCAAAAATGTTAGTTTTTAGAAGTCACTACTTGATAAATAAAAATACTATGGACCCCAAATCAGAATTCTTAAATGTTTCTTACTAGAAAAGCTTACCTTACTGTGATGAAAAATATGAAGAACAGGGAATGAATTTTAATGCTGATAGATACTGCTGTGCACATTCCTCAGATACGTGTGTGCATATATTCCACTATTCTGTTTAAAAAAAATATGACTTTAAATATTTACACTTTACATTTATAAGCCTTAATTGGGACTGAGCTGCTAGTTGGTTGAATGTTGCACAAACAAGTAAAAATGTAATACTGTGCTGCAGATAACATGCCCCAAAAATTCACATACAGGAAAGATTTAAGATTTGTTACGCAACACCTGCTAATTAGTGCAATAAACCAAATGGAACTGATCTATTAATTAAACTTTATAATGAAGAAGGTGTTTGCTCTGTTTTCCCATTGATGATCAGAACTAAATAAAGGAGTCTGAAAAATGAAGAAGAGGCATAGATCTACATGGATGTAATCTGAAACCTACCACTTAAAATAAGTACCACTAACTTGTTAGTTTTTTTGCACAAACTAACAAAGGCACTAATGTGATTAGAATGAACATGGCTATTGTAGATACCAGATAATATTCCACTGATTAAATTTTCTGAAAACTGTTTTAATTAGGATCAATGCAGATTTTTTTATGGACATAATTATGGTATGAATTTTAATCAGTCCAAAATTATTTTGGAAGAAAATTAGTTTGAGGAAGAAAGCTAATTATTAAGTAAATAGACAAATAAAAGTGATGTTATAATTTGCTTTTAATGACATCAAAAATTATTTTTTTTTTTCATTGTAAATTCTTGTTAATGAAAACTTTTTATATGTTTCAGTTTTCTTTAAGAAAGGATGGCTTCTGAGTTATGCTTCCTCATTTTTTGTCATAATTCTCTTCAGCCTTAATGAAAAAAAATATTCAATCATTAGCTGCTTCTCATCACTAACAAGGAATATGTGATAGTGGAAAACTACTATAGACTAGGAAGACCGGTTTCCTTTATTAACACTGATAAAAGAAATCACTAAAAAAGAATTACAGTGGAAGCCTAAATTGGTTTTTCTACATCCTTGTCTTTTGCATGCTATTTCTCTTAACTGATAGTAGCTCCTTACTAAATATGAAGGAGTCTAGAGAGTTTAGGCTGGTTAGCATCTCTGAATATCTTCTATGAATCTAATCAGGGCATCACAATAATTAAAGTGGAGTGGGATGGTGAGAGGAAGGGTGAGAGGTAGAATTCCCCTTTTATTCTCATGGTAGAACATTCAGCATCTGAGGTATAAACTTGAGAGGCTTAATATACCTTAAATAAGCCTTTATTAGCTTATCATTTCTGAATTGTATATCTTCTCAATATTCTGACTACATACTATTAGAAGTCAGTACTAACAAATTAATAAGGAGACAAAGCTGCTACATAGATGCATACACTACTGTGGAACAATTCAAATGACAAATCAAACGGATACAGCTTGCTTTGAAACAGCATTTCTTACACTACAAACAAAATAAGTAGCTATGCAACTTCTTCAGAAATGTTATTCTCTATAATTTATTGCTTTTTTTTTTTTATTTATAATGTTGCAGTACATTTCTTTCCTAATAGACAAAAAACTACTTACCTGGGAGATGATTACTTTTTTCTCTGAGACCTTCTTTGAAGTCTACACTTCAGGCAACAAAAACATTTGACCAACATGGTAAGATTAAACCACTCTGCAATTGCACTTTGTGCAAAAAAAATTAATTTACACTTTGTGCAAAAAAAAAATTAATAGCCTAATTTTTGTTTTAAACAGATAACAGTTTTAGTAGGGCTACATCTGAACTGCTAGATAAGTACACTCAGTGCTGTGACCTACAGTCCCGGTCTCATGGTCATCCATGTCAAACAGTATCTTGCAAACCCTTTCTCTCTGCTTCCTTGGTCTAGTTTTCCTTCTGATGCATTTTAACAAGATAAATAAGAAACGGCATGTGACTTTATAGCAGTCATGAAATTTAGAAACAGTCAAGATGAGCACCTGAACCTACAGAATGGCAAATGTTTCTTTATGTCACAGTTCAAATGTAAGCAAAGTCTTGTTTTTATCCAGCAAATACTTTGCCTATATCAAACTGTTGTTTAATAAAAATGTTCTGGCAATGTGAAAATAAGAGGTCACTAATTTGAAATATGTAACAGAAACACTGTTCATAATCTTAAAGGGGAAAAAAATTTGTTTGAGTTCACTGATAGATTGATTATACTTAAAATATATTCCCCTGTTTCTAGGGGAAATATATTTTGAATATATTGGCAAGCAAATGGCAAGCAAAACTAATCAGAGAATCATGCAATGGTTTGGGTTGGAACAGACCTTAGAGATCATCTAGTTCTAGTCCCCCTGCCATGGGCAGGGACACCTTTCACTAAACCAGGTTGTTCAAAAGCTCCATCAGCCTAGCCTTGTACACTGACAGGGATGGAGCTTTCACAGCTTCCCTGGGAAACCTGTCCCAGTGCCTCACCACCCTCAAGGTGAAGAATTGTTTCCTAATGTTTAATCTAAACCTACCCTCTTTCAGCTTAAAGCCATTCCCCCTTGTTCTGTAACTACATGCCCTTGTAAAAAGTGATAATAAAGCCAATCTTTATTTAACAGTGGAAGAATATTCCTGATGCAGCATAAAGGCAAGTCAAAGGAAATCTTGATACAGATTTCAGTAGGCTCCAAATACATTTTGATAGCTTTATTTTTAAAAATGCTTTTTAAATCATAGATAATTGACTTACAGTGTTAATTATTTTTTAATGTAACTGACTGCAGTGACAGTCTTCTGTCCCATCCTGCTCGGTGGGTGTGGAGGGAAGTAATCTTTCACAATACTCTGCACAGTTCACAGGAAAACGACAGGCCCCCCAGAGGTTAAAAAATAAAACAAGGATTGATATTTTTTTTTTTTTGTAAACTTTCCTGAAAACGTGTCAGGAGGAACAAAAGTCTTGGTAGGTTCTTATTCTTATGAAAGATACAAAGTAGAAAAGGAAAGAAAACAGAGATAGGATCACCACCCCATGGGTCCAGCACTGTCTTCTCTGTCAGCGAGTGGAAATTCTTTTGGTTATAGTCCTTGTAACCAGCGACCCCACCAGAATCCAATGTAAACGATCTCAAACCACACTGCTAAAAACCGGTTTTGCCTTTTTATTGGGTCAGGGTCCCTTGTCTTTTCCCACAGGTGAGGCTCATTTCCAAGCCTGCATTATATCATGAGCTGGCTTGGAACGTTCCAGGCAGTGCCAGAAGGATCTTATGAAACCCAGGCGTTAACGCTGTGCACTGACAGGCGTTGCAGTGTCTGTGCCGCTGTTTTTGGGCAGTTGATCTTCGCGGCCTCAGGGCAGACACAAAGGAAACCATCTCCTGCCTTCCTGGAGGGTGATCCCTGCTCTGCCCCTGGCCGTTTGCTCAAGCGGTAACGAGCTGTCAGTGCCTTCTGTCATTTGAGTTGCTTTGAGACAAACACAGAAAGGGTCTCTTGAACATCACATATGTAAACCTGTCCCCCCGCCCATCCCCCCCCCCCCATTTCCTGTATTATTATAGAGTACTTTCAGTTTTATTGTAAAGCTAGTCAGGTTTCAGATGATTGTGAGTAAAAGCATTTTTCAAACAGATTTTGAAGTGTCCATGAAAACCATTTAAAATAAATATTGTGACACTTTGATCTACAGATGAGCTTTCTATGTAACTACATCAGTAACTTTTAAATTGGCCAAATGACACATTCTTTACTTAATGATTCATTCACCTCACCAGCTTACAGAAACCTTCATGTTCCTCTTTAACTTGAGAATTTAATGAATCACAGGTTTTACCATGTAAGATTTCACATTTTTATGTAATGCAATCATTCGTAAGTATTTATTTCTGATAAAGGAAAAAAGGAAAATCATTTTGTCAATATGCCTCAAAGAGACACTATTTTGGGGAGGAAAGGCCTTGTTCTTTTTCTTACCAAGACTAAATTGAGAAAATCCAAAGAGTTACCTTGCTTTTTTATTTTTTTTGTAGTTTGCCCCAGTGTTGATCAGACCTGAAATTTCAGTAGTCATCTTACCTGTGTAAAGTGCAGTAAAGTCAAAAGAAAAATCTTCTGAGAAGATGCTATTATTGCAGAATTTTCTAAACAAATGTAAAGTGAGGCATTATTACAAAAATAGGATTACTTTTCAGAAGACATCGTAAATGACACAAATAACAAGAAAAATATTTAAGAAAGAAGGCTGATACTAAGCAACAGTGTTCAAAGCTACAAGTACTTCTTAGAACAGTAGATAAGTGGGAAGAAGTTGACCTTAGAGTAATTCTGCATCGACTATTTAATATCAACAAGCCTTGCTACAGATGTTCACTGGAAGGTCAAAATTTTAATATTGCATAATGCTGAACATTAGTAGAAGTGCAGGACTAAATTTTCTAAGGTGTAAAGTGAGGCAATGCTGACCTTTAAATTCCTTCCTCTACTGTTTGCCATGACTTTCTGAAGTCCTCAAAACCAGACTGGTGCCTTACAAAAGTGCTCACAAGAGCACAGTACTGGACAAAGAATGAATCAAAGCTGTGGGAATACTAAGTAAATCCGGAGAGAGAAAAATGGTTAAGAAAAGAGTGGGCTTATGTCCTTAGAAAAGGACTACTTGGTCAGAAGTAGGACATCTCTTGGCTAAGTAAAGCAGTGTAGTACAGAAACAGCAGCAGAGCCTATACTCATATCTCTAAGGAAGACCATATCAAGAAGCTTTTCTTGGTCACCAAGCCAAGATTTTCAGAGTGTATTGTCCTCACTGAATATCATTCTGTTTAGGTCTTCTTCGAGAGTTTTTCATTTGAAAGAGTTTAAAATTCTCTGAGAATCACGCCTGTGCTTATTAGGCTAGTGATTTTACAGTGTCATGACAAAGCTGTGTGTTACATGCCACAGTGCTTGACATAGCAGTGTGTCAGTGATACTCAGTGGTCCAAAGTCTGAGTGTGCAGTGTTACAGAGGACTGTGAAAGCCAGAGTAAAGCCTGACCCATGAAGTATGCAGAGTGGTTGAAGAAGCAAATAATACCCCAAAACTGCAACCAGATATAGACTCAGTGGAAGCCAATTGCATCATCCAAAGAGTAGGCATGGAATGAGACATGATTTTTCAGAATGGAATTTGACTTCAAAATCTGATTGATTTCTTTTCAAGTTATTGGTATGTTTCAAACATACAGTTTAGTTATGTTTTTGCAATTATTTTGTTATGTGTTTGCAACTTCTATTCCTGCACACATAGCTGGAATATCAATGATAACATACCGTCATATTGGTGAGATTCCCTAAGAGCCTTTTCTTCTGCAGGGTCCCAGGTGTTTCAGCCTTTCCTCATAGGAGAGCTGCTGCAGTCCCTTTGGCATCTTTGTGGTCCTTTGTCAGACTCTCTCCAGTATGTCCATTTCTCTTGTACTGAGGAGCCCAGAACTGGAGTCCAGTTGTGATCTCACCAGGTCTGAATAAGGGGTAAAGGTCACCTTCCTCAACCTACTAGCAATCCTCTTGCTAATGCAGCCCAGGTTACCATTCACCTTCTTTGCTGTAGGGACACATTATCTCATTTGACTTTCAGTCAGGAATCAGAAACATCTCTTTCTCTCTAAAAAATAAACCCTCATAATTCTAACAATCCATATCAGGGAACTTAAACTTCTTAAGCAATTCATCTATAATTATGTTTTAATTAAATAGTCTTTCAGTTTGGAAGGAATATCTGGTCAAAAAGAGAGACTTTATGCTAGCGTTCACTGAAATTTTCTGGGAATTCTCAAGAAATGAAAGAACACAAACTCGCAAATTCCAGAAATCTAAGGATATGTAAGGATGATGCAAGAAAATCCTTCCCTCTCTTTCCCCTCAAAATAAAGTTTAGAGATGAAGTCATTTCAAAGTTTCAGAGGAAAAAAGTGAAGTCTTTTTTTAAAGTAACTTTTTTCTAGCAAAGCTGAAGTGGTGGAAGACTAATCACTCCTCTGCTACTCTCATTTGCAGTGTCCCATGTTATCATCACTCACATTCATGATACTCTGGTAGCTAAGAATAAGCCATAAAGGTCTTAAATGAAAGCAGAACAGCAGTGATATTCAGCTATTGGTTCTATTTCTAAATGATAATTGCTACCTTCAGCTAATGCTACAAAGGGGGAGAGCAGTTGTTTCAAGATAAGTTGATCACCAAAAGAAATATCTACTTCAGTAAGTAGGACAAAATAAAATCTCCACTTTTTATCAAAGATCTGCAGCCTATTCACCTGAGTGAGGTCATTGAGTTTTCATTATCTTCACTAAGTATAGTTGATTAAGTAGCTTGTCTTCTTAGTCTGTATTAAAGACTCACAGCTAGCTACGAGAAAGTCAATTTTTTGTTCTAAATTCTCACTTTGATTTCCAGTCAAGGAGCTTATCAAGCTTCATTTATATCTTGAGACCAAGCACAGAAAATCATAGTAGCTTTATTTATTGAGGAGCATCCATACCACATGTTGAAGTTAAAAAAAGTGGCAGTTTTTCACGAGACATACTGACTTGCTTACTGACAAACCTTTAGATAACTCCAGCTTAATTTGTAATCAGAGGAAAACCTGAAGATGTTGGTGTTCTTTAACACAAATATTTATAAATCCAATGTCCATCACCTGGATTGTGGCAGTTGCAAGCAGAAATACAAGCTGGGCAGAGAATGGATTGAGAGCAGCCTAAAGAGAAGGACTTGGGAGCATTGGTTGGTGAAAATCTCAATATGAGCTGGCAGTGTGCACTTGTATCCCAAAAGCCAACTGTACTCTGGGCTGCATCAAAAGGAGCGTGGCCAGCAGGTTGAGGGAGGTGATTTTCTCCCTCTGTCCTGCTCTTATGAGACTTCACCTGTAGTAATGCATTAAAGGTCAGGGGCCCCTAACACAAGAGGATCATGGACCTGTTAGAGCAAGTCTAGAGAAGGGCTATGAAGATGATCAGAGGGCTGAAGCACCTCCGCTGTGGAGACAGGATGGGAAAGTTGGGCTTGTTCAGTCTGAAGAAGAGAAGGCTCAGAGAAGACTTTATGGCAGTATTCCAGTACCTAGGGGGGCCTACAAGAAATCTGGAGAGGGACTTTTTACAAGAGCCTGTAGTGACAGAACAAGGGGGAATGACTTTAAACTGAAAAAGGGGAGATTTAGAGCAGATATTAGGAGAAAATTCTTCACCATGAAGGTGATGAGACACTGGAAAAGGTTGCCCAGGGAAGCTGTAGATGCCCAGTCCCTGGAAGTGTAAGGTCCCCCCTCAGCCTTCTCTTCTCCAGACTAAACAATCACAGTTCCTTCAGCCATTCCTTATAAGCCTTGTGATCTAGGATCTTCACCAGCTTTATTACCCTTCTCTGGGCACATTCCTGCAGCTCAGTAATTCTCATAGTGAGGGCCCCAGAGCTGAACACAGTATTCAAGGTGTGGCCTCACCAGTGTCAGGTACGGGGGGATTATTACTTCCCGAGTCCTTCTGGCCTCACTGTTTCTGATACAGGCTAGGATGCTGTTGGCCGCCTTAGCTGCCTGGTCATATTTCTGGCTCATGTTCAGCCAGCTGTCAATCAGCACCCCCAGGTCCTATCATCTGATGCTACAGTGAAAGAAAGCTGTCATCTCCACCTCCAGAATAAAGCAAAATGCCAGCCAACTATGTAGAGTGATTTTCTCTATATCTTGCATGACGAAAAGTAAGTTTACCTTGTTATCTAAAAAAAATCCTAGAAGACGCAATCAAAAATGTCCTGATGACACAGGTTTCTGAACATGAATATTGGACAGACTGAATGATTATAAATGTGATTTTTGAAACGTGTTTGAAATGATGAAAATTTTGGAAGACAACACAGTTTTTGAGATCTTTGGTTGTTACTATTTCTCCTTTTGTTTTCCTTTAGTTCAACTGATGAAATTGTACATAAATGAAAATGAAAATAAATAGTTTTTTCCACTCCATATAACATAATTTTAACACTTCAAATAGGTTGCATATTACTCTTCTCTCATGGTCAGTAATCTTATTTGCCACTAATTAGTTTCTGATAGTCTCCCTGTAAATTTTCTATATATGTGTGTGTATTTGCATGCATTACATTACTTAGTGTAATAGCAAGAAATTTGGTACTGACAGTTGTTAATAGTAGAATAGAGCACAATAACTCAAATAATTTATCAAGTATGAAGTCATCAGCTAATGACAATGTTCAATACAAGCACACATTAGAAATTGCCTCAAATTAGAAAAGGCAAAATTTTAAGCAGAGTTCAATTTACGATATACTTCAGAGTACCTAACTTATTTTCACTTTGAGATTGCTTTTAGGGTTCTTCTCATGGTATACCCACTGTTTTCTCTTGTGCAGGTATTGTGTCCTGTTTTACACATTTCTTTTTGGCATAACTTCACTGCTATGGAGGTCCAGTCTCACTGATTAATACAAAATAAAATTATAGAAAAGTTGGTAATATTGAGAAAAACTATTGTTTTAGGCTATCATCATAGAATAACAGAGTCATAGAGTAGTTAAGATAAGCAAAGATCTCTGAAGATCATCTAGTCCAACCTCCTGCTTAGAGCAAGGTCAACTCCAACAGGTTGCTCATGACTGTCTCCTGTCAGGCTTGAATATCTCCAGGAACAGAGACTTTATCACAACTTTTCTGGGCAGCCTGTTCTAGAATTTGATCACTATCAAAATGTAAAAAATATTTTTTCTGATGTTGAAACATAATTTCCTGTGTGTCAATTTGTGCCTATTGCCTCTTGTCCCGTCACTGGACTCTGTTCTTTACATCCTCCCTTCAAGAATTTATGCACACTGATAAGATCCCCCCTGAGTCTTCTCTGCTTCTGGCTATTTAGTTCCAGCTCTCTCAAGCTCTCTTTTTTGGAAGATGGCCCAGGCCATTACTCATCTTTGTGTCTTTTCTCTGGGCTGGCTCTAGTATGTCCATGTCTGTCTTGTACTGGAGCACCTAGACCTGGACACATCACTTCAGGTGTGGCATAACCAGTGCTAAGTAGAGAGGAAGGATCACCTCTTGTCACCTGGTGGTTTTGTTCTTCCAAATGCAAACCAGGAAGCTGTTGGGTACCTTTGAAGAGGGTTCATTGTCAGTTTATTGTCCACCAGGACCCTCAATCCTCCTCTATTGTTCTGCTTTCTGGCCTGTTGGCCCCCAGCCTTTGTTGATGCATGTGGTATTCCTCCCCAGTGCAAGATCTTGCACTTTTCCTTTTGTTGAAATTAATAAGATTCTTCTTGGCCTGGTTCTCCAGCTCAATGAAGATCCTCTGAATAGCAGCAAAACTGTCTTGTTAAGGGATGTCAGAAGCAGCCACCACCTCCACCAGCTCCAGGCCCAGGACTTCCTCCTGGAGGAAGGAAGCTGGAGCCCTGCCTAGTGCACCTGGGCACCCAGGCCTCAAACACTACTGCTGCCTTCCCATTTGCAGGTTCAACTAGTGTGAAACTAAACATGCATCCCAGATACATACATGCACGCACACACACACACACACACACACACAATGAGGACACTGACATGGCTAGCTACATATTGAACTCCCTTAAAGCATGAGAATGGACAGCCAAGTATTCTTCCTCTTCAGCTGGTAAGGCCAGTTTGGGTGAGGCTTTGAGCAACCTGGTCTAGTGGAAAGTGCCCCTAGCCATGGCAGAGGCTTGGAACCAGATGATCTTTAATGTCCTTTCCAGCCCAAACCATTCTATGATCCTATGATTGTATGATTCTGTGACTCTATGATTCTGTGACATGCTCAGGAAAGCTGTGGCATCTCCAGCTACTCATGCTGAGAATCTACTTGCTCCAATTTCTGGTACAAACGGCCAGGCATTGACATTCTCTGTCTCACTCCTGTAGGTGGTTGACATCCACTCACACTGGTTCCCCAAATAGCTAGCACTTAGTCCTGGAAACACACACGTTGGGTAGAGTGAGGCTACACAGACAGATAGTTAAGAAAAGATTTCATAAGAAGATAGGAAAGACTGCAGTGATCAGATGGAAGGGTAATGGGTTCTGTGGACAGAAGTACTGACTGGCCACAGTGGTGCCTTTTATACCCATTTTTGTCCATTCCTCACTTTGCTTCTCCCCAGCCCCATTCCCCTAAACATTCGTTTTTAAATTTTGCACAGTCCCACAGGTTTCCTCGTCAAATATCCTCATATTCCTCTTTTTTTTCCCTCCTTCTTGTCAGTTACAAAATTACCTTAGCCCTCACCAAAGCCTTGTAGGTGGTTTCTTAATGGTTAATCAAGTAGTGACTGGAAGTTTTCAGTCTTAGGCATAGTCTACATTATTACTTGTCGTTGAGTGTTTTTGCATCCCCGTTTACTTATTACACCATTTGCATTGAAAAGATCCTTGACTGGATACACTCGGTGAAGCAGTCTCACCTTCTACATACCCTTACAGAGCATGGTCAATAGCAGGTTTCATGGACTTGTGTACATTTAGTCTGTTGAAATGTACCTTAGCCTGATCCTTCTATACCGAGGTTGTTTTCATTGTTCCAGACTTTTGTACAGCAAAGATCAAATTTACCAGAGAAGGACAGGGAAAGAAGATGTTGAGTATCTCAGAATTTTCTATTTACTTTGTCATCAGATCCCTTGTCCCATGCAGCAACAGGGACATATATTCCATAGTCTTCTTTTTGCTGCTTGTTTACCTCCCAGATCAATTCTTGCTTTACACATCCCTTGTTTGATTCAGCTTCACATGGGTTTTGTCTTCCCTAACCTTGTTCTTGTGTGCATGGAGGCTGTCTCTGTATTTCTCCCAAGCCACTTGGCCCTGTTTCTATAGCTTTTGCATGCTTCCTGTTTACTAGTCTTTATATGCTTGTCTTCAGCATGCTGGGTTCTCCAGTTACAAGGAAAGAATCTGTGGGGTGAAGCCAGCTCAAGCCCTTTGCTTTTTTCAAAGTTCATTTTGGTTTTGCTGTTTTTATACTCTACGTTAGGGTAAGCCACATAAACATTTCCCCCATTCTGGTATAGCTAGCTCAGGATGACAATCACACTTTTTTTGATCAACTCGGGAAAGGCCATTTATACAGCCAGTTCATCCACTCAGCTTTTACGTCATTATGTAAAATAAAGGTCGCTTTCCATTCCCCTTTGTGTTGAGATAAATTCAGCTGTCTTTGCAACAGGCAGTCACTCCCTACTTCATCCCTGAGCTTCATGAGTACATCTTTTGTGCCTTCTTGATTGTTCATATTCACTTAGAAAGACTTTTTGTACTTCACCGTTACAAAGGCTTCTGAAAAACAAAAGATTTTTTTCGTCCTTAAGCCTTTCATACAGAAGGTGAAAGTTTTTGAGAAGTTTGAGATATACTGCACTGGGGAGGGAAGGGCACATCACACACAACACAGCTGTTCAACTGTTCCAGTTAGCCTGCTGAGTTTAAGATTTCCCCCTCATGAAGAGAGTAAACTATTAGTTTTGTGATTAATTTTCTACCTCTTGGTTTTTGGAAATAAATTATATTTCATCTGTGATGTGAAAGCAGTTCTGTCAGATGGTGAAGGATGATGTGTGAAAGATACATTGTAATACTACTTTTCTAGCAGCGGAGTCTGTCTGTTATAGGATAAATACTACTTCTAAAAATTAAGGGAAGAACTTTGTGATAATATTTCTTTTGACTAAAAATCAACCAGCTAAATAATTTGTTATATCCTTTCTCATCACGTCAAGAGTAATTATAATGAACATGGTACTACTGATTAACAACGTAAGGAAAAAGCAAGGCCAGCCTCTTTCCTTGTTTTCTATGTAGGCTGTATCATATTTTTTCAAATATTTTAAATTAACAAAGTCATGGACTTGGTATGTCTTATCTTTTTTCTTCCCAGCCCTCACCCCCCAATCAAGAAGGAACAAAAAAAGATAATTGCTTTAAGGTTTGTTTCAAATGAAACTTCAGTGTCTATAGCTGACTGCTTGCTGTTTATTTTGTATGAACAAGAATTAAACTGTCGCTAACACTTAGAAAAGTGAAACAAATTTTAAGACATGGAATTGAAAAAATGGATTGAAAATGGCACCAGAAAAAAAAAAGAAACCAAACATTAAAATCATAAATTTCAACATTGATTCCTGTAATACAGTATTTGTTTGTTTGGTTGGATTTTGTTCTGTTTTCTTTTTTTCTGTGAATGGTTAAGAACATATTGGAATGTATGGATTTATTGAAACAGAAAACTGAATTCTTATGTATTTTTTTTTTTCACTTTTTTTCAGAAAAGGTTTTACATTAATACAAAACTTGATATGTATTCACGGATATCAGACAAAGCCATGTTACTGAGATTTAATCTTTCTCTGATTTAATCTTGTGATAGTCTAATTACAAAAAACAGCATTTCTATATAGCCTGAAGTTTTACAAGGATTGACAAAAAAGTCTCATTGACAAAGGATTACAGTAGTAAATACCTTATGTGAGGAAGCCCTGAACAAAAAATTCTGTATCTGCAAGGCTAATAATAAGGATGAATGAAGCCTTTTTACAAGTGTACAAGGCCCCCCAAAACAATAAAATAGCAGTATTTTTCATTAAATTCTAGCAGTGGACCATTAAAAACACTGAGAAGCAAATGAGCATGCATGCACTTCTGCATTTAACTTTAGATGACAAAATAAAACCCTAATGACACTCAACGGAGCCTATTATGACAGAAAGAAAACAGTTAATAGTTGTTGATCAAAGCAGATATGAAATAATGCTAGGCTGATTTTAGATAACTTTGCAAATAGCGCCGTTTATGTGGAGAAGGTATATCTGATAATGTGAAATGCCGATCATATGCAGTATTTAATGTTCCTTACTGCATATCAAAATAATAGAGACAAGAACAGTTAAAGCAGCAAGAGGAAGATCATGGGTAGGTATAACTTAGATGTTTAAGTTAAGATCCAAAGGGAAGAAGTCTCTCTCTTAACTCTCAGGGCACCAAGGACACCATTCAGCCTCACTCTCCCTGACAAGCCTCACCTGTGACACTTCCTCTGCCCAAGGCCAGGACCCCCGTTTTGGCTCAGTAGAACCCCTGGCTGGCCTTGGCATGTGGAGTTCATATGGATGAACCCGTCAGGCCTAACTTTCCCCCAGACAAAAACACTGTGGGGCCCTATTACCAGCTGCAGCTCTGTTCACTGCACTGACAAGTGGGGAAAAAGGCTTAAAAATTGAGTAAGTTTGTAGCTTTAGGTTTTTACAAAGGTTTTTATTATTTTCTCAGATTTAACTGCATTTATTTGATTCATTAAAGCATAGATGACTTTACTTCTAATACAAATATCCACAAAAACGTATTTCTTACTTATATTCTTGACAGATGTTTGCATTGTTCCTACTGGGCCAATGAAAAACTTTAACATATGACATCAGTTAGATTAAGATGGTGATTTTCATCTAACTGCAGAGTAAATTATAGCATGTTAATTTAAAATTGCAACAATATGTCAAGTTAGATGCAATCACTTAGTCAAGTAATCAACTAACTAGAGCATTCAACTAATTTTATAAAACCCATAAAAAAATATCCAGCTGAGAGGATTTGTAACAGATTTGGAATTTCAGGGATCCTTATATCTACAAGGTAATGCAGGGAAAGTTTTGTCTGGCTCTGAAGTGTCAGTAAGCATATTAGATTTCTTACAGGAAATAACAATATGCTGATATACTTGCCTTCTAGCTGTTTGTTCCCTAGCTTAGACACCTCACTCTCCTCCAGTCACTATTTGAAGATCTTTGGGTTGAAAAAATCTGTCTCAAGAAGTTAATTGAAAAATCCATAAGATTAAACAATTTTGAAAATATTATCTATTGAAATTAAAACTGCAAATGTATTTGCATGCAAATCAGTTTTATAGGGCTACCAAGAGAAATGATTGCATGGGTACACCAGAAAATGGGAATGGAAGAAGGAAAGTAGTAGGGAGGAGAACTGGAGTCTTAGAAGATTCATGGTAGTGTTATTTTTTTTTCCCTCACATCCTCAAATACTTCACTTTTGCTTAAAGCCAAAGTTTGAGAACTCTTTCTGCACCCACTATCAGCCTAGCAAGTCATCAGAACAGCAATTACAAGATATAACCAAATAACATGTTTTAGACAGAGTTCCAGAGTACCTACCTGGCCCTGAATGAAGCATGCAGACCAGTTGCCGCCCTTGGAGTTCCTATGCATGGGTGCACACTGCTGTTTGCATCTCGTAAGATTTGTTATGTTTCCAAACCAGTCAATTGTATGTCCAAGGACAACTTGATGGAATTATACTATCTGTGTTCTTGGCAACAGTGTAATCCCAAGACAGCTGGTTACAGAACCTTTCCTGTTGCTCTTTACTGTAAGGGTAGGGTAGCATTTTCGCTTAACATGTTTTGCAATTATTTCTCATGACTACAAAGTCTTCACTGACATTTCCAAGCAAAATATATTATGTTTAATCCTTACTACACACAAAAAGGAAACTATATAATGTGATAGGTAATTTTCAATTTGTTTTGCCTGAAGAAGAGAAGAAGTGGATAAACATGGAGGATGAGAAGCAGGAAAAGTATTTCAGAACACAAAGTTCTGACTTTGAGTATAGCATACAGTCAGATTCATAAATGTGTAATGTGCGTGTAATGAGTTTGCATTTTATAGAATCTTTTTTTTTCCAGATCCTAATGCAGCAGAACAAATTAACAGTTTTTTAAGCAACCAGTATGACACTGTACATAATGAGCTGTTTTTTCTAGCAATTGAAATTCAGCTAATTAGTTTCAAAATAAACAAAACCCTCACACCCCCAGAAATATAAAACCACAACGAAATACTGGCAAATCATATAAAGAAGACAAAATCTTTCTGTTAAAGTCAAAACTCATAGGACAGAGGACAAAGGTAATCATATTAATAACAAGCAGTTTTGCAGATGAGTAATTTACCAAAAATCTTATCACTAGCTGTAGAATAGCCTCAAGCTGCAAAGAACAGTCATCAAACCAGGTGGTCACAGATTCCTTTCTGCTATGAATGCTGAGATCTCAAAGCCACTCCATTTTACTTGGCAAACAAGACAGTGAAGGTTTCACTTGAATTTGATGCTGTGCAGTCTCTCAAAATTTGCTTTTTATTTTTAAAGGTCTTACCCTGTGAGATTAAAACAGGGATTTTTAATAAAAGTCTGATTTTAATATAACATGTTTCTAGATTAGCTTGATTCTGTCTTTGTAACATGCATATCTGAGCTCAGAGTCAGCACTTACTTAGAAGTTACCCACTTACAATTGAGAAAACAGAAAGCTTACACAAACCAGTATTGTTTACAAGACTGTCATAACCAAGAAGTTCTGCATCATTCGTTCCTCACCTTCAAAAATAAATCTCTGCTTTGCAGGAAGTACAGATCATTGCCTGTTGCTGTAATAATAAGAAAAAAGTAGAGCAGATCTTATTTTTAAAATAAAATTACACCCTGTAACTATTATCTGGGTTTTGACCTTTTGTACAGCTAATGCTAGTTCTAGTGACAGTGTGAACAAAACAGCCCTTTTCACCTTTTAGTAAAAACAAGCAGTAGCTGGTAGTTAGGACAAAGTGTGTAATACTTCATAACATCTCATGCAAAATATTTTTTTCTGTTTATGTGTTTTTTTGTTAACTTCGAAGTCTATCAACCAGTGAACAGCACTGACTTGTTAAGCATTTCTACAGCAGGATGTTACTCTCCCTTTTATTACCCATCTCATCTCAAGCAGTTAATTTTCTTCTTTGTCTCTATTACTGATTTTACTTCTGATAATATGTTCACTTTCTCCCTTTAGGTTACTATTGACTGTTTATTTAATCATTATTTATCATAGGTTTTTATTATTGATATTCTTGCTGTCTTCTTTATAAATATGCCTGAGCTCATTAAAAGGCATGCTGTCTATGACACATTAGCAGAGATCATGAATTTACCTCAAACCAGAAGATAAATGTAGCAGAACCAGGGGAAATATGAGTGTGATTAGGTGGTTAAAGAGATCATAACTGTTAAAGCTTTACTGTTTTCCATTTGAAGTTTGTGTAGGAGTTTAATAAAAAATTGCCACTTAATTTATTTTTGCTTCAAATTTTCCCACAAACTTACCCCCCCCCCCCCCCCCATCAGTATTCTGGGAATTTTCACCAGATTTCTTTCTCACTCTGCTTGCTTCTCTTGGCCACAGAATTGCACCAGCGTGAATAATTTCTAATTCATCTAATTTCAGGGTTGTTTTCTTCAAGTTAGTTTCCCTCTTTTTTTTTCTTACCTAGTTTTTCATAACATCTTGACTAAGAACATGGAATGGAATAGGCAAAAAAAAAAAAAGGAATGTACCTTCCCCATTTTTTGATGAGAGTCATTTTATTCACTACAGCAACAAGGTTTCTAAAAATATCTAATATACAAGCAATAAAATAATAAAACCACTGCACTGTTATCATAAGAAAAATAAAGTTCCACGCTGATTACTAATAGTATCTCTAGCAGATTAATGAGCATAATTTTCTTACTAAAAACACATGCACAATCAAATTATTTTCAGAATCTTTGACATCATTTTGTATAACAGAAACCAGCAGAAATTTTCAAAGGCATTGGCATATTTTGTTGCTGTTTATTTATACAATTTTAATGTACTTTTTATTGAAGAAATAAACTGATATACATACATAGCTGATTCTAGGTTACTTTTTCTTTTCCTTTTTTTTTCCTTTTTCTTTGAAGAGTTGATTTCAGCCATGCTTACCTTAGGTTAGAATGACCTTGACATTGTTTCTGTTAATATTTTACTTTTATACTTGTTCTGTTCATGACATATGTTAGCAATAAGATTCAGTCACTAGAAAAAAAAAAAAAAAATCTGATTACCTTACTCCTTGTTTTAGTAAGCATCCTTAATAATCTTGTAGAGGATACTTTTTCCCAGCAGGCCATGTTGCAGTATTGCTTTGATATGTTGTCAGTAACTTTATGTTTTGATCCTCTTCTGTTATGTGAAGGAAGCTTCTGAGAATACACACAATCTTCTTTGATATTGCCTAAGCAACTGGAGGCTTTTAAAAGAGCTCAGTAGCTGGGAGAAAAAAAGTAAGGGACAGTTCTGTTTCTTTAGAAAAGAAAGAAGAATTCAGGTAGCAAAATGATAATGGGAGAACAATTCCAACAAACACTGGTGAGAATCAAATCCATGGAAGCCCAGAGATTTCTACTTTAATTTGAGCACTGTAATTTAAATGCCATGTTAGTGAAGAATGGGTGAAAGGAAATAAAAAAGGAAAAAAACAGAAATCTAAGGAAAAGAATGATCAAATGTCCACTGACAGACTTGAAAAATGCCCCAGAGAGTAGTGCAAAGACTAGACAGAGATAAAACCATAAGAAGGAATGGGGAAGAGGGAAATGATGTTGTGACTACAGCCAATATAACAGTTTGCCTGTTGCTAAGAGTTAGTGAGAAACAACATGCTACTTTTCTTTTTAAAGTTATTATCTTAGAATAATTAAAAGAATTATTCAGAAAAATTGCATCGAATACTGAAAGATTATTTAGATTCTTGAAGGTGTTTTGAAAGTGAGAGTTGCAAACCTAGTGAAAGAATTTGAATATCCATTTTTAGATATTTGTGTACATACCTGTAAAAATGTGTCTAATTAATGAATCTATAAAAACTGAGGCAAGACTCAATGCACTTTGCACAGGAAACAACTCTCCTGTCCCTTCTGCAGTTCAATAAGAACAAATGCTGGTTAACATCTTCCCAGGATGTAAATGTGTTTGTGTACATATAATTAAAAATATACATACATATACTAGCTCAGATCTAATCATTAGAAAGGCTAATTCAATTAAATATATCAATCCAGTTTTGTTGATTATTTCAATAGGGACAATATTGAGCTCTCCTGATATAATCACTGAACAACAAAGGTGTTAGCACTCAGAAAAGGTGAAGTTGCATATCTGAACTCCATCTTTTTGTCTACAGTAGTGGAGTTCTTGTGTGTTAACAGGCAGACCTGAACATTTTGTAAGGTGCTTTCAGAAATCTCTCCCTGAAAATAAATGATGAAATCCCTCTTTAAGAGAGAGATACACACTTTCATATACACAAAAGGGAAGAAAATTCAAAACATAAATATTAAACAAAGATAACTTGAATAATTTTCCTACTTATTGGTAAATACCATTATGCAACATTACAAACTTTAACTGATTCTGCAGTAAAATACCTATAATAATAAAAAAAATTATTCTAAGAATAAGAACATAACATGTATAACATTAATAAAAAGGATGAGAAAATTTTGAAATTATAACACACTAAGAGATCAGTGGGAATAGTTTAACATGTAGCTACATCACACAGCAGACATGCATGTTCTGGGAGCAGACATGCATGATCATGTATGAACCTTCTGCTTTTGGATTACAGATTTCTCCCCCTCCCCGAATAATAGTTGACTGGAATGATAACTGGCATCTTACAAGGGAAATGGAAAGACTTACAAACATACATTTCCAAGGCTGATACATCTTTGTTACAAAGGGATTCGACTACGAAATACCAAATAATGACCATGACATGTGAAATCATTGTTTGTGTTTTGACTGGAATTGTGATATAAGTAATTATTTCTCCAGCAATCAATATCTTCAAAACTTGATTAATGAAATACTATTGTCTCCTCTGTTATTTTTTCAGAAATATTCCATGTTGTAAAACATACTCAAACATCTCTCAAACCCCTATCATCTATGTATCTTCTGCAGTGAACCAGAAATTGCCAAATATACATTGTGAAACAGATAGCAAAGAGGTAGCAAAGTGCTGATTCCTTACAGTGGATTCCACACCCGTTTGTTTGTTTGTTTGTTTGTTCATTTATTTCCCCCTGAGAGATTTCTAATTGAAAACAGCTCTTCACACTTAGTCTTCTAAGGAGAGGTTTAACATCAGTGAATTTCAATTTAATCACAAAACTATGCTGACTTTCTCATTTAGATACTAATCACTTTCAGCTCTTCAATATTTCTGGTGCCTGGCCTTCTGTCATATAAACTCAGTTCTCCATTAAATTTTGTTTATATTCAGCTCCTCAACCTTTCACTTCAGCTGTTCAAAAATTCAGACTTCCTCATGAAGTTCTGTACCTATGGGGTCCTGCTTTCTTTTACATCACTCCATTCACATATCTATTCCTTCTTCATTCTACTGTTTTTCCATTCCCAGGCTCACTATGTCCATTTTCAATTGTACAAAGGAACAATACAGAGAATTTACAAAACAGTAGAAATTTATGAAAACAGAATATATGTATCAGAAAAAGATGAGAGTTTGACTTCTGTGCTAATTGTTTAGTTTAGAAGATCAAAAAAAAAAAAACAAAACAAACCCAAGAGCTTGGCAGTTGACACAGAAATGTGGTTTGGGGGCTGGGGTAAAAAGCATTCATTACATCTATTTATCATCATGATTTTGTGTGCTAGCCTCTTTTCGTTACCTCCCTTCTGTTATATACAGTCCATTAAACTGCCTTCATTGAAAACATATATTGCTTATTCTACAGCAAATTAAAGATATTCTGAATTATTTTTTCTGTTGGCTTGTTTCCTGTTGCAGTCAGATTTAATAACCCATGGGATGATCTGCTCCACTCCCCACTGGGGTGGAGCAGATCATCCCATGAAATATATGTGGGCTACAGAAACATTTAGTATATGTGAAACCAAAAATGTATTATAGTCCAACTGATATCATAACTGTCTAATAAATTATTACAACTGCAATCATTATAGAAAAATGAAGCAATAAAAAAAAATACACTACAGAGTAAGTATTAATGGTAATAAAAATTGAAATTGTTATCCACATACTTCCTAGTGTCTTCCTCTTTGATAATATGCTTACCCTTACATTCTCACACTGGGTCCTAAGGAATTCTTGTTCTAGGGAAAGGAGGACCACAGTGAGTGTCTGGAGGCCTTTGCAGGGAGGCATATATTGTTAGCTGTGGGAGTTTCTTCTAATCCTTGAAGAGATTGATGTTGATGCTAAGTTCTGTGTTCTTGTGCTAACTCTGCTTAGGATCATTTTTGTATGACTAATCACCAAAGGCCAATTAGTTTTCACTAGTAAATGCAACCTTGCAAACCAAATAAAAGCAGTTGATGGATAAGCTTTGAAGAAAAGGTAACTAAGCGTACATAGTTCATCTCTTAAACTGTTTTTGCTCAGTTTGCAAGGTTTCATTTGCTAGTGACAAGTAATGAACATTGGTGATTAGTGTTTACATCCCTTGGCACCTATTAGTATTCTGTGCATGCACTTTCAGGGATTCTGTTGTCACACTGTTGTCACACTGAGCTTGCATGTTTCAAGGGTCCTATTAGCTATCTCCTACCTTTCTTTAACAGCCTTCATACTGTTTTTTTTTTTCCTTGTATTGTAAGTAATGTTCTATTACCATGACCTAGTCAGACATGGATCCTTGTTTTAGGTCACTGAATAGTTTGTACAATGATCTAGTAAAAGACATATATGTATGTGTATAAACATATATAGAGATAAAAAGCATTGATGAATTCTTGTTATTGCCATCTGCTACTCAAAACAATCTACTTTATAAAATTACTCAGCAGTGATTTGCACTTTCACTTTGTGTCAAACACACTCTAGGACATATTCAAAGTCGTAGTCTTCAAAGAGTTCCACTAGCAACATCTCAATTGTTCTTCATTACAAGATCCAAGTATGCACCATGTTCATACCTGGATACATGCATATCACCCAATATACATGTGAAGACAGATCTAAAGAACATTTTGGTAGGGTCAGGGTGTCAGCATGATTGAGAGACCAAGATGCCTTAACCTGGCAACTATGTTACCTGGGGTTTCTAGAAATTTCCATACACAAGAGTCTCATCAGAATGGAGATGGAATGATGGAATATTTTAGCATGAGTAATGAATTTGTCTAGTCAATTATTATGCAGTTCTCTTTTTAAGCAGCCGCACAGCTAGTTAAATAAACATTATACTTTTTTTCATACAGCAAATTATTTCTTCATTAATATGGTTTTCCATCATCCAGCCAAGTCCAGCTGATTCAAGATTTAATTGTAAACATGAAAGTAAAAAGAATCTTATTCACAAGGCTTTCTACAGAAGCAGAAAGATTAAAATAGCATTAACTTCTAGCTCAAATATACAAGCCCCAAGATAAATTTAATTCCACAGAAGATCCACTTGCATAAATCCCTGAGAGCAAAAATAATCATTGGTTTGATTGTATTTTTTCAGGTGGAATGAAAAGTAACTGTTTGGGGGTTTATTGTTTTTTTGTTTTGGTTTGTTTGCTTGCTTTTGTTTAAATTTGCTGTTGCCTACTTCTTTCAGCACGGGTTGAAACATCCTCTTTCTGGCTGGTAATTAACCAGGCTTCTTTTGGATCAAAACGTATGGCTGACAAGACTAAAGACATCTGAACAAATATATTTTCTGAGTCATTTGAAGCATGAACTACTTAGGCTAGTCCTCTGCCTTTGGGATTTCATTTAGCTGACCTCTAGGCATTTCAATGATTGCATAGGATGCTCCACCATAACAAGCCTTTCAAGATGAAAGAGCTACTGTTCACTTTGTCATTTTAATCCCACCATGTGAATTAAAAAATTACTTCTGTAGAAGTTATTTTGTATCAAACTGTTTAATAATGTGAACCAATAAGTCATTTTGAGGACTAATAAAATACTATGCAGTCATTCATATGAATCTTTAGATGATATTTACCATAGGTCTTTAACACTGGAATTCCTCAGTGTTAACACAGAGTTATGTAATATTAACCTTGCGAAGAAAAAGCACAAGTTTACTATTTTTTGCTTCTTAATGAGTGTTTGTGTAGCAAAGGGCATTTAATTTGTGTAAAGTTATGGGGGAGATTTCTGGTTTGTTTAACTTAAAAGCTAAAATATTTTATCTATGTTAGAAAAGCTGATGTTCCAGTAATTTGAAATGTTCAATAAATTATTCACATATCTTGTTACAGTAATAGTCATAACACTTTTGTTATGGGAAAAAGGGAACACACCTATGCAGAACTAGGAATTTGCTGTTAATTAAAGTTGTATTAGTATAATCAGTATATTCATTTTTTTAATTCTGGTTACAATATTATAAACACTACTAGCATAAACCACATTATGATTACAGAAAAGCCTCATAAATAATACAATCTGATTTTTTTTACACATGTATTTTCTACTATCTATTTGGGGGTTTTTGAGTTGTGCGTGATTCAAATGTTGTTTTCAGTTTGTCCTGGGTTCAGCAGTAGCAGTCATGTTTCTCCTCCTTGGTAGCTGGTGCAGTGCACTGTTTTGACTTTCGGCCTGGGAACAGAGCTGATAACGATGTTTTGGTTTGGCCAAGGACTTTGTGAGCCTCATGCTCTGCCAGGGAGGAGGGGAAGCTGGGAGGAAGCAGAGACAGGACACCTGACCCAAACTGACCAAAGAGGTATTCCATACCACAGCACGTCATGCCCAGGATGTAACTGGGAGTTAGCCGGAAGGGCTGGGAGACTGCAGGGTTGGAGGAGGTATTGGTCGGTGCTTGGTCAGGCTGAGGGGGGCCAGTTATCAGTCAGCTGGTGGTGTTGTATTCTCTTCCCTTGTTATTTCCTTTATCATTATTATCACTGGTGGTAGCAGTAGTGATTTGTGTTATACCTTAGTTACTAAACTGTTCTTATCTCAACCCGTGGGAGTTACATTCTTTTTGATTCTCCTCTCCGTCCCTCCGGGAGTAGGGGGAGGGAAAGAAGGGGGGGAGTGAGTGAACAGGTTACCTGACTGGGTTTAAACCACGACACAGTTCTGATGGTATAGCCTTCCTCAAGAATGAGAGTGCTGGGTAAATTCAGCATATAATATTCATGCCAAGTTCTCCACCAGAGGAATATGATTTTGATGTTGGAGTTTTCTTTTTCCTTAATTTGCCTTGATAGGTGGAAATTATGGGTATGAGAAGAACAAACAAACCAGGTGACCCATTTTCTGCCTTTGCTTTGAGATGTTTAAATACATAATACTATTTAAAAAGAAGAATAAACCTTTGTGTAAATTTTAATACAGTTATTGGAAGTGTTCTAGGAATTGATTTAGCTAAATGAGAAATAGTTAAGAACACACAAAATATGGTCATAATTTTGATTGGAGATGTTGTGGTATTGTGGCGCAGATTACTGAGGTAAGGTGACTGGTGGACAGGTTTAGGTAGTTTCTAATGACAGCTTTTATACATTGCAAGTTTGAATTACTGTTTTTACATTATTTGTTTGGATTTCCTACCTTTAAAACATCTCCTTTCACTATACCATGCCTCTTTTGCACTTTTTCACATCCACTCTAGTCATTTGTATATTCTTGTAAATTGCTTTCAGATATGATCCAAAGGAAACTAACAGACATTAAAAAAAGAAAATCAGACATTTTTGTCAAATAAATGAAATATTGCAAAGTTATTCTGCAGGAAGAGGTATATACTTCTCGCATTATATTTAATGGATCTAACATATCATACATTATAGTTTCAATTAAAGTCAAAGAATACTAGATTGGATTTTAGATATTTTCTGTGTTTATCTAGGAGGAGGCAAAAAAGTATCAGGATGCTTTTATTTAACATTAGCAATAGTAACAAATATGGAAAATTTCTCCTTGCAGAAGACTTCACAAAATGCGTCATTACTGTGTTTCTGGGAAAAGTTTTGAAAGGATTTAATAAAAGAAGGGTCTTTAAGGAAAATACTGGCTTGCTGTCTCTCTTCCCTCACCACACCCCCTCACACGCATTCCTCCCCAAGTTTGTTGCTCAGCTGTAAGAGCCTTAACTAGTGCTCTTTTGTCATGTAAAATGGACTGATGGATCTTTTCAAACAGAGATAAGAGCAAGGAAGATAACAATGCAAACATAGTTAAAGGAAATTTTCTTCTGTCGTGCTTTAACAGATGAGCAGACCCAAAATTACTCAGAAACAACAAAATAGATGAATTTATGATATACAGCTTTCCTGCCCAATCTACGTCTGTTGTTCTTATGTTTTTACTGGTAATTGTACATGATGATTTACTTTGTATTCCGTTATCCAATTAAAATTGTTTCCTGCATATTTAATCATACTGTTCTAAAGGTATGGGCATACATGAAGTCAGTGGTTTTATTGCCTTGACACACTCTTCTTATCATAGAATCATAGAATTCTTTGTACGTCTCTAGTTAGCATTTTTGTTTGTTTGGTATGTTTTAATGCAAAAATAATTAACACCTTTAAAAGCAGTTCAGTCACTGTCTATGGTAGAATCATAGAATGGTTAGGGTTTGAAAGGACGCTAAGATCACCTAGTTCCAACTCCCTTGACATGGGCAAGGTCACCTCTCACTAGACCAGGTTGCCCAAGGTTCCTCATGAACACTGAATGCATGTCATGACTACTTAGCTATTAATCAGTTATTACGAAATAAAGAAGATAAATAAATTCCAAAGGGTTAAATCATCAAAATAAGCAAAATTGAAATCTCCACAGATAGTCTGCTCAGGCACAACAGAAATTGTCTTTCTGGCAGCCAAAATTTCTATGTACTTTAAAAAACATTTGTAGTTAGATATTCACCCTCTTTGACTTCCAGAAAAGTATGTGTAAGATACTATTGAGTTTACCTGCACAGCAACCTGGTCCAAAAAAGCAGGTACCTGACTGATTAGTCCTGCTTTATTCCAGCATTTTCAATAGCAGAAGACTGCTGAGTTCTTCCTTCCATTAAAGGAAAGATTGAGGTTTCTTTATATCTATTACAGATTAGATTTTACATTCGTTTAGCCAGTTATCTGCTAAAACACAACAGAAAACATCTTTTCTCACTAGGCTTGAATTATATAAATTGGCGTAATGAAAATGTAGCCTTTTTAAAACTTATTATTCTTAGTGCATTTTATTGAGCTATCCTGGACATTGGGCTGCTAAAAAAGTTCAACTATGGCCCCTAGGTATAGTTTTCAAATCCCTTAATTTATCTCTTTTGAAAGCTGATAATATATATGTAAAATTAAACAAACCACTGAATCTTCTCACATAATCATATAAGCCTTCTCACATAATCATATAAGCCTTCTATCAGAATTAGGATAAGCTATAGGTATGGTTCAAAATTTCTAAAGAATCTGGCTGATAAATAGTTAAATAGTACTTGAATACTTACAGCTTAAAAATTTGGTTTGAGATAAAGGAATTTTAAATTTTTTAATCTATTTAATGCAATTTTATATGTGCTCATTTTTCCTGATGTTTGCTACCCTAAATTTCTCTTACCTTTTTATTTAAGAAAGAGAGGAACTGCAATGGAATTGATAGGAGGCCTCCTGTGCATATGCAGCCACACATGCTCACTGGCAATTACATACTTCTATAAGTTATAGAGCAATCCAAAAATAGTACACTAGAGGTATTCACCTCACTGAACTCTACTATCCTACAGTATAGAAATCCCCATCTGAGTTGGCAGTTTAGCCTTCCATTTAATTTGGCCTATTTTAGTTATCTATTTTAAGATTATATGAACTGAGCTCTAGTACACCCACCTGAAAGCCAGTTACCTTGAAGAATACATTAGAGGTGCACAGGGAAGCAGACATGAGGCATCACAACTGAAAATTAGGTGGGAAAAAATGAGGAGTAAGTGCATGAATTACCTTCACAGAGCTAGGATGTTACTTTGTCACATAGGATGCCTTAGGTAATATTCAGTTTTACATAAAAATTAGATTAAACATGCCTACCCCTCACCCCCTTAAATTTGCATTGTAATGCATACTTACGCAGGTTCTGTAAATTTGATTAGGACAGCTGAGTTTTCAGTCTATATTTTGTACGCTTGTTTTTCAAATTACTTTTAAAAGTACACGCACATGAGACAAGCTACAAAGAACGTTTATTTTTCCAGGTAACTGAGGAATACAAGAGCTGTCCCGGTTATCCTGATTTATCTGGGGTAATTTGGGAGTATAGGAGATGTTCTGATATCCCAGCAAAAAAAAAAAAAAACTTCAAGGAGCTATTTTGCTCTAAATTTTTTGTCTATGGAAAATGCTTAATGTCTCTGCTTTCCATACATGCACCCAGCCCTGGATCTGACTCTGGCTCCAACCTGTTTATTTGTCTTTGATTCATTACAAAAAGTGAAGAATATTTAATGTCATCTGCATCAAGATCAGAGATGTAACATATTCCTCAATACTCAGTCCTATGCAGCACATCTGTGACACCTTAACAGAGCATAAGTGCTTACTGCATGTGTGTTTATAGACCTATCTGTGATGATGAACTATTTGAATAACAAGTATTTATCATAATTTTTGTCCGTTTTCTTTTCTTAACTGTAGTTGTGTCTTGTAGCATTTCTAACAAGATTCTACCCAAGACAATATAAATTTAGCAGAATTGTAATTGTAATATTGTAATTGTAATATTACGGTACGTGTTTATGTAGCATTTATCTTTAGAAGAATGTCATTTGGAGGATGGGAGTGTTAGTCTCACCTGATTTTAGCTGCAAACAATGGATGTCTTATACAAGTCATTTACAGTAGGTTGAATTACCTTTACGTAGAGACCTAAAGTGATTTGCATAATCCAGTCTCCTACCTTTTAGTTCATTAATATTTGTTCAGATAAGTTTCACTGAAACACAGCTGTTAAATTAAGAAGGCAGAAATTATCCTACTTACGTTTGGTAAGTCCCAAGCATGTTTTTAATGCAACTTTGGAATTAATGTAATGATGTAATAATTTTTTTTCTTTTTTTTTTTTTTAAGTGAAAAGATATTTGGAAAAGTATCAGTAGTGCAGAAAGTGTGTATTTAAATAATAAGTAAATTTGATGCAAATGAAAAAGTTTAGTATTTTAATTGTTATTTATTGTTTCATGTAAAGGAATTTCACAGCTGGTGTATAATTTTATACACAAGAAAACAAAGACATTTTAACTGTTTGCAATGGGTTAGCTAACAGCCAGAATCCCATCCACCCTCTCCTTCCCATACACTCTTCAGCATGGCAGGGGGAGCAAATAGGATGGGAAAGATCATGTGTTGACATAAAGATAGAGAGATTACTTAACAATTACCCTTACTGGCAAAACAGACTCAAATTGGGGAAAACAAATTTAATCTATTGTCAATTACAATGTATTTAGGGAGGGAGAAACAAACAGAATCATAAAGCTAACAGGGTTCCTCTCCCCACTTTCCAGGTTCAACTTCACTCCTTCACTCCCTCACTCCCAAGGCATCTAGCAATAGAGGTTACCCCTACAGCTCCCTGCTGCCAGCACCTTGACATCTGCATCTAATATGCTGTTATTTGTTCCCTGTTTAATTTGTTTTCCTATTTTTATTCTTTAAAAATAGATAAAGGAGGCCTTCTGGCAAATACTTCCTGATGCTTCTATTCTAGCATGTACAAGATAAAGAACTGTAAATAAAATCTGAAATTAAGAGAAGTAGAAAATCACTCCTCCCATTCAACATTTTCAATTCGGCACTGTGAATGTTATGAAGATTAATACTAGCTCCTAATACTGGCTCTGATGTGCATGTGCAACTTTAAGAGATACTTGTGTGCCTACAAGGGAAATTTACCTTCCTAAGGAGGCATAAAAAGGTGAAAGTATTTATATTCAAGAACAACTGGTGTATGGCAAGTTCACTAATGTCAACCAATATGCTGGATAGTATTCCCAGAAGAAATGGCAATGTATTCTCAAAATGTGGGCCTAGAAAGCATCATCGGACTGAAACCTAATTCTCACTTTTCTCAGCTTAGTATTCGTTTGCTGCTGACATTATTTTCCATTAATCTCATGCATTTTATTTATTTATTTATTGCTCTGTTTTTACATGTCATCAGAAATCTTTATTATTCTCAGAATGCTGCTCCAGTAAAGATGAAATAAAGGGTCAAAGTTTGTATTCCAAAATTTAGGCTGAGCCAGTAATATAACTGTTATTTCTAGAGCTTAAACTTTTACTGTGTTTTTCATAGGCATGTTGAGGCTACTTACTTCTGTCAAAAAGTAGGAGACCTGCCACTCAAATGTCCTATGTAATTTCCAAGCATGGGCTTAAAGAAACAGAAAGGCAACAGCAGACGATATTCGCTTGATTTTGGAAATGTTAAATTTCAGACACAGTTCTCATTGATGGTAGTTACAATCAGAAAAATGCCAATAAATACATATTGATAGAATCATAGAATCATAGAATAGTTAGGGTTGGAAAGGAACTTAAGATGATCTAGTTCATCTTTCCCATGCTTTACTTCCAGAAATGTCTTTGTAATTTGAGTTATTTAGTTGTGAATTCACATTCTGATGTAGTTTTCAGAGATACAAAGCATGATGGACCTTCATAGGTGATTGAAACACACAGAGAAAAAAAAAACGAAACAAAACCCAAAACAGTTTTAACACAGTAGTTTATGTATAATTTATCATTATTCTCAATATAACATTCTGTGAGAATAGTGTTCTCCTCCATTTCTGGCTCCTTCCAAACTTTAAGATTTGTCATGTTCCTATGTAGGCTGATGTCATCATGTAATTTCTAGGACTGCAACAGGAAAATATTATAGGCATTATTTACAGGCTGCAACACGATGCCAACACTGTCACTTGACAAAGCATTTTAAATTCTCTGTGGTGCCATTTGAAAACATTAAATCTAAATTTCAGGTTTGTGTTACTTCAGCACAAAGTACATCACATTTTGATCACAAAACTATTTCAGTAATGACTTCTAAATATATTTTCTTTGGTGCAATGTGCCTGATTATAATCTTACTTACTATGTATTTGCATTTGTTCATTACTTTTATAAGATTTTATTTTATCATTGTTCAACATGTATAATCTTTACAATACTGCAGTGTAATAATTCTAATGTACTTCACAGAATCTTTTTTCGTTATTTATAGGGGAAAAAAAATCTACCTAAAAATTACACAAAAACTGAAGGAGAATGCATATTTAATGAAATGGTTAACATTGTAACAGGATAATATTGAAAACAAATCAAATATACAAGGATATGTAGTTACATTTAAAAGGAGATTGCAAAAAAAGACTACCTAGCAAAAGTATCATACAGGCGTATATACATATATATAAAATATACTGCTAAAATATGCTATTCAGTCATGAAGCACTAATGTAGCTGTTGAACTGACGTAAGGTAGGTGTTCAAATTCTAGCTAAGTTTTAATACATTGTAAATCTAAATAAATAATACAAGTAAATAAAGCATTTGGATATCTATATAAATTTATAATTTTTAAATTCCAAACATAAAAGGATTTTGTACATGACATAATTCTGGAATATTGGTTCAGGTAGGAATTGAAGGCAATCCTCATCATTATATAGCATATTTATTGAGTCTGATTTTAACTTACCTTTGAAACCGAAGTCCCATTAGAGGTAATCAAAATGATGCTTGGGTAAATTGTTCAGGACAAGGATGATCACAGTGTGCTGCCAGTGGTTTTAAATTGTGCAAGGAGTAGAATGATAAAATATAATCTGCATCAGAGTAGAAATGTGAGTATTCACGAGAGGCTGCTTCCTTCACCTGTCTCCAAGATAAAACATTAAATGCAAGGAATAAGGCACAGCTCCCTGGGGGCTGCAGTGAGATATAAGCAGAAAGACTGAAAAAGAAAAACAATCAGTTTGAAATACAAAAGTTTAAAGATGTTATTATGTCATCTTTCAAGGTGGGAACATAATTTGCACATGAAAATAGGGACATATCTAAAACTAAGTTAATTTAAGTGTGATGAAATTTGCTCAAGTGAACAAGTAGGAAAAAGCAGCTCTGAGAAACCTCAACAATATTTTGCTAGTTGTAGTGCAGAAATAGATCTTTTTTTTTTTTTTTTTTAATAAGCTGATGGATTCTTTCTATACGCTACATGAAAAACACCTCGAAACCGCAGTATTAGCTTCCTGAGTAAATTCATCTTGTGTTCTCACAGCCTACCTTTATACATTCAAACACACTACATAGCTGTCTTAGGCAAATAGGCTTATAGGCTAACATACCATTGAACATACCCAGAAGGACTATCCCCAGGCTAACTCCAATTAATACACTGATGAGAAGCAGTCCTGAATTAGGATGTGAACACAAAGCAGGGGAAAACACCTGAAATGCTTAATGCTGTTGGTTTGAAAATTACTCTTTAACTGACCACAACTGTGCACCTGTTCCTGAGTTTGCCATAATAGTACATAATCAATTATATTTGCCATACTTTGAATTTAACTGAAATGGAGCTAGGATATAGTTTTATTCTTTTAGGAAAGACAGAATTTGGTTTTAAATTGGCGCACAATTCACCTACTGCATAACAGCATATTATAGAATCATAAAATCATAGAATGATTTAGGTTGGAAGGGACCTTAAAGATCACCCAGCACCAAAATCCCTGCCATCTTCCAGGCAGGGACAACTTCCACTAGACCAGGTTGCTCAAAGCCCCATACAACCTGGACTTGAACACTTTTAGGGATGGGGCAGCCACAGCAGCTCTGGGCAACCTGTTCTAGTGTCTCATTACCCTCATAGTAAATATTTTTTTCCCAGTGTCTAATGTAAATCTACCCTCTTCTAGTTTAAAGCAATTAGCCCTTACCTTGTCACTACCTGCCCTTGTAAAAAGCCCCTCTCCAGCTTTCTTGTCACGAGGACGGAGCCAGGCTCTACTCAGTGGCAAACAATGATAGGACAAGGGGTAATGGGTACAAACTGGAACACAAGAGGTTCCACTTAAACTTGAGAAGAAACTTCTTCTCAGTGAGGGTGACGGAACACTGGAACAGGCTGCAGGTTGTGGAGTCTCCTTCCCTGAAGACATTCAAAACCCGCCTGGACGCATTCCTGTGTAACGTTATCTAGGTGTTCCTGCTCTGGCAGGGGGATTGGACTAGATGATCTTTCGAGGTCCCTTCCAATCTCTAACATACTGTGATACTGTGATACCCCTTTAGGCACCGGAAGCTGCTCTAAGGTCTCCCTGGAGCCTTCTCTTCTCCAGGCTGAACAACCCCAGTTCTCTCAGCTTGTCTTCATAGGAGAGATGCTGTGGCCCTCTGACGATTTTTGTGGCCCTCCTCTGGACTTGTTCAAGTAGTTCCATATCTTTCTTTCATTGCAGCCCTAGAGTTGAGTGCAGTAATCCAGGTGGGGTTTCAAGAGAGCAGAACCTGTATCCTCCATTCCAACACTCCAGTCTTAAGAGTCATCCGACCTCATCTCTATGATTCCAGTAAGATCGCAGCCCCACAGGTGTGTACATGTCTCTAATTCCTGTTGTTTACTTGCCATAATATGTCTGTTTGCATAGAGTCATTTAAGCAATGAAGTTGACTGGCTGGAAGAGCTGGAATTCCTCTGTGCTGCTCTTCAGGAGCTCTCCTGCTGACCTGCAATCCCTCTCCAGGCTTTGAGCATCTCCTGCTGGTGCTGGCATGAAACTGGTAGGAATGGGAGGCACTGAAGTTTTCTTCCCCTGGCAACTTTAGTTTAATATATATATCATAGGGGTACAGTGCATCACTGAAAATCAACTACCCGATAACCACATTTGGCACTGTGAAATGCAAAGCTCACATAACCTGAAATGTCATCAGCTTGTGCCTGACTGGCCTAATCACTTTGCCTTCTAAATGATTTACACTGGTTCCCGAAGATGCTTTTAAATTCCTCTTTAAGACATTGTAATGGTGTTGGTTTTGCCCTTTGTCAGTTTATGTTATTCCTGGACTCCTTACTATCATTGCTGGAGTTTTAGTTGACAGCAGTGATGTGTGCTTTTCATAAAGCACACAGCCAGTCCAACAAGTTGCACCTTAGGTGAAGTCCCCATTGGTCTTACTATAGTCTAGTTTTGGAAGCAATCCACGAAAAAATTGGTCTCAGTCAAAATTTACTGAAATACTAATCACTTTTTTTTTTATTTTAAGGTAGTTAGTATTTCAGCAGCTTTTTACATTCTGATGACATTTTCATAAAAACAATGAAAAAAAAGACAATATTTTAAAACCAAGTATAGACAAGATTCATTTTACCTATTCACTTAAAAATATTTATGGAATAATCACCTATCTTCAGTATAAAACTCCCATTAAAAATCTGTGATGAATTGAACACATATTCCAGATTCCCTAACAAGAACAGGAATTATCTTCTATACTTTTTCTCTTTATGGGATTTTTTATATATCTCAACACTCTGCTTGTAAGAAAATAGTTTATAATAATAATAAAAATTGTTTAAAGAGCAGTCAAAACTGTCAATGCTATCCTTAGTTTCTCCTTTTTTGTGTTTTGTTTTTTTTTTTTGTTCACTATTTTACTGATTTTGTCTGCAATGAACATACAGTCAGCTACAAGAGGATCTCCGTCATTTCATGAATAGTTCCCATAACCTGTGTCTTACATTCCAGTATTCTTTGTTGTTGTATTCCTCTGCATAGGGTACAGGTTTGGGTTGGGATAGAGTTAGTTTTCTTCAGAGTAGCTTCTGGTGCTGGTTTGGATTTGTGACCAAAACTGTGTGTAGAACAGAGGTATGTTTTAGATACTACTGAGCAGTCAAGGCTTTTTCTCTCCCCAGTGAGCAGGCTGGGGGTGCACAAGCACTTAAAAGGGGACACAGCCAGGACAGCTGACCACAACTGACCAAAGCTGTATCCCATACTGAATGTATGATGTGGTCAGCAATAAAAGATGGGGGAAAGAGGAATGTTTGGAGTTACAGCGTTTGTCTACCCTGATAACCATCATGCCTGATGGAGTTTTGCTTTCCTGGAGACGGAAGAACACCTGCCTGCTGATGAAAAGTACTGAATCAATTCCTTATTTTGTTTTTGTTATTTTGTTATGAATTCCTTATTTTGTTTTTGTTTGCTGTAAAGCTTTGCTTTACCTGTTAAATTGTCTTTATCTCAACCCAAGAGTTTTCTCACTCTTTACTCTTCTGATTCTCTCCCTGCCATGCTGCTGTGGGGCAGTTGTTTGGGGTTTAACTGCCTAGCAGGGTGAAAACATAACAATTAGGTAAGGGTTTTGTACAGTTGCCATAAAGTTATTTCAACACTGGGAAGGCATAATAAGGCCAAGGACATAATCTTAGATTCTATATAGTACTAAAATGGAGATATTGATTATTGTCATAAGTATATACACTCACTTTAGCTGAAATGTCATTGCTTTCTACAATGACGTTATGTCGTACATTAAGTCTGACTTTAAGCAACTTGTCAAACTACCTGACATGAAAATATTATATATCCAAATAGAAGCAGACTAGTTTTAGTCTATAATCTGCTCAGAGTTCTGTCAAAGTAAGGCTTTGAACACATGTGCTGTGACCAAAAGTTTACTGTGTAATCTTAGACAAGCTTGAGTTTTTAAAAACAAAATGGTAACGGTATAAAACTTTTCAGTTTCATTCTGGGGTTCAAAAGCTGGAATTTCTTTTCTTGAAGGAAGATTTTGCTGTTTGCTAATAAGTTATGAGTGAAACAAAAGGTTACAGACTTTTTTTTTAAGTTCCATCCATCACCTGCTCCATATATTAAATGACAAGACAGAATCAACAATAAAGATGTTTTTCAGATAAATACACAAAATTGCATTAAGAATTCTGGTTCATTTTTAGTGGTTTTCTTGGCGTGGGCAGGAAGGAAAAACAGTGAGCTATGAAACAAATAGGTAATGAATCAAGGACAGCTGCTATGCAGCTGACTATCATATAGTAGTTAAAACCTTCTGTAGGTGTAGTATGACAAAACTCATCATTGAGTTAGTAAGCCAGAGCAAGTATTAACGAAAGGACAGCACAGTCGAATGGGGAAATCTTTAACAGGATTTCAAAAATCTGCACCCTCATCAACTTTGCTGATAACACCAGACTGTGTGGTTCAGTTGATGGGCTGGAGGGAAGGAATGCCATCCAGAGGGACCTTGACACGCTTGAGAGGTGGGCCAGTGCCAGCCTCATGAAGTTCAACAAGGCCAAGTGCAAGGTCCTACAGCTGGGTCAGGGCAACTCCAGACACAAACACAGACTGGGCAGAGAATGGATTGAGAGCAGCCCTGTGGAGGGCTTGGAGGTATAGCTTGGGCTGGCAGTGTGCTTTCACAGCCCAGAAAGCATCAAAAGGAGTGTGGCCAGCAGGTTGAGGAAGGTGACTGTTCGCCTGTACTTGGCTCTCATGAGACCCCCCCTGCAGTGCTGCGTTCAGCTCTAAGGTGTCCAGCACAAGAAGAATGCGAACCTGTTAGAGAGAGTCCAGAGAGAGCCACAAAAATCATCAGAGGCCTGCAGCATCTCTCCTATGAAGAGAGAGTTGGGGTTGTTCAGCCTGGAGAAGAGAAGGCTCCAGGGAGACCTTAGAGCAGCTTCCAGTGCCTAAAGGGGTCCTACAAGAAAGTTGGAGAGGGGCTTTTTACAAGGGTAGCTGGTGATAAGGTAAGGGCTAATTGCTTTAAACTAGAAGAGGGTAGATTATATGGTATGAAGACAATGGTATGAAGACAATATTTACTCTGAGGGTGGTGAGACATTGCACAGGTTGCCCAGAGCAGCTGTGGCTGCCCTATACCTGAAGCGTTCAAAGCCAGGTTGTATGGGGCTTTAAGCAACCTGGTCTAGTGGAAGGTGTCCCTGCTCGTGGCAGGGAGGTTGGAACTAGATAATATTTAAGGTCCCTTCCAACCAAACAATTCCATGAGTCTAAGAAAGCCTTGTAGAAACCTTTTACTGGATCTTTTTATTAGTGTTGCAGGATATGAAATGGGCCATCTAAGATGAAAATATCTGGGGATTTCTTTCATCCTGTATTATACAATCTGCTGTCTGTATGAGAAAGATGAAGAGGATGGGGCAGTAATATCTTAGATCATCCCATTTTCCTGGGACTTAAGATACCACTATTACCATGTAGAGTCAGTCTTCCTTCCCCTGTGATAGATGCGGCTTAAATTTCAGCTGTTGTAGTTTCATTCAAGTATATCAAGTTTTATCAATAAAGAAGATAAATTCCTTTTAGCATTTTAATAAAGCCAAATTATCAACAATTGACCATCATCTGGTGATGATAATTTCCATTTGATAGCATGCTTATTGGATAGTTAATATTTCAAGACACAATGTGGCACAATTATAAAACTCAAACCTTTCAAAATTCTGATGGTATTTAAATTGTTTCATTTAGATAGTTGAATTTGTAGGCCAAACTTGTAATTTCAACACCGAGTGCAATCAGTCTGAAAAATCTTTTTTTTCCCTGAAATTAAGTCAAATGTCATTATTTATATTAATGATTTATAATTCTTTGCTAAATAAATTACACATAATTTCCACAGTTTTGCCTAGAACCTGGCACCAGCCTATCCAAGTGTTAGCTCAATTGGCTCACTGGAATTTTTGGATAGTAGCACACTATCAGTACATGTAGGCCCAGATATGTGATGCAGGAATGTTGTTTTTATTCTGGGTCACTAGGCAAAATTATACACATTCTTTGGATCATATAGCAAGCACAGGGTCTTCTTATGTTTGTAACTAGGGAAAGACACCAGCTTTTCATTAACTGAACAATTCAGGTTTTCTCTCATTCCCTGGATCTGCTTCACAGGACAGAAACACTGGGAAAAAGATATACATTTCCAGTGTCACTAAATCCACCTGTGTGTGTGTGTGCGTCAGAACCCAGGTGTATTGGGAAGTGTGGGATCTGGTGTTATGTAAATAGCATGAAATAAGTGGCAGATACTGTCCTGGTTTCATCTGGGATAGAGTTAATTTTCTTCCTAGTAGCTGGTGCAGTGCTGTGGTTTGGGTTTAATCTGAGAACAATGCTGACAACTCACCGATGTTTTAGTTGTTGCTAAGTAGAGCTTACCCTGATAAAAGGACTTTTCAGTCTCTCAAGCTCTGCCAGTGAGGAAGGGCACAAGAAGCTGGGAGGGATCATAGGGACTGAATTCTTTCTGGGGTGCCATGTTGCTGTACGACTTGTATTTCAAGGCCCAGAATAGTGCTGTGGTCAATGACTTGGGGCACAGCATATGTTTCCAGCCATCTGATCTTTGCCTCCATCACTGTAAACAGATAGAGATTACCTTAGTGTGTTTGTGGGAGTGTCACAATCCCCCAAAGATGGGTGATATAGTTATCTAAATCCACCTGAGACTGAGGGGAGTGGTCAAAAAGTCTACCAGCAGAGGGAACTCTGCAATTCTGTTCTCTATACATATGTTTGTCCGTTTTAAGCAAATTGAGGCTTTCTAGCTTTAAATTTACATTTGTCATGAGTTCTTAAAACCCTTAATCAAAAGATGAGTATGTGATTCACCTTACAAAAAAATGAATATCTGTAATTAAATGCATAGATCTGTGCTGGACACTTTAAAAAACAATCATCCCCTTTTTTGAAGCAAGTGGATACCCATGAAGCTGTAATATGTTTTCTCTGAAAATTAATAATTTATTTTAGTTTTAAAAGCCTATCACTTAAGCAAAACTGCCTAAGCCCATATAAACAGCACATTCACAATGAGGAATATTTAACCTTGAAATTACTTCTGTATCAGCATATTATCACGATTTGCTGCATGTTTTCTCATACTGGCAAATTTACTTTTCTATTTGGCTGTGATATTTTTCTTTCATATGAGTAATGCAAGTGAGAAAGTGATGAGCCATCTCTTCTGGCTCAATACCAAGTCTTGAGAATTTGTGCTTCATGTCTGACAGCTTTTAATAGAAGCTGGATTTAATCCAATTTCATACACTAAAAGGAAGAATAGAAAACCTTTTTGCTAGAGTTAGCACTCACAAAAGCACTATGTGAGCACTATGGTTAACATTATTGGCCAGTAACTTTGTAATTTTAGCCATAGATCTAGAAGCAGTAGCAATTCCAGTTTTGCCATTTGGCCTAGGCTCTATTCTGGGGGAAAAATAAAACTCATAAAATTCAGACATGCTGAGCTATCTCGGGGGTATTGAGCACATGGTCTCTTTTATGAAATTATTAATAGGAATGCTAATTAAAAGAGTGACTCTGTATCAACAAGTCAAATAAATTCCAGGTTATATAACTCCATCAATAACACTTTTTTGCCAATTCCCAAATATTTTAATCTAAAAATTAACTGTGTTGGCTCATCTTTCTTTTGGCAGCTCACTCCATGACAGGTGGTTTGTAAAAAAGAAATCTGATACAAGCTTCAGAGAGCAGAAGTTAAGCATTGCTGCACATAATACAGCAAAGTAATAGAATGATGACATTTCAGGCTTCTGTAAAACTTTTTAAGATTATGTCATATTGAGGTAATTGAGAGGCAGGGAGTGCATGGAAAATAATGACAGAATAATGGAAACATACTTTTTCATTATTAATACAAATATAGGTTACAGATGTATTAAAAAACCTAGAAGCTGTACTTGTCTTTGACTCTTCATATTTATTGAAAATGATACAGACACCAATTCATTGTCTTCCCTCTCTCATGGTATCTCTCTCACTTGTCTCAGCTGAATATCAACTTACTCAGTCTTTTCAGTTTCCAAGCTTGATTAGAAAGTAAGGACCAGAAATTTAAAGGCATGTGAATGGGAGTTAGTCGTCACAATATATTTTATAATCTGGCCTAAGAAATAGATGTAATAAGAGGTGATTCCGGCAGAGCAGTGGTCGCAAGTTTGATTGCTTAGCTGAAAGTGCCATTGAAAAATGAAGTCACAGATATTCTTTTATCATAAAAGGAAAATAGGTACTTAAATGCCAGGTAATGTGAATTCATGACAACCAGTTTAGTAGGTGGAAGGATGTCTCTGTTAGTAAGGAATTGTGAAGAAAACAGTGTGAAAAATTAGATACCATAAAGAAAAGAAAACTTTCCATATGCAGATACAACTTTTCTCCTAGGGCTACCCAGTGGAATGCTGATACAAGTTTCCTCAGGAAGATAAGTGTTATAGATTGGTGTAGCCAATATGTACATATATATATATTTATATAAAAGTATCTGTATTGGTATTTGTCATTCAGAATATAGACTTGGTTTTGGAATTCTGCACTTACAAATAGACAAGTTTAAATTAATATCAGTTTCATTGGTGAAACACTGAGTTTAATGCTATTAGTTCATAAGCAATAAAAAAAGTCTCTAAGTATTGCTTATTGTGCAGTGGATAAATCTGAAAGAACCAGCTTTCTAAAGTTATGAAAACAATTTAGTTATTCTTGTTATAGCAAAGTTGTATAAATTTTAGCACCGGTTTTATTGCTAATTGCATGTATTTCTGGAACTGAATTTCACTACTTTTTATGCTGAATCCAATTGTCTCAGGCTTTATCATATTTATTATGTTTGTGCTGCCCAATCACGTGTGGACATTTGTCCAGGCCTTATGAACACTCACAAATTATAAGTCATTGTGCCGTACCAGGAGCGATGAAATGTGGGGATGAAGCACTCCAGTTATTGTTTCCTTTCAAAGCTGTCTGCCCCAGAATAAGTCTACACATGAAGGTTCAGAACATAGATACTTTTCTCATATTTAATAATTTTTCAGCTTTATATTTTCATCTGCGCATTAAGGTATTGCAGACATGAATGTGCTTTAAATAACCATGCATTGAATGTTTTCTTTGAGTGTCATCTTGATACAACACCTCAGTTTCAAACTGGAATTGAGTAACAAGTGGTGTCCCCCAGGGGTCGGTGCAGGGACTGATCCTGTTCAACATGTTCGTTGGTGACATGGACAGTGGGATTGAGTGTGCCCTCAGCCAGTCAGTGACAACACCAAGCTGTGTGGTTCGGTTGATACCCTGGAAGGAAGGAATGCCATCCAGAGGGACCTTGACATGCTTGTGAGATGGGCTGATGAAGTTTAACCTAGCCAAGCGCAAGGTCCTGCACCTGGGTAGGAGCAATCCCAGGCACAGCTACAGGTTGGGCAGAGAAGAGATTCAGAGCAGCCCTATGGAGAAGGACTTTGGGGTGTTGGTCGATGAGAAAATGAACATGGGCCAGCTTCAGTGCGCACTTGCAGCCCAGAAAGCCAACCGCATCCTGGTTGAATCAAAAAGAGTGTGACCAGCAGGTCAAAGGAGGTGACCCTGCCCCTCTACTTTGCTCTCCTGAGACGTCACTTGGAGTATTGTGTGCAGTTCTGGTGTCCTCAACATAAAAAGGACATGGAACTATTAGAACAAGTCCAGAGGAGGGACACGAGGATGATCAGGGGACTGGAGTACATCCCTTATGAAGATAGGCTGAGAAAGTTGGGGCTGTTCAGCCTGGAGAAGAGAAGGCTGCGTGGAGACCTCATAGCAGCCTTCCAGTATCTGAAGGGGGCCAACAAAGATGCTGGGGAGGGACTCTTCATTAGACACTGTAGTGATAGGACAAGGGGTAATGTGTTAAAACTTAAACAGGGGAATTTTAGACTGGATATAAGAAGGAAGTTCTTTACTGTGAGGGTGGTGAGACACTGGAATGGGTTGCCAAGGAAGGTGTGAATGCTCCATTCCTGGCAGTGTTCAAGGACAGGTTGGATGGAGCCTTGGGTGACATGGTTTATTGTGAGGTGTCCTTGCCCATGGCAGGGTGCTTGGAACTAGATGATCTTAAGGTCCTTTCCAACCTTTTTATGATTCTATGATTCCGTATGTATGACAGCAGCACTAGCAGTAGCGATTCCATCTCCTTTTCTGCTGTCAGTCATAAAATGAGAATAGTTAGATATCTGTTTTACCTTTGGCTACATAAGATAATAATGGCTGAAAGAACACAGATTTATACTCAACGTTATGAATTTCGTTTAATGAATAATAGCGGTAACAATAATTATGTAGTATTGGTCTTAATTAAAATCTTTAGGACATTTAATGCCTTGCAATTATGCAAATGCAGACTTTTGAATGTGTATCTCTTAATTATCACATTATGTATAGTTTACTGTAATTTGCTTATGAGGCTGCAATCTTTGTAGACAATGGAAAGGTAGGGCTTGGTCAGTAAAAGATTCCACTGCTCATTTAGTGAGTTTGAAATAGTGAATTCAGGCTTACTATTTTTCAGATTCTCCATCAAATATCATAGGTAATAGAAATTCATACTAAGCAGATTTAGCTTGTATTTTTTATTTAGAACTTTAAAACCTTTTTGAATGGTTACATCATAGCTTCCTGAAAATTTTTCTAATTTGTTCTGAATTATCACAATTAAGGGAAGGACTCTACAACTTGTCGCATTATCTAAAAGCTGCATTTGTGTTTGTAGTGATCTGCCTTGGCATTTTCAAAATTGATAGTTCTAGAGTATTTCTCTTGTGTTCAAGTGGTAAAACTATACTGCTGTACTTAGAAACATTTCACTGCACCATTATAATCCTAGTATTTCTATGGCTGTATAATGTATCCATGAAACTTTGCTTTGGGCTAAAACTTGGCATGCAAATTGTGTGTCCATTTTTAGATCACATGAGCTTAAAAAAAAAGTTACTGCTGTTATACACTTTTTTTTTTTTTTTTGCCCTTACACTTGGTAACTAAAAATAACTTAATGCCTGACATTTAGAAAACTGAAATGCAGTTATGGCTCTGGGACCAAATCCCATGAAAGGATGGAAACAGAGACTATATTTGAAAGAGGGCATGCATAAAAACATGTGCACTCTTTATTATGTGCAGCTCTCACTATGTGAAAAATAGATTTAGTCCATGCATGATGCTGCAAGCAAATGTGACTGGTAAGCATATAAACAGTACTCTGGTTATCTGTCAATTTGAGTCTTCCTTTGCAGCACTCTGATTTTTAGTACCAGTGTTCTAATAATACGTGGTAACAACCAATATCAGCAGGGCACTGATGTTAAAAGTCAGTTATGGCAGAGCAGAGGGTTGCAATATCAGAGAACTCATGTTTTTATCATACTGATGTTCAATCACTGATTTCTTAACACAACATTGATTCTAGATGGTCTGTTATATCAAAGTATTCCAGTTTCCTAGAAAATGTTACATCTTCTAAATCTATGTCACAATGAAGAAAGTAAAAAGCAAGAAATACTTTGAATTGCAAAATAAACCATTTGCTAAACTACTACGGAGACTGATGTGCTGAAGACCAGGTCCCAATGAAGGACTACTCTGACAAAGCCAGAGTAACAGGTACTTCATTTTTTGTGCCAAAAACTGAAATGCATAAAGATACTTCTCAGTTGATGAACTTGCTATATATATATATATCACATTAAAGACCAGCTATAGCCTAAAGGTAGTAAATATCAATATAAGGAAAAAATAAATTAAAAAAAAAAGCAGGAATGTGAGCACCTAAGCAGTGCTTTTATAAGTTTATTGGAAGTGTTTTTTTGTGATTTTGTTTTACACATTGTCTCTCTCAAGAAGTACTTTATAAATGTTTCTTTGATTAGCCTTTGGTGGCTGGCATATATATCTCAAAATTAAAGATAATCAAGACCTGCAAAGCTCAGTTTCTTTGTATCAGAATAGCTGTTATCCCATTCAATGTGTTTTTTTAATGTATGGTTAAAACATAATTTTTAACTTGGGAAAAAGGAGCAAAAGATCAGATTTACCTGTTTACATAATATCCTCCAAATTGGTGCCTATCTCAAATAGTAACAGATGCCATAGATGCCTAAATAAGAACAGTGATAAGGCAAGCATATATAGGAGTGAGTATTCTTCCTGCCTCACATTTTCACCTCATGGGAAGTCCTGAGGCCCATTACTTCTTTCTACTGAGAAATTCTCATTAGACCTCTTTTTAAGTTCTTATTCCTCGAACCAATATATTTTTTTTGTATCCACAATGTCTTTTGGCAAGGAGTTCCATGAATAATGACTTCCTCTACTTGCTGTGTACCTAAATTTTGCTAATTTCTTACATCTTTTAAGAAGATGTAAGAAATTTCCCTGCCTATTACCTTTATACCATTCATGATTTTATAAATTTCTGCTATATTTATTCGTGTTATTTTCTTAGGCAGAAGAATCGTGCTAGACTGTCATTCTGCTGCTGTTGCCTATTTTTGGATATCCTTTTTGCTCTTCTCTGAACATTTGCCAGTTCAAATTGTTCTTTTTGAAATGAAGAGAAAAAAACTGCATCTAGTATTCTACATGTGAGAAAACAAAGGAAAGATATTAAACTGCATTCAAAATTTTGTATTACCAATATTTTGTAAGGAAATTACTTTGCTTTCAAGAAAGCCAAAAATATTTGATGAGAAGTTGGTTGATGCCAGCTGTGGCTGAGAACACTTGCCTTCTTTTATTTTTATTTTCACCTTTACATAACATTGTTTACTGTAATGATTTTTACAAAACATTAACAAGTACAATATGTGCAAGGCATCTGATACTGTCCTACACAACATCCTGTGCCACTCTCATATAGTTCAACAAGGCCAAACACAAGATCCTGCATGCGGGTTGGGACAATCCCAAGCACAACTACAGGCTGGTCAGAGACTAGATTGAGAGCAGCCCTCAGGAGAGGGACCTGGGGACTCTGGTTGGTGAGAAGCTCAACATGACTGAGCAATGTACACTTGCAGGCCAGAAAGCCAACTGTACACTGGGCTGCACCAAAAGCAGTGTGGCCAGCAGGTAAAGAGAGATAATTACTCCCATCTACTCTATTCTTATGAGATCTCAACTGAAAAATCATGTTCAGCTCTGAGGTCTCCATCATAAGGAGGATGTGTGTCTACTTGAGAGGGTCCAGAGGGCCACAGAGGTAAATGGACTGGAGGCTGGAGCACCTTCTCTATGAGAACAGTCTGAAAGAGTTGGGATTGCTTAGCCTAGCAAAGAGATGGCTCTGGAGAGAGCTTAGAGCAGCTTTACAGTGTAAAAAAAGGACCCTACAAGAAAGTTGGCGAGGGGCATTTTACAAGGGCATGTAGTAATAGGATAAGAGGTAATGGTTTAAAAAATAGAAGAAGCTAGATTTAAATTGGATATTAGGAAGAAATTATTTACTATGAGGGTAGTGAGACACTGGAACAAGTTGCCCAGAGAACTTTGTGGCAGCCGCATCCCTGGAATTGTTCAAGATCAGGTTGGATGGGGCTTTGAGCAACCTGGTCAAGTGGAAGGTGTCCCTGCCTGTGGCAAGGGGGTTGGAACTAGATGTTCTTCAAGGTCCCTTCCAACCCTAATCATGCTTTCATTCTCTGATTCTTTGATTCTACATCCTACTATGGAGCTGTGGGCAATCTCTTAGTTATCTGCTGGATTTCGTTTGTCACCTCAGTGAATCAAATCCTTCAGAAGTCCATGAGGGAATTTCCTTTAACATCTACTCTGTAATAAGCATATGATATGTTTCTGTGCTATTTCTTTCTAATATGTAAATTAAATAATTTAATAAATAGCAGCAAAGTGCTCCGATTATTCCAAATCAATTTCTTTAATAAATGGCAATTTAAAATTGCTGAAGCATTTTCGAAGCATTTTATTTTTGAAGAGTTTAGGGAACAAGAAGTTAGATCTAATCTTATTGTACTGCTTTACATTTATAGGTTTTATGGTGACAATGAAAGGATGATAGGATTACACAGAATCTTCAAAATCAGAGAACAGCTAATGTTGGAAGCAACCTCTGTAGGTCATCTTGACCAAAGCCAAGTTAAGTGCTTGGGCACTTCTTCCAGTGACCATGATTGACCAAAGATTATTTAGAGTGGCCTACAATGATATCTGCAACTCCTTCAGCACTTGTGGGTACATCTGTATTGGGTTTGTGTGGCCCATGAAGGCCCATGGACTTAGGTGTGTCCAGGATGCTTAAGTATTCCCTGATCTGATCCTCTTCCACTAAGGGTACGTTGTCCTTGCTTCAGCATTTCCCTGTTGTCTCTGACATCTGTGATTCTTGAAGACTGGCAAATAGGCTTTCAGTACCTCAGTCTTTTCCATGTCCTATCCCATTTTGTTGAGCAATGAAGACACTTTTCCCCAGTCTTCCTTTTCTTCCGATGTACTTACAGAAACACTTCTTGTTTCTTTGCCCCATTCAAAACGAAATACTGCATTAACTAGTGGCAAAAAGAAAAGAATGAAATGTAGAGAAGAAATCACTTGGAATTTAGCCATAACTGTATTGTCACAATAACATCGAGAACCCCCTAAGAGATTTAAAGTAGATGATTTTAAATGGTACTTTCATTTTAGCTTTTTTTATTGTGGGGTAAAAACAGCACAGAAGATGAAATTAATAGCTAATCCTTTGCACCAGATGGTTTATGCCATGTATAAGGTGGTGATCAGCAGGTTATCTTTTCAAAATTTTATTATCCTGGAAATACCCAGTATATTATTTCATTGTTATTACTACTATTACTTTATTACATACATATTACAACAATGTTATTACATTGTTATTGCTACGACTAACCCTCCCTCCCCCCAAACCCCACCAACAAACCCTCCCCAGATGTCTTTTTCTTTTTTTTCTTCATTTTATTTTTATTTGTTGGAGAGAAGATTTTTTTTTTGTTTGTTTCAATGTTTTTAATGTTTCTTTTAAATCATAACTGTTAGGAATAGACAGTCAATGTGAGCTGAACACTCAATGTCCATAATTACATAAACTTGGTCTATACATCATAACATACTGGAGCTGTAATAATTTTATTTTAATGTGTCTTCAATGCAACAGATATTTTAAAGACCATTAAGTCGAGGATTTGCCCAACAACCCATGATGATCTGTTATTAACAAAATACATATAATCAGGATGCTTTTACAATACAACACAGATTGAGAAAACATATAATTAGGAGGCTATTAATTTTAGCAAGCTAGAACCAATGAAGATTTCTGTGCTTAGCTTTCATAGCTAAGCTTTACTAACAAATGACCAGAGACACTTCAAAAATGTTCCCATGTGTTATGCATTAGGTTTTGCTAAAAGTCATCCTGACAGTGGATTCAAAATCTTTGCTCATAACTACATATTCTATGTAGCCCATCTAAAACCAGTGAAAAATAACTTGTGCCTTTCCTGAATTATAAGACAGTTAACTCAGAAAGTGTAAGTCTATTGTTGTTATTTTATGGGTGGAAATACTGAAGGAACCCACAGTTTCCCATTACATGCCCTAACTATATAGCTTGAACGTGAAAAGCCCCATCTACTAATAGGTTTGAATATAGATCCATATAAAACAGATAGGCCATGCTACATTCAAAAGGAAATGAGTGATATCGCCTGAAGGACACACTGATCATCTCTCTGAACCTGTTTATTTTAAGCTCACTGGGAATATCCTGGGATGTCACAAAGTGTGCTCGATCCAAACACAGAAAACTTGCAGGAGTGAAGACTTAATCCACAGCTCCTAGACCATGCAGCTCACCAGTGGAGATAATAGATATCTGTATATTACTATACAGTTGCTACTGATTTTTTTAATTTCTATCTTCAGAGTTTTTTACTATTTTTTTCTGTTACTATTATTAATCATATCTACCTCAATACATACTTCTACTCTTTGTGTTAAGCCCATTATAATAATATCTGAATTATTTGTGAGAAGTGTATCTTACTAACTGTTTCACAGAAATAAAGATTCTGAGTTGGGCTTATATAAGCTTAATCACAGGGCTTTAAAAATGAAGCTGCATCATTTTCTTGTTATACTTAGGTTTGGAAGCCCTTTTAATTATTTTGGATTGGATAGGGGCCATGTTATTAAATCCTGATGGACCAAAATAATCTCCATGTAACACTGTGAAGGCTGAAAAGCACAATGAGAGTTCTTGTATTGTAGTCTCCTGTACTTATCATCTTGAGCACAGCACAGCATCAGTGCTATATTAGGTTCATCCTTTTGCCAACATAATGATCCCTTTGTGTAGGATGCAGTATGGAGACATCTGAGCAATCTTGCTTGGTCCAGGCTGTGTTTAAGATGGGTTACAAATGTCAACTTAAAGACAGTTTAGCTCGATGCGTAACTGCAGTGTGTTCACAAGTTGCAGCATTAGCAGGCTGATTTCATTCTATGGCTATACTTCATATAATGGAGAACTGACCGTATCAAATTGACTTTAAACACAGTTTGCATCTTGTTAGTGAAAATGCAGTCATGCCATTCTTTTTCCATGCTACCCAATGCTTACAGTCTTTGGTAATGTTTAATGTTGTGTTAAGTATGTATGTTAGATGAATTTAAACAATATCCTTGTATTGGAATTGCTATACTAATTCTTTACTCATAGTAAAATTAGAAGAAAGTAATATTAAATGAAAAGTGAATAACCATGCATTAAATAAAACTTTATTCAGTATTTAAATGTATCTCCCTATATTTGCAGAAATTAAATCCTATTAATACATAAAATGGGTAATGAAAATAAGATCTATTACTCTTTTGTAGTATAGTTCACAGAGAAATTATCCTTTAAATTGCTGCTGTAGAGATATAAAAGTAATTGTAAAGCTTAAGTTTTGAAATTCCAGAAAAAGCTTGGTTTACAGCTAAAATCAGTTCTGTTTGGCTATTGCTATGTCACAGATCCCCAGGAAACTTACAAAGTAGTTAGAGAAGTAGCTCCTGTCAGCTTCAATTAAATTTGGGTTAGGTCTTAAGTGGCAGTTGTCACCTTTTTTTTTTTTCCTTTTTTATAATCAGTGCTTAAAGGGATGTTTCATTAAAATTGCAGAAAGAGAATAAAGACAAAGAAGAATTAGAATGTTAATCTTCTAGAAAGCTAAAGAATTGCAAAAGATAAATTAGTGGAGAAAATTCTTTAGAACAGAAACAGAAATTATATTAATGAAGAAATAGGCAAGATAGAAAACTATGTGTTTATATAACTGTGTTATATGACTATACAAAAATTGTGTACCTACCATACAGCCTTTTTACATCAGTAAGTGGATGCCACAAACCTAGACTTCACAATGCTGAATCTTACAGTGTTTGCCTGGGGTTCTCCTACTTGCTGTGTCCTGGACAACCTTGTAGCTGTAGTCACAAGGTCTGCACCTTACTCAAAGTCCCTAGCTGCTGCTCTAGGTGAGAACTTCTCACAATAATAACACAAGCAACAATTTTGTGAGGGGAAAGAGGAAAGGCTAGGGGGCACTTTGGGTACGACCCAAAGTGGTGGTACGTAATTGATGATTTGAGATATGATTTAGAGACTCACTATACAATGCTATTTTTGAGAAAGGTGTGAAAGAAATTAGCAGCTACCAACAGAAGCTCCTAAATGGGCTTCAGTTCAAATACAAGGTTGGTCACAGCAGTATAATCACATGAGTCACGTTGCTGCATCTATGATTGTCTGAGGATAATAGCTAAATCAGACCTTGTAGGAGAGGTAATATGTTTACTACACTAGATACTATAGGTGGAAAAAGCAACACTGATTTTCAGTAGCACACCATACTACAGACTTTATAAATGTCTGACACGGATATGGATATATACCTGAAGCAGGTCTTTTCTGCATGAGAACTTTTTGTTTTCTGTTATTGAATGGCTTGGTCTCACAGACAACATCACCTCTTCCTATAAACCTGCCTAATGGCTGACTTAATAAATGAATAAAACAATCCACTTGTTTATTGTTTGTTGCCTGGTAACCAAATATGTCTATCAAAATATCCCTATAATATTCTTTTTGCATATCTTCTATAAGATATATATAGGTGTAAAATGGTTATCGGAACAAGCTCTTTGTATATTATAGTCCTTATTTTGATAAACAGCTTTAAGAATATAGTAGCTAGATTTAACTCCTCCACAGTTTTAGAAAAAGGAGGGCACATTCAAAGGACTATTCCTTCACCTATCATTATCAGTGACTCATATTGCCATCAAAAGCAAAGCCATATGGAAATTATACTGTACATACTGAAATAAGTATGTTAGAAATAGAGTGCAGCATTGAAGCAACTAGGCAACAAAAAACTGGCAAGAAACATAACCCTGTCTCTGAGAGAAAAGAAGTGAATAGCATTGTTGCATGGAGAGTAGTTGCAATGATAAGAACATTGGTGTGACAGCTCAAAGAGCGGTTCTCTGCTGTTTAAACATTTATATGATGTTTCAAAGTGGTCAACAGCTAGTTATTAGAGCTTCAGAAAAAAACATTTAAATGCTTCATGTCTCCTCTACACCCATAAATGTCACAGAAATAGTGACTGATGAAAACAGTGTGTTATTTACTCACTTTCATAAGTGAACTTTAATAGGGGCTAGTCATGAAAAAACATGCATGCTGAAAAGAGAATGTACTCCATGGAGTCTCATTCAGCCAATGCAATCTACCTGGCCATAGCCTTTCAAATGTTTGTGGGTTTAAATAAAAGAATGCCACCCCTGGAAAACCAATTCGCTGTTTTATTCTTGCATTTTTTTCTTCTATATGGTTGAGAATAATTTTTAGTGAATTGCTCTCTAGCAAAAGAGAAATTTAAGAAAAACAAATAAGCAAAAAAACCCATCCCCAACTTCTGGCTAACCTCTGTTTTCATCACTAGATGCAAGCTAATTTAGTGTCTGCTTTCTAACAGCACATTGACGTAATGCAAAGCCACTGTCCTATGTTGCCCTGGGGGGGAGTGAGCGAGCAACAGCGTAGTTCTGGGCTGCTGGCTGGGCTTAAACCATGACATCTGCTTAGTAGAAAGTAGGGTAGTGTTGTGGTTTAAACCCAGTCAGGCAACTTGTTCACTCACTCCCAGTGAGTGATGCCAGGCTGACAACAATCGAGGCCCCCCCTCCCCGGCCCCACTGGGGCTTCCCCTTCCCCGCTCCCAGAGGAACGGGGAGGAGGATCAAAAGGGTGCAACTCCTATGGGTTGAGACAAGAACAGTCCAGCAACCAGTGTACAACAGAAATCACCACTGCTACTACCAACCACAACAATGATAAGAGAAAATAACAAGGGAAGAGAATACGATACCACCGGCCAAGAAATGAGTCCCACCCGGAAGCCCGTGTCCTTCCAGGTAACTCCCAGTTACTTCCTGGGCATGACGTGCTGTGGTATGGAATACCTCTTTGGCCAGCTTGGGTCAGGTGTCCTGTCTCTGCTTCCTCCCGGCTTCCCCTCCTCCCTGGCAGAGCATTAGGCTCACAAAGTCCTTGGCCAAACCAAAACATCATTGTTATCAGCTCTGTTCCCAAGCCAAAAGTCAAAACACTGCACTGCACCAGCTACCAAGGAGGAGAAAAATGACTGCTACTGCTGAACCCAGGACATTATCCATCCTTTATTCCATACCATTCACATCATGCTCAGATCCCACATTTTCAATATACCACCACTCTTACCTTAGTGCATGGACCAGTCCCTATAAAGCTGCTGAATCCATCTGGTCCATGATGTCAGGCTCCATCTCTTGTAACAGTCTTCCAGAGCAGGAGAGACTGTGTACAGTGTTCACACTCGTGAATAACCTGGGCAATAGTGTCCATTGCTAAGTCCACCCCTCGATCATGAGTCCATCTCTGTGTTGCATCTCTGCTCTGATGGCCTGAAGTGCCATGGGCCCACCAGGCTTAAAATAATTCACTGTCCCCTTAAGCAGTTTCTGCAGCTTGTTGCTGGGAACTCCATACAGCTGCCTTCCATCTCCGACGCTTCCAAAGCACTGGAGGGGCCCAGTGGACTAGATACTTGCCCATACTGTCCCACACACCCTGCCACTCATGACTGTCCAGCCTTGGAGAAAACCTCTTGGTCCCCCTATATTGTCGTCTAACCCCAGACAAGACCCAAACCGGACTCTGCTTAACTTTTGAGATCAGACAAAATGGTGGTGGGTAAAACACAGTCTGTATGTGTGCCAACATGCTGATCCCCATCACAATCAGCAGGCAGGTCCCAAGGATACCCAAAGGCCATTCAAAACCTTCAGAGCTCTCAGAGGATGCTGCTGTACTTGTCACTGGGGCTGGTGTAGCTGCTGTGCTTGCCGGCTCTCCCACCACCAGCTTCTCTTTTCCTGAGTCCAGCTCTTCCTCCTCTGCCTTGCTGGGAAATGCTGCGTGGTCTCCTACATCCACCTAGGGCTCGGCGGGCGGCTGCCGGGGAATGCTCTCGGCCGTCGCGGGGCTCGGCACCTCCTCGGGGCTCGGCTCCTCCGCCGCCTTCTCCTGCTCAGCAGCCGCCTCCTTCCGCTCCTCGACTGCCCCGACCTCCTCCACCGGCAGCCGTCCCCTCGCGGCCTCCGGCCCCGCTCCCGCCGCCGCTTGGTCCCCGGGGCCGCTCTCCCGGGCCGCTTCAGCAGCCGCCGGCTCCCAGGACCGCTCCCCGTCGGCTCCCCGTGGCCTCACAAAGACGGAGGCGAGGACGAGGGCCAGGACGGTGAAGAGCAGCCGGACGGCCAGGTACAAGTCCACGGCCACGTCCGTCCCGCCCTGCTGCTGGAGCCCGCCAGTATTATGAGTCATTGCCATAAAGCACAGTGAGACAAGAACCTTAGCCCAAGCCCCACACTTGATAAACACTAACACGGCGAATACTGGCTCTAAGTAAGTTACAACATTCTGAAACTGTGAGATCAAGAGGAACAGCTCTGAGAGCCAATAAATCAGCATTGTGACAAGCGACTATTAATCTGGACAGATCTGTCGTTATCTCAACCCCTCGAGCCCCACGTTGGGTGCCAAAAAGAACTGTCGTGGTTTAAACCCAGTCAGGTAACTTGTTCACTCACTCCCAGTGAGTGGTGCCGGGCTGACAACAATCGCGGCCCCCCCCCACCGGGACTCTCCACACTCCCAGAGGAGCGGGGAGGAGGATCAAAAGGGTGCAACTCCTACGGGTTGAGACAAGAACAGTCCAGCAACCAATGTACAACACAAATCACCACCGCTACTACCAACCACAACAATGATAAGAGAAAATAACAAGGGAAGAGAATACGATACCACCGGCCAAGAAACGAGTCCCACCCGGAAGCCCGTGTCCTTCCGGGTAACTCCCAGTTACTTCCTGTGCATGACGTGCTATGGTGTGGAATACCTCTTTGGCTAGCTTGGGTCAGGTGTCCTGTCTCTGCTTCCTCCCGGCTTCCCCTCCTCCCTGGCAGAGCATGAGGCTCACAAAGTCCTTGGCCAAACCAAAACATCATTGTTATCAGCTCTGTTCCCAAGCCAAAAGTCAAAACACTGCACTGCACCAGCTACCAAGGAGGAGAAAAATGACTGCTACTGCTGAACCCAGGACAGGTAGAAAGCTGGATATTAAGATGACAATGGAAGAAAATAGGGGGGAAAGGAAAATCCCTAAGTTTTTCCACTGCTGTCTGTAAGGGTATGTGAAAGGAGAGTGTTTTTTAAAGGATATCTTGTCAAAGGAGTCATGAATCAGAACATGCGGAGACAAACCTGACCAAAAAATAAGGGAAGTCTTGATAAGAACTAACCTGGTCAACCTCACTAATTGGTAAGGAAATGTGGAGTGTGAAAATGTTTGTTTTCAGCTGGGAGGATAAGGAAAGGGAGGGAGACAACCTTCCCTTCCCTAACCTGACCAATTAACATTAGCAGAGTAATCAGAAACAAACCTGGTCAGTCATACTAGGTTATCTGGTTATCTAGTTCTCAGTCATACTAGGCTATCAAGAATTTGCAGGCAAACCAGGACTGATAAGGATGCAAGTCTGAAGGTCCAGGGTGTTGGGAGGTGTTGGTGGGACTATGCCAGCTAATGAGACAATGTGCAGGAGAAGGGAGAGAAAAAGGGAGCAAAAGCTGAACAGGCAGAAAAGGCAATAAAACAGGGCTGGTCAGTATGCTTGTCTGTCTGAGCCCTGCTCCTGATCAGATGTCTCACATCTTATTAAATCTTTTCTTCTTAACAGTATCTCTGTGTAATCTCACTCTCTATGATGTATGTATATGTGTGTATATGTGCTGTAAGGACTCAGTTCCATCTGCTGGAGAGACCTACGTGTGTGTGAATAAAAAGTGGTGCCAGTCACTAAAGAATGGGAATGTGGGTGCCCCTAGTCTTTGGTTTCAGCTGCTGGAGTAAGTAAGTGAGGGTCCTAGCATCAGCTGCTGGAGGCAGTGGGGGTCTTTAACCCCCAACCACTGGGGACAGGAATGGTGTGTGTTCCAAAACCAGCTACAGTGGGGAACTGGGTGAGTGAGATGAGTGATAGGCTCACTGTCAGCATCTGGAGCAGGACCAGGGGTTACAGCCCATGTGTCTGGTGCTGGCGGATGGAGGTGTCTGTGTCTCCCTCAAATTGATTATGCATGGTGTGTGTGTATTCACTGTCAAACTGCGAGCTGGAGCAGCCAGCAATTAAGGGACTCATGTTTGGGAATGGGTATCAGGCAGACAGAGGAGGATCTGTACTGGTATTTGGGGTAGACCCACAAGTAGAAGGTGCTTGTGGGACAAGTGTGTGAGAGCTGCGTGTTTGCAGAGAAAACCCAGCTGGAGCAGCCTGTGAGCTGGGGACCCATGGGGCAGGTAAGTGGGGCCAGGATCCATGCAGGGATGCTGGGTGGGCAGGGGGCTGTGACAGTGCTCAGGGGATCCAGGAATGTGCATGCGCTTGTGAACCTGGAGAGTGCTGTGTGTGTTCTGCACTGGTAACCTTCTGCCTCTGCCAGCCCAAGAAGAGGAGGGGACATGGCTGTCTGGGGTTGTGTCTGGTGTGACTCCTGTACACTAATGCTGCCCTTAGAAGGTAATGCCTTGTCTGTGATAGACTGTGTGACTGCCTGTGTCAGTGTTCTCTTGTGCGTGTGTGTGTGTGTGTATGTGTCTGTGACTCTGGGATATGTGTTCAGCTTTACTTCTGGTTGAATTTACAAATGGAAAAGTGTCAGCCATGTCCCTTAGTATAGGCAGAGGCTTGGGTCCAGAAGCACTGGAGCTGGACTCCAGCAGCTGGGCAGGAGGGGTCCCAGCCCAAAGGGTCTAGAAGAGTTGGCCCCACTCAACATCCCTTAACACCTCTCTAGGAATGAAAGAAACAACTTCTCTTGTTTTCAGAAAGCATTTTACTGAGCTGATTTATTGTCCAGTTCTGCCCATATCACTGAAAAAAAAAAAAAACCCACCTTGCTATGTCCTTTCCCCTCCCAGTTCCAATGTAGGAAAAGATTTTGCGGGACATGAATTTGTTATGTACTCTTAGACTTGAGTTGCAGATGAAGATTAAGAAAGGTTATTTTCCCTTTTACCTGTTTATGCCGCTTACTGATGAAGGACGCTAACTGTTAATTTAACTGAGTCTGTCAGTCAGGGGTGGCTCAGAAGTGCCAACTAATGTTTGCAAACACCATAAAAATAGAATATCTCTGAGTCAAACATCGCACGGGCTCGATTGTGTGGCTTTTGTTACCTGACAGTTAAGGTTTCTGTCTCTGCCTTGCACCCAGCTTTTTACTACTGACTGTTCAAAAAAGTTCTTAATTCTCAAAAAAAGATTTTTATTTTTTTTGTACCTAATCATTCAAAAATATTTCTGGAAACTTACAGAAATAGAAAATAACCTGTTACTGATTAATAATTAGTATTTTTTGTATAAACATCATCTTGGAAATTAAGTTCTTGATCTTCTGGTAGTATTAGCATGATATCAACTGAGTTTACTTGTTCATGAACAACTTCAGCACCTTCCAAACACTTGATATTTTCCAGGCTACTTTGGAATTGGATTATTTATCTTTGTTCAATTTTTTGGCATGCTGGAAAAAATTCTGCTGTAATGCGAATCAAACACGTAGTTTCAAACTTTCTAAAAGATTTCCCACATTTAACACAATCACAAATAAAAGCTTCACATTCCAGAATATTATCTGGCCTACATATTTATTTTTTTGTACCATTAGGAATGGGACGCATTGTTTGTAGACAACAGAAAAATATAAATCTCTTTACGCATCTGTGCTGACATCTGTCTTTCACCAGATTATTTTCAGATTACTGTTATTTCTAAAAAAGGTGATGTGGCTTGCAGATCTAAATTTGCTTTTTGGTATATTGTTGATTGGTATATTGTTGAATGTTTCCTGGTACATATGAATGAAAAGGTCCCCTTAAGGAAATTCTTGCTACAATGACCAACATTAAAAAGAAATATTTGCCTGGAGAATTGTGAAAAAAAAACATGAAAAAGGGCAAATCTTCTGTTCTAGGGAAAATACTATTTAATGCCCTCCAGTGTGTCTATATTGCTGCTGCTGCTGTGGAATTTTGTTGCTAATCAGAAAGTCAGTCTGATAATATCATAAAAAAAACTGCTATATCCAAGCAGTACTGAATATAGTGTGCTTTCAGGAAAAGATAAATACCATAATGAAGCACAAGAAAGCAATATGTCTACAGGAACTTGACCACACACTTAAAAAATACACATATGAATTTATGAAGTTCAACAGGGCCAAGTGTGATGAGGTCTGCTGGTGGGCTGGGGCAAACCCAGGCACAAGTACAGCCTGGGCAGAGAATGGATTGAAGGCAGCCCTGAGGTGTTGGCTGAAGAGAACCTCGACATGAGCTGCCAGTGTATGTTTGCAGCCCCAAAAGCCACTCGTATGCTGGCCTACAAGAAATCTGGAGAGGGGCTTTCTACAAGGTCGTGTTGTGACAGGACAACGGGGGATGGGTTTAAACTGAAAGTTGGTAGATCTAGATTAGGTATTAGGAAAAAAATCTACACTATGAGGGTTTGAGGCACTGGAACAGGTTGTCCAGAGAATCTGTGGGTGCCTCATCCCTGGAATTGTTCAAGGCCAGGTTAGATGCAGCTTTGAGCAACCTAGTCTAGTGGAAGCTGTCCCTGGCCAATACCTGGGTGTCAGAACTGGATGATCTTTAAAGTTCCTTCCAACCCAAATCATTCTATGGTTCTATGATTCTATGATCTACACATATTGCATACATGCATTACTCTGATGCCTTCTAAAATTATGATTCCAAGATTTAGAAGCTGACCAATCAAAGTGGAGGAGACCCTGCAAGCAATAGGTTATTGTTTCACTTCATTTTTATTTCCTCAGGAATCTCATAATTACAGTTTTAATCATACCTGGACTACATCCAAGGAGGCATTAGTTTTCAGGGGTTTGATTACATTCTTAAAATAGTCTCCTCATAAAAGGATTTGCTCAGTTTCAAGTAAAACTTTACTTCTTGCAGTTTTCACTGAAAGCAAGTGGTGGTCTTATTAAAACTAGGCACTGGAGGACTGTCATATTTTAACCTCAGCCAGTAACTAAATAGCACACAGCTGCTCTCTCGCTGTTTTGGGCCCATTGAGATGGGGAGAAAAAATGGAAAAAAGAGGTAAAAATCCCTTCAGGTGAGATAAGATCATTTTCATAATTGAAATTAAGTGAAATATACTAATGCTAATTCTAATACAAATATGAATAAGAATACTACTACTGATTATGAAAAGGAGGGAGAGAAATAAAGAAAAACAAGTGATGCACAATCCAATTGCTCACCACCCGCTCACTGATATCCATCCCTACCTAAGCAGTGGTTGGTCCCTTCTGCATAGCCCTTCCCAGTTTATATACTGGGCATAACGTGCTGTGGTATGGAATACCCCTTTGGCTAGTTTGGGTCAGGTGTCCTGTCCCTGCTTCGTCCCTGCTTCCCATGCCTCTCCTCACTGGCAGAGCATGAGAGACTGAAAAGTCCTTGATCAGGGTAAGCATTACTTAGCAATAGCTGAAATATTAGTGTGTTGTTAACATTGTTCTTGCACTAAATCCAAAACATAGCACTGTACCAGCTGCTAGGAAGAAAATTATCCCAGCTGAGATCAAGACAGTATATGACCTGTCAGATTATAAAATCAACCAATGTAGAATGTTTTGAGTATGCCTTTAACTGCTACATAATGACTGCTTTTTAAGTTTGCCAAATAGAAATTAAATACCACCAGCTGCCTTCTCAGTGTAAATATTAAATGTAATGTTTTTAGGCAATAACAGAGATTAGTGTGCCTTGTAATCAGTTTACCACTGGGATTATGATGAAACTATGGTTAGGAATTAATACTGATAAACTTTAAAATCACCAATTTTGCAAGCTCTACTATCCACTAAACAGAGTAATCTACTCCACTACTAAAATACCAGCACCAGTTACCAAGCTGGCGGACTTCCAAAAGCAGGTTTTATCAGACTGCCTGGAAGAAAGCAGGTCAAAGGTGAGTTTATTGAATCTATAAATAACAAATTCACTGGTTCACTGGACATGTAATACAATGCCTTATCTGTACATAAGATGATATATTAAATGCAATAAAATACCTTAACAAAATATTAAGGTTGTAGAGTTATGCACTTGAAAGTCAGGAAACACTTCAATGTCAGTTATAATAATGTCATAATAATGTCATCTAAGGTGGTTTCTCCACTGCACAAGTGAATATCTGTAATATATCTGTAAGTAAATGTAACAATCAGATACCATTTTGTGAAATATGTGTATCATTTAATACACTGGAATTTGGGTCAATAGAATAATGTTTTAATATGTCCTGAAGAATCATTGTAACCCTGGTTTAACTATGCACAGTCGTAAAATTTTGTCCTTGCAGTGGCCACCTATTTGGACCAGACTGTAACTTCTAGTGAAGCTGCTATTTGTCTGGTGTCTCCTATGAATTCAGTGGATAAGAAGGAAAATGGGAATAGGCAGTGAGATGTTTTCCACAATTTTCTTATACGTGCCAGATAGAATAGCTATGAGGAAATTGAAATGATAAACTGTTTAAGAAGGAAAGTAAACTAATTTAAAACCAAATCTGAAACATGATATACAATATAACTAAGAGATTAGGATTCTGATTCTGGGAAATGAAGGTAAAATAAAATAAAAAAAAAAATTGGGAAATCGAAGACATACTTTTTCCACCTTAATTTTTTTTTTATCCATCTCCTTTAATGCATCAAAAGTAAGAGTTCTTTGTAAAAATGAAGTTTAACTTGTTTTCTAAAATGTTTATTCTCACTGTTTCCCTTGCACTGGCACTAGTATCCTTGGGGCTCTGCTGGGAGTTATATCAGGTAAATAACTTGGCTGAAAATTAACCTTGCCCCCCACATTCCTAAAGGATCATTTTTTAGCAGCAGCCTATATTTACATCAAACTATGACTGTGGAACCCAGAGGCTCATAGCTGAATGCTCACAATCACAGTTTAACTAACACATTTGCAGGGAACAACTTCCTTGTTCACCATTAAACTCAAATTAAGAAAATAATCCTCATTTTATCAAGTAAATGTAGTGTGGATTATGAAAAGAAAAACTATTAAGCTTTACAGCTGACTGCATAAATACATTGCATAGAATAATGCCTTGTTTTTTTCCCATAGCACCAACACAAAACTCCCTGTAACTTAGTCCTTACTTACAGCTTTTGCTCTTGGTTGACCTAGGCAAATTTATTATGCTACTCTTTTCATCCTTTCTTTTCAATTTCCTTGTCTGCAGTAGAAAAAAAAAGATAAAAAAAAATCCTATTTCACAGTAGAAGGTGCTCTCTATATAAAGCATAGACAGAGCTGAGCAGTGAAAATCCAATCATGCAGTTACAATAATTGTTAGCAGCAGCTGCCATTTGTACACACAAAAAATAAGGCCTTTCCACAGTTTCTTCTCAACACAGCATTAGAAAGCATATAGCACACCATGGAACTCCTAGACAGAGATAACTTTCTGTGAAATGTTCATCACCAGAATCAAACCTACTCAGGAAGGGAGCTAGAATACAGCTGCAGAATGCTTCTCTCTCACTTTTCACCTGTGCTAAAGGTTTCGAGCTCCCAGTCCTGGATGACTCCATTGTAGTGATCTGGATTCTGTAACCTCTGAATCCAGTTGCAGGGTCTTTTACGTTGAGCTTCTTGTTGCTCTATATTAAGCAATGAGCATCTGGGACTACTCTCAGGAGCAGAGGTGAGCCCTCATGGAATGGTCATTGTTCATACAGCTCAGTTCTCTTAGTCTCCAAATCAGTCTGGCTACCTCCAAGCCATCTGTTTCAAATGGTCCATGACCCAGACATTCTTTGGGAAAGTATTAGTTGGCCTAGACAAAATACATGACAGGGACTGATCTAGGAATTTGACAGTACAATGATCGAGTTCCAGGCCTGGAAATGTCCTCTAACATCACTTCCTTTTCTGGTATAGGTGTAGAGTGTAATTTTATCTGTCTGTCTGGAGAAATCTAGCAGAGCTGAGGTTCTTCAGAATTTCAGGAACCCAGAAGATGACCCAGTCTGGATCAGGAGCTTACGTCCTGATTAACATTAGAAAGTCTGTAAGCCTTTGAACATTCACAGATCCTGGACATTTGGAGTTTTCAGGCTCCAAAACATAGACTTTCTGTAGATCTGCAATAAATCTGAAAATTGTTTGACTTATAGCAATCATCAGGGTTCCTGTCATCCTCTATAATGGAGATGTCCTAAAGCTGTTAAGCCCAGTTTCTCTGCTACTACTCAGTGACACTTCTACTGATATAAATAAACTGTTGTAACTGCAGTCAAAATTGCATAACAGTTACAATGTAATTTTCACGGGCATGATGTAAATCTAACCCAAGCTTTGACAGCACTTAAGGTACTGACTGCTGGAAGATGTGAGACTGTACAAAAGTGAAGATTATTTGATACTTTCTCCATATATATATTTCCTACTTTCCATTTCCTTCTTCTTATCCAGACATTTTTCAAAAATTGAATAATGGGATAGATGGACTTCTGGTTTTATACCCTTTAGTTTGGACTTTGTACTGCCACTTCGGGAAGTAGGCATATCAAGACATATTTTTGCTTTATATTGCAGGCTAATTTTAGATTTGTTCTAGCAAAGGGATGTGACAAGCAATAACAAGAGGATGAACTGATGAAAGACAACGGATACAGAGCAAACAGCTGCTCAATAAAAAAATGTACACATCTGGATATCTCCATTTTATCTTAAAAATAAAACACTAAATATTTTATTTAGAAACAACAACAAAAATCAAAACCATTTCTCAGCACCTCATTCTTATTTTGCACATTGTAAGAGACATAAAATGTACAGATTACTTTCAATGCTTTTTCTGAGCTTCATCAGAATTTCAGATCAGATGGTGATGAATGATCATTAGAGTTCCTTCTTTCAAATTCTTGTCATTAAAAAAAAAATAAATTTGGAAAAAACATGTGAATTAATGACCAAATATATAAACAAAGCAGCATCTCAAACAGTTGTTAAAACTAAGTTAGAGATCGTAGGACTAAACAGAATGCCAAAGAATTAAAGGACATTTGACAAATGAGAAAATTAGAAAACCAGCAGTCTGAGCAATATTTTTTTTTGTATTCTTTTCCAAGTGAAACAATGAATTATTTGTATTTCCTGTCTTTACTCTTAGTTCTTTTCTTTTCAAAACAAAAAAGGTCTCTCCAAGTTTTTTTCACACTTTTCTCCACATCCTTCCTTTTCACTGAAGAAAGAATGATGACTGAATGGCAGCACAATCTATAGTTAAGACTGCCTAACACTTTACATTATAGAACCTTATTTTCAGGTGCTTAAAAGTACATCAGACTTTCAGGATACTGGGTGACTTTTTAATTTTTTTTTTTAATTTTATTTTCAGGTCTTTATTTCTCAAGCTAGGCTTTTCCAAGAAAAGATTTAGGTAAACTATGTTGTTTTTCCCATGTTAAAAGAAAAATCTGCATAATTACTGCAGATAGAACAGTTATAAATAGGATCACCCTAAGGTAAAGAACAATGTTTTCTGTATATGTCTGTCATATATTTTCTGGAAATTTCTTTTGTTTCCAGTTATTAGGGTCTGGCATTCATAGCAAGTTTACTGTCCTTATGGACGGCAGTGGTAGGCAGAAAAGAAAAAAAAATAACAAGATAGAAAACAATATACAGTGGTTCAAGGTAATTCACATTTAACAAATACAGAAAATATTAACAAAAGAAAGCAAAAGAACAAACCGTGACAGTGATTGATTTTAATGTAGATGTAAGACGGATGCAGGATTCCCCAAAAATCTTAAGTACAAAGCACAAAGCATTATCTAGAATTCTCAATCTGCAGAATGTAACATTTTAGGGTATATTTTCTGTTTCATAGTGTATATTAAATAATAATTAGAAAGAAAACTAGTTATACCATTCAATACCTAAGATGAAGCCACACTCAGTGTCAAGCATTTAAGAATGGGTCTCAGGAACAGTGGTTCACCTTTTTTAGTTGTTAAAAATTAGTGCCTCTAATAAAGCTATTTTTCTAGTCTGTCTTCATCCTTAAAGGAAGGAATAGGAATGTCCAGAAGAGAGATAACCCAAAGCGTTCTAGGCCTATATGTTATGATAAGATGTATTAAACTTTGGTAAACATATCTCCTGTCGAGTGTAGAAGAGATGGAAATCTATGCAACAGTTCAGAGGTACAGTCATGGCTTTGGAGATAGGTACCTCACCTAATTACTGGCATGTAAGTGTGACAATCTACATTTGAGTTAGTTATCTAAGCATTCATGTTTTATAGAGGAAAATGAAGATGAAAATGGAGATGTTTATCTGATTTATTTGATCTATTTTAATTGTCTCTCAACTGGAGAGACATAAATTTGATGGATGGACCCGCTTGGTGGAGAAAGAATTGGCTAGATGGTTGCACAGAGAGGGCTGTGGTCAATGGCTCAATGTCAAACTGGAGATGGGTAACGAGTGTTATCACTCAGGGGTTGCTGTTGGCACCTATCCTGCTCAACATCTTTGATGGTGACATAGACAGTGGAATTGAGATTGCCCTCAACAAGTTTGCTGATGACACCAAGCTGTGTGGTTTGGTTGACATGCTGGAGGGAAGGAATGCCATCCAGAGAGACCTTGACACACTTGTGAGGTGGGCAGATGCCAACCTCATGAAGTTCAACCAAGCCAAGTACAAGGTCATATACCTGGGTGTAGGCGCAGCTACTGATTGGGCAGAGAAGAGATTCAGAGCAGCCCTGTGGAGAAGGACTTGGGGGTGTTGGTTGATGAGAAAATGAATATGGGCCAGCTTCAGTGCACTCTTGCACCCCAGAAAGCTAACCGCATCCTGGTTGCATCAAAAAGAGTGTGACCAGTAGGTCAAAGGAGGTGATCCTGCCCCTTTACTCTGCTCTTGTGAGACCTCACCTGGAGTATTGTGTGCAGTTCTGGTCTCCTCAACATAAAAAGGACATGGAGCTGTTGCAACAAGTCCAGAGGAGGGCCACAAAGATGATCAGGGGACTGGAGCACCTCCCTTATGAAGATAGGCTGAGAAAGTTGGGTCTGTTCAGCCTGCGTGGAGACCTCATAGCAGCCTTCCAGTATCTGAAGGGGGGCTACAGGGATGCTGGAGAGGGATTCTTCATTAGGGACTGTAGCCATAGAACAAGGGGTAATGGGTTCAAACTTAAACAGGGGAAATTCAGGTTAGATATAAGGAGGAAGTTCTTTACTGTGAGGGCAGTAAGGCAGTGGAACGGGTTGCCCAAGGAAGTTGCAAATGCTCCATCTCTGGCAGAGTTCAAGTCCAGGTTGGATGGAGCCTTGGGCAACATGACCTAGTGTGAGGCGTCCTTGCCAATTGCAGGGTGGGTTAAAACTAAATGATCTTAAACTCCTTTCCAACCCTAACTATTCTATGATTCTATAATTGTATTCTTTTGGATGAGAAAACTCACATTTTCTATAACACTGAGTTTTTTTCTTATCAAGGGTTGTCAAGGTGTTCAGTCCAATAGCGCTCTGGCTGCCACATCCAGGCATGCTGCCACAGCCAACCAGTAGCAAGTCTGAGCATATATTTCTTGCAGGTGCCTATACAAGCACATGTATACAATATGTATGCAGATTTATGCAAAACTCCCTAAGAAGATCAGTTCACACAGAAACTTTTCAGGGCTCGATTGTTGTCAGTCCAGCACCACTCACTGGGAGTGAGGGAACAAGTTGCCTGACTGGGTTTGAACCACGACACCACCTCAGTTTGTTGTTTTCAAGCCTTTTATCTTGCTTGCTGGCTAGTCCGTCAGATATTCACTAGCGATCATTCTTTGATTAACATAATCAAGCTTGCTTTAGCCACCAGTCCTGGAATCACCTGGGCCCCTGTGACCCATGGGCTGATTTGCGTTGCTGACACTTTCACCACCATAAGCATGTAGACATACACATGCCCATGCAGAGAGTAGACGGTCCCCTCTCCCAGACAATAGTTAGAAATGGAATTTAATAAGAAGGCAGAACAATCTCTGGGAATCAGGCACAGGGTGTGACCAGAGAAGCATCATGACCATCAGCCTTTTTACGTGCAACTGGCCCCTTCTATTCCCTTGCCCCTCTATTCTCATGCTTGCTCTTCCCCCAAACCACCTTGATCCTTCCCTTTACCTGTCCTAAAGATACCATGAGTCTTGTACTATCCGAAGATGACATTCCCCTACATCCCATGAGTTTTATACTCTGGGCAGTAACCCCTCTTAGCCTGAAAAGTGATCCAGAGAGGTGCTCCTGTTAATATCATACCCAGACAATGCGGGTGATGGCTTTCCTGTGGTAGCCATAAAACTAGCTAGGATGGAGCACTCACTTTTCTGGTTAGATTATTTTGATTCCCCTGCCTGTGACTGTTCTCTGCTCCTTTGCATGGGCAGAAGAAAGCCTTTTATCACGTAATATAATGATCTGCAGCACACATATAGAGATTTCTGAATGAATGTAGAGGCCCACACTGTGGGCATGGTCTACATGGTGGATGTCTACATTTGGTAAGCTGAGTTCCATTTTAAGCACAGGAAATTAGGCAAGATTTTCCTGCTTCCTGTTTCTAGACCTTCTGCCTGTAAATCTTACCTAATTGGACTTCAGGTGACAAAACTGCTTACAGAATTCCTGCCAATACAAATTTATTTTGAAATACTCAGCAGAATATATTCAAGTACTGGTGTTCACAATATGTACAATTGCACAAGGCATTGTATGAGCAGTGAAAGCTGCTGTTGCACATTTCATTAAATTCCTCTGAAATATGTATCATATTGTTATGCATGTAGTGCAAGAACTAACTCCAGTGAGTTTTCACTGTATTTTTTTTCTCTACCATCATGTTCAAATAGTTCACTAAACCATATTAAATGAAAAAGTTATATTGTAAATTTTCAGCATGTAATTAAAGATGAATGCAGCCTTCCCCCTATACATCAGTAAGTTTACTGATACTATTAGAAAAGGAATGATACTAGAATGAATTTCATCTACATTGACCATCCATAAAGATTAATAGTTCCACTATAAAAGCAGTTCAGCCACGATTTCTTCTTTGCTGCAGTCTTTTCTTCAAAAACTTATTGGAATCCAAGAAATTTGGACATAGAAATAGCCCGTCAGTTATTTCCTTTTCCTCAGTTCTATAAATTTTATAGTTCCTGCATCTGAATCTATTTGAATGCATTTCTTTTTATTTCTGAAAAAGAACTGAGATTTTAAATCAGAAGTTCTGATAGATTTGAGCTGCAATAGCTTAATAAGAGCTCTTGATAAAATCAGGTCAAGTAGATTAGAGAGATATATGTTCAGTGGGTCTTTTTTCTTATTTTTGATGTTTCTTTGTATCATGTATGGGAAATATGAGTAAGGGAGTGGAGGTTCATCAATTTCCTTCTATGAGATCATGGACGATTTTCTTATCATGCACCTCTGGGACAATAATTTGAATATCTAATGTTATGCTGCGTGTAGCTATAACCACATCCAAATGGAAATATTTGCAACTTTCTTGTTTATGAAGCTGTTGTGCACATGCCTCACTACTCTCCGTGATATGCAAAGAAAAAAAAAATAATGAAAGAATATATATATTGCAGAGGACTTGAAACACTACAGTACAACCTACAGGCAGTGAAATTGTTATCAGAACATCAAGGAGCGAGGTGGTAGCAAATTCAAAGTGCAGAGAGATCAATACTCGAATGAAGGAAAAAAAGGGAAGCTGTATACTGATTATCTTTTCTGCAAGAAAATGTAAGAAAAAACTCCAGAATAACTTAAGGCAGAATTTGCTACATCAGGAATTGGACATCGTCTATTATATGTAAAAGAATATGGCCTACAAAAGGACTAGTCTGAAAAACGTAGCAATAAGATATGCCGCCTAGCATTTAACATATAATATTTATTCTTTTTACTGCAATGAAAATAATAAAATAAAGAAGAGGCAAAAAAGAAAATATATAAGAAAATATATCTGTAAGGTGGTCAGAACATTGATCATGGGATTTTTAATACCTGAGAAAATTGCCTGGCTAACAGCTGTCACTAGATATGGGTGTATATTCCAAGCGTCAGTAAAACATTATTTTCTTTCATTTTCTTTAGGCAGCTACAGGAACAGGTTGTTCTGAACTTCTTTCCAGTAAAATAAACAGTCATTGTATGTAAGACAGCATCATTCAGAGATGAAAATATCATCAGTCTGAAAGCTGGAAATGGAAGCTATGCAGTATATATGCTGGGCTTTAAATGAGAGTATGATAGAGCAATGAATTATTAAGAAAATTAAGTTGGTTGAAAATGTCATACTTCTCAGTCTGAATAACTTTCTAACTCAGAAATACAGCAACGACTCCTTTGCACGTGTTTTGGAAAAAAAAAGAGGCCTCAAATAAAAAAACAGCCCTCAAAATACATTTCTAGACCTTCAGCACTGTGAATCCTTCTGCACAGAGCACAGGCTTGTAACTGCCACAAAGGGACACAGCTAAAGAAACTTCACATTTGAGTTTCTGGCTTGGAGCTCAGCTATTTGTAGTTCAATTCAGTTGTATAATCATAGGTCTTTAATGCCTTTTTGCACATTCTGGAATAACCCACTTGGCCTTCTGCTGCTGTTCAGCTTCTAAGATCTATGTAGTTGCAAGGGAAAAATGGAGCTGTCACTGTCTTTTCTGCAAGAGAGAAATAGGATTTCACAAAGATACAAAGAAAATCCAAGTTCTAGTAACTTGCAATAATTTCACTATCATTGCTTTGATAACAGCTTAGAAAATGCAAGTTCACCTTCTATAAGTCATATGTATTATTCATGCAGGAAGGCAATGATATTACCTGCTGTTAGAAAGTTCTTCAACATGCGTGGAGGAAACACAACACATAATAGCTAGGCACTCTCAATACTGTTCACAGAAGAGCACACTGTGCTTTCCAGTCTGTATATATGGTGTTCTAGAACAATCATTTACACTTTTTTTTTTTTGTAACTGTATTTGTATTTAACTGTATATCTCCTCTTCACTTCAGAGGAGAAAAGTAGCAAAAGAATGCATTTATCACAAGATGTGTCATTTGTGAGTTAATAAAATGGAATTTTATTATACTGTTTAAAAAGAAAACAAGCCACAGAAACCTTGCATATATGGTAATGGCTTTTTATGCATTAGTTTACATTTTTATGTATATACGTAGTGTTAAAGAAGTGATAAGCTATGAGAAAAGAACAAATTAGGAAAAGAAACCACTGAATTTGGATTAGTGTTTGTTGTGAAATCAGAGAAGAATAATTTCTACAAGCACTGAACAAATGTAGTAGCATAACTTGAAAAAAACCCTAGTGTACACCAAAAAGTTATAGATCAGTTATACTCACAGCAATTCTAAGTGTTAGAAACTATTTTAAGAATGCAAATTTGGAAAAACACAGCTTGATTAACACAACAGTTTGGTCATGTGGAGGTTTTTTTTATTTTTTAAATAAAGGTCATGTCTTACTAATTTGTTGAATTTCAGTGCAAATCAAAGTGTCAGAATGATGGAGAAGTGCAGTAAACATTGCTTGATAAAATGTTTTAGAGATCCCTTGTGAGCAGTTCATATCAAAGGCTAATGTTTAATGTGCTGAATCATCTTGAAAAAGAAAAAAGGCTGATGTAATAGACTATATATTAGCTGGAACACAGGGAAGATACAGAAAATGCTAACTGAAATCTTTTCAGTTTACCATAAAAAGTATACCGTAAGAATGTCAGCATCTAGTTTACAAAAGGAATGCACATTGAAATTAGCAAGATACTGGTGGTTGTGCAGCTCAAAGGAGAAAAAGCTGAAATGAGATACACCTGCTGCTGCCTTCACGGCTTTGCTGTATTATAATTTCCTTTGCCTGTGTTTCTTTTATTTAACCATGGCACTACTATGAGTTTTTCCACAGCAATAGGGAGAAAGACTGGAAACCCTGAATTGCTTCCTCTGTTCTACCTAACCCCAGCTGCAATATTTCTTCTTTTCCCTGGCAAAATGTTGAAACGAACAGACCACTGGGAAATTAGTGTGCAATCAATAGATATTAGGAGAGGAATTAATCTGTACTAGGATAGTGTTTCTCATACCAAAAGGGTTCTCTCTGGGGAGATTTTCACATTTCTGTGCAATAGTCTCCAACAAGAGAGTAACAGCCCTCAGGGGAAGTTCCAAGCTCCTATTCTTGATAAAAGATCAAATTATCTCTGCAGAAAAAGAGAAAGCAAGCAAGCATTGGTAGAAAAGAGAAAGACATCTTTCCACTCTAGCAGTGTCCTGAATCCTTCTAATTCATTGTCTAATAGCTTTTACAGTATACTGAAACTAGATGGTATTAGGACAAAGACTGACCAATATATGAAAAACTTAAAAGATGTTGCCCATTGCAATAAGTATCTCATATACACTAAATGAAGAATTTCTGGTGTTGGACAAAATAGCTGGTGACTGGTAAGGACTGAAAGGAAAGTTGAATACAGGCATATTTTTTTAGTGTTCAGGTTCAAATTATGACAGATTATGTAACTGGTTTTACTAGTGTCAGAGAAAACTGCATAACACATTCCTTGTGAATGAAATGGAATGTGGGAGACAGATTTGTTTGCTTAGATTTATTTGTGTATTGTTAAAGAAGAAAAGCTAAGAAAATATTATTGAATAACCTACACTGCTTAGATTTGAAATATAGGTGCTATATGTGTAAAGAAAATAATCATTTTGTAGGAATTTTTTAATAAAAAAATTGTGATTGAACAAATTTTTCCATGCTTATTTAATATTCAGTGATTTATTTTCCTTCTAAGAAGATCATCCAAACCAGATAATTAAAAAAAAACACCAAACAACAAAAAACAAACAAATAACAAAAACCCTCAAAACCTAACAAAACAACAAACCACCAAACCACCCAATTAATGTATAAGCTTAGGAAAAAAAGATTCAAAGTCTGTATGTGTTCTGCAGAAATAAAATAATGCCATAACCTGCTGAGGTGGTAACTGCTGTTTTAACTACTTCTTAAGTATTAGTTTACTGTAGGGATATTTTAGTACAAAGATCAAATAATTTGGAGAACTCTTTCATCCTGTATTTCTTAGGCCACCATGCAGCAGGGTCACAGCAGTCTGTTCAATTCTTATAATGTAAAGTCTGCGAAAACAGCAAATGATCAGTAAGGAACTGAAGAAATGAGAAAATTATCTGCAGAAATAGACAAGTATTGATAAGGAAAATAATATATGATGAAGTGACCAGGATTTGCTCACTTTTATGATTAGACATGTCATGACTATATAATGAGTTATAGAATCAGCTACTGGAGCTGGATTTTCTAGAGAAATGTCCTGGAGTTCCTGGGGTATACTTGACAGCTTTGTTCTAGTGAACAGCTAAAGAACTGAAAGCAACTGTAATATATAGATGTGTCTTTATTTATCTACAGTAAATAGGGTCATACGCCTGAATGAAATCTGATCCTGGTGTTACAGCAGTGGACTGCAGAGAAGCACAGGGGGTCAGAGGGAAAATTTAAAAAAAAAAAAAATTCTGCCTTTTGCAGTTGTCACTAAAGAGATATTTCATAGTGAAATTCAAATAAATTCAAGGAATGATGAAAGTATATAATCCCAATGTTCTGTGATAATGGGTTTAATAAATCTTATTTATTTTAGCTTCAAAACATTAGCCATCCAGGCTAACACTCCCCAAATTTGTAAATAAATTCAATAGGAACTGCTAAATTTCACCTCATAATTGCAACTGTCAGTATTTAATCTCTTCTACTTCCTAGATTTTTAATTTGAATTTGTACATTGCCCCCTACCTACTGGAGGCATTTGCAAGCCTAAGCAGTCTCTCCTAATGGTGTCCTGAGTCTAAGGTTTTTTTAAGAAGCTGAAATTAGTTGGTTTGTTTGGATTTCTTATTTTTTTAATATATTTTGGAGTTTCTTTACAGCAGTTTCATATAGATGCCACTATGAGCCCTGATGATCAATGATTCTCTTCTCTCCTTTGAAGAAGTCCTTGTGGGAATTTATCAGCAGCAATTCAGTAATAATCCGTATGATCCTTCAGAGCAATCCTACCTTTGAAGTGTGCTTTTGCCTTCAAATTAGCCAACACTTATAAGGACATAAAATTTCCTTTCCATTTTAGATACCAGGCTACATATTCACATCATATAATGTGGTTAGCTCAAGTCTGTATTTGGACTGGTCTGTCTTTCATTTAGGCTTTTGATTCTGCAAAGTTAACATTGCTCTGTTACAACACTGAGCCAGGAAGTTAGCAGTTGAATTACTTGCAGGAAAAGAAAAAGTAAACTTCTGGACATGACCATATTAAAAGTTATTAAATTAAATAGGACCACAGCCCTAAAATCATATGGCAACACACAGACCAGGTCTGCATGACTGAAATCTCTCCTTTAGAGTCTCTTCATGTCCCAAGACTTCTTTAAGCATGCTAGCAACTAAACATGCCTGTCATCACAAGATAGTCCATAAAAAAATGACCATAAATCATGACCATGATTTGTTTACTAGATGCAAGTCTCCAGGGTATAAGCACAGAGTACTGTGCTAATAGGTAGCTACATTATCCTTATCTCAGTAATTTTGTGTGTGAATTAGGTCTTGCTGTTGTGCTACCATAACATGTGTCTTTTTAATCAGTAATCTTGATGTAGGTAGACTTTGGTCCCATATCCTGTTTTGCTTTGTTTTGTTTTCTGATTGCTTTTGTTTCTCTATGTGGTTTTTGTTTGGTTGGTTGTTATTTGTTAAGAACCCTTTTAAACAAAAGTTTAATATTTAGAGTAACATTCAGAATAAACCTATCAAGTCTATGTGTCATAAGCCTGTTCAGAATTCAAAAATTCTAAGATGTCACCTTCCTTAGACAGAAAAAAAAATACTGTAATAACAATGATCTTGACTTACTATGCATCAAAGTCAATGCTAACTATGGAATCATTGAATCATAGAATGATTAGGGTTGGAAAGGAGTTTACGATCATCTGGTTCAAACCATCCTGCCATGGGCAGGGATGCCTCACACTAGACCATGTCACTCAGGGCTCTGTCCAGCCTGGCCTTGAACACTGCCACGGATGGAGCATTTACCACTTTTGACAACCTGCTTCAGTGCCTCACCACCCTTACAGTAAATAACTTCTTCCTTATATCTAATCTGAGCTTCCCCTGTTTAAGTCTGAACCCAACACTGACCCCAGAGGGACACCACTCATTACCCATCTCCAGCTGGATGTTGTTGACCAGCTGATTCAGCTGTTGACCACGTGACATCAACTGCTTTGCCCCTATCCATCAGTTCCATAGCCCCATCATAGAAGGCCACCAAATTGGTCAGGCAGTTTCCCCTTAGTGAAGGCATGCTGGCTGTCACCAAACACCTTGTTGTTTTTCATGTGCCTTAGCATACTTTCCAGAATCTTCTCCAAGATTTTGCCAGGCACAGAGGTGAGACTGACTGGTCTGTAGTTCCCTGGGTCATCCATTTTCCCCTTATTGAAAATAAGGGTTATATTTACCTTTTGCAGTCACTGGGAACTTCACTTGCCATGACTTTTCAAATATGATAGACAGTGGCTTAGCAACTTCATTGACCATCTCCTTCAGGACTCATGGATGAATTTCTTCAGGCCCATGGACTTGTGCACATTATTGTATGACTATGTTTTTTTCACTCTTGCATCTATAACACATGCTTTGTAGCATGTGTTAGTTGGGATGTTTCCACAAAAAATGTAGTTTTTAAAAATCTTTCATGCACAACATATTTTTCCATGTCATTCATTGTCCTCAGGTGGTGTTGAATTTCCACCAAATGACACACATGGTTAGACTTGCTATTTAATCATTCTGTTTAATATGTAAAACATAAGGAGATCCTGTTTTAGAAATGGAAAAGATCTATTAAATTTATTAAATTCATAATGGTTTTGAGCATTCTTTTGAACCCTTACTGTGACGGATCCTAGTGTAGACACATGATAACTCCTAGATTTAGTGGAGAATCAGTGTATGGTGCAGAGCATAGCTGACATAATTTTCACTTTCCAAGGTAAGCCATATATATATCAAGCTGAAATTAACTTGAAAAGTTTCTTGGAACAGAGAAACAAGTTCAACAATAGACAGAAATTTGGTACTCATGTTAATTTTCGTACTATTTAGTTTTTGGTTTTTGAATGTCATTCTGCAAGAATAGTAAAGTATATCTGTATAACAGAAGGAATAACTTTAGCACTTTTAAATAAGACATGCCTCTTTCCTTCTCCCAAGCACCCCTGTTGCTAGGATTAAAGCAGAGTAAATAACCATTTTGGAAGCTTCTTTTTTTTTGTTTGTTTGTTTGTTTGTTTGTTTGCTTTTTGTTACTTATAACAAAAGTAAGTAAACAAAAGCAATGAATCATGCCTGATGATTATTTGAAAGCTTACTTCTGGCTAGGAACATAACCAATGCATGGTGAATTTATAATGGAATAAATGCATGTTATTGAACTTCAGACACCTACAGTTTATATCTAGACTAAGGAAATTGTTTCCTTCTAGTAAAAGAATAAAAGAGGAAGCGAAGAAGGGGTCTTCTCCTTAGAGTTGCTACAGGAAAGGATAAATTGCTCCCTGAAGTTATCTTCTGTTTTCTTCACAGGATTTCTGTATGACTAATCAAATCTAGATGCCTAATTTCTAAGGGTTTAAAGTTACTTAAAATGCTCATTTTTCAAACTGTCTGTTTGAGGCCTTCATATCATATCTATTATCTTACTTACAGTGTTGTAACAATGAATCATTTAATCATAAAATGGTTTGGGTTGGAAGGGACCTTAAATACCATATAGTTCCAATCCCCCTGCAATGGGCAGGGACAACTTCCACTAGAGCAGGTTGCTTAAAGCCCCATCCAACCTGGCCTTGAACACTGCCAGGGACTGGGCATCCACTTCTCTGGGCAGCTTGTTCCAGTGTCTCACAACCCTCACAGTGAAGAATTTTTTACGAGCATCTAATCTAAATCTGCTATCTTTCAGTTTACAGTTAAATAAATTCAGTGTTGAAATTCCTCATGATAGGGTTAAATGCAAAAATTTGTATTTAAAAGCAAGCTCACTGTCACTGTAACTGTAAAATGAATGCTTGATTTTCAAACCTGATGTTTCCTACTCATTTTTAATGGCAAAACATATGAAGACATTAATTCTAGACAACGTAAATAAAGCTAAACCAAATAGAACACCTCCACAATCTTCTTTGAAGATCAGAATTACTCTTAGAATATATACATCACACTATTGTTCTGTATTGTGGTCTGCAGCTATTTAAAAAAATATGAAATTTCCTGGTTTATAGTATGGTCTCCAAATAACTAAGGACATACAAAAGCACTATGCTTTGCTAACTTTCCCAGATAATTAAGGTTTTGCAAAACTAATTTTCCTCTGTGGCCCTCTTAAAAAGAAGATTAAAAAAACAAAAACAAGAAAAAGCTGAAAAAGCAAACAGAATCATTTCAAAAGCCTTAAAAATAAAAAAAAAAAAAATGCAGTGCTACACCAGGATTTTATTAAGTGAATGTATTATATATCATTCATTCATGGCTTGACTTCACAAACAAAGATTTGGGAAGGGCTACAAGCGCACTGATGACTAAAAAAGGCCAACGTGGGATAGGCAAATCCGGTTGCAAAAAGCACAACAAAAGGTCTCCTTGGGGGGTGCAGGTGAGGCACGATTCTTTCTATGTTCTCTTTTCTCCCTGAGACTAATTCTGCGTGTGTTCTCAAAGGAGACAATGGCATTACGTATGGTGTGTCTACAAGTCTTCCGATTGGAGGCCAAGGTGGACCACTGATGGTAGTCAATACGGCCAAGGCTGAGGTATTGTTTCAGGGAGTCCTTATATCTCTTCTTTGGGCCACTTCTCTTGTGGCAGCTAGTGATGAGTTCACTGTAAAACACAGTCTTAGGGAAGCAATGATCTTTCATCCTAGAGATGTGCCCTGCCCAGTGCAGCTGCAATCTCAGCAATATGGCCTTGATACTGGTGACCCCTGTCTGTTCAAGGGCAGTACCATTTGACACATAGTCAATCCAATGAATGTTTAGAATCGTACAGAGGCAGCACTGATGAAAGCATTCAAGGAGTTACAGGTGATGGCGGTAGATAAACCATGATTCAGACCCTCATAAAAGAGTAGACAGTACAGTGGCTCTATAGACACTAATCTTTGTACTTTTCTTCAGGTGTTTATTGCACCAGACTCTTTTATGGAGTTTTCTGAAGGCTCTCTATGTCTTTGCTATTCTTTTGTCTATCTCTTTGTCGACCGTGGCATCCAAGAAAATAATGCTTCCCAGATAACTGAACTGCTGAACTGACTTAAGCTCTGACTCGCCGATAGTAATGTGGGGATGATGATAATCTTCTTGTGGTACAGTTGGTAGAGAACTACCATCTTCTTCAAGCTGACTTCCACCCCAAAAAGCTCAGCTGCCTCCACAAAGCAAGATGTTAAGCGCTGCAGAGCTGCTTCTGCGTGGGCAACAAGGGCTGCATCATCACCAAAAAGCAGTTCACAGACAAGATGATTTAGGGTCTTAGTGTAGACCTTCAGTCACCTTCGATTGAATAGGCTCCCATCAGTACAATACCTGATATAAATGCCGTTTTGTTCATCGAGGTCTATGGCAGCCCTTTGGAGCTGCTGAAGAAGACTGTGAATAAAGTTGGTGTGAGAATGCAACCTTGTTTCACAACATCGATGATTGGGAAAGGCTCAGAGAGTGCATCGCCATATGTAACTTGGCCTTGCTGATCCTCATGTAACAGAACAATAATTTTGAGGAACTTGAGGGGACAACCTAATCATTCCGAGGTCAGCCACAGGCCTTTCCTACTCACAGTGTCAAAAGCTTTGGTGAGGTCAGTGAAAGTTACATAGAGACCCTTATTCTGTTCTCTACACTTGCAGTTGTCTGAGAACAAATACCATGTCTGTGGTACTTCTGTTAGCTCTGAAACCACACTGACTTTCAGGTAGAAGTTCTTCTACGATAGCGGGTACTAATCTGTTCAATAGTATTCTTGCAAGGATTTTTCCAGCAATGGAGAACAGAGTTATACCTCAGTAGCTTGAGCAGTCTGATTTTACGCCTTTTTACTTATACAGAGTGATGATGATTGCAACACGAAAACCTGATGGTAATTTACCTTGTTCCCTGCAGCGCACAACTTTGTGAAATTTAGCATGAAGTGCTTGGCCTCCATGCTTCCAGATTCTGTTGACCCCAGCTGCCTTGCCAGTTTTCACCTGCTGTATAGCCTTAAGTCTCTCTCCCATGGTAGGGGCTATATCCAATTCGTTTTTCACCGGACGTTGTATAATGTTCTGGATTCCTTCGCCTTCGACTACACGGTTAGCACTAAAGATTGTTTGAAAATGTTCAGACCAACGATTCAGGATGGAGATTTTATCTGTAAGAAGTGTTTGGCCATAAGATATGATTCAGCTAATGACAGATGCTGCACAATGTCTGTTAGTTTCCTACACAAAGGTTTGCAGGATTTATTGGCATGTGGGCAAAGGATAGCTGAAAATCTTTATAAAATAAAACCTCCTGTTGTATTTGCTATCATGTCCCTCTTCATATATAATTTTTGTGGATATATCTTTGTAGATTTGAATGAATGCATGTTGACATGATCATAAAGCAATTGGAGGCAAAAGAATGAATAACTTTATGGAAAGCTGATAATTAGTCTAACAAACTGGACTCCATCACAGAACATGTTTATAACAGAAGGAATTCTTTGACTGAAAGCCTAATCCACAGATATAAAATATTTCCATGAGACTTATCAGAGTTTAGTGTGCACCGTTAGGACTTACTTACCCTCACCAGTATTATCCAGGACCTCCATCCACAGCTGCAATAGTGAAGGGGCACAGGCTCCCAGGTCTTGCCTGAGCTATATGATACGTAGTCCAGTTGCCAGTTCTCTCTAATGGACTGCTGGTGTCCTAACTTGTGGACTGGTCTTCCTGGATGAACCCTGGACCTCTTTTCCTCACCTTTTCTGAAGGTTACTAGACCATCAATGGGAACCAGCTTTATTTGGATATCCTGTGACTGTGTTCCCTGATACTCCAGTCACTACCCTTTCTCTCTGTTGTGGTCGCCTTAGCTACTGGTTTGTCTTTCCTTGTGGAGCTTTCCTTGTGTCCTGCTATGTCCTTCATCTGCCTTATCCTCATGGTCATAGTCTAGCAGCTGGCCTCTCGATGCTCCTCTCAATGCAAAGTTACATTCAAACTTTGCATTATGAATTGTAGGCCTGTTTCTTCTCCCCATCTTCACCACCTGAAAACTCACACAATCTTCATGTTCACTTTCATTTTCACTCTCAGACTTTGAAGACTGGCCCTATGGCAAGCATTAGCATATGCACAGTAAGAATAGACTTTATTTCTCTAGGGTTTTGTCCTGGATTCAGCTGAAAGTTATTTTTCTCCTTCTTACTAGTTGGTGCAGTGCGGTGTTATTGACTTGAGCTTAAGAACAATTCTGATAGCACCAATGTTTTAGTCGTTTCTAAGTAATAAGCACTCTGATCAAGGACTTTTCAGTCTCTCATGCTCCTCATGCTCTGTCAGTAAGGAATGGCATGAGAACCCGTGAGGAAGCAGGGACAGGACACCTGACCCAAACTAGCCAATGGGGTATTCCATACAACAGCACGTCATACCCAGGGTATAAACTGGGGGCAGTTACTTGGGAGTCTGTCCTGGGTTCAGCAGTAGGAGTCATTTTTCTCTTTCTTAGTAGCTGCTGGTGCAGTGCTGCGTTTCTGACTTTCAGCCTGGGAACAGCACTGATAACACCAATGTTTTTAGTCAGTCTTCAAATGGTTAGTCTGACCAAGGACTTTGTGAGTCTCATGCTCTGTCAGGGAGGAGGGGAAGCTGGGAGGAAGCAGAGACAGGACACCTGACCCAAACTAGCTAAAGAGGTATTGTATACCACAGCATGTCATGACAGGATGTAACTGATAGTTACCCGGAAGGGCTAGTTCACTGCGGGTTGGACTAGGTATCAGTCGGTGCTTGGTTGGGCTGGATATTATCGGTTGGTGGGTGGTATTGTATTTTCTTCCTTTGTTATTTCCTTTATCATTATTACTATTGGTGGTAGCAGTAGTGATTTGGGCTATACCTTAGTTACTGGACTGTTCTTATCTCAACCCGCGGGAGTTACATTCTTTCAATTCCCCTTCCCCTTCCCCAGGTAGCAGGGGGAAGAAAAGGGGGGAGTGAGAGAGAGACTGTGTGACTGATTTATGGCTAACTGGGCTTAAACCACGACAGAGGCCCAGATCACTGCTTGGGTCGGGCTGGGTATCAGTCGTGCAGTGGTGACCAATTTTATTATTTACCCTTGTTATTTCCCTTATCCTTATTATTTTTGGTGGTAGCAGTAGTGGTTTTGTGTTATACCTTAGTTACTTGACTGGTCTTGTCTCAAACTGTGGGAGTTACATTCTTTCGATTCTCCTCCTCACCCCTCTGGGAGCAGGGTGTGGGGGAGAAGAAGTTGGGGAGTGAGTGAGTGGCTGCATGGTTCTGAGTTTCTGGCTGGGCTTAAACCACATCAGGTTTTAATGAAAACACCAGATTTGCCATGGCTTCAATTTATCAGAGTTTAAGAAAGTAAGTGTAATTTTACGTTTTCCTTGACATAGTCTCTGAAATAATATAGCTGAGACAATTTACAAACATAACTTTAACATGATAATCTTTATATTGCCTACATAATAAATTCTTTGCAACTGAAAAACACAGCATTGATGTGGTTGTTTGCAAATAGCCGACAAATAGAACTGTATAATCCATCCCTTTTAAAAACAGTAGGAATTGGCAGGGGAGTCTTATGAATGCTGGAATATGTAGGTGTTAGCAAGTTCTAATATTTGCATTGAATTTTAGTACTGTGTGTAGTGATCTAATAAACATTTTGTAAACTGAAATCTTATGTTGAACTAAGTTAAGGGAATATGTTACTACTTCCTTACTCTAGCTCAGAGCTAATATTTTTCTCCAACAAATGTATGAGCAGCCTAAAGGTATTATATACTTATATACTGTTTCTTCAATCCTGTTTTCCTGGAACATTCAAGGCCAGGCTGGATGTGGTTCTGCGCATCCTGATCTAGTTCAAGATGTCCTTACTCATTGCAGGGGAGATTGGACTAGATGAACTTTGAAGGTCCCTTCCACCCCAAACTATTCTATGATTCTATGATAACCTAAAGTTGCTGCTGTTACTAGTGTGAAATTACTGCTGCAAGGATTCCTACCTATACAGCAATTCATTCAGCAAATCAGAACCAAATTATTATGATATAAGGTATATATTAGTACAAAAAGCACTTAATATTAAGACAATTCAACACAACTTTAGAGGATCTTAAGAAGTTTGTTTTCTTCTTGTTTTCTTCTTGTAGGCCAATCTTTTTTAAATGTTTGATAACTTTCTCATTTTTCAAGCCTTGGACATAAAAGAGAAAAATAAGTTCTTAATGATTCTGTATAAGCTTATCTATAAATATAGTTTGGTACTATTTGTTTCAGTAAAGTTTATTTCTTTATTTTCCATAGACCTGTATTCCTGTAAAAACATCATTAAGAAGATTAAGGTAGTCAGTTTACCTTGAAAGAAACCCCAGAGAAGCAGAAGGGGGAGGAAAAAAAAAGAATAATGGAGAAGATGGCAGAAGAAAGGAGGGTGTGAGAAAAGAAGGGAGAGGGAAAAAAATGTTATTAATAGTTTAAGAGTAAATATTTTTTCAAACTGTAGTATGATAAACTCCTTCTAGCTTCAGTGCAATGCAATTGTGTAATGTAATGCCTGTGGTTACAATAATTTTGGAATATAAACATACATTGAATAACAGACAGGGATAACAACTGGTTGTTCTGTATAGAACAATGAAGGACCCTAAAGTAAACAAATACCAAGCATACAGGCTTGGTATTATATCAGGGGCCTTGAAAGTCCAGGCACATGCTGATATTAGAATCCTCAGGGCTAGAATTGCCAATTACAGTCATCAAACAGACGTAAAACTTAGAAGCTAGAGCCGGTTTTGGTGATAACAGGGTAAACAAGGTTAGCACCAATGAAGATCTGGCAATCTATAGCCTCATATCATCTAAATGTTTAATTTCTATTCCTGAGATTTTTCACCATGTATTACACAAATACAAATGATAAGTACTGCTAGAATAAGAATATCAGTAAGTTTAATCCCACACAGACTTTTTTCTTTATCTATTCAACTCAAAGTTTAGTAGCATTTATGTCAATAAAAGTATTTACTAGTGCTTCTTATTTCCTTGACCTGCTGTGGGCAGATGGTAGAGGCCATGCACACATGATCAACAGAAATCACAAGCACAGAAGAGAAACCAATGATGCTGGGAGAATGGCACCCAAGGGGACACTAAACACAAGCCTGGAATTAGAAGAGGGATGGTTTCATAACAGCAGCTTGTGCTTGCGATTTTTTTTTTTCCTGACAACATTGTTAAAATACTAGCCTTGAAAAAAAAAAAGAAGATTTTAACACTAACACATACATACACAAAAAAAAATTCTCTCTCTTACTAAATTCACACTTAAAAAAGACTAGAATGATCATTTACCTATTTTACTTTATTCCTTTTCTACCGTTTGTCTCCAAATTACAGTTCTATGGGTGGGACAAATAAAGGAAAACTAAAAGGTGATGATGATGATGGTGCTGATGATAATATCAACAACAATAACAAGAAATACACAATGGAGAGAGAGAAAATTTATCAGTTTTGGTCAGTAGGGCAGTTTATGTATGTACCCCTGTTTGAAGAAAGAGTTATTAGCTAGAGAGGTAAATATATGCTTACATATTATTTTTTTCTGATTTAATCATGTATGTAAAAACATATGTATACAAATGCACATATAAAGAGAGGCAAAGGAGCAGAAAAAAAGGAAAAGGAACACTTCTCAGACTATGCTCCATGTATATTTAGATGTATATGCTCCATTTAGATTTAGATGCTCCATGTATATGCTAGAAAGTGACATCCATGTTAGTTTTTTCGTTTGTACAGCGTACAGCTCATGATGATAGTTGTTTTCTAAATTATACTTTCACAATTTGGATGACCCTTATCTTTTTTTTCCCAATGGAGATACCACCACTTGAAATGTCACCTTGGTAGATTTAGGATCTAATTATCAGAAATATGTCATGAAACAGCTGCTATGCCCAAATAAACTGTAGAAATAGCAATGTAAATTTGAAAGTTTACTAGGCAAGGTAATGAGGGAGACTGAGGACAAGTTTACTTCTGAGACGGAATATATACAGCTGTTTCTATCCAATAATAAATTATAGTATTAAAAGCGTTCCCTCTGTTCCTGGTAGAGATATAAAAAACACATCTTTCCAAGCAGCAGTGCTGTAAGAGATTGAGGTTATATTGGCATCTTTAGCTGGATCAAAATAGCTAACTGTATTGCTGGATTGTTTGTTTAATAGACTTTTAAATTTTTCCGGCTATGTTATGTTATTTGTTTGCTGACAAAGGAAGAGAACTTAATAAAGAAGAAAACCTTCCAGTATTTCTTACATAGTTTGAGAAAACCAATATAATCTAAGCACATTTTCAAGATTTTCTATATCTACAGCATGTTTCTTTAAATAACCTATTAATAATATGATTATTAGGATGAATCATTTCACTTTGTTAAACTTCCACATCTTTGACATTCATAAGAAAAATAAATGTTTTATTTTGGGAGGGGTTTCAATGTCATATGAATGTAGACAGGAAAATAGTGTCAGGTTATTTGGTTATTTCTGACATTTCTGCTCTAAGTTATTTGGCCAAAATATTTGACTGTGCCAGCTGAGAAAAAGCACATCCTTAATCTTGGAAGACTGACTATCTTATTCTTTATGGTTCCTTTGTTCATGTTTAGATGATATATATTTAGTTAAAGATTCTTCAAAGGATATAATGCATCTTGTGTATAGATGCATTATTTGAAAGGAATCAGCTCTCCTCAGCAGAAGCTATTAAAAGTGGTCAAGAACAGTTTCTTGCTGATAGTGCTCAATAACATTTTTCATTACTACAAGAATCATCCATCCAGAGAAAACCAGATTTTGTCTCCATTTGTCTTAAAAACAATACAGTTTTGATTTTATTTTTTTTTTATATTTCAAAACCAAAAGGCTATTTTTGTCTTCCTCCATTTCTGCCATATATGTTTGGCTCAATATTTCTAGGGCCTGAAGTAGTTAAAAACAGTGTATAAAAATATAATAAAAAATCCAACATAAATCTGTAGAAATGAGTTTATATCCCCTTTGCTGTCCCAAACCACTGCTGTGATGTTAGAGTAACATGTGGTCATCTCTTTATTATTGGTTGGTGAGGTTTTAGCCTCGAAAAGAACATCGAAAAAGATGGAATGGTAAATAGAATGAGAGACACACAGAGGCATGAAGAACCCCAATGTCTTGCTTTTGGGAGTCTAATTTTTGTTCCAATTGAAACTGAGAGTGCTGACACTTCTGATTAAAACGTGAGGAAGAAAAAAATTAGCAGGTTTGATTTAAGGATGCTCAAACTTAAGAGGTATTTTCATTTTTTCTCAAGTGGCTGATAGAGGGACAGGAAAATGTTGTATAAAAAATATTTCTAGAAAAGCTGATAAAAACTTAGGTGCCATATGATACTGTGTTTGGAATAACAGAAAGAGTTTCATACTTTCAGGTCTTTTTTCAGCCCACATATATATTATGTCCAAGATGTATTGCTTCTGATTTCACACTTCCACTACACTTGAGTTTTCATAGTTACATCATAGAATCATAGAATAGTTAGGGCCGGAAAGGAGCTTAAGATCATCTAGTTCCAGCCCCCCTGCCATGGGCAGGGACACCTGACGCTAAATCATATCACCCAAGGCCTCATCCAACCTGGTCTTGAACATTGCCAGGGATGGAGCATTCACAGTCTCCCTGGGCAACCTATTCCAGTGCCTCACCACCCTAACAGGAAAGAAAGAATTTCCTTCTTATATCCAATCTAAACTTCCCCTGTTTAAGTTTTAACCCATTACCCCTTGTCCTATCACTACAGTCTCTAATAAAGAGTCCCTCTCCAGCATCCCTATAGGTCCCCTTCAGATACTGGAGGGCTGCTGTGAGGTCTCCATGCAGCCTTCTCTTCTCCAGGCTGAACAGCCCCAACTTTGTCAGCCTGTCTTCATATGGGAGGTTCTCCAGTCCCCTGATCATCCTCATGGCCCTTCTCTGGACTTGTTCCAACAGTTCCATGTCCTTTTTATGTTGAGGACATCCAGGTACTTTTGATCATCAGAGGGGCTTCTCTGGTCTAGATAGTATAAATGCTGTCTCCTTTTGCTTTTTCAAAATATTCTGTGACTATCTACATGGACTTTTGTCCACCTTTTCCTTTTCATCCTTCAGTTCCTCTTAATGACTTCTTGTTTATACTTTTCTAGGACTTTTAACAGTGTTATTTTACATTTTGTACCTTATTCCATCTCAGTCATGCTGGCTTCCATAGAATATCAAGTACTAGCTCTAATCAACCTAACCAGACACCGTGCTGATCATAGAGATCTTCAAAATTATTTCTTTATTCATAGATGACTGTACAGGCTGTCTGCTGACCTCAAGGAATCACTCCATAAAATTCTCTTCAAGCATTTTTTGCCTTTGAAATTCCTTCAAGCAACTTGCAATAAATCAGATTTAGACAAGATTATGAGGGTTTTGTCATTCATGGATGGAGAAGGGAAGGGAGGTAAAACTACTTGTGAGTTATTAAGTTTCTCAGACCAGGGACAAGGCCTGACAGGTGCTGTTAAGGGCAAAACAACCTTTTTGTTTTATAGAACTGGAATACTGTCTATGTTATACTGTGATAAGATTGTTAAAACTGCAATTACTCTAATGGTAAATCTGAGTTCTAAGTACATGATATGCAGTAGCTCAAATAAAAATATTTCCTTAAACAACGAAGACCACCAAATGACCAAGTTTGAGAGAGGTAGGTATATTCATATTCTTCACTTTTACACGAGTGATATAGATTGTGCTGAAGAGTCTGTGACCAATACAGTTCACTGCTGCAGAAACTTCAGTTTTTTTTTAGTTCAGATAAAGCAGTGTAATTGAGCCATCTTGATAATATTTGAAGCACCTAGATCATTTACAATAAAAATAACTTTCATCACTGTAAGAAGTACCCTGATTACAATAGGACTAGCAAAAAAAAAAAGCAAAATCTTGCTGGGAAAAAAAGAAGAAATAATTTTACTTTCAAATCTCATTCTTGAAATTAATAATAATAATAAAAAACCCCAAACAAAACAAAACAGCAAAAAGAAGCTGTCTGAACTGTCAACAATAATAAAATAATATTTTCTGTTCTGTAAGAGGTGTTTCAGGACAGTCACCGAAAAGCATCAATACTTACTGGAAAGTCTTTCATGACATTGACAGCAGTGTCACTTGTATGAATAGGAAAGGAAGGAATATTTAAGTTTAGATCAGAACTTTCTTGAACTATAATGAGTTTGCCAACCCAAGGATTTTTGATAGATGTCTGATATTTTTGATGAAATCTCTGGTAATCTTTAGTAGGCAGAGCATGCCCTAAATATATCTTTTTCGTTCTGTAGCATGCTACACAAAGTATAAAGATTGCTTCAACACAGGCCAAAGACTTCTACTAATGTATTAAGGGAATAGATCTAAAATTAAAAATTTTTTTTTTGTGTCCTCAGATTTCCATTAGGAATCATTTGTTTACTTATTTTTGTTTCTACTGCTATTACTACTTTAGCGAATTATATAAAGTTAAAATACTTACTTAAGAGGACATCAAATAAAAGAAAAAAATTTCCAAAATTGTGCACATTTCTAATTAATTTTCTGAGAAAGTAAGTGTCCCGGGTTTAGCAGTAGCAGTCAATTTTTCTCCTTCTTGGTAGCTGGTGCAGTGCTGTGTTTTGAGTTTCAGCCTGGGAATAGTGCTGATAATACTGATGTTTTCAGTTGTTACTAAGTAATGTTTACCCTGTTCAAGGACTTTGTGAGGCTCATGCTCTGCCAGGGAGGAGGGGAAGCCAGGAGAAAGCAGAGACAGGGTGCCTGACCCAGGCTGGCCAAAGAGGTATTCCATACCACAGCACGTCATGCCCGGGGTGGGGGTTAACTGGGAGTTACCCAGAAGGACAGGGGCTTCTGGGTCGGGCTCATTTCTCGGTGGGTGGTATTGTATTCTCTTCCCTTGTTATTTTCTCTCATCATTGGTGGTGGTGGTAGTGGTGGTGATTTGCGTTGTACATTGGTTGCTGGACTGTTCTTGTCTCAACCCGTAGGAGTTGCACTCTTTTGATCCTCCTCCTCATCCCTCCAGGAGCAGGGAAGGGGAGAGCCCCAGGAGGGGGCCTCAATTGCTTCCAGCCCGGCACCACTCACTGGGAGTGAGTGAACAAGCTGTCTGGCTAGGGTTTAAACCACAACAGTGAGCAAGAAGGTAAATAGCTCCACTTATTTTATGTGTCTAACCTGAATACAACCTATGTATATTTAACCTAAAGCAACTGTTTCAATGGGTTTTCTTGCAACTAAGCATGTTCATTGGACAGAGTAAATTATCTAAATGGACAGGTCAGACACTTGCCTGGGGAAAACCTTTAAACACAAACACATCAGTAATATGGATTAGTGGGAAATAGGGAAATATTAAGGAAGCTATAGGCTCAGTGGTAAGAAAAGTGAAAGAAGTGATGACAACGAAAACACAAGTAGTGGGAGGAGGCAGGAAGGAGAATAAGGAATTATGGAGTGAAAGAGAGCTAAAGATGCTGTGGGAGAAGGAGCATGGAAGCAGTGAACCACACATCACTGGCCAGGGAAGTGATAACAGCTAACAGCTGCAGGCTGGCATGCTCCTTCCAAAGCACGGCTCTCCCTATGCAGCCCAGTGCAGAATCTTGGTTTCCCCAACTATCAACCTTCCCCTTGCAACCAGGCACAGCAAATCATCTTTGCATATACTTTGTTTGCCTCATCTGCATTATCACACACAAGACCTCCAATCAACTGGGAAAAAAGCCTTATTCCCTTCACGTACATTCTCATCTTGTTAGATGGGATTGTTTTGGCAGAAGCCAGTGTTTCTGCTGGTGATTCAGGCACAAGCAGATGCAGAAGATCTCATACCCATCCTGTAAGAAAAGATGCTCAATAGTATCTCTAAGCTTAACTACATTGTTGCCATGTTGGTGGGAAGTTCCTTTTCATGTGTGACAAAGAAGTAAAGGGACAGGGATCATGGCGGATGACTGAAAGCATATGCGGAAGCTGTCAATGGGAATACTTAACCTTTTTTTAAGTTACATTGTATGCATATTTTTTTTTTTTTTAAAGAAGGAAACATAGAAAGGCCACAAATCATATAGTGTGATACTACGTATACTTAAAATACAATCTTGTGAGCATTTAAGAATTGATCCAAGACTAACTAATGAACTTCAACTTTATCCAATTACTGCGACTTTTATAGAAGTTGGAGTAGATAAAGATTTTGTACTTTGCATGCTCACTAAGTGGCTATATACATCTGTCTTCAGATTTATGAAATGAAGACATAGCTGTAATTCACTGGAAGTGTTCAACACTTTAGGTTAAAATAAAAGGTGGTTGAATATATTCAAGAATTTATTAACGGGGTCTGGTTCTCTGAGGGTTTGTATCAGCAAGATCCACTGAGTGAACTGAAAAATATGTTCTGACATATTATGGCACAGTTTTTTTTTCCCTGGGAAACACCTTCTAAGATTTACTTTCAAAGCTTCCTGCAGCCTGACATACAAAATAACAATATTTAAAATTCCCAAGGAACTAGGAGGTTGTCAGTTTTTATTTAAATAAACTATCTCATTGTATCTTTTTCATTTAACAATAATAAATCATATTGGCTCTTAATACATTGTTAAAAGGACAGAAACACAGAATGGTTGAGACTGGAAGGGACCACTGGGGGTCATCTAGTTCAATATTTATTATGTTAGCACAAAATGGAGTAAAAGATGGCCAAGGAACTTCCTCTTTAGCTTTAACGCATTAGGGTTCATCAGAATAAAAATTTATATTAACTTCTTTTTGATCCTTTCTTTATCCTGTGATGAAGTGAGGACATAAAGATGTGTGACTGTCACTCATCCACCTTGTTTAAGGTAAAATCCATTTGCCAGATTTGCCCTGGTAATTTTTCCTGATTCAATTGCCCTTGTACTACATGAGGTACGGTACTTTGTTGTGTATGTTGGCAGACAGGGCACTGGGCTATCACTGTTATAATGATATCCAAATTTATCACAATTTTGCTGCCTTGGGCCCACCTGTAAGTGGTTTTCTCTCCCAGATGACTGCATTTCTGGTGCGCACATTTGGCCAAACTCACCTGTTTTTTTGTGATAAGGGTCTTCCACCACAACTTGGGAGATTTTTGCTTTTCTATCTGCAACAGAATTATACCATCATTCTAGGGAGTTGGTTCCACAGTGGGCATCTACTTGAAACACTGTGACAAGAACCTGTTGGACAAATGCTCAAATATCTTGCTACAGTTCCTTCTATTCCATACTTTCCTGGAATGAATTTTCCAGTCATGCTTGGCCCAAGTTGGAAGCCAGGAAACTAAACCATTGGCAACTGACCATGAATCCCTAAAAACATTACATTGCCCTAGTTTTTGTTTAATTGACACATATATAGAATATAATTTGGCATACTGGCTACTTTTACCTTCATCCATAGTGCCTTGAAACTTATACTGGAACAGGTTACAAGCTACATCTTTCCAGAAACATTTCCCACTAGTATATTTAGCTGACTTACCTGTAAACCAGGTATGCTTCCTTTCTTCTTCTGTCAATTGGTCTAGGGGTTTTCCCCATTTAGGGGTGACTCTTGTTTGCTACCCAGGTGATCTACATTTGCTGCTTAACTTGCAGGGCCACTGGCAAATTTCTCATGAAGCACTGCCAAACCCCCAAACCCTACTTTATATCTGTCTTGGATATACCATTTCCACTTAATTATGCTAGCTTCATGAGTGTGTCCTATCCTATTCATCTTGGGTGAACTGTTTAACCACTGCATTAGTTAGAATTTCAGGACTTAGTGCCACATCATGCCTGATTGTCATTTGCTCCATTTCCACTAAGTCCCAGTAACATAGAATCATAGAATCATATAATAGGGTTGGAAAAGACTTTAAGATCATCTAGTTCCAGCCCCCCTGTCAAGGGCAGGGATGCCTCCCATAAGACCATGTCGCCCTAGGTTCTGTTCAACTTGTCCTTGAGCACTGCCAGGGATGGGGCAGTTACCACTTCTTTGGGCAACCTGTTCCAGTGCCTCACCATCGTCACAGTAAATAACTTCTTCCTTATATATGTATCTAACCTGAACTTCCCCTGGTTAAGTTTAAACTCATTTCTCCTTGTCCTACCGCTACAGTCCCTGATGACATTAATTACTTCTTGAATGGTGTACACCATCCAGCTTCAGGTAATTTTCTGTTCCAAAATCCTAAGGACACTTTCTTCCTACCCTGCTTCTGCCAGACTCCGGTTGGCATAATTATCATTTACAGAGACATTCAATTCCACAGTCATCACCGAATAAGTTCATTTTGACAGAGTGCCAATTTTCATGTCAATTTTTATCTGTACTGCTTCAATTTGTTTGCCACCTAATCCTGTAATCAAAAGCTTTCGCCCTTTAAGTTATTTAGGATTACAATAAATTAAAGAGGCCTCTACTCCAATATCAATGAGGACCTTAACCATGTGACAAGATCTATTTTTCCAATAAATTTGAAGCTTTATGTGAGGACAATAGTCTGTCCTCGCTTATCCTTGTGCTGGAGCTTGGTCCTCATCTCAGTCCGTTTTTAGTTCTTTCAATTGTTTTAACATGTTAACATCTGGCCACAGATAAAGATCAGAGTACTGATCCTATCACTTTTTGTCCCCTGGAACCATCAACTTGATTGGGGGGGGGGCTCCACTCGTAAGTGTACCACCCTGTTGAGGTTCAAAGCAGGGAGCAGAAGGCTGAATTGCTTCATGTCATGTCAGCAACTTTGTCTGAGCTTGAATTGTTTACCCTTTTCACAGATTTATACAATCCATGTTTCTTGTACAGTCTCCACATTTTATTGGTGGGGACCCCATCAACCTTATCTTGGGCCATCCCACCATCCAACAAGGCAGCAAACATTTCTCTTTGAGAGAGTTGCTTCTCTTTCATGTCTCCCATCCGGTTATTGCCTCTCATGTTTTGTTTGGGTCCCAGTTCCCCCAAATCTCCTAACTACTTCTTCTATGGTCTTTTCTACGAATTCTCCTATGGGGTTTCCTCTTTCATGTATCAATAAAGTCATCATAGCACTTTCATGCTCATGTGGTGCAGTGTAATGATCTTATTCCAAATTGGAGCTGATAGTGCAGCCTGCAGCAAGGAGTCTGCATCTCTGATAAAAACAGAAGTCTGCATTCCCTCTTCCTTAACAAACTGAATACAGTCCCGTAAAATATACAAAGGTTGATCTGCACTGGGCCATTCTCCTTCCATGGGGTATTTTTTTTATTACAGACTTAACAAATTAGTTTCCCTTATTGGTGCCTCGGAAGGCGTCCTGAACAAATGGGTCGGAGCTTATATTAAAAATTTTTTACGATCTTCTGAAGCCAGTCTTATTCCTGAAGTCCCTAAATCAGGCCAGTGAACACTTCACCCTTCAAACTACTGCCTAAGTCAGCTGAATTCCACACATTCCAGCGCCGTTTCTCAGGGTCTCAATTTATTCCTGCCTCCATGATCACTGCATGCATTATTTTTTCCTGTTTACTCAACCCATTTGCTTTTGATATTTATATTGGGCTACCCAAACAGCCAATTTTGTGCTACTGTTTGCTAAGTGTGCGATTTATCCATTAATAGCCAATTCTGGCACTGCAACATAACTATTTTTTCTTGCACTTCACATACTTGTTTCTCCAAATCAATCTTATCCTTATACACTTGTTCTCACTGCTGATGCTGCTTTCAATATGCGGTCAGAAGAATCCATCCTCATCTCCCTAGAGCATTCACTCAAACCTTTTGTAAGCACTTCATTACATCAAGGGGTTCCACCTCCTTAAAACAGGAGTCCCAGTTCTCACATAAACCATGACATGACCACTCAGCAGCCAAAGCGCAAAAAGGTAATTATTCCCAGCCAGAAATATCCAGTTTTAAGTCCCTCTTAGCAACATTTTTCTTTATCTTAAAAGTGACATTTTGTTTCGTATCCTGCCAACTTTGTCAAATTACTCTGCTGACAGGAAGGGTACACAACGAAACAACCACACACTAGCTGTATAATATGCACAATTTATTGAAAAAACACACTAAAGCAGACAAGCACACTAACATATATGACTAGAGCATTGCATTGATTGCTTCATTTCATTCCCTGGTTGCCCAGGGAGGCTGTGAATGCTCCATCCCTGGCAGTGTTCAAGACCAGGTTGGACGAGGCCTTGGGTGATGTGATTTAGCATAAGGTGTCCCTGCCCACGGCAGGGGGATTGGAACTAGATGATCTTAATGTCCTTTCCAACCCTAACAATTCTATGATTCTATGATTCTATATATCTATAGTAAATAAGTACAATAAAGTAAATCAGATATGTGCATATAAGATATGTACAGAAGAAAATTAACAATGCAACAAAGCATTACTGCATAGAGAGAACGGAGATTAAGAAGAGATACACCATCAATTACCACTGAATCATTGTCCAGGGCCACACTTCCAGCTGGGAAGCATCCTTGCAGCCAGTGCCAGGAGCCTCAGGTGACTCAGAAAATTCCTGTGCAGCGTGACCACCCATAGGTAAGGATTCTCCCTCAACTACAAGAGGGTTCCGCTTTTATATCCTTAGAAAAACAACTGAGTTTATGTCAGATCTGTAATTGTTTACTTGTGGGGTTATCGAGTTTCTTACAATTTCACTTTTGTACATGCTGAGAATGCTGACCAGACGCCCCAGTGTGGGCAAGTATGAAGGTCATAGAACAACTGCACACCTACTTTCCTGCTTCTTTCCAATGGTCATGGTGAGCAAAAATATATATACTCTACAGAATACACTTTTACAGAAACATACTTTTTTATGTCTTTCGGTCATGAAAGGGAATAAACTCTCAGCTAAGTACTTATCCACTACATACCTCTCAAGAATAATACTACTCTGAGGCATTTATCTTTGCTGTAGTTAATATTAGCAAAAACTAAGTCATGGGAAACTTGAACCCAGTATACTCCTGCAGTTGTAAGGACCTCCGTTTTTATCTCAACATGCTGGTTTTGGCTGGAATACACTTTATTTTCTTCACAGTAGCTGGTATGGGGTTATATTTTGGATTTGTGCCAACAGCAGCACACTCAACAATGTGCTTCATAAATAATAAGTGCAAACTTATCCTTAGGGATGATTACCTTCAGGCAAAAGACAGGGACATCTTAGAGTTTCCTATCTGACATTTTGAACTGTATTTGCTTTAGCATTGAAAATCCTTCTACTCCTACTGCTATTATACAGCCACCTCTGCAGTGCTTAGTCACCAACATCAGATGCAGGTGGAGGACCTGTAAGGGTAGTTTTCTCTAGCCTTAACAATCCAAATATGCACATTTCCAACTAGTTTTCTGATTCTACTTCTTCCAAGAAGGTATGACAATTTTTAGCACTTTTCATTTCCAGCCTTCTTCTGTCATGTTTTTATTGTAATACCTTCACCCTTTGAAATAAGTTGCAAGAAGCACATTCACAGTATCAGGAAGAATAAGCAAGCTTTTAGACTTGACAATAATTGCATTTTCTATGACAGGCTTAGATGTCTTCTGTATTCATACCTGTCTCTAATAGACACTTCTAAGTAATTGCTACCAAAAATAAATCTTATTCTTTCTTTTTTTCATCATGTTCGTTTTGGTAATCTAAAGTAGTATACATGCATTCACATTATTTCTCAACTAAGCAAAGTGCATAGGAACAACAAAAACATAGAAGTGAAAGATATTTTTGTCTTTGAAGAGAAGCTTTCAAAAAGTAATAAATCACCTACCTAATAAATCAACATTATGAAACAATAAAGACTACTGCACATTTTGTTAAAATATAAAGGAATTACCATGACACGCACAGATCAATAAATGTCGAAGAAATAGTGATAATAGTAAGTTTGCTGATGTTTATGCTGTAACAACTAAAAAAAAAAAATCTGCAATTAAAATCAATAGTCTGTACAGAAGTACTACTTCCTTTATTTCTTCAGAGAACTCACCTAATTTCATTTGTGAGAATGTACTATCTGTTTTCACTGAATATGGCTATTAGATATTTATTTTATAGATTTTTCTCAGCATGACTCTTACCTGAACCCCTGAAATATGCTCTTAAAATAAAAATACAGCTTTGCCTTGTTTTCCAGGAAGAAAAAGTGAGACATTTCCTCTAATGATGTTCCTCCCTTAGGAACTGCTTATTGTTAAATGTACAGTGTCTTTCTATGAATTGGGCCACACAGTAGCACACATATGCACTCAGAAACATACAACCTTTTTTACTCTGCATGGGCGCTTTATATAGGAACAACTAATCAGACTGATGGAGTACTCTGCCAACTGTTATTCAAGCCTTGTTGAAAATAGTTCTTTGAGGACACCCTTTTCCATTTTTGCAAGGGAGTGAGCTATTTATGTTGGTGTGAATATGTCAGACATCTTGTCAAGGAATAGCCAGGAGCAGGTTGACTAGAAAAGCAGTACTAAAACTTATTTACTCCTTACCCTTTTTGACTGTGTACCATATGGTGTACCTTCAAGGGGTTTACAGTCTAGAAAGAAGGCTGAAGGAAATTGATAAACCGACAGTAAAAAAGCAAACCCTCTAGATTCCATGGTGAGAATTAAGCATCTTTATTAAGTACAACTATAGCTATAAAAGTATATGACTCCTTGAAGTGTAAACAGTTGTAGATACTTACATAAAATCTTATGTTCCTGAACTCCATTTGCTGCTTAAGCCCAAATTTCTAACATCAGCTAAGACACTTAGCTAGTCCTTGTAGCTTCCTTTCTGCCCCTTTAAGAGGGCATGTTTCTGAGTCCTATCTTTCTGCCAGTCTTGGGTAGATGTTCTGGAGACTGCAATGTGAATTGGAAGGCATAAGATGCCTACATCAAAGTAACTGAATTGAGCATCTGTGTTCTTTATAGCCACGTGACAAGATATAGTTAACCGCAAGAGTGGCCATTTCTCTTTATTAGAAAAAAAAGAGGCTGAGAATGACTAGTTCATACAGTCATCCTTACTGGAGATGATAAGTTCAGGTCACATAAATTCTTCTCCAGGGCCTTCACAAACAACTCAAAAAGGAGATAAACAGGTTAATAATTAATAAATTAAAAAATATTTAAAGAGCTACAATTATTTTTTCTTTAAATGTTTAGGTGCATTCAAAGAAAAACAACTTCTCATGTCACTTATAAAATTATATTAGTATAATTGAAATTTTTATGAAATGGAAATGCAAATTAAAACACAAATATGCTGTGGAGACAGTGTTCTCACGGGAGAATGCATAATTAGTACATAAACTCTGAATAATCCTGAAAGATACAGCAAGGCCATGAGAGGCCTGAAGAAGCTTAAGCAAGCAAGATAAGAAGAAGCTGGAATTCACTGAGTTAATGAGAACTGTGGACTGTTGGCAAGCTTTCCAGGTCAAGTTCTCACACCTGTGCTTAACCAATTATATGTTAGTCACTAAGGGTCTTCAAGACATGTATCCAATCATAATATGCCAAATCACTGTAAGTGCATGTAAGAAATAGTATATAAGGAGTTAAGGCTTTGTAATAAAATTGGGCAATCGCTTGATCACATTGATCGTCTCTGCGTTGCCCGTGACTCCCGCGTCAACAATATGCATTTCTCCTTTACTGAAAAACAGCAATCAGCTATAGCCTTAAAGTAACACAATTTGTAATGATTACAAGTAGTAATCATTATTAATTTTAATAGTGCATTTTGGTAGACTCTTGCTAACATAGAAAATCTCTTGCATTTCCTTCAAACATATGTTTATTAAATTTTTTTCTACATGCATATTTAGATAAATTGTGTGTCATAAAAAGAAATACAGCAGAAAACCATTAAGGTGCACTGTATCTTAACAGAGGTCACTTTAAAACTTTTCAAGAAAAAAAGAAGTTCTCCAGTTTTGGTAACAGAAAGATGGTGGCTACTGCAGTGAAGAATTTAGGAAGACTTAGAAGGAAAATCTTTGTGTCACAGTCTATTTATAATTTATATTCACAGATGGCAAGATAAGTGGTGTGACAAGTAGAAATAATCACTCTGTCATATTCACTAAACCTATTCTTCCAGATGTGATGATCACAATACATTTTTCAGCATTGTAAGAATGCAAAAGCATGGGGTTTTCTACTACTTACTCTTGAATAGAAACTTTCCATCTGGTTTGCATTACAGGTTCATCTTGCATTAGGAACTGAACTTTTCTGCTTCTTCTTGTTATGCCAGTGCTTTATTATTCAAATAAATTCTTGGCTTTCAGTCTTACAAATATTGCTTTGTCTTAGATTGGTTCACTAGGGCCTGTCCTTCTCCAGCAGAAGAACCCTCTCCCTCACAGTGGTGACCTTTGAACTTGTACATACTGCACTCAAAACATATTCTTCACTGCTATTTGTAGGACATACACACAGAAAGTGTCGGGTTTTTTTCCATAATTTTCATTTCATACACAGCAACTTTCTAAAAGCTTCTCCAACTGTTGCTTTCAGGGGCTATGCTATATCTCATTAATTTCTATTTTGGTGAGTGTAAGAAAACCTGATTTTCTTTTTAGCTTTTTTTCTGAAATCTCATCTTTTAACAGTACAATGCAACTGCTTCCAATCATACCACAACTACTGTAATAATAATTTAAAAAAGTATTTTATGATCCATTTGGTACACGTTAATGTTCCAAATAGCTGATACAAACTGGAGTGGCTGTAATCCAATGTGGTAGAACCTGGAGGAAACAAAAACCTTCTGTCGTGGTTTAAACCCAGTCAGGTAACTTGTTCACTCACTCCCAGTGAGTGGTGCCGAGCTGACAACAATCAAGGTCCGTGTCCGTCTCCCCCCGCCCTGCACCGGGGCTCTCCCCTTCCCCGCTCCCAGAGGAACGGGGAGGAGGATCGAGAGAGTGCAACTCCTACGGGTTGAGACAAGAACAGTCCAGCAACAAATCACCACCGCTACTATCAGCTAAAACAATGATAAGGGAAAATAACAAGGGAAGAGAATACGATACCACCGGCCAAGAAAACGAGTTCCACCCGGAAGCTCCTGTCCTTCCGGGTAACTCCCAGTTACCCCCCACCCCGGGCATGACGTGCTGTGGTATGGAATACCTCCCCGGCTAGCCCGGGTCAGGCGCCCCGTCTCTGCTTCCTCACAGCTTCCCCTCCTCCCTGGCAGAGCATGAGCCTCACAGAGTCCTTGGTCAGGGTAAACATCACTTAGCAACAACCGAAAACATCGGCTTCACCAACACTGTTCTCAAACTAGAAGTCAAAACACAGCACTGCACCAGTTAACACAAAGGAAAAAACATGACTGCTACTGCTGAACCCAGGACATTATCCACCCCTTATTCCATACCATTCACGTCGTGTTCAGATCCCACATTTTCAATACACCATCGCTCTCCCACATATATACATCCATATACATACAGACCAAGAGGAAAAAATCATTTTCTTAGTGCATGGACCAATCCCTATAATGCTGCCGAGTCCATTCGGTCCATGATGTTCCAAGTTCATTCTCTGTTGGGATGATGGCTGGAGGGAAGTCAGGGCCAGTCGCTGGTGACCTGGAGACATCTAGTTGATGGGCTATAAAAGCATTACACAGCAGGCAACGGCATACAATTGAGTTCACTGGCTGTTTTCCCCTAAAATCAAATCCCCTTGAGGTATACATCGGACTTCCCCATCTTCCCGCATTACCCACCAAGTATATCCAGGTCCCTGAGCAAAAGCAATCCCACGAGTGGGTTTGCCTTTACCTGAAGCAGGAATAACCCAGACTGTCTTCCCCAGCAAATTCTTCATATGCACCACGGGAACTTTGTCCCCCTCTACAATATGTAAAAGTTCTGACTGGGCTGGGCCAGCCCTGTTGGCAGATCCTCTGGTGTTGACCAACCAGGTGGCCTTTGGTAAATGTGTATCCCAATGCTTGAAAGTTCCCCCACCCATCGCTCTCAGTGTAGTTTTTAACAGCCCATTGTACCGTTCGATTTTCCCAGAGGCTGGTGCATGGTAGGGGATGTGATATACCCACTCAATGCCATGCTCTTTGGCCCAAATATCTATAAGGTTATTCCGGAAATGAGTCCCATTGTCTGACTCAATTCTCTCTGGGGTGCCGTGTCGCCACAAAATCTGTTTCTCAAGGCCCAGGATGGTGTTTCGGGCAGTGGCATGGGGCACAGCGTATGTTTCCAGCCACCCGGTGGTTGCTTCCACCATGGTAAGCACATGGCGCTTGCCTTGGCGGGTTGGTGGCAGTGTGATATAGTCAATCTGCCAGGCCTCCCCATATTTACACTTCAACCATCGTCCTCCATACCAAAGAGGCTTTAACCGCTTGGCTTGTTTAATTGCAGCACATGTTTCACACTCATGAATAACCTGGACAATAGTGTCCATTGTTAAGTCCACCCCTCGGTCACGGGCCCATCTATATGTTGCATCTCTGCCCTGATGGCCTGAAGTGTCATGGGCCCACCGGGCCAAAAATAATTCACCTTTATGTTGCCAATCTAAGTCCATCTGAGCCACTTCAATCTTAGCCGCTTTATCCACTTGTTGGTTGTTCTGGTGTTCCTCAGTGGCCCGACTCTTGGGTACATGGGCATCTACATGACGTACCTTCACCACCAGGTTCTGCACCCGGGCAGCAATATCTTTCCACAGTGCAGCAGCCCAGATGGGTTTACCTCTGCGTTGCCAGTTGCTCTGCTTCCATTGCTTCAACCACCCCCACAGGGCATTTGCCACCATCCATGAGTCAGTATAGAGATAAAGTACTGGCCACTTTTCTCGTTCAGCAATGTCCAGGGCCAGCTGGATGGCTTTCACCTCGGCAAATTGACTCGATTCACCCTCTCCTTCAGCAGTTTCTGCAACTTGTCGTCCAGGACTCCATACAGCTGCCTTCCATCTCCGATGCTTTCCCACAATACGGCAAGAGCCATCAGTAAACAAGGCATACTGCTTTTCACTTTCTGACAGTTTATTATATGGTGGGGCCTCTTCAGCACACACCACCTCCTCCTCTGGTGACATTCCGAAATCTTTGCCCTCTGGCCAGTCCATGATGACTTCTAGAATGCCTGGACGACTGGGATTTCCTATTCGAGTTCGTTGTGTAATTAGTGCAGCCCATTTACTCCATGTAGCATCAGTTGCATGATGTGTAGAGGAGACCCTGCCTTTGAACATCCAGCCCAGCACGGGCAGCCGGGGTGCCAGGAGGAGCTGTGCTTCAGTGCCAATCACTTCCGAAGCAGCTCGAACCCCTTCATAGGCTGCCAGTATCTCTTTCTCAGTTGGGGTATAGCTGGCCTCAGATCCTTTGTATCCCCGACTCCAAAAGCCGAGGGGTCGATCTCGAGTCTCCCCTGGAGCTTTCTGCCAGAGGCTCCAGGTAGGACCGTTCTCCCCAGCTGCAGTGTACAGTACATTTTTTACATCTGGCCCAGTCCGGACTGGTCCAAGGGCTACTGCATGAACTATCTCACGTTTAATTTGCTCAAAGGCTTGTTGCTGCTCAGGGCCCCATTTAAAATCATTCTTCTACCGGGTCACATGATAGAGAGGGCTTACAATCGAACTGTAATTTGGGATGTGCATTCTCCAGAACCCCACTGCACCCAAGAAAGCTTGCGTTTCTTTCTTATTAGTTGGTGGAGACATTGCTGTTATCTTGTTGATCACATCTGTGGGGATCTGTCTACGTCCATCTTGCCATTTTATTCCCAAAAATTGAATCTCCTGTGCAGGTCCCTTGACCTTACTCCGTTTTATGGCAAAACCGGCTTTCAGCAGGATTTGGATTATTTTCCTCCCTTTCTCAAAGACTTCTGCTGCTGTATCGCCCCACACAATAATGTCATCAATGTATTGCAGGTGTTCTGGAGCTTGCCCCTGTTCCAGTGCAGTCTGGATCAGTCCATGGCAAATGGTAGGGCTGTGTTTCCACCCCTGGGGCAGTCGGTTCCAAGTGAACTGGATACCCCTCCAAGTAAAAGCAAACTGTGGCCTGCACTCTGCTGCCAAAGGAATGGAGAAAAATGCATTGGCAATATCAATCATGGCATACCACTTGGCTGCCTTTGACTCTAGTTCATACTGAAGTTCTAGCATGTCCGGTACGGCAGCACTCAATGGTGGTGTGACTTCATTCAGGCCACGATAGTCTACTGTTAGTCTCCATTCTCCATTAGACTTTCGCACTGGCCATATGGGGCTATTGAAGGGTGAGCGGGTCCTGCTGATCACCCCCTGACTCTCCAGTCTACGGATCAGCTGATGGATGGGAATCAGGGAGTCTCGGTTGGTGCGATATTGCCGCCGGTGCACTGTTGTGGTCGCAATTGGCACTTGTTCTTCAACTTTCAGCAACCCCACAGCAGAGGGATCTTCTGAGAGACCAGGCAAGGTGGACAGCTGCTCAATTTCCTCAGTCTCCAAAGCAGCAATACCAAAAGCCCACCGGTACCCTTTTGGGTCTTTGAAGTACCCTCTCTTGAGGTAGTCTATGCCGAGGATGCATGGAGCCTCTGGACCAGTCACAATAGGGTGCTTTTGCCACTCCCTCCCAGTCAGGCTGATTTCAGCCTCCAGCACAGTCAACTCTTGGGATCCTCCTGTTACTCCAGAAATATAGATGGGTTCCACCCCTTGACAGCTTGATGGCATCAGGGTACACTGTGCACCGGTATCTACTAGAGCCTTATACTTCTGTGGGACTGATGTGCCAGGCCATCTGATCCACACAGTCCAGTAAATCCGATTGTCCCCTACCTCCACCTGGCTGGAGGCAGGGCCCCTCTAATGGTCGTCACAGCTTTGGACACTTAAGTCGTGTTGAAAGGGATTATTCTTCGTTATCACAGGAGCTGGAGTAAAATCAGCTCTTCCACTCCATCTGGGAAACTGCTCACCAGAGACTGAAGCCGTAGCTCTCATGGGACGATCAGTCTTGGCCCTTGCTCCCCTCTTCAGTTCACTCACCCGTTCCTCCAAAGCTGAAGTAGGTTTTCCATCCCACTTTGTCATGTCTTCTTGATCCAGCAGGTAAAACCATAGGGTACCCCGTGGCGTATACCTTCTGTATCTCCTCTCTTGAATAATAGGACGTCTTTTGTTAATAGCTGAGACGTGTGTTGGTACACGTGAGGAGCTGGATAAATCAGATACATCGTCCCTCAATTTGTTGAGGTCCTGGGACAGTTTTTTCACAGCTGAGATGATGGAAGGAGTGAGATTGTCTTCGAACTCTCGGAGTTTATGAACCATTTCATCCACTGTTAGTGGTACTATGTCATTCCAGGTCACTGTTGCCAATGAATGGGCATATGATGACGGTGCATTCCGTGTAAGTTTTCGCCACATGGGTCGTGTACATTCAACTTCATCTGGATCTATAGGTGTATCCCCGTTATTCGGCTTGATGTGATAGAGCATCTCTACGATGGCCGATTCCCTCAGAGACTGGATGCCTTTGTCTATAGTAGTCCACTTGGCCGAACGACTCGTAACATCGTCCTTGTACGGAAACCTTTCTTTCACAGCTGCCAAGAGCCTCCTCCAAAGGCTGAGGGACTTTTTCTCTCTTGCAATTGCTTTGTCAATTCCCCCTTCTCTAGCAAGTGATCCCAGCTGCTTGGCTTCTGTACCTTCTAGTTCGTGACCATCGGCCCCATTGTCCCAGCATCGGAGTAACCAGGTGATGATGTGCTCCCCTGGTTGACGGGTAAAATCTTTTCGCATATTCCGCAGCTCGGTTGAGGTCCGAGGTCGAGAAGTTACCTCTTCTTCTTCTTCTTCGTCATGTGATGATGACTCCTGATCAGATTCTGGACCGGGTGGTGAATTCATTGGTTCTTCATCTCCCTTCACCCTTTTTGCCTCCTTTTTGCTTGTTCTCTTGCGTACAGGGGCAACTGATATTGGTACGAATTGGTCCTCTGGTTTGGCTGCAGTGATTATCACTGTGGTTTGAGTAGCGACTGTACTTGTTGCTGGGGGTGGTGTAGCTACCGTGCTTGGAGCTGGGGTAACCGCGCTGTCTGTTGCAGTTGAAGTTTGAGCAGCTGCTGTACTTGCCACTGGGGTAGCTGCGCAGTTCATTGCAGCCAAAGTTTGAGTAGCGACTGTCGCTTTGCCCTCAAATCCGCCGATATTCTTTTCCTTTTGAAGGTGCTGGATAGTGTTGAACAAGGCCCTGTAAGCATAGGCCAAGCCCCAGCACGTTGCCGTGATTTGTCCATCTCTGGTATGGCCAGAATGACCACACACCTCATTTAAGTGTTTTACTAATTCTTCTGGATTTTGCAGTTGTTCGGTAGTGAAATTCCAAAATACTGGAGGGGCCCACTGACCTAGATACTTGCCCATACTATCCCACACACCCTGCCACTCATGGCTGTCCAGCCTCTGGGAAAATCTCTCGGTCCTCCTACATCGTCGTTTGACCCCAGACAAGACCCAAACCTGAATCTGCTTAACTCTTGAAATCAGTAGTGGGCAAAACACACTCTGTATGCGTGTTAGCATGGTGATTCCCATCACCATCAGCAAACAAGTCTCAACAGCATTAAAAGGCCATTCAAAAAATTCAAAACTCTCAAATGTAAATGGTCTGGGGGGACGACTAGGAGGGTAAAGGATGTCTCCTTCACAGGTTGAGCACCTGAGAAGGAGAAAAAAGATGTGTAATTGCTAAGCACCTCCATCATATACCTCCCAAAGTATAAAGGTGGTGACCACACTGGGAACATAAACCAGATCAGTTTCATGATCAATGATTCTATTGTATTACAAGTCATTACCATAAAGTACAATGGGATAAAAACCTTAGCCCAAGCCCCACACTTGAAAAACACTAATACAGCCAATACCGGATGGACGTAAGATATGGTATACTGAAACTGTGAGATCAAGAGGAAAAACCTTGAGAGCCAATAAATCAGCATTGTGACGAGTGACTATCAATCCAGTCAGATCTGTTCTTATCTCAACCCCTCATGCCCCACGTTGGACGCCAAAAAGAACTGTCGTGGTTTAAACCCAGTCAGGTAACTTGTTCACTCACTCCCAGTGAGTGGTGCCGAGCTGACAACAATCAAGGTCCGTGTCCGTCTCCCCCCCCCCCTGCACCGGGGCTCTCCCCTTCCCCGCTCCCGGAGGAACGGGGAGGAGGATCGAGAGAGTGCAACTCCTACGGGTTGAGACAAGAACAGTCCAGCAACAAATCACCACCGCTACTATCAGCTAAAACAATGATAAGGGAAAATAACAAGGGAAGAGAATACGATACCACCGGCCAAGAAAACGAGTTCCACCCGGAAGCTCCTGTCCTTCCGGGTAACTCCCAGTTACCCCCCACCCCGGGCATGACGTGCTGTGGTATGGAATACCTCCCCGGCTAGCCCGGGTCAGGCGCCCCGTCTCTGCTTCCTCACAGCTTCCCCTCCTCCCTGGCAGAGCATGAGCCTCACAGAGTCCTTGGTCAGGGTAAACATCACTTAGCAACAACCAACAACATCGGCTTCACCAACGCTGTTCTCAAACTAGAAGTCAAAACACAGCACTGCACCAGTTAACACAAAGGAAAAAACATGACTGCTACTGCTGAACCCAGGACACCTTCAAAACCACTGAGTAAGTCAAATGATTAGGAGAACACTCAGGTTTGTTCTGTAGTACTCAGATAATTGTGACATTATTTGCCTTTAGAAAAAGAACAATTTCTTTACATTAATTGTAGCTATTTGGAAAGACAGACACACCTGACTTGAACATTTGCGGTTCTACAAGTGATTACACTAAGTTTCATGAAAATGAAATAATCACATTTTCAAAAAGTCATGCAATGACCAATCATCAAGCAATGGTAAGTCTTCTGTGGAGTTATTAAACAGTGACCTGACAGACTACAATGTTCAAGGAATATTCCTGGTTTTCATAATAATACTTACAGCGTATATGCAACATGAGAAATTTTAGTTTTTAGCTACTCTATAGAAATAGTCAGATATTATTTATCTCAGTGATTAATATCTAAATAGTAAAAAAAATGGAAGAAACAGTCATATGCAAGCAGAAAGTTTACCTAAGTAGTCTTGCCTGCCCTTGAAAAATGTACTATCCCCAGATCTCCACATTGCAAACATGAATGAATATTCACCGTAAAATAGTCTTTCCTGTTCATGCTACTATTTGCTATTATATGTTCACTTAGTAGACTACTGCAGACTAGTACTGGATCATATAATTGTGCATTATGCTAATAAACTGTTCTTGTGTCACACTTCAGTCTCATCTATGCTATATCACAGTATCACAGTATCACAGTATGCTAGAGATTGGAAGGGACCTCGAAAGATCATCTAGTCCAATCCCCCTGCCGGAGCAGGAACACCTAGATAATGTTACACAGCAATGTGTCCAGGTGGGTTTTGAATGTCCCCAGGGAAGGAGACTCCACAACCTCCCTGGGCAGCCTGTTCCAGTGTTCCGTCACCCTCACTGAGAAGAAGTTTCTTCTCAAGTTTAAGTGGAACCTCTTGTGTTCCAGTTTGTACCCATTACCCCTTGTCCTATCATTGTTTGCCACTGAGTAGAGCGTGGCTCCATCCTCGTGACACTCCCCCTTTATATATTTATATACACTTATAAGGTCACCCCTCAGTCTCCTCTTCTCCAAACTGTAGAGACCCAGCTCCCTCAGTCTTTCCTCATAAGGGAGATGCTCCACTCCCTTAATCATCTTAGTTGCCCTGCTCTGGACTCTCTCCAGCAGCTCCCTGTCCTTCTTGAACTGAGGGGCCCAGAACTGGACACAATATTCCAGGTGCGGTCTCACCAGGGCAGAGTAGAGGGGAAGGAGGACCTCTCTCGACCTACTAACCACCCCCCTTCTAATACACCCCAGGATGCCATTGGCCTTCTTGGCCACAAGGGCACAGTGTTGGCTCATGCTCATCCTGTCGTCTACTAGGACCCCCAGGTCCCTCTCCCCTACACTGCTCTCTAACAGGTCGTTCCCCAACCTATAATGGAACCTGGGGTTGTTGCTGCACAGATGCAGGACTCTAGACTTTCCCTTGTTATATTTCATCAAGTTACTCCCTGCCCAACTCTCCAGCCTGTCCAGGTCTCGCTGGATGGCAGCACAGCCTTCTGGCGTGTCAGCCACTCCTCCCAGCTTAGTGTCATCAGTAAACTTGCTGATAGTACACTCAATTCCCTCATCTAAATCATTGATGAATATATTAAATAATACCGGTCCCAGTACTGACCCTTGGGGCACTCCACTAGTTACAGGCCTCCAACTAGACTCAGCCCCATAGACTACAACTCTCTGGCTTGTCTCCTTCAGCCAGTTCACAGTCCACCTCACTACCTGATCATCCAGACCACACTTCCTCAGTTTAGCTGTGAGGATGCTGTGGGAGACTGTGTCAAATGCTTTGCTGAAGTCAAGGTAGACCACATCCACCGCTCTGCCATCATATGTCATAGACTGAGTTAAATATGCACCTTCTTCTTCTACCTTTTTGTCCACCTGAAATATTTTTCTGTATTTAGAAGGTATCCAACTCTTATTCTGGAAGGGAGCCATAAAAAGCAGTGCAACTGGTTGTTCCAAGAAAGACACATATTCTGCTAATAGTAACTTTAAACAAAGAATCTACTTTCAAGAAGACACAAAGAAAAAATATCTGACTGGATTTACGGACCACTTTTCTACCTGGTATTTCAGCCTAAACTATTAAAATATTCTTGTCTTTTTTCCTTCTCAGAATAGGCATTGAATAATTATTGGGGTTTTGTTTTGTTTTTACAGGATGCCTTCAAGTTGCATGGTAGCCATAGGAGTATTACACTAACAGGTTAAAAAAATGAGTACACAATGTGACTTACTGAGCTGTGACATTGACCTTTATTGCTTCAAACACTCATGGAACACAACTTGTGTCGAGGTATTTCACAAGTATTTCTACTATGGAGAGCAGGCAAATTTAGGTAACACGATTATACATTCCCTGATCCTTGATGGAGGAAACATTGCTTCTCTCTGTATCTGCTACATCACCAAAAGGTTTCAGAAAGCTTAGGATGGATATACAAGGGTACACGTTAAGTGATGGAAGTATAAAATAGTAAGCATGAGAGTGCTGCAGGTGCTGAAATATGCCAATGGCTTTAGATTTATATTAAGGATTTGCATTTTTATTAGCACCTGGTGAGCCAAACCGCACAAGGAGTTTGGCAAATATACTGACTTTTGACAGACAGCCAGTAATTCAGAAAAACAGAAGGCATCTGATGTAATGCTCAAATATTTATTTGCATTTTTGATCTTGTTTATTTTCTGGAACATGCTGCTGTTATGTTTCCTATTGTAAAGGGATGAGGATCAAACAATGTTTTAATATAACCAGAACCAATGTGTGACAGGTGCTTCTTTGTGCCTAGCAGTATCTTTTGGTCTAAAGGTTACAAAGAAGCTCTTTGAATGACTGGTATTTTCAATTAAAAAGACAAATAGCATTAGTCACATTGTGCATAGTTGCCTAAAACTCATTAGGCCCTATAAAAACGGACCAGTCTGAGACTTTTTAAACATGCAGGTGATTAAACTTACTATGTGATCATCCTATATGCACAGAAGTGTCTATTGTAAGGAGGTGTGTGCTCATGTCCCACCCTTTGCTTTACAGAAAGCAAAAGGTATGAAATCTGTTGAGGAGGTGATAGTGACCTTTTATATAAAGCTGAGTACCTAGATGACAAAGCTATAAGCCAGGAATCTTCCTGTCTTGCTGTCTCTGTTCTCTTTACTTTTAGAGCACCTTGTTCAAATTCACCCAAGCTGCTTTTATCTTGAACAGGACCTCCTGTTTCTGAAATAAGATATGCGACTACTAACTGTGATTTTGAAATGGTAGTGATCAGTTTCCTCTTCACCAGCAAGTTCTTATATTCTTAAGGATCTCTGTACAGACAGCATCCTGAAAGCATTGAAACATTCAGTGCTTCTGACTGTTCCCTTATATCATCAGTTCAGAGGAGTCCGTTGCCCACAGATGCAGTCATATGTCTTATATCTCCAGTGGGGGAAGTGTATACCATAAAATAGGCAGGTGGGATTGTTCCTGAAATTCCATGTAGCTATCTTTATATTGATGTATTCCATGTCTAGACCCTTCACACTCTGTCTCACACCTACCATCCTGTGTTGCTAGATATTATTGTCTTCTGGAGTTCTTAGTCTTTAATATTTGCATGCAGTGATTGACTGAGTTAAACAGACCATATTGTACTCTTATAATTATTATTCATTAAGATGCGTCTACTATGTATATAAGTATTTTGCAGAAACAGCAGAACTAACATGTTAATTGTGAAACTTTGTCATAGTACAACATGTCTGATGAACTTTTAAGATGTGCTTCCTTAAGTGATAAGTAATATGTTACCTCTGTTACTCATAAATAAAAAATAGAATTATAGAGTTTAAAAACTGCAGTGGCTCTAAATCCAGTCTTACTGCTAGTGGTTTCTACTCAAAGCTTTTCTAAATTGGCTTTACGTTTTTTATACTACTCCCTATCACTGAAATTCTTACTTCTTTCCTCATTAGTCATAAATAAAATTACCTTACCCCTAGAGTTCATTAAATTTTTGCCATTTTTTTCTTTTCATGGGTCAAAACTAAGCCTGGGCTAGAACTTTACATCATAAGGTAAAGGGATTTCTTTGGAAAAACACGAGTAAAAACATTTGGGGATCTGAAAGCTGTGAAATAGAAAAAAAAAACATTTTATGGTAAAAATGTGAGTGAATTCTAGATCTGCTTCTGTCTGTTTATCTTGAACACACTTTGATAATACTGTGCGTAAGATCAAAATGAACAAGTAAAAAACACAGAAAAATGCACCCAAACATATTTAGAGCCAAGAAAAGTAAATCATGAAATCGTAAAAAGTATCGAGACTCAGATAAGAGAGAGAAAAATAAAAGTTTTGCAATCATTTAGAGATTTAGCTTTGCATTTTGCCATAAATTACAAGTTTATCTGTGTGTCTTTGAACCAGCTTCAGGATAAAAGCCATTGCTCTGTGAAAAGGGTGATTATGCCAGCAACCTAGAATATTCTGCTTATACTGGCATTCAACTCCAGTTCAGACTTCTTTTTCCAAACTCTTTAGTGAATCTTTTGGGTCTTTCTGTTAACAACTTGTTTCTTAGGGTATTAGAAAATGCTTGTCTGTCACAGAAGTCTATCATGTGCTTTGCCAAACCACATGGATACTGACAGTTACCATTTACTGGTGAGAGACGAGTATTGATACTATAGTTGCTGTGGTGTAAACACTGAACATGAAACAGCATGATCCTCCTCACAATAGACATATTGAATTGCTCAATGCTAATGTGACTGCATTTTGCAGAAAGCCCTTGGTTTTTACTGTCAGATGCCTGTCATGACCTCTAAGGTTTGCAAAAGCCATGCTTTCTTCTGACTTTGCAAATAGGGCTAGGGCTTGGATTTCTGCCACTTTGAGGAGCTGCCAGCTAGTGAAGCAGATGGACCTCACAAGAAACAGCCTCTTCTTTACCAAGATGGACGGTGATTGCATAAGATGGCAAGACTAATCAATTTACTTGCATATCCCATCTTATACACAGCACAGGAAAACATTTTGTAGAATCACATAAATGTATGTTCAGTGAAGCAGTAACCAGTCACGCATAACCAGCTGTAAAAGGAAGTGTGAGCCTCATGAAAAGACAGAAATAAGAGAAAGCTAGAGCTCTCCAACATTTTGCATTTAGATCATTTAACACAACTAAATATTCTAATGCTTTCTTGTACTATCCTGCCATTTCCTGTGTTTCAAATTCCCACCTTTTTTGTCCTATCTTGTCACTTTTGATGTACTGGATTAATTCCCCACACAGCATTGCAATTGTCCCTTGCAGAGTCTTCTTTGCCACTTTGTCGTGGTTTAAACCCAGTCAGGTAATTTGTTCGCTCACTTCCCCCTCTTTCTTGCCCTCCCCCTGCTCCCGGAGGGACAGAGAGGAGAATCGAAAAGAATGTGACTCCCACGGGTTGAGATAAGAACAGTTTAGTAACTAAGGTATAACACAAATCACTACTGCTACCACCAATGATAATAATGATAAAGGAAATAACAAGGGAAGAGAATACAACACCTGAGCACCAGCCAACCGATAACTTGCCCCCCTCAGCCCGACCAAGCTCCGACCGATACCTCCTCCAACCCTGCCGTCTCCCAGCCCTTCCGGCTCACTCCCAGTTACATCCTGGGCATGACGTGCTGTGGTATGGAATACTTCTTTGGTCAGCTTGGGTCAGATGTCCTGTCTCTGCTTCCTCCTGGCTTCCCCTCCTCCCTGGCAGAGCATGAGGCTCACAAAGTCCTTGGCCAAACCAAAACATCGCTATCAGCTCTGTTCCCGAGCTGAAAGTCAAAACACTGCACTGCACCAGCTACCAAGAAGGAGAAACATGACTGCTACTGCTGAACCCAGGACACACTTGATCCCCAGTCTCTGGCTTAACATATCACTTCTTCAACAAAAAATCTGCTACACTCTGGCAAGATGGGAAATTTCATAGTATCACAGACTTAAGGCCAAAAGGAACCGTTAGATCATCTAATCTGACCTCCTACATAGGAGAGGTTATATCATGGTGTTGTATATGTCTTCTGTAGAAACTAGCTTTCTTACTTTTAAAATCTTAATTCTTTATGCCTCCATACTATGATTTGGTTTGGTTGGTTTTCTTTTTAATAAGCTTTGCAGCTTGTAGAATCTTCAAACAGGCAATTATTTTTCATTAATACTATCGATAAAATTGTAAGTGTGGAATTGGCAGCCTTTTTATTGTGCTCATTTATCTGTAGAGGTTTCAAAGATTCTGTTAATCTACACTATGACACCTAAAGGACAAAATCCTAATTGATAGAATCTTTCCTTGGGTGTTAGTCAAAAAAGGACTTACTGAGAAATAAGTAAAAATAAATACACAGTTTTAAAGTCAGGTAGAATAAAGCAGGTAACAGATTTTTTTCTTTCAGTCCACCCACACAACATCTAAAGACAGCTGAGAAATTCAGCTATAGCATTAAGTGCTTGTAAGCTTTTCTGATGAGTTAAAAAAACAACTCTGCACAGGAAGGATTTTTTTTTTTTTCTAATATTTCTGTCTTTTTAATGCTACAATAGCATTAGTCACGTATTCAGTTCATTGAATTTATTTGAATGCATACTTATGAAAGAATGTATGATTTTGAAATCTTCATTACCTATTTTTGATGTCTTTCTCACAGGATAAAGTGATAGCACGCTGCAGGTTTCATATCCTTTGAGAGGAAAGTGTCATTTTCTGTAAATTAGCATATAGTCAGAAAAAATTTTATATTAACATTCTAACATATACAATTCAGATAAATGAACATAGTGTTGATGTTATTATGAACTGAGAACTAGTAAAACCAAACTAGACTTTTTTTTTCAACTGTCAAAATATATTGAAAACTCTAGCCCAGAAAATGGATATTCTAGAATTGAATCAATATGAATGTATACCATGCATAGACAAAGTGAAGATCCTAAACATGATCATATAATAGAGACTATAAGAATATGTATTTTGTAAACATGGAGGTCTACACGTTTATTCTTGAAACAGGAATGACGGCTATCATATGATGAAAATGGTACAATAAACTTTTTATGACATGGTAGGTTTTAACAATACTATATATTTCAATATTTATGGAAATAGTGTTTTGAAACTATTTAATTCTCAGGTTTCTATCCTGTTCTGGACAAAAATAGGCCAGACTAATTTCTACACCAAATTTCAAAAGCTTCAAAATTCTTATACTGTGAATGACAAAATATGCCTAAAAGTTACTGTGGTTTTGGTGTAATAATTGCTGGAATAGGTCATTATTTTCCTGTCTATACTTGAGCAGTCATCAAAACCCACAATCACATATTCCCAAGAAAATGTTTCAATTTGACTTTAGTATTCTTGCTTTCAAATGAAGGATTTTTAAATCAAGGATTCTAAGCCCATCAGTTGTATGTCTAGTGTAGTGCTTTATTAAATGAGGATTTAAGTAACTATGTTTTGAACTTTTCACTTCTGCAATTCTAAATACATTCAAGAATTTAAGGGAAATCACACATTAATTAGACACAACTTCTTCTTGTGTTTCACATTTTAGTATTTCATGTCTTAGTGTCTTATGTTTCATCCCTGGATAATTTGTCTTGCCAAGCATTATAAGATAAATCTGTAGCCCATATAGAAAGAACAGTATCCATTTTACTCAAAACTGACATCTGAGATAGTCTTATGGAGTCAAAACCAAAAACCAGTTTTAGGTTCTTTTTTACATGTGTGTTTTGTTTGGTATTTTCTTTTTGTGTTGTTTTTTTTTTTATTATTTATTTTTGGTTGGTTGAGAAATTATTCAGATGAGTCTTTGAATTGCTTGTTTTACTCTGTTTCTGAGGTACTGAAGGATTGCTAAACTGCTTACTGATACTTATCTGAAGTTAGCTGAGTGTATTCACCTGTGATTGCTGTTCTTATTCAGTAATCAATTTTAAATACAAATTTAAGATTAGAACGTTAATGCACTCTTGCCTTTATATTTGACAGCTGTGCTGGAATAACATCATATGTAGCTGCTAAGGTTCTGTTAATGCCAGTAATTCAAGACATAACTATGTGCTTTTCTTTCCTTTTGCCTGGATTGATTTGCAGCCATTTAGGACTAGCTCACAGGAACATCACAGTATTGGTGATTCTTGATCCTGTAAGAATCTTTCAGAATTATACCAGTGATCAAGAATTGGGGGGGGGGGAAATGCAAAGTAAAAGAGTAAGTGTAAGGGAGCAAAAACTATATTTCTTCAGACCTGCATAGTCAGGTAACTATACTTCTCAGATAAGCAAATATATTTGTATAATTTAATGTAGAATTCTAAAGAGTTTTCAGCTGCTAAACACAAACACACATTCATAGACAATTTGATAACTTCCAATATGTGTTACCTTGTGATTAAGGAGATAAGAAAACTGGTGTCTAAACCAGAAACAGACTTGATACAACAGGACATGTAACTATTTTAAAAGTGACCAAGAGTAACTCTAAAGGATACATTATTTAAAAAAAAAAAAAAAAAAAAAAAAAAAAGAACATCAAGGTAGAACGCAGCAAAACAGAATATCTGCTCCACTTCTTAAAATCTTCACATATTTTTTCTTTTATTTTTAAATTTATTTTAGTAGACATAAAAATTATCTTTTAAAAAGCAGCAGAAAACTGCATGCTGATAAATGACTTGATGGACTCATTTTTTACTGGATAGGTACTGATAAATACGCATGAAAGCGACAAGGGAAAAACACTGCCAAAATAGCTTCAGAAAAATATAGCCACAGCAACTTAAGTGAAAGGTTATGCAGATGAAAGTGGAAAACAAATCACTGAACTGCAAATAGAGGGGTCCTTAGCATTACAAAGATTAAGGCATCTGTGACACCGCGCAAAAAACCACTACCTGATTACTGTCCTGGGTTCAGCAGTAGCAGTCATTTTTTCTCCTTTTTAGTAGCTGCTGATGCAGGGCTGTGGTTTTGACTTTCAGCCTGGGAACAGCTCTGGTAACACCGATGTTTTAAGTTGGTGCTCAGTAATGTTTACTCTGACCAAGGACCTTGTGAGTCTCATGCTCTGCCAGGGAGGAGGGGAAGCCAGGAGGAAGCAGAGACAGGACACCTGACCCAAACTAGCCAGAAAGGTATTCCATACCACAGCACATCATGCCCACTATATATACTGGTGGCAGTTACTCGGAAGGGTTAGATCACTGCTGGGTATTGGTCAGCAGGTGATGAGCATTTGTATTCTCTTCCCTTGTTATTTGCCTTATCATTATTATTATTGGTAGCAGTAGTAGTGGTTTGTGTTATACCTTAGTTACTGGACTGTTCTTATCTCAACCCGTGGGAGTTACACTCTTTCGATTCTCTTTCCCATCCCTCCAGGAGCCAGGGCAGGGAGGACAGGGAGAGAATGAGCAGGCAAGCTGCGTGGCTGACTGGGCTTAAACCATGACAGGGAATCATTGTTCGGGACAGTGGCCACAGACACTGTTCTTACAGCACACAGTGTTGCAACATGGTCTGTCATCCAAGGCAGCCTGCCCAGTTTGCAGTGTGGTCTAGACAGCTTTAGAGATGAGAGATCACTTTGGATGTAATGCACACTTCCTGCTTTTTATGCTGTTACCAGTACACAACAATGCATCTATAAACATTAAAAGACTAATACAATAGCACATATAAGCAATATTAAGATAGGAAGTAATGCTAAACATAATAGTCCAGAAGGTGATGGTAGCCATCTGACAAAGATTCAATAGCAATGGGAGATGTACATGCTATGTACTAAGTTAGTGTTTGTGCCAATAGTCATTCCAGCATGATGAATGGCATGGTATGTGGTTATACACTGCTGCTGCAATTCATTCAGCAGCTTCTGCATCACTTGCCACACAGAAGAGAATTTTCTCCTTTATCCTTACATGATCCTGTTCAGCTCCCACTAGTTCAGAAAAGTCCTACTGTATGCTGCTCGTAATTGCTGATGGATCTGCTGTTCGATGGCTCCAACAAGGTGTCTGAGTATTATCTACCACCACTCTGCTGGCATTACCATTCTCCATGTCTGGGGCACACTAAACTTATGCTGTCACCTTTCTAGGTGGGCACTGCACATACAGTGCTATTACCATTATTTAGCACTGTTATGGATTATTCTAGTAGGGTTCATATGCGCATTACTAGGGAATGCTTCCCAGTCACGCAAATCCTTGAGCTTGACTATGGGTGCATGACACATCCTTTATTGTGGCTGACATTTTTCATGCCCTTGATGCCTATTAAATGGCCAGAACTATCTGCCCACTTTTTTACTGGGTGTGTTGACTACTTCCTGTTATATTATATAGAGTAACAGAACATACATAAAGTGTTAGATGAAGGTTTAATTACATACTGCCTTACTTAGAGTATGCATGCTACCTTATCTGCACAGAATCTGATGTTTCAAAAAAAAAAAGAGTATTAATAAGATAAAGGCATCCCCAGTGAATAATTCCAGCTACAAATGCAGATTGGTGTGGGGAGCTGCTTTTCCTTTTCTTTTTTCCTTTTCTCTTTTTTTTTTTCCTTCGTGGCAATGATGCCTTCAATCTGTTCTGTATAAGGTTGCTCACATTTTCTGCTTCTCTGGGCATTTTCAATGCCTTGCATAGATTGACCTCACAGTTTTTATCTACACTAGGCAATTAAACTGCCTTCAGTCATGCCCTTACAGCTTAGGGTGAAGCTATTGAATTTATCTTACTGTTGGCTTCAGTACATTATTTATTTTTGGGGGATTTTTTTTTTGTCTGTTTTTTTTTTTCCCTGTTGATTTTCAATGACAATTATGAATCATTATTGTATTTCACAGCACTTGTTTTCCCAACTCCATGCAATTTGTAATGTCCTTTACATTTCTGATCCCTGATGAGGAGACTTGTTGAACTTCCCCAACACGGTAGTACTAGTGGACATCAGTTTGAACATGAGAGCAACGTGCCCTTGCAACAGAGAAGGCTAATGGCATCTTGGGTTCTATTTGGCAATGTATTGCCAGCAGGTAGGGTAAGGGACCCTTCTCCTCTACTTAGCATGGAAAAAGACACACCTGGAGTGCATTAACCAGTTCTCAACTCCTCAGTCCAAAAACATACTGGAGCTAGTCCAGCAAAGGGCCACTAAGGTGATGATAAGACTAGAGCATGTCTTGTTTGAGGAAAGGCTGGAAGACCTGGGACAGTTTAGCCTAGAAAACAGGAGGCTCAGTGGAATCTGAAATTATTATGAAATACATAAATAACTAAAGGGGGGTGCAGAGAGGTTGGAGCCAGGCTCTTTTCAATGGTGCTTAATGAAAGAATCAATGTGCACAAACTGAAACACAGGGTGGTCCACCTGAACATTAGGAAAAACATGGGGTTTTTTACAGTCAGAGTGACTAAGTACTGGCACAGTGGAGTCTCCATCCTCGGCGATATTAAAAAACTAGCTGGGAAATGGCCCTGGGCAACTGGCTCTAAGTGATCCTACCTGAGCAAGGGGTTTGGACCAGATGACCTCCAGAAGCCCCTTCTAACTTCATCTGCTCCATGACGTTTAGATCCCTATTCATAATTACTCAATCAGAAATCTAAGGATGTGTACTTCCAAACTCAAATATTTTACAGAATTATTAGGGCTTTTTTAGCTAATTAACAGTCAGTTTCAAGTGATTCACTAAAAACTAATAAACACGTTCAACATACAGAAAGTTATATAGGACATCACATAATAGGTATTTTTCTTAGTTTGACATTTCATTACCTGAGCATCACTTGACATTATGCTAGACATCCTTAAGACAGTTTTCTGAAAGCTCAGTTTTATCCACCATAAAATGTTCCAGTGAGTAGTTTTTATACTTGCTTAATATTTTTATAATTCAGCATTGCACTCCTAATTGTAAGTAATATCAAAGCAATCTAAGCAAGTGTAGCAGAAGAGTGAACTATGCAAGATTCTGGTAGATCACATAATTTTCAAGTCATGAAAGTGATAGGAATCATACTATGAAGCTGTCAAATATATTTTCTAAGTAAGAAAATATTTAGATTACATTCAACTTTATACTAATGCATAATGTACAAACGCACCATGTAGCAACTATGTTTTCTTTTTAGTGAAGGTTCAGTAAGAACAATTAATTGCTATTTTTTAGTGCTTTTACCAGAGACTTTCAAAAATTTTATCTACTCTTGATTAATACTCTTTCTAGGGAGTGTTTATCTTCTTTTGCAAATGGAGAAACTATGGTCCAGAGTGGTTTGTTTGTTGTTTGGTTTTTTTTTAAGAGTCACACAGAAAATTTCTGATAATTCTAAGAATAAAACTCATATTCTCTTGGTAAAATAAAACATAACTTTTTGTAGTAAAACATAAAAAGCCAGTAAAGTTTGACTGAATCAAAATTTCAGCCTCCAACCCCCAAACCTGTACTTTCACCAATTTAATTTTTCTGTTTAGAGGACTTTTTAGTCTGCTAAAAAACTTTACCTGTGTCTCACAATATAGAAATTAAATTCTTAATGTTTTCTGGATTTTTGAGCAGAAACTTGACTGTCACGAACTACAAGCACAAGTGGAATATTTCTATTGCACAGTTTTAGCAAGCTGCAGAGTTTTTTAAGATCTCTTTGTGAAAATTCGTTTTTCTTTAATGTCTCTAATGATTATTTTGCACTTTTCCGTACAATCAAATAATTTCACTTCTGCAAGCTAACCTCATTAAACTCTGTTTAATATCAGAGTCTAATTTTCTGCACAGGCACAAATACAGAAAGACGTTGAATAGGTTATTGTATTTCATTTTTGTAAAAGGTTTAGTTTTAATTTGAGCTAAATATTTGTTATTAAGATATCGATGAGCACAAGATTTTCTTTTGAATGGCATATCACATTTTGGGGGAAAAATATAATGCTAATATGATAAGATTTCTAACAACGTAATTCATGTCAGATGCAAATCACAGTTGTGATAAAATAAGAATTTGAACTTTGTATGCAAATGTATAATTCCATAATTGTTTTAAGGGCACACTTTAAGCAACATTCAACAGCAATACACATTTATTGCAGGCCTCTAACTCATGACAGATTTTTTAAAGTAAGTACTCTCATGCCTTGCACAAAGTGATCACACATGACTTCTTTCCTTATGAGTATATTTATAGAAATAATTTAAAAATCATGTCTGCTAATGAACTTTTTTTTTGGGCTTGCATAATAGATAAATAAATATGTATACATTACAAAATATAAACAAAACCAAACCCACAGCATTCCCTGAAAGGCCCAAAATACTGATTCTAGAAAAACACAGGAGATCACCGTTACAGCGCAAATCAGATTTTTGTGAGGACAACATTGTCTCTATTTTGAAGTACGTGTAGCAGCAGCAGTAGTTGTGCAGTTTTGAGTTTTTAATTATTACTACTACTGAAATAATTATTTTATAAATTAAAAGATATTGACTATGAATGTTTCTGTAAAAAAAAATTTAATTGTCCAGCATTAAAAAAAATAATGCCCCCAACTATTATTATGAGAGTATAAAAGCACTCGTTGTGCAATTTGGAATTTGGAGGTGCACTTTTATTTTTGGTCTGGTGTATGAAAGTAGACATTTCTGAGTTTCCTGCTGTGTTCCCAGGCTGACCAGCACAATTGATTAATAATAGACTGACAGCCCTGACCATCAGGATGTCAGACCAGGGGATATTTTAGACTACAAGGTTCATTTTACTTTAAAGTCTTCTGATTAATTTGTTTACATTGAGAAACTCTTGAGATATAATTTTGGAATGATATGCAAGATCTTTTTTTTTTTTATTTCTATGTGTTTGTGCGTCTCCTTCTAATGGACAGGTTTCTCTCTTTCTGAGGTCCAGAGTGATTTCAGAATAGTCAAAAAGTCTTTGACAATACTTTCAATATAACTTTTTTGCAAGTAACAGGCAAGTCAGGATTCATTACTGAAATCCCACAAAACTTGGGCGACTAATATAAAGCACTTCTCTGCAGTCCAAATAGAGTAATTTATACCATCAGAATATAAGTCATCCTACTTGTCTCATATACCTATCTTAGAAAGAGATTAATTGATTTTTTTTAATGTAATTTATTGCTCATCACTATTGATTTTGAGGAAGCTTGATGACTAGACATGAAAACTGGAATTAATTTCATTTAACTTTAAGCATCTATACTGTATAAGTGTACATCTGATGGAACCTCTGGAAACTTCTTTGTACAAAATGAAGTGAAATAAACACTTCCAGGGAAAGCTTACCTGACAATTAAGTCATCTTTACGAGTCTGGGCTGGGATAGAGTTACTTTTCTTCATAGTAGCTACTCTGGGGTTATACTTTGGATTTTTGATGAAAACAGAGTTGATAACGTACCCATATTTTAGCTATTTCAGAACAGTGCTTACACAGCATCAAGCCCTTTGCTGTTTCTCACACCATCTCACCAGTGGCTACACTGGGAGTGCAGAAGAAATTGGGTTGGGGATACAGCTGGAATATCTGACCCCAGCTGACCTGAGCAACGTCCCATCCCCTGTAATGTTGTATTCAGCAATAAAAGCTGGGGGAAAGAATCATATTGTGCATCGGTTGTGTTTGGTTTTTTACCTTTTCCCCTTTAGGTTTAAAAGTTTCTCATTGTTTTGCCCTTATTATTATTATTAGCTTTAGTGTTATGTTGTACTTTAGTTATTAAACTGTTTTTATCACAACCCATGGGGTTTACTTTCTTTTGATTCTCCTCCCCATCCTGCCCAGGGCGGGGAGAAGATGCTGTGAGTGACTGTCTGCATGGTAGAGTTACTGGCTTGGTTTAAACCACAATAGAGGATCTCCCTTACTCTTTGAACCTTTAGTCTCTGCATCAATTCTTTTAGCTCAATTTTACCCTCAATTTTCCTTTCTATTCATCCATGTAATAACTACTGAGTGAACCTTACCACTTAATTCTGTTAAGTCTTGACTTCATAAATTATATTAAAATTGTTCTTGCTAATATCTTTGATGGTCAATTTTTGAGTAACACTAAACCACTCTTTATGACAGTTACAGCATTTTTCTTTCCAAGTAACTGCTACATTTCCTGAAAATGGTGAAACACCTGCCTGCTTATGGGAAGTAGTAAATGAATTCTTTATTTTGCTTTGCTTGTGAGCAAGAGATTTTTTGATGGAAGTATAAGTTACTAAACATAGTAAGGAGCAAAACAAAATCAAACAAACAAGTTTTTGAGATAAAAATTGCTTAAAATTTTAGAAGAAATCTATATTTAAATCAGTTTATAAAAACAGATATAGGAATTGACTTGACTAGAGCATTGCATTGATTGCTTCATTTCATTCCCTGGTTGCCCAGGGAGGTTGTGAATGCTCCATCCCTGGTAGTGCTCAAGACCAGGTTGGACGAGGCCTTGGGTGATATGATTTAGCATAAGGTGTCCCTGCCCATGGCAGGGAGGTTGGAACTAGATGATCTTAAGGTCCTTTCCAACCCTAACTATTCTATGATTCTGTATGTTTATCACTAAAACTGCTAGACATCTCACTTTTATAAAACAATTCAGCTTTCAGATGAAGATAAATGATTGCATATCTAGCAGAGAAACATAATGAATGAAAATGTAAATTAAAATTTCATGATGAAAGACATTACACTGACTGTAAAATAATTTGCTTATTTTTTGGTCCTCATTCTTTGTAAAAGTGGTTTACTCTATTCTGCCTTCAAAACCTGAGGGTAGCAATGTTCAGTCATTCTGAAAGAACTTTGCTTAAAAAAACTAGCAGTAATCTGCTTCAAAGATAATTCCAGATTATTATTATTTAACTCTGTCTTCCTCCAGCTTCTCATAAGGGAAAAGTTAATATTAGTTTTTTCCCATATATTTGAAAATTAATATTCACTGCTTTGCAGACAACAAAGAAGAAAATGGAAATTAAAATTTTCAACAATTTCTTAAGCTCCAGGTACCAATCATCATGCCTGTGTTAGGGACATTACCTTCATCAGTCATCTGGAAATGGATGATACTAAATCAATGGGTCAGAATAACCTCATGAATATAGGTTCAGAACTGATTAGGTAGAAAGCTTTTTTATGGAAAAGGACCTGGGATTCCTCAAGTAGAACAAGTTGACCATGAACCAGCAGTGTACCTTGGCAGCAAAAAACTAATTGGGTTGCCAAACGTGTAGCCAGCAGGTCAAGAAAATTATTATTATGCTCTATTTGACACTTGTGAGATTGCCTCTGGAATACTATGTTCAGTTTTGGACTCCCCAAAGATGGACATGGAAGAGGTCAGTGAATGGGAGAGAGTCCGACTGAGGGACACCATAGGGGTCAGGGGTCTGAAGCATAAGATACATGAAAGAGAGACTGAGAAAGCTGTACTTCTGTCTGGAGATGGCTGGGGCAGGGAGCTCATGTTATTCTACCACAACTTAATGGGGTGTTATAGATGTGATGGAGTCAGATACTTATCATATGTGACCAGCAAAAGGACAAAGGTGTTACTAAATTTTCACAAATTTTATTCTGAAATGTTTATTTGCAGTTACATGTGGAGAGTGGTGTACTGAAGTCATCCTTCCCGTGAATGTAGGAACATACAAACACACATGTAAAATGAATACTGAAGGTGACTTTCACCATTAACCAAGGCCTGGACAGATGTTATTCTCTTCAAGTTGTGATAATATAATGCATTCTTTGGGACACAAATAACTTAAACTTTATACATGTCAAATTTAGACAAACAAATTCAGTTAAATGAACCTCATTCTAAAAGTGCCTATTTCAATGCAGGAGTTAAAAAAAGTGAATTTAGCCAAATTAGGTCATCTTCAAACATCTAACAGTTATCGGATGTTTGACACTCAATAAGATTCAGCTCATAGTATGTAGTTTTATAAGTTTTAGTATTTTGAGTAAGTTTGTATTATAATTAAATAAATTCAATAGCTTAACCAAGTAATTGGATTAAAAAGAAAAAACATAATGTAAAGATTTTTTTAACATTATTGTTATATGCAGAAAAATAATGAGCAATTTAATAATTTTCAAGAAGGTTAATGTAAATCCTATGAAGATAAAGCCAGAATGTGTATAAACTGAAATGCTGTTTGCATTAGGGCAGTCATTTAAATTCTTGGACACACTATAGTTCTAAACTAAATTCACCTTTCTTCAGATATTTAGATATAAATTAGATATTTAACATTTAAAACCAGCACATGACTTGTAAGCATTTGAACAGAAGCAAAGGAAAGAAGATTAAATTTAGGATATTGGACTTCTAAGACATTTAAATAATTCTTCGGAAACGAGCTCTGATTTCACAGTTACTTGACAGCAGAGTTATAAGGTCAGGAAAACCATAAAGAGTGTGAGAATCTAGTTGTTGCTTAAAAAAAAGGAGAGATGGTATTATTATTTCACTAATTTTTTCCTGATCATGGCTTGGCTTTATTTTCTTATCAGTTTGCACTGTTGTTTCCACAAAACACTGTATATATAAAACTGGATGCTGAGAAAGCAGATCTATTTTCTCTAAAATAACAAAAGATCTTTGAGAGAATGTGTAAAACTGATTATGAGAATGATTTCAAAGAGCATTTCAAAGAGCAGTTGAATTTAGTATATTTCAAAGAAGTCTGTTGACTTGAGGAATACGTCTTTACCTAAATTTACAACATTAATTTATTTATATTTTAGTTCCATATCGAATTATAATGTAAGACAGTTTAGTTAATACAACCATCTCATGACATTTTTTATTAGACTGTGCTCAAAAACTACTTCTGTAAGCTTCAAAAGTTCATGTATCTAAATGCCACCATTGAGCTGCACTTGTATTAAATATGCATATGTTCTAGACCTCTTTGAAAATCTTCACCAAAGATTTATTATTAAAGTCACACTTAATAATGAAATCAAAAATACTTGATTGTGTGTTTATAGAATCAGATAAATTTCAAGGCATTTAAAATTCTCATCCACTCAAAGAAATCAATATAGTTGAGCATATATATGATTTAGAAGTGCTTCTGCAAACAAAAGCAAAACCAAAAACCCCAAACAAAAGTCCTACTTCTATCCAACAGTGAAGAAGAAAGCTATTTGTTAATGCTTTTGAAGAATATCAGAAATACTTGCTTATTTCTTCATTTTACCATAGAGCTGAACTAAAAGAAAAACAATCTTCCTATTGAATCACAGAATACCAGGCTGGAAGAGACCTCAAGGATCATCTGGTCCAACATTTCCAGGCAAAGCATGACCTAGACTGGATGACCCAGCACCTGTCCAGCCAAAATTTAAAAGTGTCAAATGCTGGGAAAATTACCACTTCTGTGGGGAGATTATTGCAATGGTTGAGTGCTCTCATTGTGAAAGATGTTCCTCTTGTGTCCACCTGGAATCTTCCAAGGAGTAACTTGTGGTCATTATATGACTCCTTTTAAAAAGGGAGTCATCACCTGCTTTGTAACCATCCTTTAAATATTGAAACACGGTGATAAGGTCTCCCTAGAAACTTCTTTTCTCTAGGCTGAACAAACTCAGCTCTCTCAGCTCGCAAAATTATAAAATTGGAACTTTTTCATGCAGTCCTGGTTTCAGTTGGGACAGAGTTAATTTTCTTGTTAGTAGCTGGTACAGTGCTGTATTTTGGCTTTGGTGTGAGAACGTTGCTGATAACACCGGTGTTTTAATTATTGCTAGGTAGTGCTTACTCTAAACCAAGGACTTTTCAGTGTCTTATGGTCTGCCAGTGGGGAGGGGCACAAGAAGCTGTGAGGAGCTAAAGGCAGGACGCCTGACCTGAAGTAGTGAAAGGAGTATTCCATACCACGGCATATCATGCCCAGTATATATACTGAGAGGAGTTGGTTAGAAAGGGCTGATCACTGCTCAGATATGGGCTAGGTATTGGCCAGCACCTGGTGAGCTATTGTGCATCACTTGTCTGTCTTGGATGTTATTCTCTTTTTCTTGTTATTATCATATTTTTTTTATTACTATATTTCACTTTATTTTAGTTACTAAAAACTGTTCTTATCTCAGCCCGCAGGTTTTGTATTTTTTCCAGTTCTCCTCCCCATCCCACTGGGGATAGGGGGAGTGAGTGAGTGGATGTGTCGTACTTAGTTGCCAGCTGGGGTTCAACCACTACACATGTAACAAGTGTCCAGACGGACAACTTGTATGCCAAGTCTTTGATTCAATTTCAAATAATCAAGTTATTAATAACCCCTGAGAATAGCAGCTTCTGAAAGAAATTAAGAAAGAGTTGTAGAGCTACTGACACCATTCTAAAATAACAGTGTATGTGGCTGTAACAGTAATTCAAACTGTCCTCAGCTGCTTTGTGAGAGAGTTGCTACGGCAACTTGTTCCTCGCAAAATCTTCGTTCTGACTTTTGGTGAGAGAATAATTATTCTTTAGCTGTTTTAGTGATTCAGCCTTTTACAGGATCAGAAAGGTTAACTCCTTTATGTTCTTCCTCTTGAATTTTGTTCAATTTCCACTCAGCCTCTTAGAAAAAGAAAGAAGAGTCATAGGTCATAAAAGCAGTTAATTCTTGGACATTTTCACCTTAAAAAGAACCCAAGATCAAAGTTTTCTTTATATCTTTGATAAGTTATTACACATCAGTTTTGACAGTGTTCTGTAGCTGTTTCAAAAAAATGTGTGTGGAAAAGCACTAAAGTACTTATTTCTCCAAGCCACAAACTGCAGTAGAAATCTAGAAAAAAAAATACTAAATTGGTATTTTATATGTTACTTACCTTCAATTAACATAAATAAGTGCCTTGCACCTGCAAAACTGATTCTCTGCTTTTTTTCCTTTGATAAAAGTATAAGGTGACTCTAGTATTTGACATGTTTTCCATAGTCACTTTCTAAAGAGTGAAGTGGCATATTATATATTCTGTAAAGTAAACATTGAGTTTTGACATGAAGTAGCATAAGTGCATTGCTTTTACATGGGTGATTTCAACTGTACTTAAGTTTGTATTTATGCTTCCAAAATTATGCATGTATCTTTAAACACAAATTTGAATGATCAGTATCACCAAGTGACCGCCCAAGTGTCACCTGGGTGACAAGTTTGGGTGACCAGTACCCAAAGGTTTGTGCTTACAATGTATAAAAATGTATAAAATGTATGAAAATATCTGTGTATAAGTATACATAATTAAATTTATGTGATTGCTTTTGATAGAGATCTTGAAAAAATCTTACCCCATAACTCTGAACAGTGTTCCTGAACACGAGCACATGAGCAAATATAGAACTAGAAGCAGGTGTTGATATGCATGGATAAAAACACAGAGTTTCAGTACATACACCTGCATATACATTACTGGAAACAGCGCAGCAGCATTTTCAGCTCTCACTTTGCATTTCAAGAATAAGAATATATGCAGGGACATAGATCCTAAAATAATATAAATTACTATAAATGCACTGATTTCAACATTATTTTGCAAAAGAATTGTTAGAAAACTCACCTCATTGCTGCGTCTAAGCATAGGCAAAATAGATTATTGCCTAGGGCAATGGACTGATGGAAGCAGTAGAAGCACTGAACAGCTGCTGCTAACTTTTTCTATTCCAGTGCCCTGGAAACCATGCCCAAGCACTGCCTCTGCATTTAAATAAGGGAATGAGGTATGTGGTTTTAATTAGATACACTTGTTCCCAAATTTTCCTCATTTATTTTCATAGTGATCTATCCCAGCTTATCCTTCTCTGAATAGCAGTACCCTAACCCCAGCTTCCAAATCTTGGGGCAGTAAAATTTTCTCATGTCTGTAACACTGGGAAACTATTAGCAGTCTCTGAATCACCTGTTTAGCTTCTGAGTACTCTGTCCTTTTTCTATGATGCCTCCCAAAACCTTTTGTTATTATACATTTCCTACATTTCTGCTAAGAAAGGCAAAGGAATAATATCTACTCCTCTACTTAAAAATTTTTGTCAGGAAAGTTAAGCCCCCAAAATACTCGTTCCACCATATCCCAGTAATTAGCACTTTGTCACTAATTGTTGGAATGTAATCAGTATGTTACCACAACAGTTGTTAAATTTTTCAATGTATTTCTGATTTTATAACATTGTCTTTTGCTGTTCATTCTCCTTTTTTTTGTTGTTGTTCATTCTCCCTTTTTTTTTTTTTTGCAGAAACACTCAGTTTTCACAGGCCTTTCAAATGCATCCTACTTTGTTTTCTGTTATGTCTTAGACTGAACCTGAACCTTGCCTATTGTCATAGCATTGAAAAACTCGAATACTATTTACAAAGGCACAAACACACAGGCTTTTAAATATACAGATTTTAAGTCGCACATAAACCTTAGAGATTGTTCGCAATGTTAGATGATTGTTATGATAGGCTTTGTGCTTTTATGTTATCTTTGATCTAGGTTGCTGAAAAAGATACAGTGCAGAATTAAACAACTTTGAGGACATTATTAAAATGCTCAAGTTATATAATGTCTTAAATCCCAGATCTGTGAAGTATTTTAATACAGAATGTATGCTGTGTAGGCTGATGCTCAGTGTCAGACTTTACGCTGTCAAGGTAATTATCCACTTGCAAAACAACACTGCCCAAGTATAATTTTTTTTGCCTATGGACCATTTTGCCTGGCAAAGAGTAAATGCTGTTGCAGCAAAAATGCCAAAGATTCTGAAAGAAATAACATCTAAGGCAATGTGGGCAGAAAAAAAATTAAAAAAAAAGCAAATTTTTTGTTGCCATATTTCTAGGGCTTGCCTTTACATTCGGAGGGCAGTGTCTCTGCTTTCCTTGAGTTACCCAAGGATTTCACAATGCCCTAGATACATGTTGTGTTCCTTGTATCTGACTACATGGAAAATATCAGAAGGTAATCAAGCCCACATAATTTCACATGCAGATGATTTATTGATGACAGATAGAGGCAAAGGAGCTAATGACAAAATGCTTTCTGAAAAGATCCAAAGTAGATAAAAGATTGCTAATACAAAGTGAAATGCACAGAAGTAGGTGGGATGCATGGATGTTGACCACAACTAATGAGCTGCAAATAGAAAAAAAAGCAAAACCCGAAAAAATCTTTGCAAATGTGCATGAGTTAACATCTCTGCAGGGGCTATTTATTTTTCTCAAGATACACATGTGCATAGGATTTAGCAAGCTTTTAACCATCTGTTTAATATGAAATAAAAAAAGAAAAAAAGAATGGGGCTGAAGACCAGCATGTGACTTGGCCCAGTAAACATCAAAAAACAGGTTAACACAGGCACATGCGTCAGGATTCCCCAGTCCAGTACAGATGGGTAACTTCCAATCTGCAGTCATTCTGGATTCAACGGGAGCTGCACAAGAAGAAGGAAAGAACCTGAAGACCTTCACAGGTACAGTGTTCATGCAGGCTTGGCCATAGATACACCCTGAAAAGGAGAATCTCCCCACCTTCAATGCATTCAACTGGAGTACAAGCATCTGCACTGTTCTGCAACAAGCCAAATCAAACAGTAGCTATCTGAATGAACTCAAACTGAGATACTTAAGTAACAATTTTCTAACCCCAACTTAGAAATGCAGTAGTGTATGGGAAATAGTGCTGGGAAAACCAGCATGGAGTGGATTTCAAGATAAGATGAAAATTGAAAAAGCTGTTGCATCATTTAGTAAAATGGAATTAACTATCAATTCTGCTCAAAAGGAACTGACCTCAATGGCTGAAGAAACTGAAAACATAGAAATTAACTTCTGGTGGGACAGATTGCTGTAATGATCCACAACACAGAACAGCTTACCATTTTACCCAGTATGCAGCTACTGGCAGTTGAGATAAAGAGGCCTGTGGGAGAACCTTGCTTGGCCCCAATTTCTAGTTTTCAGCTGTAGTTGGACATGGACAAATTCTTAGACTCAGATGTTAACAAAAGGGCAAATTGTTTTCCTCACCACAGAGTGTGGGATTATCTTTTTCATACACATGAATTTTGAAATCAACTTTACATAATACAGTCCTGATTTCAGCAATTATAATAGTTTTGATTTCATGTATTCTACTGAGTACAAAAGTCGAGCACTTAGCAAATCAAGCAATGGTTATATATCACAATAACAGACTCCAGAATACCCTCAGATTTATGTAGGTCAAGAAAGGCAAGATCAGTTAGGAAAGAGCAAATTCCTCCAAGAAAAGTGCTTTGCTCAATCCTGATTTGGTGTTTTAAGTCATAGAATGGTTTGTAACATCCTTGTCAGAAGTGTTACCATATGCTTTGAGGACTACCCAAAAAGGGGACTGTAGACTAACAGCCAAGCAAATACAGCATTACATTGGTTCTGTGCTGATTTTGCAAGGCCTCAGGATTGAAGTCTTTCAATCTTGTTTTGTCTGACTATGGCTTAGCTGCCTGAAGCTTTGTTTCACACTCTTTAGCAGCAACAGGAATTTTTCTAAAGACAAAGTGTCTGTATAATTTCTTTTACTGTTGCCCGTCTTTTTATCTTATAACCACAATTTTATAGACATACTAGTAAAAAGTATTTACTTGATATAGAACAAAATCTGTAAGCCTCTTCTTCAATGACGTAGTCTAGAGAAATAGGGAAGGATGATAGCAGGTGACTCAACAAGTAGAAAGACAGTATTCCCACTACCTTGAAGAGTTTTTGCAGTGGAAAACTGTACAGGAGCTGGGCAAAACAAATCTGTGTGTAACAAAGAGAATGAAAAACAAGAATCTAAAATATGTGGAATGCACCATATATAGAAGATTTGAAAGTATTATGGACTTGCAGACCAAAGAATATGGAACAAGATATGGAGTAAATTCACAAAGAAGTAAAATTAGCATGTGCAGAATCTAGAATGAAAGGAAATAAATCATTCATATCATATGCCTCTTGGTGAAAAACTCAGCTTGTAGATGACTAGTATTTACTCCTCAGACTGAAGCCAGGGGCAACACCAGAAAAAGGGGTATGTATTATATAATATTTTAAAATATTTTTAATTTTCTTGCAAAAAGTAGATGTTGACTAATAACATTTTTAGAATATTAATCTTTCAATTACACTAAGAAGAAATTATTTGGTTTATATATAAGTTGTGTTTGCTTTTTTGCCTATAGCAAGATTTGGAGTATAAAATACAAAGAGATTTGTTCCCTAATCTCTAAGAGCTCACTTTTTACTGCTTAGACTGTAAAGAAACAGTATGCTGAGTTATGGCATAAGATTTTTTTGAGAAAATCAATGTTTGCAGAGAACTCCTTGGGGCTACAGTACAGACTTAGTCTGCTCTGTTTCCTTTTCAGTAAAAATGAGCCTTCAAGCTGATGTTTTGATGCCTCATTTGTCAGCATGTGTTCTGATAACAGAAACCTGAGACTTTCTCTAGGACACTTGCTGATGTCAGCATTCCTGATAGATGAAAGCTAATACATATTAGAGCACTATTTGAGAATAATTAATGTCAACACATACACAGAAAGAAGACACTAAAAAAGCAGACTAGTTTGAGGTGCAGCTTTACAAGTGCTCTTAGTTATTGTATCTTCTGTGCAGAAAGAGAGATAAAAGAATCAAGGACAGCCAAGTTGAAAATGAAATATTATAATGAATACTGATGCTTCACTGTGCAGTAGCCAACCATCTATCATGCATCCTGACATTAAAGAATGACTTTGCTTGACAGTTTCATTCTCTGTATGTTGTTTAACTGCAGTCCAGGCAAATGCATTACTGTCAGACAGGCAGTCATACTAAACAGTTGGAAAGTCTGGATTCTATTTCTCTCTTTGTCTTTCTCTATCATTTTCAAAGCTATATCAAAAGTGTAATTAAAAGTCTTTTTAAAAAGATCTGTTAATTAAAACCTTTTTCAGGGAAAAAAAACCCCACAAGTATTAATAAGGAAAACACACCCTAAAATTGTTCAGTAATATGACACAGATTTGATCTTGTGGCTAAGTTCTAAATAAGTTGATCTATTACACTTGGTTGATTACACCTCTTCTATAGAGTGTCCCCAGGGAAGAATGACTGTAATGGTAAATGACATAAGCTTGAAAAAATTATCCTGAGGGGTTCTCATATGCTAGATTTTACTACTGCTACTCCAATTAAATCTGTATTTATTCCCAAGGTAAGACACGTACCTCTTAAGAAAAGAACACTTTGGCACTTGATCTAGCTAGAACCAAGAGATTTAAGTTTACTTGATATATGCATTTTGTCTACTGCTTCCTTAAATTTCACAATTTATCCCCTCTTCTTAGCTTTTCTTTATTCCTTCTAAATGGATCTTAATAGAAATGTTAAATCAAACTCCATAGCAATTATATTTGCTTGAAGATTATATCAAACTGTACATCTCCATGTAGGACCAAAGCAGTAGTACCCTCCACCCACACTTCATTTTCTTTTTTGCGAAAGATTTAATCTTAGTTTTAAGATCTTTTTCCCAGAAGGATACAGGACCTGGGACATGGAGATAGGCTGAGATACTCAATGACTTCTTTGCCATGGTCTTCACCAGAAAGTGCTCCGGCTTCACCACCCAAATTTGCAGAAGGCAAGGACAAGAACTGGAAGAATTAACTGCCTGCTGTAGGAGATCAGGTTCAAGAATATCTATGGAACTTGAAGGTGCTTAAGTCCATGGGACCTGACAAGAAACAACTGTATGTGCTGAGGGAACTGGTACATAAAGTTTCCAAGCCATTATCCATCATATTTGAGGAGTCATGGCAGTGTGGTGATGTTTCCTGATGACAGGAAGAGGGGAAATATAAAACCCACATTTAAAAAAGAAGACCCAGGGAAGTAACCTGCCAGTGATTCACCTTGGTGGCCAGCAAGATCATGGAGCAGATTCTCATGGAAACTGTGCTAAGGCACATGGACAGTAAGTGGGTGATTAGTGACAGCCAGCATGGCTTCACTTAGGGCTAATTATGCCTGAACAAATTTGTTGGCCTTCTTTGATGGGGCCACAGCACTGGTGGAAAAGGGAAGGGCAACTGATGTCATCTACCTGGACTTGTGCAAGGCATTTGACACTGTTCCGCATGACATCCTTGCTTCTAAATCAGAGAGGCAAGAATTTGATGATGGACCATTCGGTAGATAAGGAATTGTCTGGATGGCTGCACTCAGCTGAGATCACCTCCTTGATGCCTAAGTGGAGATTGGTGACAAGTGGTGTCCCTCAGGCACTGGTGCTGGGACTAATCCTGTTCAACACCTCTGTCGGAGACATGGACAGTGGGGTTGAGTGCACCCTCAGCAAGTCTGCCAATGACACCAAGCTGTGGGGTTTGGTTGATAACAGGAGGGAAGGGATGCCATCCAGAAGGACCTTGACATGTTTGTGAGGTGGGCTGATGCCAACCTCATGAAGTTTAACCATGCCAAGTGCAAGGTCCTCCATGGGTTGGACCAATCCCAGGCACAGCTACTGGTTGGGCAGAGAAGAGATTCAGAGCAGCACTGCGGAGGAAGACTTGGGGGTATTGGTCGATGAGAAAATGAACATGAGCTGCCTTCAATGTGTGCTCACAGCCCAGAAAGCCAACCGTATTCTGGGCTGCATCAAAAGGAGCGTGACCAGCAGGTGGATGGAGGTGATCCTGCCCCTCTACTCTGCTCTTGTGAGACCTCACTTGGAGTATTGTGTGCAGTTCTGGTGTCCTCAACAAGTCCAGAGGAGAGCCACAAGGATGATCAGGGGACTGGAGCACCTCATGTATAAAGACAGGCTGAGAAAGCTGGGGTTGTTAAGCCTGGAGAAGAGAAGGCTGCATGGAGACCTTCTAGCAGCCTTCCAGTATCTGAAGTGGGCCTACAGGGATGCTGGGGAGGGACTCTTCATTAAGGACTGTAGTGACAGGACAAGGGGTAACGGGTCAAAACTTGAACAGGGGAAGTTCACATTAGATGTAAGGAAGAAGTTCTTTACTGTGAGGGTGGTGAGGCACTGGAACAGGCTGCCAAAGAAACTGCAAATGCTCCATCCCCAGCAGTGTTCAAGGCCAGGCTGGACAGATTCTTGGGCAACACGGTTTAAGGTGAGGAGTCCCTGCCCATGACAGGGGGGTTGGAACTAGATGGTCTTAAGGTCTTTTTAAACTCTAACCACTCTATGATTCTACAGTTTCATGAGTCCAATGATCATATTCATTCCTCACCGTTTTTTTGTACAAAGCGAAAGATACCCAGGAATACAGCCTTACCTACCATCCATCATCCAGATGCACCTTCTCTTCAGGTATTGCTGGTCCATGGAACTTGTCCCATGGGACTCATTGATCTAAAAATTTATAGCATGTCTTATGGATGCACCTTACTTACCCTTAATCATCTTTCTTTCCCCTAAAAATAAAACTGACTTCAGCTCTGTTATAATTTTAAGTGTGATTTTGTTAAAATAAAGCAATATGAGGTTACAAGATAACATCACTTTCCAACTGTCCCCTTCAGTTAAGTGCAAACCTTCCAGAACAATACCCAATCTAACAATGATGCTCACTTCCCCCCTTACAAAGCTCTATAGTCATGAATGCCTAAAATGATTACTAAATTTCTGTACCCTTATATTAGATTTTATACAAGAAGAGTGATATGTGTTCTGCCTATTCAGAAAGGTCACTTTCAATACAATGAAGAATACTAAAGGATGGTATAAAAGCTTATGATCCTATATTTTGTAAGCAAAGCTGATGAGAATTTAGTTTTTAGCATTCTGTATTAATGTGGTTTTATTCTTATCTGTTCATTTATACCTATAGGTATAGGAGGAAAAAATGGATTATATTAGGATTGTTCAAAGGGGCATAAGATGAAGTATTCCTCCTTCTATCTGGAATCAATAGAGTACGTGTTTTCCACCAGTAAGAAAAATAAATGATCTGTTTAACTCATAACAGCACAACCATTATTCATGGAATAACAATAGACTTTCTAGCAAATGCAGCACTGCAGAATATACTACAAAGTGGGGAATCAGTGGTACTTAGCACAAGATAATATAGTTACAGACAAAGAGAAATGGCAAATGCTGATATAATGAATCTCATGACTCTAAGAATGAAATCCCACAACTGAGACAGAAATTTTACAGTGCAGTATGCAGTACTGGACAATGTTGTCCAAATGTTGATGTTAAAGTTGTCTATTTCTGTGAATTTATGCCAGTTTAGACAAATGCATAAACTAATAAATAGATTTCTCAGGTCATTTAAAACAGAGTACCTCTTCTAAGTCTCAGAATCAGGCTCTTGGGGGTTTCTAATTTTTTCACATGAAGCCAAGCAGATTTTAAGTGTTTCTGCAGAGTTTCATCTGTTATTTTAATTGTTCAGTCTTGTAAATTCAAAGACAGACAATGAAGAAATTCGCTATGCCAATAGCTGAAAAAAATGTTGCATCAATGTCTGAACTGAATACATAATTTTTCTAAAGCTGTGTATTCTGATAACAGTTAGTCTGCAGTTCAAGTCATGCATTTAGCTGTTCCTGTTAAAGTTGGACTATTTAATTTTAATATTATTCTGAAAAGTGAGGAAAGTGACACAACAATATTATATAGCAATCTGTATTCAGTAAATGCATAAATAGAACGTATACTACAAGGTCGTCCTAGCTTTAGATAAAGTAATTTGCTGCTGAAAAAGTTACAAATATTGAATATTAACTGTGCTGAAGAATTCAACATCCGAAATCATTCTCATTCAAAACACCTTAGTGAGTATAAAAAATTATAAAACATGAATAGGCAACATTTATTTTTCTACTCTCTTTTTCGCTGTTTCTGAAACCCATCATCAGAACTGTAGTCATTAACTTAGATAGCTCTTTAGCTCCAATATTAAGTTTACATTTCTACGCATGATATTTTTTCCCCCCATCATTAGTTATTGTAAGGAAATGAATGCAATTTCCATTTTTGGAATTGAAAATAAATGGAAGATGAATGTTCAATAATGCAGATAAGGTGTTTTTTTTTTACCTTTTTTTTTTTTTTTAAAATGTGTCAGAACATAACTGCATAATGGGTGGGAGAAGACAGTAAATCTGCATGATGCAGTCCTGGGATTAAGGTTGGAACTGATGATCTTAAAGGTCTTTTTCAAGCTAGTTAGTTTTATGATCCTGTGATTCAATGAACTAAATGTTGATATATTTGGTTTTGTGCCTGTGGAACATTTTAATCTATGATAGCTTAGAAAGTGTGATTAATAATCTAATCTTCATATCTAGTTGTTTGGGAAAACCTTAATATGGCAGTAAACTGACAAAACATTGGTCCTACGAGGACCAAAATTTTAAGTCCAACCCATACCTTGAAGGACTTTTGCTGCTAACTTATTTAACTTAATTTAAATTACCAGGTGCCTAAACAATTGCTTTCATTTTTCCTAAAACCTACTTGGTAACCTACTTGGTGGGTAGGTAACCCGTGACTCCTTCTGAAGAGCTGGTCATGTTCAAGCATACTTGGGAAGAAAGCTGCAGTGTAGAACTAACACATATGTCCTTGGGTATTTTAACAAGCTTAAAACAGTTCTTGAAACTGAAAAAGGCAGAAGCAAATTATGAAGATACAAAACTGTGGAGTCATTTAACCAATTGATCAGATTGAATTTGAGTTAACTGACTTGTAGTATAGAGGAGTTCTATGTAGTACAGAATTCAGTTCTCCTGATGGATTATGATAATAGAAGTCTTCAGATTACTTTTAGAAATGTTCTAAATTATGGATTCAATTGATATTTTATTGCCTTTCATGACACGCTGCATTTTAAAGCTAGTATCTAGATTAGTACTGTGATGGCTATGGAAAATTCCCAAATTGCAAAGGAGGAAAGGACTAAACAAACATTAAAAACTAGGGAGTCACTGAATTGAAGAGAAAATGACTTTTAATATCAGTGAGTGGAGGAAACCAACACATTAGATACAAAAGTATTCAACTGTGCTCAGTTAGGCTGCTCATGAAGTTTTCAACTGAAGTGATATGCTTTTTAAACCGAAACGATCTTTGAAATTAGAATATGCTCTTCTGACAATTTTCAGAAAACAAAACTCCAGTGAAGCTTGACAGAAACCTTCCAATTCCTTCATACTGTATAAGAAGGAAAAGCAGAATAAATTGTGTTACTATCTAAAATACATAAACAGGGAAGTAATGAAAAAATTCTAAAAGCAAATGATATGACACTGAACACAATTATGTATGATGTATAAAAGTGTGTATATTTAAACATCACCTAAACAAACATGTTCAGCAGAAATCTTCCAATGGCACCCCTGCAAGGTTGCAACTCTTCCACAATCATTATGAACTGGAAAATCTTATTATTGCTTCAAATGTTCTATTCTGTAGTAAAATAAAACTATATTCTGTGTCTCCTTTGTATAGAGAAATCTAATGTGGGATCAGTTTTATAGGAAAACGTCTGTTTTCCTATAGCCTGTATGTAGAATCAGTTTCATAGAAAACTCTACACAAGAAAAATTACTTGCTTCATTTACATTTTGCATGTTTTTTGTTGCTAAATTGGAGAGATATGGGTTTAATGAATGGACTACTAGACAGATAAGGATTTGGATCTGTAGAGTTACAGGCAATAGTTCCATTGTGGAACTGTGGTGTGAATGGAAACTTGTAACAAGTAGTATTCCCTAGGGGCTCACACTGGGACCAATACTATTTAATGTCTTTACCAAATACATAGAAAACGGGACTGAATGCACCCTCAGCAATTATGTGCATGACACCAAGATATACTGCAGTTGACTCTCTAGAGGAAAAGGATGCCATAGAGGGACACCTTGAGTTGTTTGAGGAGCTTGTGTGAATCTCATGAAGTGCAAGGTCCTGCACCTGGGTTGGGGCAATCCTCACTATCAATACAAGCTGAGGGATGAACTGTTTGAGAGCATCCCTGGGGAGAAGGACTTGGGGATACTGGTGGATGAAAAATTACATGAGTCAACAAATCATGCTTGCAGCCCAGAAAGCCAATCCTATCCAGGGCTGCATCAAAAGAATCATGGCCAGCAGGTGGGAGGAGGTGATTCTCCCCCTCAAGTCTGTTCTTGTGATATACCACCTGAATTGCTACGTCCAGCTTTGGGGTCTTTAGCACAAGAAAGACATGGACCTGTTGGAGTGGGTCCAGAGAAGGGCTGCAAAAATGATCTGAGGAATACAACACCTCTCCTATGAGGAAAGGCTGAGACAGTTGTGCTTGTACAACCTGAAAAAGAAGTCTTCAGGGAGACATTCTTGTGTTTTTTTTAGAATCATAGGATAGTTAGGGTTAGAAGGGACCTTAAGATCATCTAGTTCCAAGCACCCTGCCATGGGCAGGGACACCTCACACTAAACCGTGCCACGCAAAGCTCCGTCTAACCTGGCTTTGAACACTGCCAGAGATGGAGAATTCACAGCTTCCTTGGGCAATGCATTCCAGTGCCTCACCACCCTTACAGGAAAGACCTTATATCCAATCTAAACTTCCCTTGTTTAAGTTTTAACCCATTACCCCTTGTCCTATCACTACAGTCCCTAACTACAAGCATCCTTGTAGGCACCCTTCGGATATTGGAAGGCTGCTATGAGGTCTCCATGCAGCCTTCTCTTCTCCAGGCTGAACAGCCCCAACTTCCTCAGCCTGTCTTCATATGGGATGTGCTCCAGTCCCCTGATCATCCTCGTGGCCCTTCTCTGGACTCGTTCCAACAGTTCCATGTCCTTTTTATGTTGAGGACACCAGAACTGCACACAATACTCCAGGTGAGGTCTCACAAGAGCAGAGTAGAGGGGCAGGATCACCTCCTTCGACCTGCTGGTCACGCTCCTTTTGATGCAGCCCAGGATACAGTTTGCTTTCTGGGCTGCAAGCGCACACTGAAGCCAGTTCATGTTCAGTTTTGCATCAGCCAACACCCCCAAATCCTTCCTTGCAGAGCTGCTCTGAATCTCTTTGCCCAACCTGTAGCTGTGCCTGGGATTACTCCAACCCAGGTGTAGGACCTTGCACTTGGCATGGTTAAACTTCATAAGGCTGACATCAGCCCACCTCACAAGTGTGTCAAGGTTCCTCTGAATGGCATTCCTTCCCTCCAGCTTATCAACCGAACCACAGAGCTTGATGCCATTGGCAAACTTGCTGAGGGTACACTCAGAGGCCTTTTTAAAGAGGTCTTATGAGAAAGGCAGAGAAAGATTTTTTTATCAGGGCCTGTATTGATAGGTGTCCTGGGTTCAGCAGTAGCAGTCATGTTTCTCCTTCTTGGTAGCTGGGTGCAGTGCAGTGTTTTGACTTTCGGCCTGGGAACACAGCTGATAACAATGATGTTTTGGTTTGGCCAAGGACTTTGTGAGCCTCATGCTCTGCCAGGGAGGAGGGGAAGCCGGGGGGAAGCAGAGACAGGACACCTGACCCAAGCTAGCCAAAGAGGTATTCCATACCACAGCACGTCATGCCCAGGAGGTAACTGGGAGTTAGCCAGAAGGGCTGGTAGACTGCAGGGTTGGAGGAGGTATGGGTCGGGGCTTGGTCGGGCTGGGGGGCTGCAAGTTATCAGTCGGCTGGTGGTGAGGTGATGTATTCTCTTCCCTTGTTATTTCCTTTATCATTGTTATTATTGGTAGTAGCTGTAGTGATTTGTGTTGTACATTGGTTGCTGGACTGTTTTTATCTCGACCTGTGGGAGTTGCATTCTTTTTGATTCTCCTCTCCGTCCCTCCGGGAGTAGGGGGAGGGAAAGAAGGGGGGGGAGTGAGTGAACGAGTTACCTGACTGGGTTTAAACCACGACAATAGGACAAGGAGTTTTAAAGTGAAAGAGGGTAGACTTGGATTGGGCGTAAAATTTATTTTACCCTGAAGGGAGCGAGTCACTGGAACATGTTGCCTAAAGAAGTTGTGGATTGGAAGTGTTCAAAGTTCCCAGACCTAGGTACCTCACTTAGTATTATCATAGCTAAAAAGAAATAAATTTTTGTTGAGAAGTTCAGACCCACCCTAAGCATTCGCTTCTCCAGGATGAACAGTCCCAGCTCTCCTAGCCTTTCCTCATGGAAAAGATGCTTCAGGCCTCTCATCATAGTAATGGCCCTGTGTTATCTCCAGTATGTCTCTGTTGTTTTAGTGAACCCTGAACTGGATGCAGCACTCATGGTGTGATGACGTTGTCAGTGTTGATTATAGGGGAGGGATCACCTCTGTTGACTTGCTGGTGACAATCCTCCCAGTCACAAAATTCTGTTATTTCCACAAGAAAGTAGCAATAAAATGGACAGTCATGTCAAAGTCTAAGTGACAAGGTACAAATGAAAATACATATATAAATGCATATAAATATATAGTGTAATAAAAAGGACAATGCAAGATTTTTGTTTGCTTGGTTGTTTGGTTTGGTTTGGTTTTGTTGTTTTGTTTTTTTTTTCTCCCCTAGAACCTAATATATCCTCTGTGCTATGGGAGGAAAATCAGTAGAACTTTGGAAATGAATCCCAGATAAACAGAACAGATTTCTTTCAAACAGTATAAGCTTCTGGGCATCAGGGCTGGTTCTCCTGATACCAGAGGCATTGGTATTACCACCCTTTGTCTGTAGAGTATTCATTCACCTACATTCATGAGAGAAGATTTACTAGGACACAAAAAAAAACCCAAAAATCTGGAAGAACCAAGCTTTAGTTAAAATCAGGATAAAATATACCGCTCTCTATATATTTCCATAGTGATTGTTATTAGCTCTGGTCAGACCATCACAAGAGTAAAATGTCATCAATCAGGGAGACTACTTATTATCTTCTAAACTTTTAAAAACTTGCCTTTTCTTCAGAATAATTATTCTTGATTAGCCAGTATGTGTCTCTTTAATAGTTGCATCATGATTAAAGATGAATGCCCTACATGACTGAATAGTCAATACTTTAAATTCTGTTCTTTATCCAATTATATAACATATTTTCAACCAAGGAAGGCAGGTGAGGGAAAGAGATGAAAATTTAAAATATTTAAAGATAGTATTACTTGCAAAAGAGTTTTTTTCAGGTTTCATAAGTATTGTATTTCATAGGATTTCTAATGATTTCTTAACCAAGAAGCAAATGTTTGGATATTCAAAATAACTTTTAAAATACTAATTAATCAGTAATTAATTACTAATTTCTTCACAAAAAGAAGTTCTAAAAGGATTTAATTACTCTTTACAAGTCCACATGTTGAGAATTTAATCGTTGTTCTGTCCTATGCTCTTTTCTGTTGATTAATGTTCTATGTTTGACTACAATACAAACAAAAAAATGTATAAAATTAAAATAAATTAGATTTAGCATTTTTAAAAAATCACATGAGATGGATGCCATGATTGTATTAAAGCTTTTAGGGATACCTTTTTTTTGGTGTTCAGAATGTCTATGTTTCACACTGAAGTGATGGAAAATCAAAAAAGAGTTCTACTAGAGAGTACTATTTCTGAGTGCTCATGACCTTTGAAATATGTTATTATAATTATTATAATAATTATAATACTATATACTATTATAATCTATTAATATATAATATTTATATAATAATATTATAGTATACATCTACATTATTATTCTACTATAATAATACAACAGCCATTATTATTATTTATTATTATTATTAATGAATATTGGAAACAACTTCTTTGTGCAACTTACATTACACAAATACATCTTCCTTTTAACCTCAGCCTGTTCCCATCTGCCAGTGAAGTATAATTTTGATGTCCACTACTTTTTTAAATTTTAGTTGCTTATGCAGCTAATCTCTGACCAAAACTTTGATGTCTCATGTGCTAGATAATATCTTTCAGTTTAAAGGCAAACATTAAAGTTTGGAAATTAATTGAATAATTGGTTATTGATCATATATACATTTAATCTTACATATATATATAAATATATATAAAGTTAAGTCAGCCTCTCTTAAATTTAGGGAGTAAGTAAAAATATGCCAATTTTTTTGAATGCACAATGGTTCCTGTAATATAAGAGCTTCTTCATGTAAATTCTTCTGAAGAAGCAGGATGAAGGATGAGAGAGAAGGAAGACACATGTAGGATCGGATTAAGGAAGGGGTTCAGTCACTACGGTGATAACAAGCATATACAGGCAAGATGTCACCTAAGGAGGTTCTACTGAATAACTGTGCAATTCAGCCAGTATAAATATCTTGGTGTTTTGGAAATAAAATGATACATTTTAAAATGACCAGCACATAGTTTGAATGTACTTAAGAGACTGTGGTTTCTTTCCTTTTTCCAGAGTTTAGTTGAGCTCCATTTACTGGCATCTGAGTCCTCAGTGTCAAAAGGTCATGACAGCACTGTTTTTGTATGACCTTTCTTGCTTTTGCTTTCTCACCTCAATTCTGTGCATTGTTCGGTTTAAGCACAGCATGAATAAACCTAGAAAAGTGTAAGAAATGTGCATGCCTTCATATCAACAGACTGCAGTGAAGATCAGAGAACAGGGAAAGAGAATCATAGAATCATAGAATAATAGAATCATAGAATCATAGAATCATAGAATGATTTGGCCTGGAAAGTACCTATAAGGGTCACCTAGTCCATTTCCCTGTGCAATGAGCAGAGACATCAACAAGATCAGATGGTTCAGACTCCCTTCAAGCCTGACCTTGAATGTTTCCAGGAATGGGGCATCCACCACCTCTCTGGGCAACCTGATCCAACACTCAGCTTGATGTCACCTGAATAATTGCTAAGGGTGCATTTAATCCCACTGTCTATGAAATTAAAGATACTAAACAGCACTGGTCCCAGAATTGACCCCTGAGGGACACCCCTCATCGCCAATTTCCATCTGGATATTGAGACATTGACCACATCTCTTTTGATGTGACCATCCAACCAGTTCCCCATCCACAGAACAGTACTGAATTCATAGAAGGATCTTGTGGGGGCCATGTCAAAGGTCTGACAGAGGTCCAGCTAGATGAGAAGTGTAGCTATTCCCTTGTCCACTGATGTAAAAACTCCACCACCGAAGGCCAATTAGGTTTGTCAGGCAGGACTTGCCTGTAGTGAAGCCATGTTGGCTGTCTTGAATCACTCCTCTGTCCTCCATGTGCCTTAGCACAGCTCCTAGGAGGACCTGTTTCATGATTTTCCCAGCTACAGATGGGAGGCTGACAGGCTGGTAGTTCCCAGGGTCCTCCTTTCTATCTTTTTTAAAAATGGTGCAACATTTCCCTTTTTCCAGTCACCAGGAACCTGACCTCAGTGAAGTGATTTTTGAAGTATGATGGAGACTGGCTTGGCAGCTGTATCAGCCAATTCCCTCAGGACTCTGGGATGCATCTCATCAGGCTCCACAGAGTTATATATGTTCAGGTTCCTCAGGTGGTCAGATACCTGATCTTCTACTACACTGGGAGGGACTTCTCTGCCCCAGTCCCTGTCTTGTGGTCCATCCACTTGAGAGGTGTCAGAAAGCAAGGCTGCCAGTGAAAACTGATGAAAAAAAAAGTTGCGTGCATCACTCTTCTCCTTGTCTGTTACCAGTTTGCCAGTCTTGCTCATCAGGGGGAGTAGGATTTCTTTGACCTTCCTTTTCCAGCTGACATACCTGTAGAAGACTTTCTTATTCTTTGCATCCCTTGCCAAGTTTAGCTCCAGCCACGCCTTGTCTTTCCTGACCCCATTCCTATACAACTGGGTGGCATCCCTATACTCTCCCCAGGATACCTGTCCCTGCTTCCACTGCCTGTGCATTTCCTTCTTTTCTTTTAGTTTGACCATCAGGTCTCTACTCAGCCTTCCTTTCCTGATTTCTTACACATGGGGTTCAAGAGCTCTTGTATTCTATGGAAAGTATACTTAAAGATCTGCCGTTTCTGTTCTGCTCCCTTGTCCCTGAGGGCAGTTTCCCAGGGGGTTTAATTGACTAATTCCTTGAACAGCTGTAAGATTTCTGTCCTAAAATTCAGAGTCCTGACTTTAAATTTTGTCTAACCTCTATCCCTCATGACTGTGAACTTCACTAGAGTATGATTCCTGCAGCCCAGGCAGCCTCCAATCTTGATGTACCACATAGTTCACTTGCACTGGTGACTAACAGGTCCTGTATTGCATCCCCTCTGGTTGGGCTGTCTATTACCTGACTCAAGAAGTCATCCTTAATGCACTCCAGGAGATTCCTGGAGTGCCAACTGCTCACCATGCTACTTTTCCATTAGATGTCAGGGTGGTTGAAATCCCCTAGCAGGACAAAAGCCTGTGAGCAGGATGCCTCCTGTAGCTGGAGGAAGAATGCTTCATCAATTGGCTCCCCTTGATCAAGCAGCCTGTGGTAGGCACCAACCACAAGGTTCCCTTTGTTGCCTTGGTCTCTGATTATGGGTAACATAAGATTTCAACCTGTTTGTGGCTATTCTTCAGAGACAGCTTTTTGCACTCTATCCATTTCTTGATGTAGAAGGCAACCCCGCCACCCTTCCTTCCTTGCCTGGCCTTTCTGAACAGCCTGTAGCCATTGATAGCTGCACTTCAGTCAGGGGTTTCATCCCACCAAGTTTAAGAAATGGCAAGTAGGTCGTAGTTTTTTTAACAGCACAGTGACTTCCAATTCTTCCTGTTTATTGCTGATGCTGCACGCATTAGTGAAGAGGTATTTCAGCTGGATTGTCCACCTGTGTTCCCTCCTTAGAGGAATACCTCTTTATTCATTTGAGGTATTTCAGTGTTGTTTCCTCTTGGATCCTATTACCTCAGGAGCCTCTGACTCATCTCTGCATACCCAGCATGGCTCAGAGCAGCAGGCTAAGGGCCCTTCCTAGCACCCTGCTCCTCTAACCTTGATGTGTCATCCCTCAGCTTGTCACGGGCAGGCATGATATTATCCCCCTTTTCCTTGAAGTCTTGGTTAAAGCTTTGTCTTTTTCAGGCAGAACTGAGGGAAAAGAAAGGAATAAAACAATGAAAACCCAATCTAAAATTAGAAATAGCAAAACATGAAGGTAAATAAGTTTTACATCTTCTCATTATTACTATTGATCTAAGAATGATTATTTATTTATGCCAAAGGTGAAATCTAATAAAAAAAAAGTAAAATTGATATGAACATAAGAATATTCTACCTGCTTGAAGCTGTCTTGTAAAGATCATACATTAAAGGGAGCATGCATATCTCATATCATAACAAAGGATATGTTAGTATCCCTTGACCAGTAACTCAGGTTCAAGTGATATATTGTATTACTGTCAGCAGTTTGGTATATATTTTTAATTCTGTAGTCAGAGACCTTATTCTACCACTGAATTTGTAGGTCTCATACTTAAAAAAAAACAAAACAAACAAAAATGAACATAAACTTCACAATAAATTAACAGCTGTTGTAGTTAAATGCTTAGATTTACTAAATAAAAGTAACAATCAAAATTGGCAAAGAACTTTTTTAGGTTAAAAAAAAAAAAAAAGACTTGTACTTAGAAAATTGGAACGAGTACCTGATGAAATTACTGAAGTTTTTAAATAATTTAAAGACTTGTCTTTTTTAAAAAAAAATCTTCTGTCTTGTTACATGTTAATAAGTATTCATCTCATATCATTGTGACTGGCATCTGGGGCTCAATTGAGTTGCCTGTGCAGGTAATGACAAATGCTAGCTAATGTTGGCAGCTTCTACTACAGTCAGTGTTGATCTAGTCAATACAGTCAGTGAAGGCTTGAGTGATATTTGTACCTTTTCTTCACTATATCTACACAAATTACTTTAGGAATGTAAAACTGGAACTAAATCTGAAACAACACATGATAAAAGAAACAAATTATTTCCAGACATGATGGTTGTTTAGGATTAAGTGTTTGGTTTTGTTAAGTAACTGCTATTTTCTCTCTCTCTTAAAAAAAAAAAAACAAACAAACCCCAACACTTAGCATAGTTTTATCAAATCTGAAAGGTTTATAGTAAATGTGTCCTATATAAAAAAACTGACTTTTTTGCAATACATTCTCCTTCGTCTTTTCTTCCTTTTATATTAAACATAACTCTACCAGTAGCTCTGGTTATGAAAATGCATGTTGTCTGGCAAACAAGCGTATTCAAACAATTACCAGCTCCACATCCTGATACAAGCATTTGACTGACTAATTGCTTTGACTGAATGTGCATGTGAAAAAAAAAAATAATAAAGAAGCAAGTACATTCAAATTGCAACTAACTTTTTCCATTTTCTTCAAATTTCTACAGGAAAACTATTTACACTTAAAGCGTGTGTGTGGTCCAATCAGTTAATTGTGACAAAAAGCACTCTTTTGGTTTTTAATCATACTTAAAGTAATTAGAAACTCAAAATGAGCTTTTCCCTCTTAAAACTCGCAAGAGTTACTGCGTCATTTCTAGTGTTCTTACTAAAGTGCATGTATAAAGCATGAAAAATTTACAAAGATTATAATGACCACCTGTTATTCAGAAGATTAATTTACAAAATATCAGTGATCACCTAGCTGTTATTTTGCACATGAAATCCCTACAGATTTCAACAATAAAGCTTGAAATTTGCTTACCAATGTAACAGCTACAGTACAATACCTAAAGGAATGAGGGATTGGTTTTTGAATGTTAGAATAGGTCAGCAATGAGTCATCTACAAGTAAATATTAGAAGTGAGTAAGAAAAAAAAAGGAAAAGGAAGCTCAAAAAGTCTATTAAAAAGTAACATATTTTTTCCCAATTCCCCATTATAAAATAAGTGATCTGAAGTTACATTGACAAACAAAATAAATAATGACAATTAAAAAAATATTTTTTAATATAGAGATAGTTTTTTCTTCTATAGGGAAAAGAAGGCAAACATGGAGACTTAGTGTTATTAAGTCTTATGATGGGTGTAGGAATTTTCTCTTTTTTTTCAGAAGAGAAAGAAAACTTTAAGTCAAGATAAAATTACTGTTAGGGAATAAATTTTGAAACGTCTTTCTTTTTAAGTCTGTAATTTGAAACTTTGAAAACAATATACAAATTGAAGTTGAATCTGCCACATTACTTCAAACAAAAGGGGGCCTACAAGGATGCTGGGAAGGGACTTTTCATTAGGGACTGTAGTGATAGGACAAGGGGTAACGGGTTAAAACCTAAACAGGGGAGGTTTAGTCTGGATATAAGGAAGAAGTTCTTTAAGAGTGGTGAGGCACTGGAATGCATTGCCCAAGGAAGTTGTGAATGCTCCAATCCTGGCAATGTTCAAGGCCAGGTTGAACGGAGCTTTGGGCGGCATGGCTTAGTGGGAAGTGGCCCTGCCCATGGAATGGGGGTTGGAACTAGATGACCTTAAGGTCCTTTCCAACCCTAACTATTCTACGATTTTATGATTCTATGAAAATGATCAAAGTTAGTAAGATGTATCTTTCTTTATATTAGTTTACCTTTATAGACATTTTTTCAAAACATTTAGATCAGGTGTTTCATAATGAGAGGAAAAATAAGGATGTGATAGCTCAAGGAAAGTAGGGGCTAAGGAAGAATGTGAAAGAATTTATGCCACTTCTATTTAGTTCAAAACCTTATGAGCTGGGCCAGACTCTGGAGTTTAGGAAATAATTGTGTTTTATGTTAATTTTCCATTCCAGCCAAATGGAACCATTATTCTTACTGAGCATTGCATATAGCACCATTTGTCAGAATATTCTGAAGTGCAGGGCTTTCGATCATATTTTGAAAGCTCTTTTCTTTTATAAAACTAATCATTTATTGGTTAAAGTAAGGGCCGGTATCAAATGACACAGCTCGCCTCACTTAGACCTTCACAGTGTAAGTCTCTAGAGGTGAGCTAGATACCCTATACTCCTTCTTTGCTCAGTGAAGAGATATAAGAATTTCTAGGGCACGATTCATTTCATGCTAAAGTAGGCATCAAAAGTAGGTCAGGTGAATTTCTCCTTAAAAAGTGGCTCCTTTTCTCTATTGACTATGAAGAGAACCCAGGGTGACTAGCTCAGCTGCAAATGTCTGTATGGTAGACAACTAAAATTAGATTAAAATCGATGCTACCCTGCATATGTCAGCAAATAATACTTCAAGGATTCAGATTTCCAGTAGTAAATGACCTAGTTTATGGTTACATCTAGGGACTAGGACCCCATTTTTCTGCATCACTACTATCCTGTTCTTGCTTTACCCTCTTTTCAGGAAGAAAGAGAACTAATTCTGGGCAAGACTCGATAAACCTTCTGTTAGACTTGAATAATCCAATATCTCAGATGCATGTCTCTTTATGGAAATTATATGCAGAACTACTTTTCGTATTACTTTCTCTGTTCCGCCATTATTTTAACAGAGAGAAAGAGAATGAAATGCAAATCAGAAGACATATGTATGAAAACATAAAAGGTTCGTATCTTAAAACATATGTGACATTCTCTTGAATAGCAGCAAATACTAAAAGATTGGCATGATTGAAGTATAGCATCATTATCATATTTTTAATTCATGTTCTGATAGTTACAGAAAACTACTTCTACATAAATCCTATAAAATAAGTATTCATCAAGCATATGAAGAACAACTTCAATATAGATTTATACCAGACATTTCACTCTTCATGCAGTGCAATCTATCTGTACATGCAGGAAGTTTAACACTTGGGTTTTTCCAAATGTGCAGATCATCTGTCTGGCCATTGTGGAATTAGTCCAATATATCCTGCATCAGACCTACTATTCATATACAACTAACCATTCAAGATCATTCTGAAGTTGTATACTAGGATTTCTGGCAAGAAAAGATCAATTGTCTTTGCTGAACAGATTTGATCTAGGTTACACTGGATCATAAACCTTCTGACATTGGTTTGACTTAACCTTAGGCCAACTCAGTAAAACCACTGACTCTTATCTTGAAGTTAGATTTAATGAGTTAAAATTCCAGCTAAAGTAAAAACCAGTCTATAGTAAAATTTCAAATATGGAAATCCCTAAGGCAATATCAAGGATTACAAAAAACCAAACCAAACCAAAATCAAAGCTGCCCATCCTGTCAGATCTGCACAGGGATTATGTTATGGAAACTAAATTATGTCTAAATCACGCCTCTTATGTCACTACTTTCACATAGCAGCTCACCATTGCTTCATCAAATAGTCAGAAACTTGGTGTTAGCTCTCTTTCAAATATAAGAAATTAGAAGTTACTGTTGTTGTACACCATTCTTTCAGAGTGCTATTCAATATTTTAGCAATCATCTGGTGATCATCCCTTGTACTTAGCCATTTGAGATCCCTTTTCTTTCTTGGAGCTCTACCTATAGCATTAAAAAGCAAGCAGTTGCTCTGCCTTCTTACATGACGCTCATACTGAGGTGCAAAATCATCCAACAGAGATTTACTCACTCACCAACTTTACAGCAAGTTAAAGAGGAAACATTAAAGATATTCTGTAACCTTCTGGCTGCTTTCTGCCAGTATAAGGTAGTGACAGGGTAAAAAATAATAAAAATCTCTAATTTGATTTTTTCCTTAAAAAATATAGCGTGAGAAAATCTGTCTACCTCCTGCAGGTTTCCGTCCTCTCTAGCCTAGGATTTCTTTTGCCATAAATTTTAAAGATAAATGCTTATTTGGTCTGTATCTGTATTGCTTAAACAGGCTTGCTACAAGAATAAAAAATATTCTCTGTTTGCTAGATACATGACACTATAGCAAAGCAGTGTTTTTGTACAGTAGAGGCAGATAGGCAAAGGGCAGATTGCAGCTGGAAAAATAAAGCGTTGCTTCCATTTTAGATAGTAACACTGATCCTTACTGTAAATGACACATTAGCCTCAAGAAGATTGAGTGCTCATACTTGATTGGTTTGAGAGCCTATCTATATTTTTAAATCAAAGTATGACTTTTAAGGTACTAAGTTATAACTGTAGATGCAAACACAACAGAATGAGAAGAAAAATAAAGCTTTTGACTTATTATGCATTGTTGACATCATCCCCTTACCACAGCCTTGAACACAAACTATAAGAAATCAAAGACTTATTAAGGAGGTTTTCCATGTTTGGTAGAAAGGGGCTCATTAGTAAGGAATATGTAAAATAGGACAATTCAGTGTCTCAAAAGGATCTAGGATAGTGATATAAGTAGAGGACTGAGCTATTTGGAACTGAATAAGTAAGAAGCTTTTGGACTACACAGTTTTGGAATTGTTTTATCTCAATAGATGCTTATTTTGTGAATGCTCCATCCCTGGCGGTGTTCAAGGCCAGGTTGGACAGAGCCTTGGGGGACATGGCTTATTGTGAGGTGTCGCTATCCATGGCAGGGGGATTGGAACTGGATGATCTTAAGGTCCTTTCCAACCTTAACTATTCTATGATTCTATGATTTGCAACATCTACTGTATTATAAAAAGGAGAAAATCTAATAAATGGATTATGATATAATTCTATAAAAATGAAAGAAGCTCTTACTCTTCACATGCCCATGTTATGTTAGGATCTTCTGCACATTACTTTTATATGGAACTTCGTAAGTTTTAATGTTCTGAAACAAGCCAGAGACCAAGATGTGGAACCTGGATTTCACCAGCACAGCATAGTGGTGACAAGTGGTTGCAAATGTGAGGCAGATTGCCTTCACTAGTAATGTTAGTTAAATTACTTTCTTCTGGACTTAAAGGATGAAAAAAATATATTCAAATTCAAAAAACTCAATTGCTTTCTGAAGTGTGACATTTGTGAACTTCTATTTGCACTGGACCCACAGCCTGGATATAGAAGAATTTTAGTAATTATGCAGCTTTCAAAATAAGCTTGAATGAGGTCATCCTGAAGTACCGAGAGAACTATGTATGCTTATCCATCTGTAGACATACCCTAGGAAGGTCTGTATATCCCTGAACACTAATTAAATAGCACATAGGTCCAATATATGCACACTTTGTACAACTGGGAGCAAGACCAAACTAAACAACATAAGGAGTCACATGATACTTCAAAAGTGTATAACTTCTCAGACTGCTCAAAGTATTTTATTAGACTCATCAGCTCTAAGTACTTTTGAAGTATCAAGAAAATGATGAACTCTCAGAGAGACATTCTAGCTGTATATGATTCTTCAGTCAAAAATATTATTTTAAGAGCTATCCAGACAAAAATAATCATAGAAAATTATGTAGTGTGTGCTCTGATGAATGCTAATTCATACAAGAACTCTCTTCTGGAGCAATGGCATTACTTCTTTCAAAGAAGAAACTCAGACATACCTGGTGGAAAACTCCCCACTGGAAGAACAGATAACCACTCTCAAACTTAGCTCCATCTTCCAAGCATAGTTAACAAACAATAATTTGTAGGGTTTTGGTTGTTCAAACGTGCCTACTTGCTCTTATGCCATATGTACCTTTAGGGTCACTTTGGTAGATGTCAGCAGAGCTACACTATTGAGCCTTTTTGAACTGAAAACAAACAAACAATAAAACCACATCCTCTCCACAGACAATAATTGTGCCTGAAAATCATGCCAATGGTAAAAAAAAAAGTTTTTTTTTACCTGAGAATAAAATAAAAAAATTGCATAAAAAGTCATGAAGTGAAAATGTCGTCATTACTCTATAGACTGATGATCTCTCTGTCAGTATCAGTAGCCAAACAAAAAGGTAGAAAAATAGTTGATGTATCTATATAATTTAAAATGAAAAAGACATCAGTCTTTTGGAAAGCAGTATGTGAGCAGGTCCATGTTCAAAGACATATTGCTTTCAAAAATAAAGCTATCTTTGGCGACAAATTCATATCTGACAATCTGGTATTAGAAGTGATTCTAAAATAAGCTCTTGTCATTTCTGATAAAGAAAGAAACACAAACTTCATCCTGGGAGATGGTACAAAAATCTGTGGTTTCTTTCAATTTAATAACCTCCAAAACATATTTTCGTCTTACTTAGACTGAATATTAAACTACCATCCTTGTCTGGAAAGAAGAGTTGAAAACTGAATGAGGAATTTTATTTCATTGTCATAAGGACATAGTAAAGACACATTTACCTTTGTCTTGTCAGATATTAACACATATGTTCTCAGTAGTCCTCTTTGTGCTCCACAAATACATTGGATAACATAGCTTTGGCAAGCTGCTCCCTTAAGATTGGGATTTTTGTTTGTTTGTTTGTACTTTGTAAGAAAAGAGAGAATGCAAAGACTTAAAAGGCACTTATCAGGAGGTGGATGAATAAATGCAGACATAACTTTCAGTCTATTTGATACATTTAAATTTGGATCATATGAACCACAGACTAGAAATCTCTTTATATTTGTTATAAACAGAAATGAAGGTCACATGTCCTTATTTCATGAACAGATCAACCATATTTGTGTTACTGTGAAATACAGAAATTCTTTTGGACTTGTCAAAGGATGCTACAACCATATACTAGGATATAATTGTCTTCCAGAGAAAACAACCAGGTTTTACTATGTGAGAATAATAAATCATAGAGGGAGAAAAAGATGTGTAAAGAGGCAGCAGCAACAGAGGAAGAGAAAATGCAGGACAACAATGAAAACAATTTACAAACTTTCTATCTTTTTTTTTTCTTAGAGGTGTAAACAAAGAGATTAAATATCAGTCTCTGATGTCTGTTTGCTTCATGGATAGTGTTGATTACAGATGAAAATGCATCTCATAAAAATAAAATCTACAACAAATGTAAGCCAAGGTTCCCTCATGTGCCTCTTCTTAAATCATGCAGATACAGAGAAACTGCAAAAGCATGGTCTGGTTTATGCCGAGGGTGCACAAGTTTCCAACAGGCCTTGTAATTGAGAAGAAATTAGTTAAAAACTAATGCACTGTAAAGACATTAGTGTTATACAATGACTAGGCACTGAATTCCTGCCTCACCTTTTGATACCAACAAGATAGAAACAAACTGGTCAAAGAGAGGCAAAAAATATGAATGCGTTTGCATTCAATGTAAATCCAGAGGCCCATATAAAATCTTTGCTCAGGAAGCTCACAAATTCTGACTGACAGAAATCGGAATGATAAGGCATCAGAAAGCTCTCTCTAGATTTTTGTTTTATCTTTCGCTCAACAGCTACTGTTGCCTGTTCTTGGGGGCTGCATACTCCAAGACAGCTCTTTGATATCTCCCATTTTAATAATTTTAATAGTAACAATGCTCCTTGTCATTCTTTCCATTTTATGGCACAGTGCCAAAGTATTCAGCCCATAGTCCCAAAGTTCAGCTGCAACTAAGTTGTGCACGCAGCTTCCTTGAGAGCTTTAATTTGAATATAATTCTGTGTCCAGTAAGAAAATTTTATCAAATTATATGGTTTCTGCATAAATACTTCAATGACTCAGAATTTGCAGGAGTGAACCTTTCAGCTTTAGAATCAACATCCTACAGAGTATAAAGGAAAAGAACTAATCAGAAAGCAGGCTAGATGCACACTGGCAGCGCACAAAAAAGTATTTTGCTCTGAAAACATGCTCTTCAGAAACTGTTCTTTGTGAACATCTGAAAAGTGCTTGAGCATCTTTCTCTTGCCTGCATCTGATTTAGAATTAATGCTGAACCTTATTTAAGTCACATTCAGAGAAGAGCTGAGAGAAGGCTGAGGAAGAAAAGACAACAATGCTATTCCATTGTTTCAGATGTAGGCGCTGTTGATTGATTGTATACTGACGTCTAACAGTTGGCATGGTGTAAAAGCATACAGAAGCTTCACAACCTTTTTGTGTGATTACACCTATAACCATGACATGCTGGTATGATACAGAGATAATGAGTGTGATTTAGACATGAAACCCTTCCCTTGGCTCTTGGAGTTTAGTTCAGACAAATGAGTTGAAAAACCTAAGTCAAAGAGCCGAAAGCCTGGGCAAGGAGATCTGACTCCTCTTTATTCTGTCACCTTGCTCCCGCTGAAAACAATTCTCACCCACATATGGTAATATGAAAAGAAAGATGGTAATAGGTGGTATTTTGAGACAATGGTAGAGGACTGACAAATATGAAGTCTGTTATTCTGAGTGGCAGGTGGACAAAAGACAGAATGTCCTGGTGGCGGTGGACACCTATGCTTTGGCAACCGAATCAAGCTGCTAGCTAAATTTAGTTGTCTACAGTTTGAACAGAATGCTATGCCCAGAATCGTCCTAATACTTCACAGTTAATGTTGATTATTTTTATAGGTTTCACTATTAACCCCCTTATTCGGATGCCGAACCCAGGTAATTTTAGGGTGCATGACAATGGTGATAAGGGTCGGTAGGTAATATTCTGGAGTACTGCAATATACAGGAGTATTTACTTACAGATGAAGAAGACTGCTTATGGAAACTTGAGAAATCTCTATTGAACATTTTAATCTTGTACCAATAATGCATAATAGGTAAGAATATTAATTTTTGTTTCCATTGATATGTGTCAAATGGGGAGGAAAATTTAATTAGATTTCTTTTAGATTTGTTGTCGCCAATCAGAGTCAGATATCAGTAAGACACAATGCAGATTGCACGGTAGTGAAGTAACCATTTGAATTTAGAGGCAGGGAAAGAATCACTTCCTTTAAGTTTTACTATTGAAATACTGTTGTGAGTCAGTTTATGATGATAGATCTGATCCAGTGCTGAATGAGGTCAGGAAAAAAAAATCAACAGACTTTAAAAAGTTTTGATTTTTATCTTTTATGTATAAGAAAATAACATTTGAATCAAATGGTCTTTTACAAATAGATTTACTGGAAGAAAGAGCTAATAAATAGTATATGGCATCATACTTAAACAATATTAAGTGCAAAGCAGAATAGGCCTACCTAAATAGAAAAGGATGTCAAAGTGCCATTCATTGCAAAAAGTATTTCAAATGTAATGTATGAGTGTACTAAAAGCTTAGATTTATGGTAAGTCAAAGGGTAAATTGACCAGATTTTAAAATCTCTGTCTCTAAATGTTATAGTTGATTTAGATTCCTTTTAGCACCATAGTCATTGCAGGGTCATACTGCCTTTCTTATTTTACTGAAGTTACTAATTTTTATCTAATAGCTTCTTGAATCAGAAAAAAATGATGTATGTCACACATCTCTTCTGCTCTCTGTCATTATAATCTTGTGGTCATGTTGCAGTAAGAAGTGCCCTAGAGCACCTTTCGGAGCTACTTCTGAAATTTTTATTGCTTTTTTTTTGTCCAGCATTTTAACTCACATTTAGTGCTGGGCACTGTTTCTTTATTTACAGAAAGCATGTCTTCCTGAATCTGGAAATTAGCTTGGTACAAAAAACTGTACTCGTGCTAAGTTTCATATATGTAGTGTGTGTTTGCTTCCCCCAGTCTTTTTCAAAAGTTATTTTAGTGTTATTTTGTTAGGTGCTTGAGATGGATGTATTGTCTGTTATAGGAAGGAAAATTTACTAGGATGGTTATATAAATTAGGCAGTCATTCTTATTAATGAATATGGAACATCAATACAGCTGTTACATAGCTGGATGACATTTTAGCTATGTGTAAACCTGTAAATATTTCAGGAAATCATTTAACAAGAATTTTAGTAATATTGTTTTGTATGACAGGTTTGGCCCAGCCAAGGTATTCACATGACTGCTCATACTAGTGTCAGTGAAACTTACCTAACCAACCAAGATTTATTCATATGTAAGATTTTAAATAACTGAATAACTAAAAATTTTATTGTTCTAAGACCATAATGAATAATTAATCACACAAGTAACGTAAATGAAGTCAATGAGTATAATCTCATGTGAATACCTGGTTGGCATTTGCAATCAGGAATTCATAATCTGGTCCTTAGTGTGAAGCAGCTTTCTAGAGTTACTTTGAAATTGGAAAATATTAACTTTTATGACTAATAGATATGTTTATATTTTTTATCTACAAATGAAATGACAGGAATGATGCATGCATCTTTAGGAATCTATATATATTTGTGCATGTATAATATCTATATATGTATATGCATTTACATATGTATACTTGTACAATTTAGAGAATATTTAAATCTTTTCCATATAGTCCATAAACATGCATCTGCCACTTAATGTTCATTGATGGAGGGTGAATCTAAAAGAAACATGAGAAGGGAGAAATGACCTGTCTATCAGAGATCTTTGTCCTTCTTTTTGTGCTACTCCATCTTGAACTACTTCACAGAAAAGCATAAACAACTTTTTATAAAGATGTTAGACATCATGCCCCATTTTTCATCAGTGTATATCATGCCTCCTTCTTCCTAAGGGTATTTGCATGTTCTTCATTTCAAAGTTGGCAGCACTACTCAGTTCTAGCTGTGGGGAAAAGAAGAGGAGCAAGTTCCAGATTGAGGATCCCTCATGGAGAAAGGATCATATTTACTGTGGAGCTGTAGCTCAAACACCACAACTGATCCCACTGTGATAGTGTACCTTTAGTGTGAAAACAATTAACTCAGATAAGAAAGGTATCACAGACTGCAACTCTGTAAGCTAAAATATTGAAACACAACCAAAATCCTGACAAGAATCAGCACCGTTTCCCAAGAAGTACTGCTTTACATGCCATTTACACAATGATGTTATTCAACTGTCAGACTGATACATTCACTTATTTTGGCTCCAAATGCCTCAATGTGCAATCCCATCAAGTCTCCAGGTAATAAAAAGCACAGAAGACACAAGTAAGAACTATATTGTTCCCATCTTCTAGCCAGACACAAATAAGAAATGCCTTTTGGCTACAGCTGCTAAATAATGTTCCAAAAATATTTGCATGAAGTAAAGGTTCAGTGCTCTTAACCTAAGAAAAAAGGTTTGCTATGACTCAAAGAACCTTATATAGCAGATGATGAAGTTGCAGTAGTTTAGAATAGGATTCATGCTTTGGATAACTGGGCTTGTTCTGTTTAGATTCTTTTTGGGTTTTTTTTTTGTTTTTTTAGGCCATGGATATTTTTAAAAAATCCATATTATTTCTTTATTCTGTGCTCTTTTCTGTCTGGATATTTTACCAACTTGCCTTTAAGCCATCTAACTTGCATCCATTCCTCTGCCATATCTTTGTTTATGTTTTTATTTATGTCTTTATTTATTTATTTATATTTATCTCTTAAGTGTAATACTCTCAGGTTAAAACATAACTTTTCACCTTCAAAAGCTGAGATGTGGTTAAGTTTCTGAGTGTCCTGGGTTCAGCAGTAGCCGTCATGTTTCTCCTTGGTAGCTGGTGCAGGGCATTCAGCACTGGTTGCAGGGCATGTGGCACATCCAAGGGCAGAGTGGTATGTGACTTTGAGACATGGTCCTGAGCTTCAAGTTTTGCTGGAAAGACGTGGCTCCTTTCAAGACATAGCTAAAGCTCCTTTCATAATTCGTACATTCTTACAGAAAAAAAGACTACTTCAAATCTTTCCTGAGCAACTGAGATGTGTTCCTTGAAAAACTATTAATATGCCAGCCTATAGCCCTATTCCTCTTTGCAATGGTGAGAGGAATTCAGCTTGAATGCAAAGGTAAAAGATAAACCTCTAATAATAAATCTCTAACAAGAATTAAAAGTTGTACATATACATAATGCTGTGGGCTGAAAATAAAATTAAAATAAGCCTCCTTTGCTTCAATATATTTTTAATTCCTTACAGTAAAAATGTTATTGCTGCAATAGAGAAGTAGAGTTCTGTCTTAAATAGATGACCAAGAGTACTGGTTTGTTCCCCACCACCGTTATTAGGCTAAAAATTTAGGGTGAAAATTAATGCAGAGTGGAAAACAAAAAGCAAAACACCAAACAGGATAATCCAGGCAGAAGTACCTATTCCTCTAGACAGTGTTCTGTTAATGCATTCTCTTTTGCATAGCAAAAAAAATCCCAAACAACTAAGAACAATAAAAAAAACAGTCATTTGCAAATACATTACAGGTCAGTAGTTTTGTCAATAGCAAACCTGGCCAAAGCTGACACTGAATATTTTAAAGTTTGTATTTTGAAAAAACTCAGATGACTAAGATTTCCAGAAAAACCTCTAGGGTACCTTAACCATCTGCACACCCCTACTGAGGGTTCTGAGCATGTTTGGAAGCTCCTTGGTCTTGTGACGATGGCACCCTACTTGTGTCTCTTGAAAAGCTGATCTGCTAATTCTGTTTTAGCTACCATGTTTAATCTAAACGTGCCTAGTAAGGTAGCAACTGGCAGCTCCAGTTTTTGTAGAACATCATAGCAGCAAAAGCAGTTTTCTGCACTGGTTTTAGCAGGAGTAGAGTTAATTTTCTTCATAATAGCTAGTATAGTATCATGTTTTGGATTTGTGCTGAAAACAGTGTAGATAATTCATAATTGATATTTTTGTTACTGCTGAGTGGTGCTTGCACAGAGTCAAGGCCTTTTCTGCTTCTCACACCACCCCACCAACGAGTAGGCTGGTAGTGCACAGGAAGTTGGACAGCTGACCCCAACAGACCCAAGGGATATACTATACAATATGAAGTCATACTCAGCACGTAAATCTGGGGCAAGAAAGAACGGGAGATGTTTGCGTTCATGGCATTCATCTTCCCCAGTATGTGTTGCATGTGATAGGGCCCTGTTTTCCTGGAGATGGATGAACACCTGCCTGCTGATGGGATATGGTGAAAGAATTCCTTGTTTTGCTTTGCTTTCACGTGTAGCTTTTGCTTTACCTTTTAAATTGCATTTATCTCAATCCACAATTTCTCTCACGTTTACCCTCCCAATTCTCTCTCATATTCCACCAGGTGGGATGAGCAAGTGACTGTGTGGTGCTTAGTTGCCAGCTGGGGTTAAACCACAACAACCCTTTTTAGTGCCCAACATGGGGCTTGAAGGGTTTGCGATAACAACAAATTTGGTTGGAATGTGCTAGATGGAATTTATAGCTGTTACTGCTGTTTACCTATCAGTTGGCAGGCTCCTGTGCTTGCCATGGGGCTCCCTTGCCTCACTGTGTATTAGAGTCTAGTGCTCCTTAGTGGCTGCTTTTTGCTTTTTGCTTGCTCAACTGCTGTGCTGCTTATCATTTTACTTTGCTGTGCCTGGGAACATTCTGATAGCAGCAATGGTGATGTGCCTGGGCTGGAAGATGGCCAGGACATCACTGCTGTTTCTGTGCTGCTGTACTGGACAGGCTGAAACTCCAGTGTGAGCCTGTGATCTGTGGATGAGTCCACATAGGAGCAGGACACCCCGAATCATCCATGGCCATGGATAAATTCACACCAGAGCAGGTGCGCCTTGAAATGCCTGTGGAGTGGTCATGTCTATTCTGTAGCAGGTATACCTCTGAAGGGATTGTAACCCAAAGCTAAGAAGTCCACACTGGAGAAGGTACACCTCAAAGTATTTATGGCTCTGGATAAGTCCGTGCTGCAACAGGTACATCTTGAAGCATCTCTGGCTGTTCATGAGTCATGCTGGAGCACCTCTATGTGTGTGGCCATGGATAGGACTATGACAGCAGGTAAACCCCTGGAGGGAGCGTAGGCATAGGTAAGGCCACACTGGAGCAGGTTTACTTCTGAAGGGACTTCAGCAGAGGGTAAGGCCTTACTGGAGCAGGTATGTCTCTGTGGACAATGTGGCCCATAGATGAAGACCACACTGAAACAGGTGCACCTTAAAACCACTGTGGTTGTGGATAAGTCTGTGCCACAGCAGCTATAGGTTAACGCTATTTTGACTAGCCCAATTGAATCAATAAATTTCAGTGCATCTACTACTAAAGTAGCAACACAAAGCTTCAGTTTTTGTAGACCATCATAGAAGTAAAAACAATTTTCCCCATAATAAGAGATTTACTGTTGGTGGTCTCTACTTTTTTTAGTGGCTTTTAAATCTTATAATTGATTGCACATACTATCTTGACACCCAACTTAAATGGTATGGATTGACTCTCTGGAGTTTAGTAACTGGGCTTTAGATGCTATAGTGTTTGTTCCTTAATCCACAGTCCTTCATCTACTGGTGTAATACACTGCATTCAGAAATGTCTGAGGGACTTAACAAATGCACAGTAGTCATCCCTGGTAAAGGATGTTGTTTTCATTCTCTGTTTTTTTCCTCTGTTCTCCGGAAATACAAATTCTCAGCAAAGGACAAAATCCAGGCTCCCTGTCTATTTTAACACCCTGAGATTGCTAAGCATAAAAGTATTTCTTTATGTAATGAACTATCTGTAAAATTTGTACTAAGACCAGGAAAGTAATTTTGGATACCCAAAGCAAACACGAAGAAAAGCACAGTATGAGAGAAGGTGCAAGGAGGCATAGGAAACAAATAAACAAAACCTATGTCCTGTGAGTAGGAAGTTATATGAGAGCTGCTGGGATTGTTTTTGATGCAGTAACCTGTAACAAAATTGAAAATAATTTTCAGTTGTTTGAGTCTGTAAGTTTCCCAGAATAAAATAGTCAAATATTAAGTTTATTTTATGATATACTGTTTTTCATGTGTCTTTTTTTTTTTTACGGGTCTTTAGAAGAACTGGTTTTTCATAAGAACTCAACTTGCTTTCTCCTTGAACTGCAAGTCTAATGGAAGAGAATTAAGATTCTTGGAACCCAAATTGCAGTAGAGGAAGAATGCACACTTCACTGGACATGCTATATTTACTCTATGCATACATAGACCTTAGATTAGAATCTTAGGCCCCACATAGAAGATGACTTTGGGTATATCTGAATTTTGCGAGTGAGAAGCTCATTCAATCTGCTTCAGAATACATGACAATAAAGATGATGTTGGAAGTACATCCTTCACCATCCCTCTTTCTTCCTCCATGTCCCAGTGAGCCTATGATAAATGAACAGAAAGATGAGGCGTGCGCTAACAGGGACCTTTAGGGACCACCATGGTCTCACATTTCTCTGAAAATTGAAGAGGTATTTCATGAAGTACAACTTCATTTCCACACAGACTCTGTGGCTGGATTTTATTTCAAAGGACCCAGACTTGGACTGAGCAACATCATTTTCCAGACACTAGATTAGTGGAGTGTTAAAGGTCCTGACAACTTATTACGTAAGAAAACTTAGAAGATATTCAGTAACATGACTGGGGACACAGATGATGGAAATTCTACCTACACTTGATAGAATTGCAGAATCACTGAATGGTTGAGGCCTGAAAGGACCACCAGAGGTCATCTAGCCCAACCTCCTGGTCCAAGCGGTGTTGCCTAGAGCACATTGTTCACAATTGTGTCCAAACAGCTCTTGAATGCCTCCATGGAAGGAGACTCCCCAGCCACTCTGGGCAACTATTCCAATGCTCAGTCACCCTCACAGTAAAGAAATTTTGCCTCATGCTCAGGTGAAAAATTGAAATATTGCTGCAGGTTGGTGCTGTCCTAAAACAGACAAGCTAGAATATTTTCTTAATTATAGGCTGCTGTGCATTTTAAACTATGATGGCAGGATTCTGGTCTATTTCAAAACAAAGACAAGGTACAATGTGATCATATCATCTTTTCATTCAATAATTTATGCTTAAAACTGAATTGAAAACTTTAATCATGTTTTCCACTGTTGTTCTCTTTCTTAGAGCAGGAAATCTAGTTTTTTCACCTTTTCTTAGTAATCACGATTTTTGTACCTCTGATTATTCTTATTGTGTTCCTTTAGCATGCTTTTATTGTCTCTTCCTTTGAAGCATTTTTTACAGTATAGACAGAACAGCTAGTTGTACAGTGTGACAGATAGCTTGCTTGGCCTGTGCTGGAAGATATGGACTGAGCAACAATGAGTTAACAAATGGGTGTCGCACTGCCAGGGTGCCATGAGGGTTGATGGCTCCATGTGGAACAGGGACTAGGATCTGAGGAGCTTTGTGAGCTTGAGGACAAGAAGGGTTCAAGCTAATTCTGGGGAGACCCAGAGGCCAGGTGGGCTTGAGGGGAGGCTGGCCAAGGCCATGAAGTCCTGTTAGTACACTCAGGGCCTTGACAGCTACTTGAATGAAGCCACTGATGAGGTTAGCTATAAAGAAGAGTTGATATACCATCAACTGAGTCCCCCGTGGTGGTATCAGGAATTATAATTTTTATTTCTCTTGGACTTACATGGAATGCGAGTCCAAGAATATGATTCTGTCATAACATAGTTTCTTCTCACCCTTCTGAATGCAAACAGGCCACACAATTCCCTTTCTGAGTTCATGGTAGCACATGGACACCTGAGTAGGTGAGGAAGAAAAGGGGACAGAGCTGGGGAAAGTGGGAAAATTTGGGAGAAACAATTTGGAAAAGTAATAGTGAATCAGTTATCAGAATAATAAAATGGCAATATAGGAGAAAATAAACATTATGCTGGCGCATGCTTTTTTGTAAGTACTGCTGCATCTTTGTATCCCTTCAGGAACTAGAAGGTAATTATGTCTCAGTTGCAGTGTCCTGTAGAGCTATTGCCTTGTTGATAAAACACACACAAAAAAATTTGTTATTCAGAATTTTCTCTGAAGTAAAAATATGTAACCTTGAGAGTTATCTGAGGTCCATCAAAAAAAAGAACACAACTCCTTACTGAATCTGCTTCACAGCTGAAACAGTCAACATCTTATTAAGCTCATTTATTTTGTTTGCAAATTGAAGAAAGGCATTCTACCCACTGAAATCCATAGTTTCTGCTATTGGGATAAAATAACTGTAATCATCCTTATTTGTGTCAGAGCCTTTCCCAGCTGCAACTACCCCTTGACTCCAAACAATTTTGTGTGATATACATGTCATTCAATTTAGGAAGAACAAGGCACTCAGCATGCATAACACAACCAGTTATTATATTCTGCTTGCTAAAGACTATACGAGTTCATGTCCTGCAAATGTGGTCAAAATGTTGGCAAAGCTCACTTCACACACACACAAAAAAAAGAAAATATACAGCTGTATTTTTATTAAATCAGCTTACACTTGGCAATTACATTAATGTGAGTAAAGTTATATCTTGTAAGCTAAACTCACTTTTCAAGAAACATGAATGTATTGATTTCATTATTTCTGTCTTTCACATGTATTGATGTATTTATTAGTCTAAAGTGACAGCTTACAAGTAGTTTGTTTTGGGTTTGGTTTCTTTTTTTTTTTTTTCATCTTTTTTTTTATTCAGCAGTTCCAGATGAACACATAACAGTCATAAAGCAGTAAAAGTTGTTGGTGTCTAAGGCCAAGCTAAAGAAGACATGAAGAAGGCATTTGAAAATTTGAAGACATAAAGAAGGCATTTGAAAATAGGAGCAATGAATCTTGAGGAAGTTTTAGCAGTCTGATTAAAGGATTGATTCTGAGACTAATCTGTTTTTTAATATCAGAATGAAAAGAAAGAATGCATTTAAAAAAAACATGGCAAAAAACTGGGAGATGCAATTTCTATTCCATTTTGGTGGTCCCTATTCGAGGAAGATGAACTCATACTGGTGCAGAGATTCCTGAGTAGCATAGATAACCTGTTTTACTTCAAGATCTGTGTAGCTTGTTCTACTTTGAGGGGGGCCGGAGGAAAAGAAAAAAAGTAAGGTTGAGACTGAATTATTCTGTAAATGCATCATGAAGGGAACGTCACAGAAAAAGAGTACTTTAAGTGACTAAATACTAATGATACAAGAACAAATGAATGTAATTTCACCGTGAATACATTTTGAAAGTATGTTGAAAATTTCTAAGCCCCAAAGAATAATTTCTAGAAAAAGAAAGTAGAAGAAACCTAACAGATACCAAGTTAAAATGTGATAAATTAAAAAAAAAAGATTGCACAAGATAGCTACCAAGTACTCTACATTCTACATTTCTATGTTTGAGACAATACTACAAAGTGCATTTCTATATGGCATCAGTTAATACAGGCAGGGAACCACCATTAATGTACTTTGCATCTGAAAAATGCTATTGAATTGCGGTGGGAACAGAAGTATACTGCTTTCAGAACTGTAAACTGGAGTTTATCATATATGTAAACCAGAAACAACTAAGAGGTTTCTAGTATTCTCCTTATTCTTGTCACTCATTTTTGCCCTTCTGCTGCCTATAACATTAGACCAGTGTAAGTGACTGTAAGGCTACATTTTGAACCAGGGCAGGAAACAGGCCTAGCTGAAATATAACCAAACAAAATAAATTACTATTTTATACTCAAACCCAAATTTGTTTCACTACACATTCCAAAAGCAGTTGTCTTAGGATAAGAGAAGAAGAAAGGCCAGAACAAAGCATTACAGATTTTGAAGTGGAATTAGAAAAAAAAAAAAAGTTTTCAACTGCTGCAAATTAAGCTTACATATAAAAAATAAATAATTAAACAGTTTATAATTACATTAAAAAATATTTTCCCCTCTGTTCCCTTCTCTTCCTTTCCCTCTTCTTCCCTCTCTTTCCCTTTCCTTCTCTTTGCTTTTCCTTTTCCCTTACTCTTTCCCTTTCCCTGAAAACAAGAGGCTAAAAATCAATAACTAAATATCCAACTTATAAATGCAATTTAAGGGTCTGTTTTCATCTTAAAATGTCTTTTTAATTTTAATTTTTCCCCTCTGTCCTGATGAGGAAGGATAATGAGAAGGCAGCTGGATGGGAAACTGGCCAAGGTCAATCCACCACAAGTATTTAGGAAAATGATTGTTACCTGGCTTAAACACATCTGAATGTACATGGCTATAATGTTCATGCTAATACTTGAGCCAATCACCTTAGGTTTCCTTTATATTCACTTCTAGGCTCAGTTGTCTGTAAATAGGTGTTTGTTTGTTAAGAAAACTTGCCTTCTAAATGTTTTAGTTTATTTCCATAGACTGTTCAGGATTTAATATTGACTTACAAAATAAGTCAAAGATTAATTCTGCCTCATGTAGCTGTCAGAACAAAGAGCAGTGTCTCTGCTCCCAAATACTAGTGTTTGATTGCACAGCTTTTCTCCCTTCTTTTTTTCTCACTGTGATCTGTCTCTGAGTAATATGAAATGAGCAAGGGTTTCAGTCCTTGCTAGGGAAAAATCTCCAGGTCTAGACTTAGGACAGAGACTTCAGTAAGTATTTGATTTAAGATTTTAAGCAGAGTTAAATTAGAAAATACAAATAATTAATTTTCTTTATGAGTTATAATTTCAAAAAAATAGGGGGGATGGGGGAAAGCCAGGTAAAAAAATAGCTGAAGCTATGTCACAGATCTGACCAACTATTTGAGATTTGTTTCTCACAATTACATGTTTTGGGTTTACTAGTGTTTCTTCGCCCTCAAATTCTTTTGTTTGTGTATTATTAATACAGAGTGTAAGGCTTGAAGAACTCATCTATAATATTTGATAATTTTACATTGATTTTTATTCTGGTGAACTACAGCATATGTTTTAGTGATCTTAGAACAGCATACTTGGTGACATCTTGAATCAAGGTTTACAATGAGAACAGTTTTGCTGCATGCAAAAATCTGCATAGTAGAAAATGTTTTAACAGTGCTACTTTTGTTATATTTGACTTATATTTTAGGTCTTTCTTAGTCTGTTACGTTGACTTACAATATTGTTTGACAAACAAAGATAAGTACCACAGCAAGAGAGGAAAAGTACTTTATCTCAAGAAACTACAAATTGCATCTGTGCAGTATGAGCTCGACCATCTAATCCTTCAGTGCTGTAAAGAAAGCAATTTTCTCTTAAAATCACATTCAGTTGCTTTTTGTTTGCTGTTACAATGCTAGTGCACACCATTAAACCACACATGTGCATATTAACAGTATCATCAAATACGACACAAAAGGTCTGACCCTACATTTTACATGCAATCCAAACTCCCACTGGAGTTTAGAATCGTACATAATAATAAGAAAGTGATTTTTTCTGTACAATAGTGTGGATTTAAAATCATAACTATGGTATGCAGTAAGAAATTACTTCTTTTTAGAAACATTAAAAAAGGATGTTTCTGGAAAATCAAAATCTGGAAATTAGTGTAAAATCCAACTACAGACATAAACTATTGACTTTCTATGTGACTTTGCTGGGCATCTGAAACATTACAAATGCTTTCCCATTTCTGATAATGCAACAACACTTACCACTGAAGAGAAAGGAAACCTTACGGTGAGAGATAGTCAGGACAATTTATGGCAAAGGTGAAGGAAAGCAGTGAGGTAAAAAAAAGTTTTTCAGTTAACCATAGAACTAAATTATTTATAATAGAAGGGCCTATAAGGGTCAACTATTTCCAAGTCCATGCAAAAAGCAGGTCCAGTTAGTGGAGTTTGCCCAGGTCTTCATCCAGCGAGTTTTTGAGTATTTCCTGTGGCACAGACTGGCAAACCAGCTGGCAACCCAGAACCACGCAGCTGCTCTCTTACTTCCACCCTTTCCTCCCCTCCCTCCCGGAGGGATGGGGAGGAGAATCGAAAGAATGCAACTCCCATGGGTTGAGATAAGAACAGTCCGTAACTAAGGTATAACACAAACCACTACTGCCACCACCAATAATAATAATAATGATAAGGGAAATAACAAGGGAAGAGAATACAACCGCTCACCACCCGCCGACTGATATCCAGCCCAACCGAGCAGTGACCTAGCCCTTTCGGGCAGATGCCCCCAGTTATATACTGAGCTAAGGCTCAGTTAGAATTAAACTTAGCTAGAGGTATTAAAGGTAACAGGAAGGGATTCTACAGGTACATAGCAAATAAAAAACAGACTAGGGAGAATGTAGGCCCCCTCAGGAAGCTCTCGGGAGAACTGGCTGCACAGGATTTGGAGAATGCTGAGGTTCTGAATGACTTCTTTACCTCGGTCTTCACTGGCAAAGGCTCTGACTGCACCACCCAAGTCTTGGAAGGCAGATGCAGGGACTGTGAGAATGAAGACCTTGCGCCCACTGTAGGAGAGGAACTGGTTTGAGACCATCTTAAAAATCTGAACGTGCACAAGTCCATGGGACCTGATGAGATCCATCCGCGGGTCCGGAAGGAGCTGGCAAATGAAGTTGTGAAGCCCCTGGCCATCATATTTGAGAAATCGTGGCAGTCAGGTGAAGTTCCCGATGACTGGAAAAAGGGAAATATAACCCCCATTTTCAAGAAAGGGAAAATGGATGACCCGGGGAATTACAGACCAGTCAGTCTCATCTCTGTGCCTGGCAAAATCTTGGAGCAGATTCTCCTGGAAGGCATGCTAAGGCACATGAAAAACAACACGGTGCTTGGTGACAGCCAGCATGGCTTCACTAACGGGAAATCCTGCCTCACCAATTTGGTGGCCTTCTGTGATGGGGCTACAGAACTGATAGACAGGGGTAGAGCAGTTGATGTCACCTACCTGGACTTGTGCAAAGCATTCAACACTGTCCCACATGACATCCTTGTCTCTAAATTGGAGAGACATCAATTTGGTAGGTAGACCACTCAGTGGCTAAAGAACTGGTTGGATGGCCACACGCAAAGAGTTGTTGTCAATGGCTCAATGTCTGGCTGGAGACCAGTAATGAGCGGTGCCCCTCAGGGATCAGTGTGGGTACTGCTCTCATTCAACATCTTTGTCGCTGACATGGACAGTGGGATTGAGTGCGCCCTCAGCAAGTTTGCCAATGACACCAAGCTGTGTGGTTCGGTTGATACCCTGGAGGGAAGGAATGCCATCCAGAGGGACCTTGACACGCTTGTGAGGTGGGCTGATGCCAGCCTCATGAGGTTTAAGCATGCCAAGTGCAAGGTCCTACACCTGGGTCGGAGCAAACCCCGGCACAGCTACAGGTTGGGCAGAGAAGAGATTCAGAGCAGCCCTGCAGAGAAGGACTTGGGGGTGCTGGTCGATGAGCAAATGAACATGAGCTGGCAGTGTGCACTTGCAGCCCAGAAAGCCAACTGTATCCTGGGCTGCATCAAAAGGAGCGTGACCAGCAGGTCGAAGGAGGTGATCCTGCCCCTCTACTCTGCTCTTGTGGGACCTCACCTGGAGTATTGTGTGCAGTTCTGGTGTCCTCAACATAAACAGGACATGGAACTGTTGGAACAAGTCCAGAGGAGGGCCACGAGGATGATCAGGGGACTGGAGCACCTCCTGTATGAAGACAGGCTGAGGAAGTTGGAGCTGTTCAGCCTGGAGAAGAGAAGGCTGCATAGAGACCTCCTAGCAGCCTTCCAGTATCTGAAGGGGGCCTATAGGGATGCTGGAGACGGACTCTTCATTAGAGGCTGTAGTGACAGGACAAGGGGTAATGGGTTAAAACTTAAACAGGGGAAGTTTAGGTTGGATATAAGAAGGAAATTCTTTCCTGTTAGGGTGGTAAGGCACTGGAATAGGTTGCCCAGGGAGGCTGTGAATTCTCTGTCCCTGGCAGTGTTCAAGGCCAGGTTGGACCAGGCCTTGGGTGATATGATTCAGCGTCAGGTGTCCCTGCCCACGCCAGGGCGGTTGGAACTAGATGATCTTAAGGTCCTTTTCAACCCTAACGATTCTATGATTCTATGATTCTATACTGAGCATGATGTGCTGTGGTATGGAATACTTCTTCGGTTAGTTTGGGTCGCGTGTCCTGTCTCTGCTTGCTCCCAACTTCCCCTCCTCCCTGGCAGAGCATGAGACTCACAAAGTCCTTGGTCAGACTAGACATTACTTAGCAAAAACTAAAAACGTTGGTGCTATCAGTACTGTTCCCAGGCTGAAAGTCTAAACACAGCACTGCACCAGCTACTACGGAGAAAAATGACTGCTACTGCTGAACCCAGAACAGTATCCACTCCTTATGCCATACCATTCGCGTCATGTTCAGATCTCACATTTTTCAATATACCATCACTCTTGTCTCATATATACATATATATATACACATCCACACACACACAAAGAGAGAGAGATATCATTCCTTAGTTCATGAGCCAATCCCTATAGAGCTGCTGAGTCCTTTCGATCCATGATGTTAGGCTCCATCTCTTGTAACAGTCTTTCAAATCAGGAGAGGCTGTGTACAGTGTTGCATAGCTGCCTGCTGATGATACTGCAGAACTTGTCTGGTAGACAGGGATTAGTCTTCGTTATCACAAGAGCTGGAGTAAAATCAGCTCTTCTGCTCCATCTGGGAACATGCTCACCAGAGACTGAAACCACAGCTTTCATGGGATGATCATCCGTGACTTTTGTTCTCCTCTTCAATGCACCCACCTGTTCCTCCAGAGTTGAGGTAGGTTTTCCATCCCACTTTGTCATCTCTTTGCCATGATCCCGCAGGTAAAACCACAGGGTGACCTGTGGCGTATACCTTCGATATCTTCTCTCTTGAACAATAGGACACCTTTTGTTAGTAGCTGAGACATGTGTTGGTACACGTGAGGAGATGTATAAATCAGATACATCGTCCCTCAATTGTTTGAGATCCTGGGACAGTTTTTCCACAGCTGAGATGATGGAAAGAGTGAGATTGTCTTCGAACTCTCTGAGTTTATGAATCATTTAATCCATGGTTAGTGGTACTATGTCATTTCAGGTTACCGTTGTCAATGAATTGGTATATGATGACAGTGCATTCCGTGTAAATTTCTGCCACATGGGTTGTGTACATTCGACTTCATCTGGATCTATGGGTATATCCCCGCTATTTGGCTTGATGTGATAGATCATCTCTACGATGGCTGATTCCCTCAGAGACTGGATGCCTTTGTCTAAAGTAGTCCACTTGTCCGAACAATTCATAACATTGTCCTTGTATGGAAGACTTTCTTTCACAGCTGCCAAGAGCCGCCTCCAAAGGCTGAGGGTCTGTCCCTCTCTTGCAATTGTCAATTCTTCCTTCCCTAACAAGTGATCCCAGCTGCTTGGATTCTGTACCTTCTAGTTTGTGACCTTCGGCCCCATTGTCCCAGCATCGGAACAACCAAGTGATGATGTGCTCCCCTCGTTGATGGGTAAAATCTTTTCGCATACTCCGCAGCTCAGTTGAGGTCCAGGGTTGAGAAGTCACCTCTTCTTCTTCTTCCTCTGATTCATATGATGGTTAATCCTGATCAAATGCTGTCCTGGGTAGTAAGTGTGTTGCCATTGCTTCTTCATCTTGTTTCTTCACCTTGTCTCTGATATTGGCACGAATTGGTCCTCTGGTTCAGTTGCAGTGATTATCATTGTGGTTGGAGTGGCTGCAGTATCAGTTGTTGGGGTTTAGGTAGCTGCTGTACTTGTTGTTGGGGCTGGTGTAGCTGCTGTGCTTGGAGCTGGAGTAGCTGCAATGTCTGTTGTGGTTGGAGTTTGAGTAGCTGCTGTACTTGTCACTGACGTTGGTGTAGTTTGCTGTATTTGGAGTGGGTGTAGCTGCTGTATTTGGAGCTGGAGTAGCTGCATTGTCAGTTGCTTTGTCATCAGATCCAGAGACATTTTTTCCCTTTGAAGGTGCTGGATGGTGTTGAGCAGGGATCTGTAAACATAGGCCAAGAGCCAGAACATTGCCATGATTTGTCCCTCTCTGGTATGACTGGGATGACAACACACCTCATTTAAATGTTTTGCTAATTTTTCTGGATTTTGCACTTGTTCAGTGGTGAAGTTCCAAAGCACTGGAGGGGCCCACTGGCCTAGATACTTGCCCATACTATCCCACACACCCTACCACTCATGACTGTCCAGCCTCAGGGAAAATCTCTTGGTCCTCCTATACCATCGTCTAACCCTAGACGAGGTCCAAATCTAACTCTGCTTAACTTCTGAGATCAGATGACATGGTCGTGGTTAAAACACACTCTTATATGCGTGCCAACATGGTGATCCCCATCACAATCAGCAGGCAGGTCTCAAGGGTACCCAAAGGCCTTCAGAACTCCCAAATGATGCTGTAAATAGTCTGGGGGGGGGGGTGTGTGGCTGGGAAGGCAGGTTGACCACCCGAGGAGGGGAAAAAAGATGTGTAATTGCTAAGCACTTCTATTATATACCTCCCAAAGTATAGAGGTGGTGACCATACTGGGAACGCAAGCCAGATCAGTTTCATGATCAATTATTCTATTGTATTACAAGTCATTACCATAAAGTACAATGAAACAAGAACCTTAGCCCAAGGCCCTCAGCCGATAAATACTAAGACAGCAAGTACCTGTAAGTATGGTACACATGCTGGAACTGTGAGATCAAAAGGAACAACTTTGAGAGCCAATAAATCAGCATTGTGATGAGTGACGATTAATCCGAAACAATAAATGCTTATCACAAATACATTTAGACACACTCTGGTCAGATCTGTCATTATAACAGATAACCCTTTGTGCCCCACATTGGGAGCCAAAAAGAGCTGTTGTGGTTTAAGCCCAGCCAGCAACCCAGAACCACGCAGCCGCTTGCTCACTCCCCCTCCTCCCTCCCCTGGCCCCTAGAGGCATGGGGAGGAGAATTGAAAGAATGCAACTTCCACGGGATGAGATAAGAACAGTCCAGTAACTAAGGTATAACACAAACCACTACTGCTACCACCAATAATAACAATGATAAAGGAAATAACAAGGGAAGAGAATAAACCATTCACCACCCGCTGACCAACACGCAGCAGTGATCTAACCCTTCCATGTAACTGCCCCCAGTTTATATAGTGAGCATGATGTGCTGTGGTATGGAATACCCATTTGGCTAGTTTGGGTCAGGTGTCTTGTCTCTGCTTGCTCCCGGCTTCCCCTCCTCCCTGGCAGAGCATGAGACTCACAAAGTCCTTGGTCAGAGTAAACATTACTTAGAAACAACTAAAAATGTTGGTGTTATCAATGTTGTTCTCAGGCTGAGAGTCAAAAATACAGCACTGCACCGGCTACTAAGAAGGAGAAAAATGACTGCTACTGCTGAACCCAGGACAAGGGTGAATAAAGTCTTCCTAATATCTAATCAGAATTTACCTCATTGTATCAACAGTATGTAGGCATATGAACATTTAATGATACTGTGAGCATACCTACGCACAGTGGGTAATAATTGTCACATTAGAAGGGGATCTTTATATTTAATCACCCTCTCAGTGTCCCAGGAAAGACAAGACCTTTGTGTATGAGCAGCCTGTTGCATCCTGTTGTGGGGACCATAATTGGACAGTCCACTGTACCAGAGTGTGATTCAAAAACATGACTGCTACTGCTGAACCCAGGACAAATTCTTTCAGTTTTTGTTTAAAGATATAGACAATAAAATATATACCACGTGCTCAGTGAGGGATGATCATACCTGGGAGATGGGGAACTTTGAGATGGAAGTGTGTGTTGATATTACAATGAGATAACTTCTGTTAGACCCCAGTTTTCTCTAATTTACCCCTGTGCATACTCAAGAGCTAGATAAAGACTCATTTTGATTCAAGAAAATTAGAAGCAGCCAAGCAAGGAAGGATAGAAGGAGAGGAATGGGGAAAGTCACAAAAGGGGATGAAGCCACAGCCCAGGCTTCACACCCTATGTAGCCCTAGAGTGGAGGTCAAGATCTGCAAACTGCGTAGAGACTCACCCTTCTTACAGAAGTACCAAACTCTTAACTGGTTAATTAATGGAGTGATGGAAGCGGGTAAATGACCCAAGGATCACACATTGAGCTCAGTGACTAAGAACATCACAGACTGCAGCCATTAATGCTGACTACATAGCATCAGCTCTGTGGTGTTGCATATTCACAGCTGGTGTAGGATATGATTAAGGGAGAATTGCTTTCAGTATGCAGTGATAATGATTAACAATGTGTAACAACTAATTATTGTCAACGTGTGATGTTAATTAATGTCAACCTAGTAAAGTGTTGTTTTAACAGTTTGATATTGACCTGATTTTTCAATCTTCTAAGCACTCTAATCACAGTGCTTTCTAGTTTCCTGGTACACACATAGGCACTCAGTTGCAAGAGCTGGCTGTGAACAGCTGCAGAATGCCTTAAAATACTGCTGTTAACTTTTGATAAAAACATGCTAAAAATGAATATATATAACCTTGAAATAATAACATTAAATGGGTACTTTTTTAAATTTGTAAACATTTATTGAAAATATAAGCTATTTTTTTTTCTGCTGTCTCCTTTTTGACTGATTTTTACTGTAGAAATATATGAAAAACCTGCATGTGAAATTTAGTACACAGTACATGTTTTGTCACCTGAAAGATGTTTATAAAAATCATAAACTGAACAGAAAATAAGCATGGAGTATCCTTTAACGTTATAATGCATGAAATTAAGGACTATCAAAAACAGGTTAAGTTACCAGCAAAAGCAACAAAAATACACCATTTTACAATTAAACCTGGATTTATGCGAGATTTTGGAGGTGAAAAGTGTAAAGTGTAATGAGAATCAAAAGTGGTTGGTCAAGTTTATTGCAAGACCTGTATATCCTGAAATCCAAAAATACATATTCTACTCAGGAAAAAACAGGGCTTTAGCAAACAAGAAGCTACAAAGGTGTATCTGAAAGATCTAACTATACTCTTATCCCTAATCACCCAATTCTTAATATCTTATGACTAGAAAGATAGAACATATTCAGAATATAGAAAATATCAGTATAACTAAAAATTTTACTGCTGACACTCCATTATGTGAATGTCTTCAGAGACCAGTGATAGGGAAGTGAATAATTACTTCAAGGGAATGTTAATTTGGTCAGTAAGGGTGGTTCCACAATGTACACATCTAATTGATATAGATCTATAATGAATCCCTTTGCAGATGAGGTAAATTTCCTAAATTCTCTTTTTAGTTAAAGGAAAAAAATGGTACTTTAACAAAAGATTTATCAGACCTATTGTAATGTCTGCATTGGTATGCACAGGCAATACGGTCATAGTCAAAGAGTACCACTAAGTGAGATTTGTTTCCAATAAACAACATGGCCAGCACCACCCTGTTTGGAGAAAATAAGGGAGATGATATCTTTACTTGAAAGCTATGCTGTGCTACTTGCCCTAAGCAGATGATGGTGGGAAAATGTTGCCTTTACTGCTTCAGATATTAATTTTTAATTCCCTGAGAGTCTACTGCATTTCAGAAGAGGAACACAAATCCTTTGTACCACGCCCCTGCCAGAAGCCCTAGAGAAAGATAATAGGAGTTCAGACTAGGTATGCAAATTATGTTCAGAAGAATTTGTCTTGCCAGAGGTCTTTTTCCCACAAAATGAAAGGTGGACATATACATTGCATATACTTTGCCACCTCCTCTTCACAGTGCCAGCTTCTCATTTCTTAGTGCAACATTTTTGCTTTTCTTCATCTCTGTAAACAAGATGTAGTTTGGTTTGTGGTTTGTAGCTAGTCTCACTAGGACTCTGAAAGGGTAAGCAGGCTGTAGCTGAAGTGGCATTGAAATTGTTACTGCTGCTTTCCTGTTTCACCAGAGAAGTCCCACAGCAGTCCCACTCGGTATCACCACAAGGTTGGAGAAGAGAGTTAGTGTTTTTTTTTCTGTTTCATCAGCTAATTCACACTCCTGAGAAACGATCTGGTGCTTGTGTTTCTGACCCTTGCAAAGTGTCAGTAACACAAAGGGGGCAGAATAAACCACAGAATCTATTCTGATGCATTATATGTGTTAAAGGTATCGGATGTTTCAAATATGTTCTGCCCTCAGAATGACAAATACGAGCTTTGATATAATCAGAGACTGTTTAGAGGGGGTGATGCAAACATGTTTTGATATTCATGTTATCTGGTATGTATAAAATAAGGAGGATGTTGTAAAATTTCTCTGTGGTCAGCAGCAGATATTTTATTAAACCATGTCCTGGTCCATCTTTCTCTTCACTGACCATGTGTTAGCTGCCCTACACATACTTTGTGTCCTAGAGATTTCTCAAGTGTTACAATAACTGTGAAAAGCAGATATACAAAAGTGCATATATAAAAACTCTCACTGAATCATTCTCCCATCTGTGAGTTACACAGCCTGTTGTCCTAAACTGCTGACATTTTCTTCCTGTTAGGTTTAAACATAGTTTGAAACAGACACTAGGATTTTTTTTGCCATTACATTCAGTAGTTTGCCCTCAGAATAAGAGATGAGACCCATAATGTCTGAATGTGTCAGAATAATCTTCTATGTTTCTTCCACCATTAACATGTCCTTATAGCCATCTGACAACATTCCAGCTTTAAGGCTCTGTGTAAATGTTAGATTCCCATTGTAATAAGACACAACATTCTCTTTTCCAGTCAGAATGCTTCATTATTTCCATACAGTCATCAGAATTATCACAAAAATATAAGCAATATTTTAAGGCTGAAGCCAGCAAGGAAATGTTTCATTTAACTGTATCTTAGGTCAAAAATCTTGTGCCTCAATCACAGTAGATACATACTTGCCAAATGATGCACAGTCTTCAAGTGGTTCATGTCAATAATGCAAATAATTTATCAAAAATAAACTGAAAATTAACCTGGAAAAAGACCCACACAGATGTTTGTAGGTGATGATTTTTACCTAGCCTGCATTTCATTACAAACTATTAATGAAAGATCTGATATTATCTGTGCCAGAAATTTCCTAATGATCCTGCTTGAAATTGTAAGTTTGCCTTAACATCAAAATGTTTTCAACATCAAAATGTTGAAAGACTCTTGCTAAACGTATCTCACACAAGTACCCTACCTTACTGCATCAGCTTCTGAAGCAAACCATTTTAAAATAATGGACAGTATATAAGCCTGTCTGTATATAGCAGATGTTATGCAGATACAAGATATTAAAGTTCAGTGTAACTCTTGGGAGCTTACAAATTCTTGTAACCCATAATCCAAATATTTGCTGTCAGTAATTTTCTTTCATGTATTTAACAAGGCAAAACAAGATCTAAAACTTGGACAGTGGCAACAGCCAATTGAACAAACATTCATTCAGTCTTTTAGCCAAGAAAAGCTAAAAGGAAGGACCTGATGAAAACAGCTAGCTTTTTTTTCCCTTCATCTCAAGACTTTTTGTTCGCATAAACTTTATAACAATGTAGAAAGATTTTGCAAGTCACTCAGCTAGTGACTTGTCCTCCCTTTTCATTTCATTTCTGACACCTATTTTCTGTCTCTAGAAAAAGGACTCTTTAATGGAGCCAGATGCATTTTGACAATATTAATGCTTCATCGTGTGTTTTGCATACCATTCACTGGGCATAATGTTAACATACCTCAGGTCATAATGTACAGAATTATGACTATTCAGCACTCATTCTGCATGAAAATTTATTCAGCTGTATAACAGTAGAATGAAATTTGGTAGAATGAATTTTTTAATGGTCATTTAATTTCATAAATGTTTATTCTAATTTAAGTTTTCTTCCCTAAAAATGATCTAATAACCATTCAGGTTAATATGCTTTACAATATTAAAACTGATTTTTACAAAATCTGTGTGTGTGTTGTAATTTTTTTAATCATGTTTCAAAAATTGTGAAAAGTAAACATCAGGGAGTTATAGAGAGTTCTTTAAATCAGTAGTTTAGATGTTACATTGTTAGCAATTGTGTCAAGGGAAATAGTGAAGTCACTGTTTTTAAAATACATCTTAAAAGTCAGACAACTTCAAAACCAACTAAGAAGGTGGCTTACATATGATTTAATATTATATGTCCAAATTCAACTAGCTGCACACAACAGTGAGCAGGTAAAAGGGAGGGACTTTTTACAAGGCAGGGAAAGGGGGAATGGCTTTAAGTTGAAAGAGGGGAGATATAGATTAGATATTAGGAAGACATTCTTCATGAGAGAGGGTGGTGAAAAACTGGCACAGGTTACCCAGGGAAGTTGTGAATACTCCATCCCTGGCAGTTTTCAGGGTCAGGTTGGATGGGGCTTTGAGCAACCTGGTCTATTGGGAGGTGTCCCTGCCTATGGCAGGTGTGATGGAGCTACATGATCCTTAAGGTCCCTTCCAACTCTAACCATTCTATGATTCTATGAACATCTTGAGCACAAGATACTGGGAAAAAACAGTGGTCAAGAGAAAGAAAATCAAGAAAGACCCAGTTTTACTTCTACAGAAAACAACAGCAACAACAACAATCCTATCTACTTTAATGAAAGTTAAACTGGGTTGAAGAAAAAAATAAAGCAAAACACAAAAAAAAACAGAAATTCCAAGTAACTAAAACACTGCAAAATAAAATCTCATTCTGATTTTAATTGTATTAAGTACAGGGAGAGGACAGTCATTTGAAGGCCTTGTGACTGTTTAAGCCACATAAACATAATCTTATTTATTACTGAAAGAAAAAGGACAGATGCAACATTATAAGAATTTTTTGTATCACTTAGGTTAAGTGAACCACTTCACACTATAAAAAAAAAACAAAACTAAATAGGTTCTTGCCTCTGAAAAATAAGTGTAAGTTATTTAAAAGCAAAAATAGAAGAAGCTGCAGTAGAAAGAAAAAATGTTAATCCCTTTCTGGAAACCAGAACACTCTATGTTACTTCTAAAGGATACAATGCTGACAGAAACAAAAATCTCTCTCTTCTGTTTATGCTCAAGGCTATACAACAGACTATCAGTTTGACTTATGCACATCCAGTGTCTCTCATGGCCTAGTTTCTGACTGAACCTCTTACTCATTTTAGTGAGTGTGTACAGCAGTAGACTCATCTGTCTGTAATTCCACTGGAAGTCTTGGTCAGATCCTTAAAAATGCCTACACAGCTTAAGTGGGATCAGTCTGACTCTTTCTCATTTTTCTTATAGAGGTACACAAAATACTAGAGAGGCAGTTCCCAGACTGTCAATCTGGGCTTGAGAGGACAACCTAGGATTTTGGTTCCTTGAAGGAGGGCAAATTGGAGGCCTGAATTAATATAAGTTACAACTACATTGTGGGATGCCTTGACAATATTTCCGAGGGAAGTATGTAAAAACTTTCTAAACTAAATGTGAAAAAATATAATTTAACAACGGTTTTATTTGAAACACATGACACAGACACCTTCCCTTCATGTCTTCACTAATGTATTTTAGTAACTTTTTTTGCTAATATCAAGATGATGTACCTTTAAATGTAAACTTTCAAATAAGTTGCTAAAGCTAGATTTCAGAATTATTAGCAGTTAGAAAGTACGAAAGCTGTTAATCTTTCTTTCCAAAGACTGAGTAATATTTGTCTGTATTTCTCCAGATTCTGTTTGGGTTGAGCAAGTTAGAAGTTAAACACAACAATGGCCCGTTAGTCTAATTTTGCTGTTATCATATGCTTGTAAATGGGAAATAGGCTAATAGCTGAGCACTGGTGTGTTTCTGTGACCTTTTAGGTTTTACAGGCAAAAGTATCTTGTCATAAAGATTGTACAATCCTATCTTAACTGTAGATCCCAATTTTCCTTCATAGAAAGATTTCCCAATGTTTCTTCTGAGATTTAGAAACCTCAGGAATTTTTAGTAAGATACCTGTTGAAGTAGCTTTATTTCAGTGTACTGGAGTGATTATAAGAGTCTTTCTTTGGTAGGAGAACCTCAAGATACAGGAAAACCTTTTTGCTTAGAATTCCAAGCTCCATGAACAATTAACTTGTGAAGCTAAGTCCTTTAAAGAGAAACGTTACTTTCTTTTTAATCTAGATAGGACTTTTTTCAACCATTTTGGTTTATATTTTTCTCTAATTCAGGGACTGCAAGATAAATATTTAAATCTAAGCTGTTAAATTTAAGGCATTCCATAGAAAAAAATAATAAACAGGTAAATCCCCCAAAGGGAAATCTCAGCATAAAACAGTCATGCCTAATTCTTTCCATTAGCTGTAAGGGAATCTAGGCTTACTAGTTAGTATTTAATTAGTTTAAATATCTTTAGCTGAGTGAGATAACTCTGACCCTTCATTTAACGAGGCAGCCTTCTAGTTTTGATCTTGATGATTATTTTCCTTTTCATTAAGACTTTGACAGATACACTCTTACTAATCCAGCTGTTACAAATGAGCAAGTTACACTGCCTGTCTATTTTTCTAGATAATTGCTGGTGATCCCTGTCCCTTACCGTCTCCTGGCAGCTATGTCTTCGTCACAGTTGATTCAGTGTGCAGTCCATCAGCTTATACAACACCATGTTGTCACCAACTAACCTCCTAAAATAAAATAGCCTCCTAAAATTTCCACCAAAGAGGCTCACTTGCTTTTCTTCCTCTGTGTTATAAACATAAACATAAATATAAAAGTTTCCAGCAGGGAAATATTAATGAAAGTTGAGGAAGATATGGGAAACCATGTAGTGGATCTTAAGCATTATAGGTAGTTAGCTGATTGAAAATATAGAGTCATAGAATGTTTTGTGTCAGAAGAGACCCTGATCATCCAGTTCCAACGTCCCCTGCCATGCACAAGGACACTTTCCATTAGATCAGGTTGCTCAAAGCTCCAACCAACCTGACCTTGAAGACTGACAGGGATGAGGCAGCCACAATCTCTCTCAGCAACTTGTGCCAGTGTCTCACCTCCCTCACAGTGAAAAATTTTTTGCTAATATCTACACTCAATCTCCCCTCTTTCAGTTTAAAGCCATTCCCTCTTGTTCTGTCACTATATGCCCTTGTAAAATGTCCCTCTCCAGATTTCTTGTAGGCCTCTTTAGTTATTGGAAGACTGCTACAAGGACTCCCCTGACCCTTCTATTCTCCAGGCTGAATAAACCCAAGTCTCTCAGCATCTTTTCATAGGAAAGGTGTTCCAGCCCTCTGATCATCTTCATGGCTCTCCTCTGGACTTGCTCAAGCAATTCCACTTCCCTCTTGTGCTGGGGGTCCCAGGCCCTGCTGCGGTACTGCAGGTGGGATCTCACGAGAGCAGAGTAGAGGGAGAGATCCACCTCCCTTGAGCTGGCTTCTCCCTTGATGCAGCCCAGGATAAGGTTGGCTTTCCTGGCTGCAAAGGAACTCTGCTGGACTGATGAGCTTTTTGTCAACCAAAACCCCGAAGTACTTCAACTCAGGGTTGCTCTGAATCTTCTCACCCAGCCTGCATTTGTGCTTGGGATTGTGAATTTAAATATTGTCATAGCCATTCTTGCACTACACTAATACAACTGCATTAGTGAAAACAAGATGTTTTTCATGGTATACTTATGATGCTTATTGTGGCAAGACTACTAGAGAATAAAGGGTTGAATGTACAATGCTTTCATGAAACACAGTTTAAGATAAATACTGTATCTATAAGAAGTACTTGAAGGTGTGTCTTTGGGGAAAAAAAGGTTTCATCTTGGCACAGATATTCATAGGATTTTAGACAGGTTCTGATTGTCTTACTCATGACAAACAAAGCCACTTAATAACGTTTTTTTTTCAGTAAAAGACATACCAAGAGTATTTAGAAATTGTTTTTGAAAATATTATTTCCCAATCCTAAAGATAAAATAAAAATCTAGGTGTTTGTATTTGTTCAAAGGAAATATTGTTTTAAGCGGAAAAAAGGTTAATGAGAAAACAGAACTGACTAAAACCACTTAATAAAAATGGTTTTTGACATACATTCAATTTTGAAACATAGAAAAATGAATGTACACTCTAATTTTTCTGTAGCATGTTCCACTGTGCTTCATATTTTGTGAGGGGAAAAGAAGAAACAAGAAATAGTAATGTCCTTATAATAAGTGTCCTAAAGCCATTCATTTTGTTGAATTTTGACTTCTGTTTATCTGTTCATTAAGAATAGATTGGACCCTAAAATGTGTTATAATAAACTTCACAGAGGATCCTAGCATCTGAGATTGTCCTTTCACAAAGTCATTAATCACATGCAACTGCACTACTCTTTTCTATCTTCTTCCTTCTCCTACTTAGAGAACAAAATAAAATAAAAAAGATCATATATTTTTGAAAGCCTTCTTTTATGGGATACAACTTACTGTGTTTTGTGTGTTTTCTTCCTTTTTTATTAGCTCAGGATGTCTGAATTAAATTATGAAACACAGAATTCTTTATAATGTATTGAAAAACTGGGGATTCCAAAACTAATTCAAGTTTAAATGTATGGAATTATACTGCCCTATAATTTGAAAATAAAATAAAAAGTATTAATGCTGAGGAAACAAAATATCTTTGCAGAAATAGCGCCATAAATTACTTCTTTGTAACTCCAGCTGATACAAAAATGTGTTCTGAATAAATAATGGTTTCAGATTAGTACCGAGTTTAGATTTTAGATACAAGAAATTAGTTGAATATATTGTGAGAGGTCCCAGATTACTACTGAATGTAGACTTTAGGTACAAAAAAGGAGCCTGAAAATGAAAGGTGAAGATTGTTATTGTTTATGACAATGGAAGAGAAGCCAGCTTTTTCTTTCACTGAAATAATATAAACATTAGTGTTACTTTAGAATTTCAGAGGCGTTTTTGGTCATAATAATGACCTATTTTTATGTGTGTTATTTTCATGGTTTAACCCCAGACAGCAACTAAATGCCAAACAGCTGCTCCCTTACTCCCCTCACAGTGAGATAGGGGAGAAAACTAGAAGGGTAAAAGAGAAAATATATGGGTTGAGATAAAGACAGGTTAATAGATAAAGCAAAAGCCATGAACAGAAGCAAAGCAAAACAAGGAATTCACTCACCATTTCTCATCATCACGCAGGTGTTGCGCCATTCCGGAAAAGCAGGGCTCCATCACACCTAATGGTTACTTGGGAAGACAGATGCCACCACATGAAAAGTCCCCCTGCCTCGCTCTTTATTTTCCCCCCTTTGTATGCCAAGCATGACATCATAATGATATAGGATATCCTTTTGATCAGTTGGCGTCAGATGTCCCAAATGTGTCCCCTCCCAACTTCTTCTGCACCCTCACTCGCTGGTGAGGTGGTCTGAGGGGCAGAAAAGGCCTTGACTCTGTGTAAGCACTGTTCAGCAGTAATGAAAACATCCCTGTGTTATCAACACATCCAAAACAGTCCCATACTAGCTACTGTGAAGAAAATTAACCCTAAGCTAGCCAAAACTAGCACACTCTACAACCCTGTTTCCTTGTCATTTACATCATGCTCAGGTCTCACACTATCCAATGCCACCTCATTAATCACAACCCCTTCCCATTCTTTGTTATAATACACAGATATCATTTCCTTAGTCTATGGACCTTGTAAAATGTTTTTAAAATACACACAGGTGACCACTGAGTCTATTTAGTCCATGACTTTGGGCTCCATCTGTTATGGTGATCACTCAGGACAGGAGAGGTAGTGTGTTGCATGGAGTTACAGGGCACCAAAGCCAACTCAGGTCAGGTTGCTGATGCACTTGCACTGCTTCTTGTACAGCTTGTCCTCCACTGATTCAGGTGGTTCCTGCTATAGTAATTCTTATAACATGCAACTCAACTCAAGGGTTACATCGATTTAAAGGTATATCCAGTACAATCTCCACCCCTGTTCCCTTTGGGGTGCAATGAATTCCTCCCCTCACCCCTAGCCTTGCTAGTAATAAAGGGTTCCTGCTGTTCTGGGCTTATCGATGGCCACATGCTTTGAGATGCTCCAGCATGACCTCATGCACAGCTAGAGGTGCTTCAAGGTGTATCTGCTGCAGCATGGACTTATCCACAGCCACAGATGCTTCAAAAATGTTTGAAATGTTCAAAACTATCAAAATGTTTCCCAGCACAGCAGAGATGTGGAAACCTGCACAGCAGTATAGAAAGCAGCAAAAGCAAAAAAGCAGCCACGAACAAGCCTTTACAGTAAGACAATTAAGACTCAAGTACAGGAGCCTGCCAATTTGTAACTAAACATCAATAACAGCTACAAATTTGACTTAGCACATTCCAATAAAATCTATCATTATCTTGAACCCTTTGAGCCTCACATTGGGTGCCAGAAAGGAAGGTTGCGGTTTAACCCCACTGACAACTGAGCCCCACACGGACACTTGTTCACTCTCAGAGCCCCTCCCTCCAACGCCCTGTGGGATGGGGGAAAGAACTGGAAGAGTAAAAGTGAGAAAACTCATAAGTTGATGTAAAGGCAATTTTATAGGTAAAGCAAAAGCTATGCTCGCTTTACCTATTAAATTGGTTTTACTGTGCTTGCGAAACAAAAGAAGGAATTCATTCACCACTTCCCATCATCAGGCAGGCTTTCTGCCATCTCAAGGAAATAAGGGCTCCCTCACATGGAAAGATAAACACCATCATTCTGAACGTACCCCCTTTCCTTCTTCTTTCCCTGGCTTTATAGGCTGAGCATGACATCATATGGTATGAGATATCCATTTGGTCAGTTGGGGTCAAATATTCTGCTGTACCACACCCCCCTCTTTGTTTGCAGGGGACAGTGTGGAAAGCACAGGAATTTTACTGCATGTTTGCTATCTACATTTATTGTAAACTTACACATGCATGGATAGTGGCTGGGTATTTTCTTAAAATGAGGAAAGAGACTAAAAGAGTCTTCTGAACTTCACTAGCTGAAAAAAGAGCAGACTTCTAGACCGTGTTCAGGGAAAGTGAAAACTGAATAATTATTGTCTTGTAACCAAAGAAATACAGGGCAAAAATGACACTGACATTCCTTCATTATCACTGTGGTCAGTAGACACAGTGTAATAAACTGAGAGAAGATAGAGCAATAAGGATACTTGGTAGACCTGAAATAAAGGGCTATTCCACTGAATTAAAAAAAAAAAAAGCTTAGCTATCTGGGAAGTAGTAATTATTTTTTTCTTATCATCTCACTGCAAAATTCAAACAAACTGTATTAATTCTGATCGGATAAAAACACAGACATATTTATGTTGTAATGTGGTCTCACATAGTTGATCTGAGATACTTTCCCCATTTAATTTTGCATTGCAAACTCCTCCTATTTTATGTATCAGCAGTATATTTTAATTACAATAAATGATGAGTTTCCTATAGTGAATAAAATGGAGACACCATCTCATTACTTTGGCTAAATAATCTGGCAATATCCATGCAGAGTAAATCTGTTTTACCACTTAGTAGTTTGTATTTACTCAAGTGTTCCGCTGATTTAAGGTGGAAGATAATGAGTAGCCTTAGCATAGAGCATACAGTGGAAATTGGTGGTGAAAAAAAAAAAAAGACTTTTAAAAATGCCATGTGCCATGTTTCTGGCATAATGCCTGATGTCACTGAGACATTTGTTATTATGTCTTAGTGACATAAAAACAAAGGATATACGCCATGTATAATTATATAACAAAGAATGCATCTTTGGAATGGGCCATCCTCAGAGATCCATTCCTTCGAAGGCCCATCAGTCAGTGACCTAACAGTTCTGTTCTTGATATTGTGAGCATAATCCTTTGCTTCCTAGAGTTTGCATACCAATGTGTTTAACCAATTTTCCTGACTTATTTATTTATTTAATGCTGAATCCTTGCTTACTCTTCTCACAAACTAGAGGTCCTTATCACAGAGATGTATGCTTACATTCTACATATCATTCCAATTTCACACACACTCAGAACCCTATCTTGAAATTGAGATTACTTCATCTGTTCAGTAAATAATAGAATAGTATGATTAAAACATTACCGTTGACTAACTGAAATTTAATATAATAAAATTAACCAAATTAAAGAGGCATTCCCCTTCAGTTTGAAATTAAAACATACAGGTTATCTGAATATATTCAAGAACAGAATAACCATAACCCATTAATATGATGCACCCATGAAAAAAAGAAAGCCTAATTTTAAAATATATGAGGTGAGATATTTCTGGCAGAGATGTTAATATAAATGTCTAACATTACTTCAATGTATCTCACCTGATGGGATGGTAGAAAAATTATTACAAACAATTCAGGTCACCTACATTCTAAAAAAAGAATATATAAGGAAAAGAGATCCCAGTCTTTCAGGATAAGACAATAAAATGCTAGTGTAATCCAACAGAAGGAGGACTGAGGGAGATAATTCTGGTTACTGCTGAAAAAGAAGAATGTAAGCTAATGTGCAATGTTAACACTAAAGTAAAGGGACACAAACTGGACATTAAGAAGTCCAGTCTTTAACCTTCAGAAAACTGATATTTTAAAAACTAGCTTCCACATCAGAATAGAAAAAACAGAAATCTAAATAATTTTAAAAAGAATGTATGATATTAGGCAGCACTGGATTCCACAACAGGAGATACAATGTTTTAACCCTAGGTTTAGATTAGACATTAGGAAGAAGTTCTTTACAGTGAGAATGGTGAGACACTGGAACAGGTTGCCCAGAGAAGCTGGGCAGTGTTCTCTGGCAGTGTTCAAGGCCAGGTTGGACAGAGCTTTGAATAACCTGGTCTAGTGGCGTGTGTTCCCTCCACTAGGGGTTGGATAGACAATCTATAAGTTTCCCTTCCAACCCAAACCATGCTACAATTCTATCGTTACAACATGGCCGTAGACAATGATCAAGGTCTAGGAGCTTACATTTTTCCTAGAGAGATTAGTGGAAAAGGAGAGAGAGATCTTTGGATAAGCATCTACTCCAAAGATGTTTTAAGCTGTGTCTCAGCTGTAGGGCAGATCAATTCTATGGTATTCCTTGAGCTCCTGGTCCCTCAGAAGATTGAACCTAGGATGTCACTAACAGTGATCCTTCATTTCACTCAGTTCCAAGAGAAAGCAGTTGGAGAGAAAGGGAAAGTATATGAATTCAAGGCACAGTCAGGATATATACTGAAAATTATAAAGTACTGAGTTTTTATGAGATAGATGTAGTCTTTTTAAATTCAGTGAAGAGTTAGAGAAGCAGCAGCTTGTGTCTCTGTGTGTCTCTAATGATAGGAGAGGTTTAAGACAGAGATGAAAAATGTTTCCTTGGAGCTGCAGAACACAAAAATCAATGCTTTTGCTGAGACTTTTAAAATAATAGTAGTAATAGCATAACAAAATTGATTGAATTTTTTGTCCTCTGCTGAAAAGCTTGATAGTAATATGGGCTGCTATATAGTAATATATGTATAGTATATGTATACTGTTATATAATAATATATAGTTGCTCTGTACCTTCAGAGTCAGACATGCATAGAGAGCTCTGATTTTAATTAAGTATCAGGATAAAAGCTAAGAAGTTGTAATACCTACTCACTTATTGGAAACTGATGCTGGCATGATGGAAATAAAAATACAGTCCAAATGGAAATGACTAGCAGGACTTTTTAATCTAACTATTCCTCTCATAATGCAGCTGAAGTCTAACCAGATGATTTCCCAGAAAACAAGAAAATGACAAGGAAAAATGTAAAATTTTACAATGACATTTATGGATTACTAACTTCAGACAGAATTTGAAAGTCTAGGAATGCCAAACTGAAGTTAAAACAGTCAGATGTTTATGGCAGGGACTATAAAGATCTGTCATGATTTTAACAAGTGCTGCCAGCTGAGATTTAAAAGCTTCTGGGCTGAGCTGAAAATTTATTTAATTTGTGAAGGTAGACTATTTGTGTACTACTAAAATAATTCTCCTGCTTTCTTTTTAATGCTGTGGACCACTGAAATAATTTTATTCTAGACTAAAGCATATTCTCCACTATATAACTCTTAAAAATAGCTGAAATGCTCAGCTTGTATATAATTGATGCTGTATAACTATAGCAACAAGACCCTGAGGAAAACCACCTAGGGAGAAAATTCTTTAAAGAAAAAAGGTGATTCAAAATAATGGGTCTAGCGAGAACCTTACTGAACCTACAGAATAACTTAAAGAGAAAAATCAGCAAGGCATAAAATTTGCTTCCTCAAAATCATCCTGAAGGAAACCACAAACCTCACAGAAGTGACAGCTACTCTAAGAAACAGGGTAATCCATACTTAACATGAGGGATATGTTGGAGTGTAATGAAGTAGTAATGTCATTCATGTAATCAGAAAAAAAATAGCAAAGACTACATATTACTTGGGACCAAATACAACAGACAATTAAGGTATTGTGATCTTCAACATTACACAATGTAGCTTTTACATGTGTGAGCCCCAAAGCAAAATTTGGCTAGTGTGGAATGCCTGATACACTTAGTCTAATGCATTGAAGAATTAAATGACCATGAATGACAGAATTTATAGCAATCACCTTACAATTGCCAAAAGCAGCTAGTAGGAGACTTTGTAAAGAGAGATGTGTTTCCAGATCAACCCTTCACAGATGCCAGAAGACCTGAATTGCAGGAAAAGCTACAAAATTTTCAGCCATGGGCTTTTACTTGTTTAAGGAGTTTGCAAGACTGCAGCGAATGATGTTTACTTCTTTCTGTTATAAGACTATAGAGAGTCTTCTTTTGGAAAAAAAAAAAAAAAATCATACTCATGTGTTATGTAAGAGATTCATGTTCCAGTGTTTTCATAAAACAGTTTGAATTCTGTACTCTCAAAGAAGTGTCACAACCAGAGCTATATGCTGTTCTACCATAGCATGTCTTTTCCTGCCAATGTTGTCTACATTAACAAAATAAATTGCACTGAATAAAAACAATTAGTCGAATATTAGATGAGATTCAAGAATGATCACTAACAACCTAACCCAGTAAAAATGGTTCTAATTTGGGAGAGTAGGGAGTTATGTTTGATGCACATTCAAATGAAATTTCTATATTTTATCCAATGACTGTCATGACCAGAATGAGAACATAAGCTACTGCAGCTGAATGAAATGCCTCCATTTTTATATTTTAGTAATGTCAGTCTGCCTAAAGTCTTAGTATCGGCTATCATCATTTCAGCATTACACACACAGGCAGCATGATACATATAAAAAATGTAAGTACTCCTTTTTTTTTCAGTCTTTTACTGACAGTCAACCTAGGGATAAATGGAGACAGCTACGAATCATGTATAAAGTACAATACATTGTGAGGCAGGAAACTAATTTTGTAATGAAATTATCATACCTGTTTTGGTTAATATGAATTTTAATTCTACTAAGAATTATATCATTCTGAGTCAAATACTGTAACAATACACATGGTTTTGCTTGTAGGTTCATACTTTGCTTTTCTAACCAAGGGCAATAGATATTATTCTCCATTACAATGTATTCATCCATTTTTGTTGAAGACTTATTTTAGAAAATCATGAAATGTTAAAAAATGAGACTTTTTAGAAAATGATCAGGTTATTGGTTGCAATTAGAAAAAGATTCAGCTTTATTGTGCAAAAAAAGAGTTCAAAGCAGACCTCTGTAGGATTTTCCTAGTAATTATTTGAAATTATTTGCAAAGCGAAGGAGCCAAGGGTTGTGTTCTCACCTCAGAAACAGTTAAAATATTCTCTCCATAAGTAAAGCACTAACCCAACTCTTCCAAGCAGAGCACAGAATCCCATCAAACTGAAAATAAATCTGAAACTCTCTTCCTGTTCCAAATAACATGCTGTTATACTAAACATAAGACTGTCACATCTTAAAAGAGCGTTGCAGACACATAAGTCTTCTGTTACCTCTATCCCACCCTGCCTACTTTCAGTTTTTATTTAATTCTCTTAATGTGCTAGGAAGTCTTTGGGATTTAGTCTCCACACATTAATAATTTAAATATAATCATCACTTCGTTGAACACCTGTCTTTCTTCCATCACTTGATCTAGCTTTAATTCCTCTGGCGGTTCAGTAGCACTGAGGTTTGAGTTTCACAGTGTAACTAAGTTGAAAGTTGGTACGAAATAAAGCTGTAAAGTACAATAAACTATCAGGAAGGATTTATTCAAGAATATGGATCTGAGTCAACAGTATATAGAACATCAATGCAGATAAGAGAAACACTCTTTTTTTTCTTTGAAGTCCTTAGCTGTTATCCTGAGACCATGGGATAATTTGATCATGAACTAATTGAAACATACAAATTAATTGCACTGATTGTTACTTATATAAGATGATAGTCTTTTCCTGACAAATTTGCTTAGATGAGGCAAAGGAAGCACTTGACATTTTGCCATTGAAAGTTAATTGCTCTCCTGCACCAATTAAAATGACACAGTATTTGAACTGAATTACCTAATATTCTGTTCCAAAGGAAAAAAAAAAAGAATCTAAGGTGTTCATGCTTTTAAAGCACAGTGTATCAGTGTGACAAAACATGTAATAAGCCTAGAAATCCTTTATCCCTCAGCGATTTTTGGCAGAGAGTTACGAATTTCTTAGAGGAAAAAAAATTATGGTGTTTTAGTAAACTACTGACAGACTGATGATTCCTCAGTGTTAGCATCAGCTCTGAAGGAAATTTTCTTTGTTTTCCTACAACTAGAGAAAGAAAAAATAAATAATGCAAGTAACAAAGACTAAACATAAGGAGGAATAATGGAATAAAAGTGGAATGTGAAACAAATGACTGCAACCTGTTCTGAACTATTTTCTTGCTGGTCAAGTTACTTACAATAACAAGGGCTGTAGTACATCACAGAATATAAAAATAAATGCTATTACGTGAACATTGATCATAGCATTCTAATCTCCTCCCAGACATCAGTTCTCCCTTTGTAATGCAATTCACAGCCTGTCATTTATGGTTCTTCCACCACTGGTTACTTCCAGAGAAGAGCTGATCAGGCACTACTAGCTAAAATGTGTCTTCAAATCTAACAATGTAACATTGTAGTAAATGTAACATTTAAAGTAAGTAATATACAATAGGACACAAAAAAAATACCATTTCATCTATTGACTATTTATTATAAAATGTATAAACAACTTTTTAAGACAAGGCTAGAATCCAGGTTTTTATTTTATACTGTAACAGCTAATCTAGATAGTCATCCATATGGTTTCTTCATTTCCTTGTGTATTGTTCAGTTTTAACATGAGACCTTAAATTCCTCTTTCTAACTAAACTGCCTTCTATCTTCATTGCCATTTGTAGCTGGATGGTTGCACTATTTTTGTAGCAGATGACAAGAGGACAGCACTTCTGGCTGAGACATTGATATGCACATGAACAGGAACGGAATTATCTGGGGGGTGAGGAGGGATACAGCTCTCCCTGCAGAGGGGAACCCAATGTTAACATTCCCAGTCAAATAGCAGGCATACCACCAAGTCAATGCCCCTTCCTATCATGACTGTGGATACATATTTCTTTGACTTGATGGCCTGAAGCCATAAACAGATTTTGTCTTTCAGCTTCACTGGATACCACCATGACTGCTTACTTGAATGCTTAAGGCACTTACTTTTTATTTTAATCTGCTGGGCTACTATTTTGGGCTGGGATTTTTTTTCCAGTTCTGAACCTCCTAATAAGGTTCATAGGTGATTTGCTACTTTAAATGAGTTCCTAATGCCCGCAAAACACAGCTGTAGTAATTATCTACTAGGAAATTGTCGTGGTTTAAACCCAGTCAGGCAACTCATTCACTCACTCCTCCCCTTCTTTCCCTTCCCCCTACTCCTGGAGGGACGGAGAGGAGAATCGAAAAGAATGCAACTCTCATGGGTTGAGATAAGAACATTTTAGTAACTAAGGTATAACACAAATCACTACTGCTACCACCAATAATAACAATGATAAAGGAAATAACAAGGGAAGAGAATACGACATGTCACCACCAGCTGACAGATAACTTGCCCCCCCAAGCCTGACCAAGCTCTGACTGATACCTCTTCCAACCTCACAGTCCACCAGCCCTTCCGGGTAACTCCCAGTTACATCCTGGCCATGACGTGCTGTGGTATGGAATACCTCTTTGGCTAGTTTGTGTCAGGTGTCCTGTCTCTGCTTCCTCCTGGCTTCCCCTCCTCCCTGGCAGAGCATGAGGCTCACAAAGTCCTTGGCCAACCCAGAACATCATTGTTATCAGCTCTGTTCCCGAGCCGAAAGTCAAAACACTGCACTGCACCCAGCTACCAAGAAGGAGAAAAATGACTGCTACTGCTGAACCCAGGACACAAATATAAAACATTGTTATAAGCTGAGAGATGGTAGATTTAGATTGGATATTAGGAAAAAAATCGTCATAATAGAGAGTAGTGGGGCACTGGAACAGGTTGCTCAGATAGGTTGTGGATGCCCCATCCCTGGAAGCGTTCAAGGCCAGGCTGGGTGGGGCTTTGAGCAACCTGGTCTAGTGAAAAGTGTCCCTGACCATGGTAGGGGTTGGGAATTCAGTGATGTTTAAGGTCCCTCCCAACCCAAGACACTCTATGGTTCTGTGATTCTATGATTACCATTTTATTGTGTTCTATTTTTTATCTTTTCTCACTATGCTGCTGATTATTTTGAAAGCCACCCACAATGAGCATCTTGGGTGCCATCTTTTTTCTTTAAATATAAAAGGCAAAAAATTCAACTAAATTCAGTAAAATCAAGGTTTCATACCTCGCTTTTTACTTATGCTCAGTCTCCCATATATCACTTTATTCAGCCCATTAAGTGCATTTATTTTCAGCAGCTTTAGAGTACTTGGTTATTAGGATTTAAAAAAATATTGGTAGCACTTGAACTAAAATTATTTTAAAATAAACTTGTGCATTTCAGCAGTTATGAATTTGGAACTATTATTAAAAGGATAAAGATCAAAAGATAGAATTAATATATTACAAAACTTTTTCTGTTTTATATTAGTCTTTACAGTTCATGTAATCTGTTTTTGTTGCAGTTGAAAAACTAGGAAAAACATTACATTTCAGTTCCAGGCATGTTAAATCATGTTTTGACATAGTCTTCATTGTCACATTAGTCAAGTCAATACATGCAGTAAAACTGTCCTCCAGATAAGATATGTGCTAATACAACTAAAATCTCACAAAATCAGTAAAAGGAACTATGGTATTTCAGTGTAAAAAGTTGCAAATATGCCTCTAGATTATAAACAAACAATTACAGGAAATCTGTTAACATTGGGTCTATTGAACTGTTTTCTCTACTTGCAGAAGTTATCCAATACAAAAATGCTGAATCAGATGTTAGTCATTCAGCTGTTCCTGAAAAGGATGAACTCTTGGTGGGTAAAAGCAAAAATTGACTAAATAAAACTTTGGCACCCTAACTCTTTTTTAATAAAGCTTTATTAAGCCAACTTAATGAAACATGACTCTTCAGAGCTTTGCTGAAAATATACCACAAAAAAACAAACCAATAACCAAACCAACAAACAAAACCAAAGCAGTTCTAGAAACATCTGTGAGCTGGGCAAAGTAACAAAATCATTCCAGAACAGACTTACTGGGAGTTGTTCAACTCACCTCACCCTCAAGTATTGTGAAAGTCTTTGTAAAAGGACATGATGAATCACCAAAAACCTGTAGGAGATGGAATTGTGATTTTCCCTGAGACTGATGAAAGAAGGGCTCTGAGATGTAGGACATGAAAAAGAAGCTGGTATATGAAACATATTTCCCAATGGTAACCTGATGCAAAGGTGCAACTGAAGAAAGCAGTAACAACTGCTTCTACTTAGGCCACCCACGTTGGGTATAAAGACAAGTATAACAGAAGAAAGTGTCAAAGTGAGTTTGATATGAGATGACTTTATAAAACTCTTGCTTTTCATCACTATTATCATTGGGTTTTATTTTATCTTGACCTTACAATTTTACAAATTTAAATCTGGTATAAAGAATTTCTTTATGCAATTGTTGGTAAAGTCAGTTTGAGGTAATATGGTTGTTTACCATGCTCAGTAAGATTCAGTTGAAAACAAATAACTTACTCTTTTTAATTCAGGTTGTCAAATGTGAGCAAAATCTTATTTAGTATATATTTGTTTATACATTTGTTATATAATTTTCTATTTATTTGTAGCATCCCTCCCACAAGATACAGTCCTTCACAAACTCCAATGTCAGTCCCTCCCATAGGCTGCAGTCCTTCAAGAACTATTCCAGTATGGGTCCTTTCCATCAGGTAGAGTCCTTCAGAAACAGACTGCTCCAGTGCAAATCCCCCATGGGTCACAATTCCTTCTAGAAAACCTGGTTTTGTGGGGGCTTTCCATGGGCTGTATCTTCTTTCAAGGTAATCCTTGAAACAGAACAGAAACTAGACCACCCTGCTACCAAAACCTTGCCATGTAAACCAATTACACAATTTTTACAGAAAGAGAACACCTGAAAAAAAAAAAAAAAGTGCGGATTTGGTACTTAGTAATGTTTTCAGATTGTTTTGTGTTTTCAGTATGATTGAAAAAACACATTTCTAACCAGGAGAAATAAAAAAGAAAATAGAGAAATTAAACTCTGCAGGATACACAATGTTGAAAGGGGCGGACTCTGCAGGACTTCTGATCACCTTGCTGTTTAGTGTCAGACCCTTATGTGGTATAAAAAAATCCTGATGGATACAGTAGTAAATAAGTACTGAAGAGTATGGGGATAATGACGGGTAAGTGTACATACATAGACATTAGCATTTTCCCATTTTACTAAAAAAGCTTTCCAATTGAAAAAGATGAAATTTTATGTAACAGGGAGTAAACTGATTTAGATAAGAAAAAACAAGCTGATTTTTCTTTTTGCTTTCAGCTCTGTAGCCATGCAGCTTTCTCTAATTTTGTTGAGTTACTTTTCAGTACAGTTAAGATGTACAGAGAACTGCAAGAGAATTTTTAACTTCAGACCCTGCTTAGAGCCATGAATATCTTATTTGCAGTGAAGCTTAGTATGTCTGTCTGGAGAAGGAGGAGGAAGATGCTCCTTCTTCTTGGCCTAACTGTGGCTTTCAAATGCCTATCAGACTAAGCAGAGCTTTATTATGAAACTAAAAGTAAAAAAAAAAAAAAGGTATATAAGGCTAAGATAAACAGAATAGCTTTAACACAGTGTGCTAAAAGGAAAAACAGGTTATCTGTTTTACTTATTGCATTTCTGTAAAACTTTCCTCACCATTTTCTCTTCTTAGGTGTCGTGGTTTAAACCCAGTCAGGTAATTCGTTCGCTCACTTCCCCCCCCTTTCTTGCCCTCCCCCTGCTCTCGGAGGGATGGAGAGGAGAATTGAAAAGAATGCAACTCCCACGGGTTGAGATAAGAACAGTTTAGTAACTAAGGTATAACACACATCACTACTGCTACCACCAATGATAATAATGATAAAGGAAATAACAAGGGAAGAGAATACAACACCGCAGCACCAGCTGACCGATAACTCAGCCCCCAAGCCCGACCAAGCTCCGACCGATACCTCCTCTAACCCTGCCGTCTCCCAGCCCTTCCGGCTAACTCCCAGTTACATCCTGGGCATGACGTGCTGTGGTATGGAATAGCTCTTTGGTCAGTTTGGGTCAGGTGTCCTGTCTCTGCTTCCTCCTGGCTTCCCCTCCTCCCTGGCAGAGCATGAGGCTCACAAAGTCCTTGGCCAAACCAAAACATCGCTATCAGCTCTGTTCCCGAGCTGAAAGTCAAAACACAGCACTACACCAGCTACCAAGAAGGAGAAAAAATGACTGCTACTGCTGAACCCAGGACATTAGGTTAAAGTGTTCACAAATGTATCCATAATTTGAGCATTTATATATTGATTTTTTTCCCTAAGTTTATGCAGAAGTCATATAATGAAGCTGCACATGAGTTGTCCAGTAATAGTTCACATGAACAGTGGGCTCAGTTATGTTAAGCCCTGAGCCTTCTCTTTTCTAAGGTAAACCTCACTCTCTCAGCCTTTTCTAAAAGGAGAGGTGTTCAAGTCCCTTCTTTATTTTAGTGACCTTTTGTTGGACTTTCTCTGGTATGTCCATCTCTGGTACCGAGGAGCCCAGAACTGGACACAAGACTCCAGGTGTGTAGAATGCTGAGTAGAGGGGAAGGATCAACTCCTTTTATTGGCTGGTACCACGTACCCTAATGCAGCCCAGGATACCATTAACCTTCTTTGCTGCAATGGTACATTGCTAGCTCATGTTCAACCTGGACTCCACAAGGACCTCTGGGTGTTTTAGAGTCAAGCTGGTTTCCTGCCGGTGCCCCCAGCATATATTACTGTATGGGATAGTTCCTCCCCAGGCATATGACTTTGCACATTCTCTTGTATTTCATGAAGTTTCTGTCAGCCCATTTCTCCAGCCATCCAATTTTAAATCAGTATTCAATCCCAAACATATTAACACATAATTTCAGGATTATGCCATCAATAATACAGCTGTCATAAATTTAGTAAGGTAAATGAGAAGAGTCAAATGTCTTAACAGAATGGTTTACCCAAATCACACAGCTCGGGATAATCAGCATAAGAACTAGCATAATAGTGGCTTTTCAAGGTAACTAAGAAAAGACATTCAGAGGAATTCTTTAGCCCAAACATTCCTTAATTCTCTTCTGGGAAGTGATAGAGCTTCCAGAGGTAGGGAAAATAAGGAACTATGGGCTAGTTTTCTGTTTTGTGGTTAGATAACTCTCCAGAACCATAAAAGTTAAAGTTTATAATGCAGAGAAAGAACCCAGACATCCTGTCTCACAATGTTCTAGCCTATGTCAGGATGTGGATCAAAAATACCATGACTGAGAAGATACTGGCTTCTACAATTTTTCTGTGGAGCACCATCCTCCAGATACATGTGCAGTGCTCTGGAAGAATCCCTTTTTGCTACAAGTCTACAAAGATCTTGGTTGGGAAACACATCATTCCTGCATCCTAATCAAGTTTAAATATGAAAAAAAGTGCAAAGAAACTGTTTCTGTCTTGTTACAATTCAGTCCTTCACAACATGGAAAGAAACGTAACTTCAGACTCCTACTGATGTGTAACTATCAAAAAAAAAAAAAGAAAAGGTAATATGATTGTGGAGTCAAGGCATTTTCTGCGTTCAGATAGCAACTGAGCTTTAAATCACACATCTAAGTTCTACTAATCTCCTGTATAAAACACTCAGCTTCTTTCTGGGATATGGCCTTTATTACCCAAGCAGATTAATTGCCCTACTTTAGACTTTACTGGAACTACTTTTAAAAGAATTCATTACTCATAGTCTCTATCTACACTGGTGACTGCATCCATCTTAAGAGAGGTGTCACCCTACAGTTTGGTACAGGGTACAGAGTGTTTCATATCTATATGGGTTAGGACTAGCTACTTCTAGAACAGATTGGTCATAAATGCACTACAGTTCACACACACACACACACACACACAGTATGCTAGAGATTGGAAGGGACCTCGAAAGATCATCTAGTCCAATCCCCCTGCCGGAGCAAGAACACCTAGATAATGTTACACAGCAATGTGTCCAGGCGGGTTTTGAATGTCTCCAGGGAAGGAGACTCCACAACCTCCTTGGGCAGCCTGTTCCAGTGTTCCGTCACCCTCACTGAGAAGAAGTTTCTTCTCAAGTTTAAGTGGAACCTCTTGTGTTCCAGTTTGTACCCATTACCCCTTGTCCTATCATTGTTTGCCACTGAGTAGAGCCTGGCTCCATCCTCGTGACACTCCCCCTTTATATATTTATATACACTAATAAGGTCACCCCTCAGTCTCCTCTTCTCCAAACTATAGAGACCCAGCTCCCTCAGTCATATAACCCTGGGCAACTGGGGTCCCATGTAGCTTCTGAGAATCAAAATCTTTTTCTTTTCCTGTTTAAAATGTCTGGCATACTATGCAGATTATGTTACAGGAAAGTTATTTTTATATTCTTCTTGATTTAGGATATGATATTAAGTAATATGAGCATGATTTAGGGTCTACTACAGTGTGAATGCATTCATTAAACTAGAAAGTACCCAGTCTGGTACTATTTCACCTATGTTGGATTTGGAGGGTGACACTGGAGCCAGTTCCTAAAGCTATGCAAGAATTTGTTCTGAGGGAATATATTGACCCACTTTGACAGAGAACCTGGGCAAAAATTAATATTTACACAGTGCAGATGTGCAGAGACAAATGAATTGGTGATGTAAGCAGCCATAAAGATGGCCTGGTTAGAAAAGGAAAATTAACAACTGGAAGAAAATGTCTGCTGAAAAATGCTGAGAGACATATTGCTTGCCACCATGGGAAATATGAACCTGGAAACTATGCCTTGGAAACAGACGCATCCTTGAAAAATGCAGCTGGCACATTTGAAGTACAGCTGGGCACATGGAAAGGCATCCTGAGATGCCATTGATAAGTTCAGAAACCAAGAAATTCTAATGGCAACTTATCGTCTGAAAACATGGAAACTGTCTGGGAAAATAAAATTGATCTGAAGGAACAAAAAACATCATTATCTTTTACAGGTGCAAAATAGATATTAACATCATCTATTTGCTGTTCAAAATGCTTGTGTCCTATGCCCTCATGCCTCTATCATGTAAAAAGGACTCAATTTTTATCCAAATGTAATCTCTCTTTCTGAGATCTTCACGTGCTGCATGTAGTTTCCCTTTCCTAAAGAGGATGAATTCTCCTCATGAACTTTCTATGAGATCTTGTATACTTGTTGGGGATGCCTGGCTGACTCCAGACTGTGACGTGAATCATCTTTGAAGTGAGACTCTGTTGGTTACTTCATTGGTTGGCCCCCATCTGGTCCCACTAATGGGGTCAGCTTTGGTTTGTCCTTCACCTCTAGGATCTGTCTAATTCACTTTGTAGTGGTATTACATATTCATTTAAGTAATCTATTGTATCTGCTGTTATATTGTTGATAAGTTTTTTCCACTAATTTGAAGTTTCTGGTAACTGGTACTCATATACATCTATTCTGTTTTTGCTATACAACTGATTGTTGCTATATCATTGATTGCTGCTATGACTGATTGATGCCATGCTATTGGTTGATACTGTTTTATTGATTGCTGATGGAATACCGTGATACGTACATATATAAATATTCACTTTATTAACCATAAATTTACTTGCTAATAGTGATTTTGTTGTAATATACCTGCTAGAGATGATTTGGAGGATATTTGCAGTAATCTGTCATAATGCAGAGACATTTAGAGGATAAAAGCCTCCATGACCCTGTGTATTATGGAATCAAAGGAGCACACAGTTGCAATTTCTACACACCCACAGAGCAGGTAATGTTTTAGGTTGTGACAAATGGTGAGATAAGCAACTGGATAGATTTACTCATAATAAGTGTCAGAATCTCTGACCAGGTTCCTTGAGATGTTCCATACATGGGGGTTTTAATGTTTAATATCAGTTTTACTTTTTGTAAAAATAGTTGATGTTACACGGGATTTCTGATTTAGCAGAGTGTTTCAAAAATATACTGTATAACACAATCAGATGTAGTTACAGTTAGCAAAAGTCTTGGAAGGCAGATGCAGGGACTGTGAGAATGAAGACCTTGGGCCCACTGTAGGAGAGGATCTGGTACAAGACCATCTTAAGAACCTGAATGTGCACAAGTCCATGGGACCTGATGAAATCCATCTGTGGGTCCTGAAGGAGCTGGCAAATGAAGTTGCTAAGACACTGGCCATCATATTTGAAAAATCATGGCAGTCAGGTGAAGTTCCCGATGACTGGAAAAAGGGAAATATAACCCCCATTTTCAAGAAGGGGAAAATGCATGACCCGGGGAATTACAGACCAGTCAGTCTCACCTCTGTGCCTGGCAAAATCTTGGAGCAGATTCTCCTGGAAGGCATGCTAAGGCACATGAAAAACAACACGGTGCTTGGTGACAGCCAGCATGGCTTCACTAACGGGAAATCCTGCCTCACCAATTTGGTGGCCTTCTATGATGGGGCTACAGAACTGATAGACAGGGGTAGAGCAGTTGATGTCACCTACCTGGACTTGTGCAAAGCATTCAACACTGTCCCACATGACATCCTTGTCTCTAAATTGGAGAGACATCAATTTGGTAGGTAGACCACTCAGTGGCTAAAGAACTGGTTGGATGGCCACACACAAAGAGTTGTTGTCAATGGCTCAATGTCTGGCTGGAGACCAGTAATGAGTGGTGCCCCTCAGGGATCAGTGTGGGTACTGCTCTCATTCAACATCTTTGTCGCTGACATGGACAGTGGGATTGAGTGCGCCCTCAGCAAGTTTGCCGATGACACCAAGCTGTGTGGTTCAGTTGATACCCTGGAGGGAAGGAATGCCATCCAGAGGGACCTTGACACACTTGTGAGGTGGGCTGATGCCAATCCCATGAAGTTTAACCATGCCAAGTTCCAGGTCTTACACCTGGGTCAGGGAAATTCCAGGCACAGCTGCCCAACAGCTACAGGTTGGGCAGAGAAGAGATTCAGAGCAGCCCTGCGGAGAAGGACTTGCAGGCATGTTGGTCAATAAGAAACAACATGAGCCAGCAGTGTGGGCTAAAAGCCCTGAAAAGCCAACTCTACGCTGGGCTAAATGAAAAGAAGTGTGACCCACAGGTTGAAGTAGATTCTTCCCCTCTGCTTTTGTGAGACTCCATATTGTGTACAGTTCTGGTGTCTTCAACATAAAAAGGACATGTGTCCTGGGTTCAGCAGTAGCAGTCATGTTTTTCCTTTGTGGTAGCTGGTGCAGTGCTGTGTTTTGACTTCCAGCCTGGGAACAGTGCTGGTGAAGCTGATGTTCTCGGTTGTTGCTAAGTGATGTTTACCTTGACCAAGGACTTTGTGAGGCTCATGCTCTGCCAGGGAGGAGGGGAAGCTGTGAGGAAGCAGATGGGGCGCCTGACCCGGGCTAGCTGGGGAGGTATTCCATACCACAGCACGTCATGCCCAGGGTGGGGGGTAACTGGGAGTTGCACGGAAGGACACGGGCTTCTGGGTGGGACTCGTTTCTTGGCTGGTGGTATTGTATTCTCTTCCCTTCTTATTTTCCCTTATCATTGTTGTAGTTGGTAGTAGCGGTGGTGATTTGTGTTGTACATTGGTTGCTGGACTGTTCTTGTCTCAACCCGTAGGAGTTGCACTCTTTCGATCTTCCTCCCCGTTCCTCCGGGAGCGGGGAAGGGGAGAGCCCCGGTGGGGGGGGAGGGGGGGGCCTCGATTGTTGTCACGCCTGGCACCACTCACTGGGAGTGAGTGAACAAGTTGCCTGACTGGGTTTAAACCACGACAACTGTTGAAACAAGTCCAAAGGAGGGCTGCAAAAATGATCAGATGCCTAGAGCACCTCCCATATGAAGATAGGCTGAGAAAGTTGGGTCTGTTCAGCCTGGAGAAGAGAAGGCTGCGTGAGGACCTCATAGAAGCCTTCCAGTATCTGAAGGGGGCCTACAAGGATGCTGGGGATAGACTCTTCATCAGGGACTGTTGTGACAGGACAAGGTTTCTGTTTGTTTTTTTTTTTCCTGTTTTCCCATACCACCATCAACCACTTCTTCAGGTGTGGACAAATGTGTACCTTCCATTCTGTTAAGATACTTCTTCCCACTATGTATCATTTCATTGCACTGGCTTTTCAATATGATAAATTACTTGTGATTGTACTATCATGACATTGTAGTGGAAAACAAAGGTTTTGAGATTTTTTTTTTCTTTATAAGAAAAGAATGAATCATTTGCTACTGGCAAATAGGCACTACTATTTACTAAATCTATTATTTCCCAGAAGAATTACACATAATTAAGAAGCAATTAACATAAGCGGCGTGGAACAATGGCTAAAAGAATATACTATGAGAATCGATATTATTGAAATACACATACCAAAATTCCTATGTTAAGTATCATATAAATTTGTCAACTAAACCCAGTTTTATTCTAATAATTTATAAAACCATTTAATTAATGAAATATCTGATGATATTTGAATGTAAAAAGAAAAAAAAGATGATATACTTCCAGAATATATTATCAAGTGACTCTTATCTTTTCTTATCAGGAAATTTGTCTTATATTTTCATAATTGTAGCATTGTACATTAATATACAAAAAGAGAAACAACATTTCTGTTAGGTTTACCCATCTTATTAACACAAAGCTTTCATTTCAGTTTCTGGAAAGATAGGAAACTGGATCTAAATATGCTAAATCATAAAACCACAAAAAATGCATATGAAAAAAAAACATCAACACAGCACATGCAGAATTTTCTCAAAGAGAATGAGTCATAGTTATAAACATAAGGTTAGTAGGAGTGAGTGGGAGGTTTGTGCACTTGAGGTAGTCTGCTAAATTTAAAATTATTTTTCCCAAACCAGTAGAATCCGTAGTAAATAAAGACTTTTTAAGGTTACTTATCAAAAACCATTATGAAGTAAGGAATGTTACCATAGTGAATGCTACAGGAAATTACCTTTATTGGCATACAGAAACAAGTAAGTTTCAATGTCTGGAAGAGAAGGCCGTTATCACTTAGTTAACAGATGACCCAAAATTACACCTGCCAGCCAATGCACCAGACTTTTATTGAGTGCAACTGTTACTAAAAAAGATTATTCTGACCTTAAACAGCATCTCTAAGTTTCTACTCTTACTGTGTCTGATCAGTCTTTTCAGCCTTCCCATATTATCCTGCATCTCTACTCCTTCAGAGAATACAACCCTGATTATGTCTCTTAAGAAATGTAACTGCCTACCCTCAATTTTGCAGAAAGATCAGTCTAAAGTACTCATCTCTGTTCTCCCATTTGTATTTGAGTAACTGTAGACCCCCTCTGAATGAGTAATTCTCATTCCTGCTCCTTTTCATCTCTTTGCATTTCCTTCTGAGTGCCTTCTTTCCAAGACAGTTTCATCACTGATTTACATAAACTTCCACTAGCAGCTAAACCCTGGAGTCTCTCTTTTCTAGTGTCTTACCCTAAGACTGGTAGTGAATTACATGTTTACTTCAGTCTAATTTTCTTTAGCTGGGAAAGGAAGGTAAAACATGGAAAAAAAATCCTGCCAAGCCTTAAGCATCTTAGAAGGCTATCTGGAGGAAAAAAAAAATTGCAGCAATAACTAGAATTAATGATTTATGACTAAAATTCAAAATTGTTGGTAGCAAACCAAAAATTGAATGTTTTTGTACTGCTTCACATGCAAATAGACTGTGAAAGCTGGTTGGACTAAAAATGAAACATAGGATTACCTGAACTGATTTATCAATTTTTACAATGCCCCTGAAGCTGTGCACCAAGAAGGGCATAGCAATGACATTCTGGGAGAAGGAAAAATTCCTGTTGGTTCCATGTGCAACTTTGTCAATTTGACATACTGTGACCAAAAAGAAAAATTAGTCTATAGCAAAACTGGATCAATAAATTAAGCTTCTATTGCTCATTTTAGCCATTGTGAAGGAGTACTGCTGGTATACATTTGAATACACATGGCTTACAGTTCTGGCCCAGTGTTGACTGTGGAGATGGAAACTGCTTCTAGAACTGAAGAGGACAAGATAAAAGTTTCACTTGTATCTCGCTCATTAAATAAAAGGCCAAGTTAAGGTTGCAGTGAACAAAGAGGGGATGACAGAAAAGAAAAATGAAAAAAAAAATCTGCTAAGATTTCAAGCAAACAAAACAGATTCTAGAGAAAGCAAGTAAATAAAGGAGCAATTGGATTATCCTCCCATTCTTCTTATGCATTTACGCGCTATTATGGAGAAGCAAAACATAGCCCAGTGAGTTTTGGTGTTATTTTACCTTATACCAGACTTGCAGTACAATATATTTAAGATGATAGCATTGTTTCTTAAAGTCCTAACCCCACAAAACTGTTGAAATAAGTCATATTCTGGGGAATTTTTAGCTATATATTCTCAGTAGATTTTTACAATGACCCTATGTTAATTCATTCTTTTTCTTCCGATATCTCACTGTCCTTCATTCCTTGAAACCGCACACAATTTCACTTAGAAATTCTTTTGACAGCACGATTTCTTTGGTCTACATTTTTGTGAGTTTTTAATGACCAGCAGGTATTTTATATATATTTATATATATATATAAAAATTATATGTTATCCATGCTCACTGCATGAAAAATTGTTTTATTTTTAATTAGATCCCTGACCTCCATGGGGTTAGAGCTTAATTTCATTTATACTGGTGCAAATCAGAAGTGAATTACAAAGGCAAACTGGAGATAAGTATGAGTAGAACAGTACCAGTCACTTGTATCTGATAGCATTTTTTGAAGTTAGGGAAAGACTTGAATTTTGATCTTACAAAAATACTGCAGTTTTCTTGCTTGACAACAAACCTAACCAAACCAAAAATCCCTACAACAAAACAAAACAAAACAAAACCAAGAACCTAGATTTAAATTTCCATACTGTTATTATGCTGTGATATTACTCTAATCTTTGACTTCCAAAATTGATAGTCTGTTCTGCATTTTTATAGATTTTTAAATTAGAAACAAGCTGGCTCTGATAAATCAGTCTAGACTGAATGAAAAAGGAGAAACAGAATAGAAAGAGCAAGATTTTTTATTGCCACAATGACAAATTATATAGTAGCTTTAACAAGACTGAAAGAAAAGATAGATGAAAAGATGACACTTATTCTGATCATCTTTGAAGATGTGACAATATTGACTCAGAAAATTTTAAATATCCGTTAATATCTGTGCTATTTCACAATCCATTAAAAAAACATTACTACAAGGACTTTATATAAAAGAGACACTTTTCTGCTGCTTCCATCAAACATGTCTGTCACAATGCATTTGCTGTCATGTTAAAAAAGTCGTATTTCTGCAAAGTAGCACTTGTGGGAATTCCAATACTCTTAACATGGTAGCTAGATAGCATTGTGACTACCTGAGGGTATTGCTTCCAGGCAGCTGTTTGAAATATTCATAGTACCACATAGACTAGTTCTGGTATGGTTCTGCATATGTACAGAGCATATTAATGTTGCAATTCTAAAAAAAAAAATAAAATAACTTTTTTTTTCTTAACACTTGGGACTTGAGACTGAAGAGGACAACACTTGCAGTATTTACTTTAGCACATGACAGTCTAAAATTTAAAATAAAAAAAAAAAAACACAACAATTTCTCATTGAGTATAAGTCACACAAATGTCTTTCCTGAAGGAAGTGACACTTCCATCATGCTGCAAGCATTTAATCTTACATTCTTCAAGATGTTTAAATTCTACATGAGACAGTGAATAATTTTAATATTCCTTTGAGATCTTCTCAGACTATACCAAAATTACGAATTTCTTAGTCCTTTTGGTACTGTTCATTGGCAGAACAATTCCTTGGAGTGGGTGTGAGTCATTCTGAAAGTATGAACTCTGTGAATTCAACTCTATCAGCAAAATCAATTCCTAGATATTTCCATTTTCCATTGATTTACTGTTTTTTATTAAAAATAGGAAAGGGTCTCTCCCTTGCTAATGAGTAGAGACCCTTTCAGGATATTAGGAAAAAAAAAAAATTTGGTTTTCACTTCCGAGGATATTGATATTAAAATTCAGCTTTTTAGATGCCTCTGTAACACAGACAATGTGTTGGAGCTAGAAGAAACATTGATTGTACAATGTGAAAAAAAAAACTGTATGCTTATTCAACAGTACAAGAGAGTGGCTGGAAGATTTTGTATCTGTTTGAAACTAGCAGTGCAGTACTTTAGGGGAAAAGACTCACAAAAAACCAAAACATATTCATTGTCCCTATGCTTAGTAATTTTTGTTTTCTTAAGTGGTCCATCTGCCATTATACTGCTAGCAGAATATTGTGAAACCATATCCTGTCTTTTAGATAATGAAGAAGAATTTTACATGAATTGTGCTTCATTGTGAATACAAATGTATATTGCTGTAAAGAGTTTCCTTGACTTAGTTGTCATATTTCAATGGGAAAGAGACATCAGACTGAGATTCGGCATTTAGTATACTAAGTGGTATTTGATATGAATTACCAGAATTTAATAATTAAATAATTAATTAGAAAGAAAAAATGTTTTATTGTGTTACTATTTCATATAAAAATACATTTACCTGTCAAATTACTTATACTTCTTTTTTTTTTTTTTTAGGGGATCTTGAATGAGCTACTTTAGAACTAAATTAAAAAAAAAATACTAAAGCCCCAGATATCCTATGAGTACCTACCATATATTCATAGACTGTGTTAATCGTCACTTTCATATGGAATCACAAAAGAAGTTCCAATCAACATTTCCTGTATGAGTTGATACAGATGTCCCGTAAAACCAGAAGATTTTCTTCAGTTACAGTAATGTCAACCTTCTGATCTTGTTCTGTAGAAAAATGGGTATAAATTTCTATTGGACTACTCTCTGTCCTTAATTTTAAATCTTGCCAAATGTTGAAAATCTGAAGCTAGAGAGAATATGGATGGAAAAGGAACATCTACTCTCTAAGCATGAATTCTCTGAGCAATTCAAGACTTTTAAAGAAGCTTCTACGAAATTTTACACTTTCTTATTTGTCTTTTTTTTTCTTTTTTGTTTCACAGCACACATTCTCTGAACAAATATCCATACTATTATTCAACTCTACTCCTATCTTTAAACCTAAGTCTAAGAGCCTTACCATCCACTCTCATTACAGCTTAATGGCATCTCAGCTCAGCTTCTGCTGCTGCTTTGAGAAAGATAGCATTCCTATATATCAGAACATAACCCTATGCTTGAGACAGTATGCCAAATCTGGGTATGCCAAGTTAACTCATAATACTGTGAATAAATCTCAGAAAACACTGCAGAATATTCACTATAACTTAGCCTTATTCTAAAAAAGAGATTCCCTAGTTGTTATGATGGCAGCTGGAGTGCGTGCTCTCAATTCATTAATAAAGTATGTAACTTCATTAGTTCTTCTATATTTCAGTCTTGTAGAAGTAAATAATCACCTTCACTGCATACTTTTAATATGAAAGGAATCTTTCCAAGGCATACATAGATCGTGAATGTGATGTCTCAATTATATAATGTGTACATTTAAAATAACAGATTATCTGCATAAGAAACTATTCCCTGGTGATGCACTTCCATGTTTAAGAAAATGTCACTCTAATAATTCTTGAAATGGGAAGAAAGCATTTAGATTGCTTTTCAAGAAACTCCTATAACCACATTTAGTTTATGTGGTTTCAAAGCACTGGTTCATCATATGTCACTGAACCTTTGAAATTGTTCTCTGTGATTTACATTAAAAAAAAAATAATATTTTTTACATTTATATTTCTCTGATTGCATTTTTAATGTTCCTGTCAGGTTAAGGAAGAACCAAAAATCATCTCTATAATTAGAAAATTATAGCAGGGCAGCAGGCAACTGAGAATATTTACATGAGATATGTGTGAGATTTTGTCTTTGTGCCCAGATAACTAACAAACTTGTCTATTTAATCTCCAAAATCCAGCAAGTTTGATTTGACGAATTTACCTAGCAGTAATTCAGTTTTTGAATTCTGTCTCTTTTACCGATGATTATTAAATTATGACTTACTGGGAGCTTATTAATATTAAAGAAGATAATTTTTCACCTGTAGGGTTTGAGTTCCATCTGGCTCAGCAGGAATTAAAAGCTGCTCCTATCTAATTAATTCCATTGTTTCATACATGAGAGATTTTCAGTTTGAGCTCCAGTATCACAAATTTACCACCATACTAATTCACTAGTTGCCACACTCAAACAGCAAGACTTTTAAATATTCACTTAAATTGAACTCTGTACTATCTGACTCCTTTATAAGGGTTGCACCTGACTAAGAAAGCACATGTGGAGAGCAATCTTTGCTACAGACCTGTGAGCACACACAGAAATAAATTTTCTGAGGTTGTCAGGATGGAACTTCTTAGCCTCACTAGCTCCACACCATGCTTTGAAGTGAATGTAGTAGGTAGGTTGTAAGCAGCTTAACGGAGGAGCCATGTTTTCTTAAGCATGTTGAGAAAAATAGTCTACCATTTAAAATTCAGCATTTCTATGACCATTCCCGACACTGAAAACAGCAAAAGCCTTGAGCACCTGCACCTCTGCAAGTCTCCCTCCCTCTGATTTTTTTGTTGTTGCTGTTCAGGTACCTTTACCATATGAAAAAAGACACTTCACACAGACAACTTAAGAATTATTAATAAAGATAGTAATTATCTATGGGCAGATGTATAAAATAGATAGCTAGGAATAGTGTGGTACTAAGCGAAACACATGAATATGCTCAACACTCTGGATGAGTCATCACTGGCAGTGTTCAAGGCCAGGCCAAATGGGGCTTGAAGTAACCTGGTCTAGTTGAAGGTGTACCTGCTTGTAGGAGGGGGGTTGGATCTAGATGATAAAGGTTCCTTCCAACCCAAAGAATTCTATGATTCTATGGTTTTATGATTCCATCTAATGAGTCTCTGCTGTGCCAGTTAAGTGAGTGTCGTGGTTTAAACACATCCAGACAGCTCGTTCATTAACTCCCCCCTCTTCTTGCCCTCCCCCTACTCCTGGAGGGATGGGAAGGAGAATCAAAAGAGTGCAACTCTCATGGGTTGAGATAAGAACAGTTTAGTAACTAAGGTATAACACAATTCACTACTGCTACCACCAATAATAATAATGATAAAGAAAATAACAAGGGAAGAGAATACAACACCTCACCACCAGCCGACCGGTAACTCGCCCCCCCAGCCCGACCAAGCACTGACCGATACCTCCTCCAACCCTGCAGTCCTAGCCCTTCCGGGTAACTCTCCATTACGTCCTGGGCATGACGTGCTGTGGTATGGAATACCTCTTTGGCTAGCTTGGGTCAGGTGTCCTGTCTCTGCTTCCTCCTGGCTTCCCCTCCTCCCTGGCAGAGCATGAGGCTCACAAAGTCCTTGATCAAACCAAAACATCAGTGTTGTCAGCTCTGTTCCCAGGCCGAAAGTCAAAACACAGCACTGCACCAGCTACTAAGAAGGAGAAACATGACTGCTACTGCTGAACCCAAGACAGTGAGGTATGGTTGTTTTCTGGAACAGGCTGATTCTTGATGTTGTTTGTTGCTATACTTTTCTTCCTTACATTGTACATCCTTTTATGCCAATAACTTTCCTGTTACACATTTAAGCTATTATTTATATCTACTTAATAACACTTCTTTCAGTGGTTTTACTACACTTGTCTTACATGGACATAGTTTATGTGCTACTACTGCCTTATACTTCAACAACTTTCTGAGAAAAATTGAGGTTATGCAGCTGAACCGCACTAAACTGGGTTTTGCGTCTCAGGATTATATCTTGTTCTTTCTATCACACTCTTCTATTGTCCAAAGGGTATAGCTGCTTGAAAAGTACTGAGCGGATAAGGTCTCTTTTTCCATCAAACTTCTGAAATATTAATGGGAAATATTGGGAAAAATGATGGGTGGCCCAGACTTAAAAATATTTGGGAAATACTCCAATATTTTAGCCATATAAAAAAATTCAGTTCTGGTGCCTCTCACTCTTCAATCTGTAATGAAGTCAGAACAATAAGATTTCAGTCACAGATGGAAATCTCCAAAGCATAACACAGTGCAAAGAACAAAAGTATAAACAAATTCCCAAATTAAGTGAACAGCATGTTATGTTCAAAATCCTTTCAAGGGCAAAGAGGAAGAACAACTTGAATATATGTAAGTAAAGCCAAGACTTTACTAGTTAGTGTAATGGAAATCATAACACCCTAATTCAAGAATCATCAAAAGTCTAGATTGAATTATTTCAGAGAAACAAAGAATTATACAATCTTGTAGAACGGTTTGGGTTGGAAGCGACACCTTCTTCTAGACCAGGCGCTCTAAGCACCATCCAACCTGGCTTTGTAAACTTCCCATGATGGGGTAGCCACAACTTCTCTAGGCAAGCTGTCAGAGAAATGTCTCTGACGTATATCTAAAGAGGTATATCCATATCTAAATATACTGCTGGGGCTTGATGTGGTCCATCTGGTAGAGAAGTGGATGAGCATCTGTCGTGGTTTAAACCCAGTCAGGTAACTCGTTAACTCACCCCCTCCCCCCTCTTTCCCTCCCCCTACTCCTGGAGGGACGGAGAGGAGAATCAAAAAGAATGCAACTCCCACGGGTTGAGATAAGAACAGTTTAGTAACTAAGGTATAACACAGATCACTACCGCTACCACCAATGATAATAATGATAAAGCAAATAACAAGGGAAGAGAATACAACACCTCAGCACCAGCTGACCGATAACTCGCCCCCCAAGCCCGACCAAGCTCCGACCGATACCTCCTCCAACCCTGCAGTCTCCCAGCCCTTCCGGCTAACTCCCAGTTACATCCTGGGCATGACGTGCTGTGGTATGGAATAGCTCTTTGGCTAGCTTGGGTCAGGTGTCCTGTCTCTGCTTCCTCCTGGCTTCCCTTCCTCCCTGGCAGAGCATGAGGCTCACAAAGTCCTTGGCCAAACCAAAACATCGCTATCAGCTCTGTTCCCAGGCCGAAAGTCGAAACACTGCACTGCACCAGTTACCAAGAAGGGGAAAAAAGACTGCTACTGCTGAACCCACGACAGCATCTTCAGTAATGGTCTTGGGAGCTGCTGAAGAAGGCTTTATACTACAGCTGGGGGAGGGAAACCTCCATCCATCACACTCCTACCAGTTTCCCTGAGGAGAAAGATTTCGAGGTGTTGGTCAACAAGAGGTTCAACATGATCTAGCAATGTGTGCTTGCAGCCCAGACAGTCTGGTCTTCATCAACAGAAATGGGATTGGCAGCTTGAGGCAGGTGACTCTCCCCCTCTACTCAGCTTTTGTGAGACCCCACCCAGAGTGTACTGTATTCAGCTCTGTGGCCTCCAACACAAGAGGGATGTGTTACTGCTTGAGTGAGTCCAGAAGAGGGCCATGAAGATGATCAGGACTATCTCTTCTATGAAAAGAGGCTGAGAGAGTTAGGTTTGTTCAGCTTGGAGAAGAGAAGGCTCAGGGGAGAACTTACAGCAGTCTTTCAATACCTAAATGGGGCCTAGAAGAAATCTAGAAAGGCACTTTTTACAAGGGCACGGTAGTGAAAGAACAAGTTGGAATAGCTTTAAACTGAAAGATGATAGATTTAGATTAAATATAAGGAAGAAATTCTTTACTGTGAGAGTGGTGAAGCACTGAAACAGGTTGCCCAGAGTTGTGGATGCCCATCCCTGGATGTGTTCAAGGCCAGGTTGGGTGGGGCTTTAAGCAGCCTGGTTTAGTGGAACATGTCCCTGTCCATGGTAGGGGATTGGAATTCTATGATCTTTAAGGTCCTTTCCAACCCAAGCCACTCTATGATTCTATGATTCTCTGATCTAGCCTCAACTACTGATCAAAGTAATTTTAGGCATTTATTTTCATTTCTTCTATGGTTAAAACAAGTACCCCTCTGTCCATTACCAGTAGTTCTCATGAGTTACCAGAATGGCTATGATCATTATTAAAGTTGTAGGTTTCAGGACCAAATCCTGTTCTTTGCTGCACATCAGAAGAGTGGAATAAGTTCTTTCCTGAAGGTAATTACTGCAGCTTTAGATGAGTGTCACTGAGCAAAATCTAGACCTTTTCTTGTGGAAAAGTCAGCTTTCATAGCAAACAGTGTCATCATCTGTGCTTGTGCAGTGTATACTTGGTGATCACCAGTAATACCTTTGTTGAATCTAATGTACTACCTCTATTACAAATAAAAACTGCATAAAATTATGACCAAGAAGTTAAGGTGGTGATATGCATTCTTTCATGAACAGTGCCATACATTACTGTCATTTGACTAAAAGGAAGGCTCAAGGCCTGAAAAAAAAATACAAAGCTTGGTGGTTTCAGCCACTTCTTTGCCAGACAGAAGTAAAAAAGGAAAAAAAAAACAACAAAAAACAAACAAACAAAAAAGAAAAAATATTTGAAAGAGAGACTGAAAAAAAGGAGAAAAAAATAAAAAAAAAAAATCAAAGGAAATGCTTTTGTAATCAAGCAATTGAAATTGAGTTTAGTCCCACACTACTTCTAACTGACAGGCTCTGTACATTTGATAGTCTGCTCCCGAAAGCTACAATTTTGACTGTAAGCTTTATCATCTTGTCACAGAGTAATGATAATTTGCATGTACTCTCCTAGCCTATGAGATGTGAATTTACTGTTGGAACTTAATTAGCCTTTTGCCACCAAGTGATTAAGATGCACCCTATTTTATCCAAAAGTCATGTCCTGCTTTTAACACACTATCAGTCTATTCACGTTCTCATGTCTGGATTTTATAACTGTCTGTAAAACTGTCCTTTATAAACTTAGGAATTCAAGACTGTTCTGCTGCTCAGATAAAAACCATTGTGCAACAGCACATTTCATGCAGTAGCTTAACAAATATACTAAAAAAAAAAGGAATTGTAAATCTGAAAATGCATAAACACAGTCTATGAGCTAAGGGACTAGTAGAGCTTTGCATTTTGCCTAAAGAGACCACTGGACAATATTGCCTCTTTGTTTTCTCAAAAATCAGATTATACCTGCGTTCATTCTAGTTATGTACATGACAAAAATCCAGTAACAGACTAAGCATATTGATCACTGTAGTGCAAGGCACTCTTTTACTATATGTTAGAGTGGCTGATCAGGCACAAAAATATTATACCCCTACAAATAAAAACTCAATATTTTTACATTGTCAAGGTTGTAATTTACATTTACTGGTCTTATACTCAGTGTGGAATAACATTAAAGAACTCTGATCTGATTTATCATGGTTTTTGTCATTTAAAGTTGGTTTAGTAACAATAAATATATGTAGATACGCAAACTAAACTTATGTATCTTTGCATTAAATGGGTAAAACATATATTCTTTTACTGAGATTGTATTTATATTTTTTAACTAGAAAGTAACTTTTTTTTTCATACATTCAAAGTGATTTAGCTGTCAGACTTCTTGGTACCTTCTATGCGTTTTGCAGATGTTCAGATCTGCTGGTATCACTGAGATACAGGGTCCTTACCCTGATGTAAAGCATTCAAAACATAAAAAAAAAATATATAATAAAAAAAAGTGAGGGGAATAAAATAGATCATTGATTATCTTACAAGAATGATAATGCAAAAAATTAGTTTCCTGAATTCTACCATTTTCTAAAGAGCTGCTACACATTATTGTCCAGAAACCACAAAAGAGCTATGTAGCTTCTTGAAAGTGTTTATGATGAGGTCCAGCTACATAGGTATTACAAGTATTAAAGTAAATAATTAGAATCATAGAATCGTTAGGGTTGGAAAGGACCTTAAGATCATCTAGTTCCAACCCCCCTGCTGTGGGCAGGGACACCTGACGCTAAATCATATCACCCAAGGCCTCGTCCAACCTGGCCTTGAACACTGCCAGGGATGGAGCATTCACAACCTCCCTGGGCAACCTATTCCAGTGCCTTACCACCCTAACAGGAAAGAATTTCCTCCTTATATCCACTCCAAACTTCCCCTGTTTAAGTTTTAACCCGTTACCCCTTGTCCTATCACTACAGTCTCTAATGAAGAGTCCCTCCCCAGCATCTTTGTAGGCCCCCTTCAAATACTGGAAGGCTGCTATGATGTCTCCACACAGCCTTCTCTTCTCCAGGCTGAAAGCCCTCACTTCCTCAGCCTGTCTTCATACGGGAGGTGCTCCAGTCCCCTGATCATCCTTGTGGTCCTTCTCTGGACTTGTTCCAACAGTTCCATGTCCTTTTTATGTTGAGGATACCAGAACTGCACACAATACTCCAAGTGAGGTCTCACAAGAACAGAGTAGAGGGGCAGGATCACCTCCTTCGACCTGCTGGTCACACACCTTTTGATGCAGCCCAGGATACGGTTGGCTTTCTGGGCTGCAAGCGTACACTGCCTGCTCATGTTCATTTTCTCATCAACCAACACCCCCAAGTCTTCCTCCACAGTGCTGGTCTGAATCTCTTCTTTGCCCAATGAGATATAATAAAATAATTAAAATTAAAGTATTTAGGGAGAACATCGATGGAAGTCATTACTGTGGGAATCTTTTACAGAATAGGAATCTGTGGATGAAGCACTGTATAGACAGATAGGAACAGCCTCACACTCGTAGGCCCTTGTTCTCATGGGGGACTTCAACCACCCTGATATCTGTTGGAGGGACGGTACGGCCTGGCACAAGCAATCCAGGAGGTTCCTCGATTGTGTGGAACACAACTTCCTTCTGCAAGTAATAGAGGAGCTGACAAGGAGAGGTGCTGTGCTTGACCTCGTGTACACCAACAGGGTGTTGGAAATGTGACGCTCCAGGGCAGCCTTAGTTGCAGTGCTCATGAGATGGCCAAATTTGAAATCCTCAGGGCAGTGAGAAGAGCGTGCAGCAAGCTCACTGCTCCGGACTTCAAAAGAGCAGACTTTGGCCTCTTCAGGAACCTCCTTAGTAAGGTTCCATGGGATATAGCCCTAGAGGAGAGGGGGGCCCAAGACTCTTGGCTGATATTGAAGGATCACCTACTACAAGCTCAGGAGTGTTGCATCCCGAGTAGAAGAAAGTGCAGCAGGAGGGCCAGGAGACCTTCTTGGATGGCTAAGGAGTTGCTGAGGAAAATTCAAAGGAAAAAGGGGCTTATAAAAGGTGGAAGCAACGACAGGCAGCCTGGGAAGAATACAGGGATGTTGTCCAGGAAGCTGGGGACCAGGTTAGGAAAGCTAAGGCCCTTGAACACTGCCAGGAACAGAGCATTCACAACTTCTTTGGGCAACCTGTTCCAGTGCCTCAGTGCTCTCACAGTAATGAATTTCTTCCTTATATCTAACCTGAACTTCCCCTGTTGAAGTGTAAACCCATTACCCCTTGTCCTATCACCACAGTCCCTGATGAAGAACCCCTCTCCAGCATCCTTGTAGGCCTTTTTCAGATATTGGAAGGCTGCTATGAGGTCTCCACACAGCCTTCTCCAGAGTGAACAGCCTCCATTTTCCTAGCCTGTCTTCATATGGGAGGTGCTCTAGGCATCTGATCATCTTTATCGCCCTCCTTGGTACTTGCTCTAGCAGTTCCATGTCGTTCTTACATTGGGGACACTGGAACTATATGCAGTATTCCAAGTGGAGTTTCACAAGAGCAAAGGGGAGGAATCTCCTCCTTCAACCTGCTGGTCACATTTCTTTTGATTTAGACCAGCATGCAGTGGGCTTTTCAGGGCTTTCAGCACACACTGCTGGCTCATGTTGAGTTACTTATTGACCAAGTCCTTCTCTACAGAGCCGCTCTGAATCTCTTCTCCCAACCTATAGCCTGGAATTGCCCCGACCCAGGTGTAGGACCTTGCACTTGGCATGGTTAAACTTCATAAGGTTGGCATCAGCCCACCTCACAAGTATGTCAAGTATGTCTGGATGGCGACCTTTCCCTCCAGAGTATCAGCTGAACCACACAGCTTGGTGTCATCAGCAAACTTGCTGAGGGTGCACTCAATCCCACTATCTATGTCACCGACAAAGATGTTGGACAAGACCGGTCCCCACACTGATTCCTGAGGGACACCACTTGTTACTGATCTCCAGCTGGACACTGAGCCGTTGACCACAACTCTTTGCATGAGGCCATCCAGTCAGTTCTTTATCCGCTGAATAGTCCATCTATGAAATTGATGTCTCTCAAATTCAGAGACAAGGATGTCATGCAAAGGACAGTGTTGAATCCTTTGCACAAGTCCAGGTAGATGACATTAACTGCTCTACCCCTGTCTGTCAGTTCCGCAGCCCCATCATAGAAGACCATCAAATTGGTCATGCATCTGTTTTTGTAATAAATAGTGTATTTATGATTATCTTTTTGCAGTATTATTTTTACTATAGAAAGCTGCTGCAAGACGTAGCTGTCAGTGGCATCATCTTATAGAAAAAGAAAAATTACAAGAAATCAGTATCTCCACCACAGACATTTCAGGAAATCATTAGTCTATGGAGAAAACTTTATACATTTATTATTATGCCAACTTACTGTAGTTCAATGAAAAAAAAAAAACAAAACAAAAAAAGAGTTCTACAAAAGCAATTCTAACATTAGTATTTTAGTGAATGTTCTTAATTGACTGCTTAATTATATGCTGATTATTTTGACAGCAGAGCTAGACTGTTACTGAAAGAAAATGTATTATTTCCCATAGTAAAATGTTTATGCAGAAATATGTTTATGGCTGAAAGCATCAAGTCTTTTTTGCGTGGCAGTTGAGTCACCTCTACTTATGGCTTGACTTCAAAGTGCTTAAAATGCAAAACTATTTTTTAGCTGAACATTCCAATTTGAGCCCAAACCATATCTTACTAAACTGTTTCCTTCATACATTAGTTGACTATTCAGGGGTGAAGAGAAGCATGCTGTAGTTATGCTGATACAGTTGTCCACAAAAGGGGTTCTGTTGAAATATTTTGAGCTGCTTCACATTATTTTAAGACAAATTTAACCAAGCCCAAATCCATCCATACAAAAGAAGCAGTTGTAGTAGCAGTATTTCACCTTTATCCAAAGATTCATCTGATCATTTGTTGCAGAAAGCATGTACTTGATGTACTCACAACCACTACTGTGAGTTGTCAAGCAAAGTACTAATCATACGTAGTTATGACATAGGGTGTTTCTCTTCATTTGACAGGTTGGCCCTTTAACAGTAAAACTTTTCCAATAACTAAGATAATAACAGAGAATATTCAACTTGGAAAGTGGCTTTAAAAGAAAGCCAATACAGATGAAACTTACCATTCTATAGCTCTTGCAAATACATCCTTGCTGCCATAAAATCTTAGAGCAGAACATTGCAATTTGGCTGTATCCAGACACAACAGAGTTCTTCTGCCATTCTTACTGCACACACTCCTGGCCTCTACTTTGTCATTTCATATCTTCAAATGTTCTTGCAGCCCACAAGGGGTCCAAGAATCTCTGATAGTGACACATTTCTTATAGCTAAGGATAGAAGTGGAAAGCCAATTATAATAGCTTCCCTACTAGGCCCTGTGGTGTTTGAATCTTTGTAACCCTCGTGGCTTAGTTTTCTCTGAACTGCACTATTAAATTTCTAGACTGCCCTTTGAGGTGGTCACCATTTTCTGAATCAGAACTGATGAAGAAGACTGTGGAGGAGACATGCTGTGCTCTTTCAGGGGGGGTTTATTATAGTTACTTCTGCTTTGTTAAATCCAAACTTTCAAAATGAAGTTGAGCTGAAGACAGTTATGCTACACAGTCACTTCTCATTGAAACGAACTTTATAAAACTGAAAATGTTTGTTAAAATGTTGTATATGCTTATATACATATATACACTTACATGTATCTAGTTTGTCCTTTCCCCCACCTTGCTAGAAACTGAACTGTTAATATACTATACTCTGAAGTCCAAATGTTTAAGACTGTGACCTGGATCAAAAAGAATGTGTGTCTTGTAAATAATTAATTATGAATCTTCTTGAAGTTTAATGATATGGCTCAGAATAAAAACCAATTAATTCAAATTTCTTCTGACTGGCAGGAAAATTATTATTTCACACACAGTTTCCTTCCACATCAAATGGGGAGCAGTTTAAAAATTAAACACCAGCTTAATTTAATGAGTGACCTTGAAGGAACAAAAAATGGGCTCTAGAAGAAAAGCTATTCAATAGCCTTAGGGGGAGAAAAAAATACTCATCTATACCAACTAAACCTCAGAAATTGATTTCTAAAATGAAATATGACATTCTCAGGAAATATTCAATAGAAATTCAGTAAATATTCAAGAGAAACACAGTAAATATTCAATAGAAACTCCTGCTTTTTAAGGAATTGCAACTGGGTGTGCTTCTTCCCCACATCACTCCCTGGGACCAGTCTTACCTTTATTTCCCATAGCCCTGTGCAAGTGATGATAATCACTGGCAATCATAAAAGATGTGCATAGTCATGACATCTGCGTCCGACGCAAAATGGACTCTAGGGAGCCAGAAAACACAATACCTAAGGGCTAATTTGAGCAATGCACCCACCCTAACCACAGTGCTGGTCAATATCTAACTTCATAGAATCACAGAATGATTTAGGTTGGAGGGGAATTTAAAGCTCATCTAATTCCAACCCCTCCAGCCATTGGCAGGGACACTTTCCACTAGATCAAGTTGCTCAAATCTCCAGACAACCTGACCTTGAACACTTTCAGAGAGAGGACAGCCACAACTTCTCTGGGCAACCTGTGCCAATGCCTCACCACTCTCACAGTAAAGAATTTCTTCCTGATATCTAATCTAAATATATTCTCTTTCAGTTTAAGACCATTCCCCCTTGTCCTATCACTATATGCCCTTGTAAAAAGCTCCTCTCCAGATTTTTTGTCATCCCCCTTCAGGTATTGGAAAACTGCTCAAAGATCTCCTCTGAGCCTTCTCTTCTCCAGGCTGAACAACCCCAGCTCCCTCAGCCTGTCTTTATAGGAGAGGAGCTGCAACCCTCTGATCATCTTTGTGTCCCTCTTCTGGATTCACTCAAGCAGTTCCACATACCTCTTGTTTTGGGTACTCCAGAGCTGAACTCAGTACTGCAGGTGGGGTCTCATGAGAGTGGAGTTCTCATGAGAATTTGGGGTTCCCTTCATGGTTCTTTTTGTTCAGACTCCTGAAAGCTGTTTTCCCCATGCTCCAGTGCTGAAGGCATCCTCTTTGGAGATACTCACCTCGTGGAAAAAAACAAACAAACAGCCTTTAACCAAGTTTGGAAGAAACTAAAATCTGCAGCAGGTATGCAAATATGAATATGAGATGATCATCTTATCCCTAAAATATTGAGCTGCATGAGAACCCTTTGAGTTCTCCTGCATAGCAGCAGGCTGCACAACAGGATCTCCCTTGAGCAGTGATACCTTTCAAGGTTACGCCTGCCACAGAGATCTCTTACTCCTTAATATTGAGAGATTTCTTGCCACAACAGATCCTCAATAAGTGACTACTAGCTGAGTAGGAGTTTAGAAAACAATGAGGTTGCCTCTGAACCTCATGACTTAAGCAAAGTATGTTCCCTATGTGTCTAACTTATCCTGTCCTCTGTGTAGTAAATAATCAAATGTTCCTTGCCACTGACTCTTGTTAGATCATTGTTGCATTTACTATAGAACTTTGTTAAATTGTCATTTTATATCAATAAATGTATCGCTGCGTCTCTCTTACAAGTGAAGTGTACCACTTCATCCATGACAAGAGTGCCTGCTATATGGGAAATGCAATCATGCAAATTATATGAAACATGTATTATATTATTATTATATTATTATTATATGAAACATTATATATGAAACATTTGACTGGCCAACAGAGACATCAGAGAAAACTATGTGGCGAAACAAATGAGAAAATATAAACAATTGTTGTGGCCTTTAAGTTATTACAATTGACAATTAAATAGAAAAGCAGAAAATAAGTGTAGGCAGAACTATTGCTCTTAAGAGAAATATTTACAACTTCAGCTGCTATGCAGCTACCATTTTATATGTCTGTACTTCACAGACAATATAGTTATCTAGTTATCTGCTTTTATATTAAAATTATTTGCTGGAAGCTCTGCAATTTTATAGAAATATCACTATTTTTCAAGGTTTTCATGTTCACTAACTATCTCAAATTTGTGCTATGTTAAAAATTTGACATTGCTCAGCCTAAGGTCTTGAGGTCGTGATTCTCATAATAAGTATAAACCCCAGCCAGTTCAGATTATTTACAAATAAATATGGTAACCACTTTCATTCAAAAATTGGTGACTCCTTACTATGTGTATAAGTATATATACAGAGAATCCACCTGACAGTTTCAGTTTAGACAGTCAAATTTAGGCCTTTTTTCAGTGTGATGGGTTTAAGGACTGCAGTTGCCAGTGATTCTGTAACCTGAGGATAAAATTATAAGAGAGAACAGACCTAGAGAAATAAAGTGAATATTCTTCTCCAGCTACCCTTATATACAGCCACTGTACCAAAGTGTAACTATGCTATCATATAATTTAACCCACCAGTTCATTCATTGCATTCATGGTCACACTTATTGTAAATAAGTTATTTTACCCCTAGTTCTCCAACAGCTATCTTGAGAACCTACACTTTTTTTTTTAAAAAAAAAACAAACATTGTGAATTTCTGGTGCTAGTGTCCATCATGCCAGATTTCCAGGCTCATAGAGTATACTTTAATTTTTGTGCTCAAAAACCACAATCTGATGGTCTGTAATACAACATTTAACAGTGTACAGATAGACTACCCAGCCAAAAGCAAAAGATAGATCACATTTCATACTCTAGTTTTGTGTTGGAAGTTATCTGTGAAGTAATACTTGGAACTTCTTCTTTTGTTTTTTTTTTTTTCTCTGACACATTTTATTCAAAAACTTGACTGCATCCTATCTTGCTCTTCAAAGCAAAGTTTTAAATGTCTATTTCTGGAGAAAGGTGCAAGATCTGACTTAGATGCTTTCCTACAAACTATATACAAGGCATCTTTAACATAAAATTGCAGACTTACTTAGCCTTGTTTAGAATGTTCCTGCTACCTTATTCTGAAAAGTTTTCCTTTCACTCCTAGAGGTTTGGTATCTCACTCTGATTTACTAACTTTCTTCACATGCCTAGATGCTTTAACATCTAGCCATGTGGCTGTGATATATCAATTGAGCAATTACAGAGACGTAGTGGGACAGCTCACATGACTGGAATATAGTCATGGAGGGCTATGTCCTTTTCAGGAAAGACAGGCCAGCCAGGCGGGGTGGTGGGGTTGCTCTTTATATACGGGAGCAACTACAATGCACTGAGTTCTGTCCAGGGACAGATGACGAGCGAGTTGAGAGTCTGTGGGTGAGAATTAAAGGGCAGGCTGGCAGGGGCAATACTGTTGTGGGTGTCTGTTACACACCACCAGATCAGGGTGAGGAAGTTGACGAGGCCTTCTACAGGCAGCTGAGAGCGGCCTCACAGTCACAGGCTGTGGTCGTCATGAGGGGTTTTAACTTCCCTGATGTTTGCTGGAAGAACCACTCAGCAACCCAGCCACAGTCCAGGAGGTTCCTCCAGTGTATGGATGAGAGGTTCCTCCAGTGTATGGATGATAACTTCCTCCTGCAAATGGTGGATGAGCCAACCAGGAGAGGAGAGCTGCTGGATCTCATCCTCACTAACAAGGAGGGTCTGGTCGAAGTAGTAAGGGTTGAGGGCTGCCTTGGTTGCAGCGACCACGAGATGGTGGAATTCAGGATCTTGTGTGGTAGGACTAATAGAATAGCAAGTAGAATTGCAACCCTGGACTTTAGCAGGGCAAACTTTGGCCTTTTCAAGCAATTGCTAGGGGAAATCCCATGGGCAAGGCTGCTTGAAGGTAAAGGGGCCCAAGATAGTTGGTTGGCATCCAAGGATTGCTTTTTCCGACCTCAAGATCGGAGCATCCCGACGCGTAGGAAGTCAAGGAAGAGGGCCAGGAGACCTGCGTGGCTAAATAGGGAATTGCTGGGTATGCTCAAGTGGAAGATGAGAGTTTACAGGTCATGGAAGGAGGGGCTGGCCACTTGGGAAGAATATAAGGCTGCTGCTAGAGGATATAGGAAGGCTGCTGCTAGAGGATATAGGAAGGCAGCTGACCCAAACTAACCAAAGGGGTGTTCCATACCATAGCAGGTCACGCCCAGTATATAAACTGGGGGGAGTTACCCAGAAGACACTGATTGCTGCCAAGGTCGGGCTGGATATTGGGCAGGAGGTGGTGAGCAATTGTATTGTACATCATTTATGTTGTCTGAGCTTTCATTCATTATTTTTTGTTGTTTCCTATTATTATCGTCACTGTTATTGTTGGTATTCTTCCTATAATCACTATATTTTACTTCCTCTTAGTTATTAAACTGTTTTTATCTCAACCCATGGGTTTTGCATTCCTTTGATTCTCCTCCCCATCTTGCCTTGCTAGGGAGAGGAAAAGGGGAAGTGAGCGAGTGTCTGCATGGTATTTAGTTACCAGCTGGATTTAAACCAGGACAGAATCTCTGGAGACCCTCTAGCCCAACTTCCCCACTCAGAAAAGGGCTACCTACAACAGGTTGGTCAGGGCCATGTTGCATCTTTCTTACTCACACCTACCAGATATTTATGCATATTGATAAGATTCTCCTGAGTATTCTCCAAGCTGAACAGTCACCAGCTCTCTCAGGCTTTTCTGATATGACAAATATTCTAATTTTTTAATCAACCCCATGGTCCTTCACTGAACTCTACGTACCTGTAAGACCAGGGAGCTCAGGCCTGGAGCTGGCAATCCAGATGTTGCCTTCTTTCTAACTCTTTCCTAGGTAAGGGCTGTATGTGCATCTGTGCATATGAGTGTCTGAATGCCTGGAGCTGGAGACAAACCATGGGTTGAAAGGCCGTGTTTCCATGGTACTAATGAAAGGATCAAGTGTGGGTGTGCAAGTATGTATGTGACTGGAGATCAAGCTGGAGGAGCTGGTGAATGGGTGAAATGGTCTGGAAGCAGAGGGAAATAAGAGAGAACACTGGGCATTAGCTGCTTGCACTCAGGAAGTCCTGGTTAGTTGGCTGTGTACGTATGCTTATGATGGTCAATATCAGCAACTGGAGTGGGGTTTTGATCCTGGGGGCTCATATGTCCAGGTGCCAACATGTGGTGAAACGGGTCCACAGATCAGTTACTAGGCAGATTGTCTGAGTCCATTTGCTGGAGGGATCTACATCGTATGTACGTATCTCTAGTGGACCTCCATCCTGCCCAGTAAGAGAGGGAGCTGGATGAGCCTCTGGGTTCTGCCTGTTTTTGTGTGTTGTGGTTTAAACCCAGTCAGGTAATTTGTTCGCTCACTTCCCCCCCCCCTTTCTTGCCCTCCCCCTGCTCTCGGAGGGACGGAGAGGAGAATCAAAAGAATGCAACTCCCACGGGTTGAGATAAGAACAGTTTAGTAACTAAGGTATAACACAAATCACTACTGCTACCACCAATGATAATAATGATAAAGGAAATAACAAGGGAACAGAATACAACACCTCACCACCCGCTGACCGATAACTCGCCCCCCAAGCCCGACCAAGCACCGACCGATACCTCCTCCAACCCTGCAGTCTCCCAGCCCTTCCGGCTAACTCCCAGTTACATCCTGGGCATGACGTGCGGTGGTATGGAATAGCTCTTTGGTCAGTTTGGGTCAGGTGTCCTGTGTCTGCTTCCTCCTGGCTTCCCCTCCTCCCTGGCAGAGCATGAGGCTCATAAAGTCCTTGGCCAAACCAAAACATCTCTATCAGCTCTGTTCCCGAGCCAAAAGTCAAAACACTGCACTGCACCAGTTACCAAGGAGGAGAAACATGACTGCTACTGCTGAACCCAGGACATTGTGTGACTGCTCTGCATATCTGCCTGTGATCTGTGTGGCTGGCCATGTATATATGTATTTATGTACATAAGTCTTATATATGTGCACTCTGCGTCTACAGGCTTGCTGTTGGCTGGACCTGGCAGCATGGAGACAGCAGCCTTATCTCTCTTGGGCTATTGAATCTAGCAGGATATATCTTGCTCTAATAACTTGAAGAACAGAAATATCCTTGATCAAACACCCCTGAGAGATGAGTTATGATTTTGACCAGTTTTAAAAGTCTATGCCAAGTATATACTGCAAGCTACCAAACCCTAAATCTTAGAAGATTAACTTCGTAACTGTGATTATTTTTTACTTAAAGACATTTCCAGTGAAATAATTTATTATTATTATTAATAAATATATCTGTTTATAGATTCTATGCAGCTATGTAACCCCTAATCCTCCAATAGTAGATACCAGACAATAATTTTTTTTGTGCTGATGAAATAAAATTTCACTTTGTATTCTTTTACCTAACAACTTCCAAAATTCTTAAGATCACATTAATCTTGATAATAAAAAATATTTTAAACAATGTCTTAAAATAATTAACACTGGTACTATTTAATACTTTAAAAAGACACATCAAAGCTCAAATATACCAAAATCTTTTCTTAAAAAATTTCTGCTTGGATCAGAAATAATATACTAGAATCACTAGTAAAAGTTCATATAATTTGAAAGTTTTGAAGCTTTGCCTTCAAACAGAGAACATCTAAAGATACTAACTTTAAGAGGCAGAATACGGCCTTAGGAGAAAACGTTAAATGAGTATATTAAATTCTTCTCCAAAGAGAAATATAAAGAAGTTTGCCTTAAAAATATTATTGGAAGATATACACTTCACAATGTGATGCCAAAGCAAGTGTAGATGTATAAAAAGACTACATATTTCCCATGAAAACAGAGGATTTCTCCTGTAATATTCAAATATTTCATGTCTCTGACAGTGTTTACCTCTGTTCATTAGAGAAATACTGCAAAGAATATTCCCAGCAGAGACAGGATTTTTAGTTGATAAATTAGCTCTTTCCTTGGCCACTATCCCTATTTTTTACCTCCAAGGGACACTGGAATAATGGGTATTCTAACCTTCATTGCAGTCCATTCACCCTCCAGCTATAGGAAAATTACACAGAAAACTATGACTTTAAGCATTCAAAGTCTGTGTTAAGATATTGTTCTGTACAAGAGAAAATAATTTTTTTTTTTTTTTAATAACAAACCTATCTTATAAGAACATCTAATAAGAGGGAGGAAAAGGCTCTTCCTCCTAGACTCATTTAAACACTGCAACAAATTCAGAAGTGTCACTTGCCAGCCCGAAGTACTTGATGTCTCAAAGGTATACAGTAGGATTCAAATTTCCATGTAGGTCTACAATAAAATGCGTAAACCTATTATAACATAGTATAATTTAAAGATATTTTGGATTCATTTTTCACCTGTTTCAAGATTTTTCTTTTCTAAATAAGATATTCAGATACATAATCTGTTTTTTCTGAAACAGTTTAAATAGAAAGTAAATAAAAAGTTTACACAACATCAGGCCTGCTGGTGACAGATGGGATACACGTGTCCCAGAAGGGGAAAAGGGTCTTGGGACAGGAGTTATCACAATTCATTGAAAGAGGTTTAAACTAAGTTTGAAGAAGGAAAGGGATAAAACCACTAGAGATGAGCACCTGAGGTAATAATGTTTGATGAACAGTGTGCTAGTCTGCTGTTTCAGTGAAGGTAGGGGATGGAGATCCATGCAGCAGCAAAGATGCAGGGGTTGTTGATGTGTCAGAATCCATGAAAGTGCCTGAGAATAATCACATAGGAACTGGGGTTTCTTCCCGCCAGAAGGTGGTGGGGTAAATAGCCAAATGAAGCACATCACATTAATGCATGAAACATGGGCAACAAACAGCAGCCAGAATATACACAACAAAAGAGCATGGGTTTTAAAGAACAATAAGATGAAAGTTAATGCCATGGAGAAACTCTCTGACATCCATTCTGTAGCTATATGATTTTTTGTGTGGTGTTATTCATGCTGTTTACTATGTGATGCCATTCAGAATAAATGATTTTTTAAAAAGTTCAAATTTCAGGTCATTATACTGTACAAGAATATATTTTAAGCTTGAAATATTGATACTTTATTAATTTACAATGGACGTAAACTTAAAGTAATTTCTTCCAGGAAAAGTCAGCTATGTTTCTCCTTATCAGTGACTTGACCGCTGACAAACAGTCAGCTTAGGGAGAGCCAAAAGACAGGAGTTACTGCTCCAGATCCTCTTTCTGATGAGAAGGGGTGGCATTTATTTTCCCATGGTCCATGTGTTCTGAATTAGGTGTTTAAAAACAAAGGGCAAGATGGACCACTCAGTAGATAAAGAATTGGATGAATGGTCGCATGCAAAGAGTTGCGGTCAGTGACTCAATGTCCAGTTGGAGACCCGTAACGAGTGGTGTCCCTCAGGAATCAGTGTTGGGATCAGTCTTGTCCAACATCATTGTTGGTGACATAGACAGTGGAATTGAGTGTGTCCTCGGCAAGTTTGCTGATGATACAAAGCTGTGTGGTTCAGTTGATACTCTGGAGAGAAGGAATGCCATCCAGAGGGACCTTGACTTGCTTGTGAGGTGGGCTGATGCCAACCTTATGAAGTTTAAGAATGCCAAGTGCAAGTTCCTACACCTGGTTCAGAGCAATCCCAGCAAAACTACAGGTTGGGCAAAGAAGAGATTCAGACCAGCACTCCAGAGAAAGACTTGGGGGTGTTGGTTGATGAAAATGAACATGAGCCGTCTTCAGTGTGCGCTCGCAGCCCAGAAATCCAACCTAGGATTGCATCGAAAGGCTGCATCGAAAGGACTGTGACTAGCAGGTCGAATGAGGTGATCCTGCCCCTCTACTCTGTTCTCGTGACACCTCACTTGGAGTACTGTGTGCAGTTCTGGTGTCCTCAACATAAAAAGGACATGGAACTGCTGGAACAAGTCCAAAGGAGGGTTACAAAGACAATCAGATGCCTAGAGCACCTCCCATATGAAGACAGGCTGAGAAAGTTGGGGCTGTTCAGCCTGGAGAAGAGAAGGCTGCATGGAGACATCATAGCAGCCTTCCAGTATCTGAAGGGAACCTATAGGGATGCTGGGGAGAGACTCTTCATTAGGGACTGTAGTGACAGGACAAGGGGCAATGGGTTAAAACTTACACAGGAGAATTTTAGATTAGATATAAAGAAGAAGTTCTTTACTGTGAGGGTGGTGAGGCACTGGAATGCCTTGCCTAAGGAAGTTGTGATTGCTCCATCCCTGGCAGTGTTCAAGGCTAGGCTGGACAGAGCCTTGGGTGTCATGGTTTAGTGTCAGGTGTCCCGCCCACGGCAGGGGGGTTGGAACTAGATGATCTTAAGGTCCTTTCCAACCCTAACTATTCTATGATTCTATGATTCTACAAGACAGCAGTCTTGTCTGCATCTTTCCCATGACCAGTTAATCTCACTAGTGTCCAAAAAGAATAAATTGCTTCCTTTTTAGCCTGAGGTTCCCTAGGTGTCTAATTGCACAGGAATTCTCAGGAGCATCTGTCCTGGGAGATTAGTATTGATGTATTCAGGGAAAGAGAATTAAAGTCCCCTCAGAGACCTTGCAAGATTCCATGTAGCACAACTAATTTAATCATTTGGAGCTGCCTAGCTCTAACATTTAGATGGAAAATATTAAGTTCTTAGTCCCAAAGGAGGCTAAACATATGCATTTCTTGGGAATATGACAACTACTAAAGAATGTTTTAGTAAAGCATAGTCTCCACCTATTTGGAGAGAGAAAAACAACTCTCAGAGCAGGAATCAGACATCCCTATTTTCTAACTCAGCTAAGGACCTTAAACCTCAGGTTCTGTGTTGCCTTATTTATTGCCTATCAATGATTTTTGTATGCCTAGTTGCAGATAAAAAGCATGAGCTTTTTTAAAGCAATGATTGGATGTCTCTAGAGTAGTAATACTCTCCTGGGGTGCAAAGCACTTTTCTTCTTACTTTGATTGAATGAAGCATAGAACCAAAGACTTTCCACATGTTGCAGTTCATCTAGCTCTCCACAGACTTATTAAAAGATAAAGGTATTTAACTTAGCAGACTGGTTCAACCATGTGGTTAGTAAAAATCCTTAGACATCTGTTTTTAAAGCGGCTGCTATCTCTGCAGATTTTCAGAGACATTAAAATTTCTCCATTAATATCATAAGGTAATCATATAAATTACAACGATACACATATCTGAGCCAAGTGTGCAATATTTTGGTGAGGTAGCACCTAACTTAGTCACCTAAATTGACACTAATGGATAGTATCTGAGCTCCAAAAGCTTATAAACTGAAAATATGCAGATTTATGTCCCTTCACTAAGGTGTAGTTAACTCACTGTCATTTTTATTTGAGGTTGCAACTTACAGAAAGTTAAGAAAAGAAGGTCTGACTATATAATGTGATAATTTTTAACATCTAGTTCACATCTTCACTTGGAAGATCTGTTTATTGACAAGCTCTCAGGGTAAAATATAGTATATAGAATTTATCTTTTCATAATATTTTTTGTTGGTATTCACAAAGTCAGAAAAGGCAGTATCACCTTGGCTGAATTTTGCCTGATTAAAAAAACACCTTGCCAAATGACAAAAGATCCTATTGTAGACAAGCAATCCCTTTTGCTTATACATCCACATAGCAATTTTTTCTGTATATATTTTCAACTTAAGGTGCAATTACTTTGCAAAATGAGACCATAAAGCAACACACTCTCTAGGTATTGAGCTATCATATTCCAATTACCTGTAAACTAGGCTTCAGCAGAAAGTGATGCTACGGAGATAAATGGACACATGTACGCTAACTGCTTGGAACATGTAAACTTTATTTAACAAGTAAAATAACAGTTCTGCTGTTTTATCTATTTTCAGCACTAATAGTAACCAACAGGGGGTATAGCAGTTTTCTACTGAATGAGTTATAAATGATCTAATTAAATGTCTCCTTGCAATTGTCTTCACACTTCATTAGTGACATGGTTGTTTATTAAGGTAGGAAATCTTTTGTAATCCTAATAATTCACTCACTTTTAGTTAAATCTATAAAGGCTTTGATGGCATTATTTGAATGAGGATTTGACAAACTGTTTAAAAATATTTTTCCCTAATTATTTATTCTTTGATAACAGATATTCTATGTTTTTCTTGAAAACATTGAATAAACCGTGGAGGATATGCATACGTTATGTGTTTTACAGATTATTTCACCCAACAGATCTTCTACTCCACCAGATTCCTTTGCCTCTTTAATTTTGGAATGCAAAGAAGGTAGCATAAAATAATTTCATCACCTCAGTAGATGAATGGAGCAGCAATGGACCAGCAAGTTCACCATAGACCAGAGCAGACACAGGAAAATTGTATGCTCAGTGGAATTTGGATTATTAAAGTGTGAAAACTTTGGTTTAATTCATCACTGTGTTTATGTTTTAAGACAGACATTAGAAGAGCAGTTTAAAAGATAGGCTGAGAACAATCAAGCAAATGGTCATTGAAAACAGCTGCAAAGGGAAGGTATTATACGATGACTGCTGATTTCCGTAGACAGGAGTTAAGTCAGGAAGGCAGAAGCAGCACAGCAGTTAAAATGTTGGTCCTCCAGTTCAAATGCTTGCTATTTACAGATTCTGTTTCAAGATTTATTTTGATTTTAGTTATCTGTTTTGTTGTATAGAACTAACAAATACATTTTGTGGTGTTCAGCAAATGCCCTGTTGAGCCACATACAAGTTAAAGGCCAACTCTAAGCTTATTTCGGATAGCGTACTATTTTGTTGAATGTAGTATCATTGAAAGGCCAATTTGCAAATTGCTATTTGCCTCTAATGAAGGATAAAGACCATAGGCTTGTCTCTCTTTTGTTGCCTTTTATGAATACCATAAAAAAAAAAAAGAGAAACAAAAGCTTTTTTCTAAAATTGGATTTGGCTTCAAAATTCAGCGTTATATTGAACTATAAAGATAGTTTATAAAAAAAAAAAGGGCAAAACATTTTTTTTCATGGAATCATCAAATTTTCACTTCAATATCTTTATGAGCCAACACATATGGTGCCCAAATAGACTGCTATGATATTGAAAACTTGACAAATTCACATTTTAAATGTATGCACAAGAGACCACTGGAAATAATTGACTTACATTAAACTTTGTAGACAATAAGATTTGATGTTATTAGAAATTAAAAAAGTATACCTATCAGACCTGGAAATATATTTAGAGGAGAAGTGAATTTGTGATATTGGGCTGGAGCAATGCACTTCATTTATGACAGAGAAGTAGCAATATGTTTACTGATATAAACCAGTGATTTAACAAAGTTTGATAGTAAATGCAACAATGGTTTAACAGGATTTGATGGTAAAGTACACTTGATTATTTACTGCATAGAGGACAGGGTCAGACAAATTGTCAGGGAGATGCTCCTTTTGAATCATAACTTTCAGAGGTGACCCCCTTTCTAAACTCCAAACCTGTTTAAGTGTGTCTCCAAACTTAGTCCCAGACTTGGTCAATGGTTTATATCTAGACAATTGTATATACAGACTCAATCCTTTATATCACTTAGCTACAATTTCAATGTCTACGAAGCTACTGTCCATTTACCAATAAGGAATCTCTCAACCTTGAGGAGTAACCTTGAGAGGTGTTCCTACTTAAGGGGAGATATTTGTGTGTATCCCACTGCCATGAAGAAGAAATCTGTGGACCCTGGGCTATTTACTATTTATAGAAAAAGATGATTGACTTACGGTCCTTTTTGCATGCTAGCTGTATATTGGGTTGGTGAACGCTTAAGTAGCCCTCAGATTTTGAGCAAGGTCTATGGCCCCTAGCTGTTGAAAAAGATTTATGGCCCTTAAGCCAGATGTAGCCATCACAACCACCGCTGCTGGCTATAGCTTAAGCAGAAAAAAGCAAGGGGTGGGGAGCACACCACACAGATAACTTTATGATACAAGCAAAAAACTGTTCCAGAATTCCAGAGTGAATTACAGACTTAGTAATTATGGACTAAAGATACATACTCACTAGAACTCAAACCAAAATTCAATGTACATCTGTATTTTGGATTTAGCTAGATTATTTTAGTCACAAAACTGGATCTCTACTTACTTCTTTATCACAGCCCTCTCTCCCCATGTGATTTTGGATAGATGGGTCAATTAGAAATCTTTTCCTCTATGAGAAGGCTGTTTTTCCCACACAGTCTCTCTGATGAGAGAGCTCAGCTGATAAAAGATTTAATCACAGTCTGCCAATCAGTATGGGACTCCATGATAGAAGTCAATCAGGGACTAACCTACTTTAAAAGAAGTACTGAAAATAGAGATCAACATCTGTTGACACGGGAGTCATGGACAACGCAGAGACGATCAATGTGATCAAGCGATTGCCCAATTTTATTACAAAGCCTTAACTCCTTATATACTATTTCTTACATGCACTTACAGTGATTTGGCATATTGTGATTGGATACATGTCTTGAAGACCCTTAGTGACTAACATATAATTGGTTAAGCACAGGTGTGAGAACTCGACCTCGAAAGCTTTCCAACAGTCCACAGTTCTCATTAACTCAGTGAATTCCAGCTTCTTCTTATCTTGCTTGCTTAAGCTTCTTCAGGCCTCTCATGGTCTTGCTGTATCTTTTAGGATTATTCAGAGTTTATGTACCAATTATGCATTCTCCCATGAGAACACTGTCTCCACAGACATCTCCTTGACCATCGACATTTAGACATAGTTCAGTCACCCTAGAACAATTAATCCTGTGTACTGTACTGTGCTTGTACTGTAATGAAAAAAAAAATCATTATAAAAAATTCATGTTCTTTTAATCTAGCACCATCACTCCAAATGACCCCTCTTTCCTTCTCCTTTCCCCAACTTTAAATGCTGAGCATGATGTCATATTGTATGGAATATTTGGTCAGTTGCAGTTAGCTGTCATGGCTGTATCCCTTCCCAACTTCTTGTGCACCCCCCAGCACTAGCTGGTGGGTTGGGGTGAGGAGCAGAAAAGGCCTTGACTCTTTGGAAGCACTGCTTAGCAATAGGCAAAACATCCTTGTGTTATCAACACTGTTTTCAGCACAAATCCAAACATAGCCCCATGCTGGCTAAGTAGAAAATTAACTCTATCCCAGCCAAAACTAGTACAAGAGTGCATGCAATTATCTCTATTGATGAAGAGTTAAAAAATAGACATATGATTCTACGCTTCATATCCTGAGACCCCACCCAGAGTACTGAATTCAGCTCTGGGGCCCCAGCATAAAAACTGTTGGATATGGACCATTTGGAGTGAGGTTAGAGGAGGCCACAAAGATGATCAGAGGGCTGCAGCACATCTTCTATGAAGACAAGGCTGAGAGGGTTGGCCTTGTTCAGCCTGGAGAAGAGAAGGCTCAGGGGAGACCTAGAAGCTTTCCAGTACCTAAAGGAGCCCTACAGGAAAGCTAGAGAGGGATTATTTACAAGACCAAGCATTGATGGGACAAGGGGTAATGGCTTTAAACTAAAAGAGGGGAGATTTAGATTATATATAAGGAAGAAATTTTTTACTGTGAGGGTGGTGAGGCACTGGCAGAGGTTGCCCAGAGAAGCTGTGGCTGCCCCAGTCATGGAAGTCTTCAAAGCCAGGTTGGATGGGTCTTGGAGCACCCTGGTCTAGTGGAAGGTGTAGCTGCCCATGGCATGAGATGTGAAATCAGATGATCTTTAAAGTCACTTCCAACCCAAGCCACTCTATGATTCTACAATGTGTTGGTCACTTTCACAGTTTGATTTTTCTTTTAGTAAATGTAATATAATTTTCCTCTTTATAGCTCTTCTCTTTCAGATTTTGTACACTTCAGGAATTTCAAGTTTCTATTATCATTAGCAATTTCTCATCACCTGTTTACAGTATACAGGTTATTTATTCTTCAATACTATCTTGAGTTCTTCCATATGGTAAATTGGTTTTACTTTTAATTTCTATTTTTTCTATTTTGTTAAACTAGTCTTCATTATAAAGTGTCACAATCTGCTTAGTGTTGTAATAACTGATTGCTAATACCAAAAAAGCAGAAATATCCAGTTTACTTACCAAAATCTTTATTGCTGCAGTACAACGTTGTTTTAATTTTGATTGCTGTAGTACCTTGAAGCTCACATCTGGTTTGTTATTTTCATCCCTAGTCTTTATTGTCAACAAAATTTCCTCACTCCTTCAGACGGTCTTTCTGAATTGTTATTCCCAAGATGTACAGCTTGCATATTTCCCAAGACTAAATATCATTTTTTTGCTGCCAATAATTCTAACCTCCCTTAGTCTTGTTATATTATTTCTTTATCCACAGTGATATTTGCAATACATTTCGATTTCATATCATCTGAAAATTTTATTAATGTGGCATTTACTCCTCCATACAAAGCAGAAATAAAGTTTCTAAATAAAACTGGGCCTAACACCAATACTGGCTGCGTCCCCTTGGCCATTACAATTTTACATAACTTTTCTGATTGCCCTTCAGTCAGTTTTCCATCAGAGTGATGGTGTCAGTTTGAACTAGTTTTGTAAATAACAATAGGAAATCTGTATTGAAAGTATTCAGAACAAGATATTATAACATTTGAATGTTACTTTTGTAGCCAGGTTGTATTTCAATTCATAAAACTTGCATCCCTAATTTATGTGACTTTTTTAGAAAGCTGAAGTCCTAAAATAGCTGAGGTTATCACAGATATCTGTATGATGCTAACAGATATTACATAGGTTTTGCAGGAAACCACAGCGCTCTTCAGCTCCAGCCTGGAGACCAAACAAGATTCCCTATAGTATCAAAAGTGACACTAGGACCAATGTTTAGTACTGAATCATTCCTTTATTTTCCATTTTTAGTCAGTGGAGTGTGGTAGTCACATGGAATAAGCAGTTCAGAAAAGTGGCCTGGCTTATAAGTAGATATAAATCTACTGTTTCATCTCCTGGAAGAGATGCTCTTCTTCTCTTTGACTAATGAAAATTGACAATAGAGCTCATTTTAGTTAACATAATTATCCAGAAGACAAATATGTACAGCTCAATTTGGCTATGCACACAAAGACATCAAACGACAATTCAGATTCCATAGGGTGTGTGAATTTCCCTCACAGGTCTAAGAGAAAAGGACTGTCGTGGTTTAAGCCCAGCCAGTAACTCAGAACCATGCAGCCACTCGCTCACTCCCTCCCCTTCCTCCCCCTGCTCCCGGAGGGATGGGGAGGAGACTCGAAAGAACGTAACTCCCAGGGGCTGATAAGAACAGTCCAGTAACTAAGGTACAACACAAACCACTACTTCTACCACCAACAATAATAATAAGGGAAATAACAAGGGAAGAGAATACAACTGCTCACCACCTGCCAACTGATAGCCAGCCCGGCCTGAGAGGTGATCTAGCCCTTCCAGGTAACTGCCCCCAGTTTATATACTGGGCATGACATGCTGTGGTATGGAATACCTCTTTGGCTAGTTTGGGTCAGGTGTCCTGTCTCTGTTTCCTCCCAGCTTCCCCTCCTCCCTGGCAGAGCATAAGACTCAGAAAGTCCTTGGCCAGAGTAAACATTACTGAGGAGCAACTAAAAACATCGGTGTCATCAGTGTTGTTCCCAGGCTGAAAGTCAAAACCACAGCTCTGCAGCAGCTACTAAGAAGGAGAAAAATGACTGCTACTGCTGAACCCAGGACAAGGACCTATAGTTGAACCATGGTCTTCTGGAATAGCTAGAATGCCATAAAAATCTCAAAACCAGTAGATTCCCATCTGTATATAATGTTATTAAGCCCCTATATTCCATTTAGTGTTTGAACAGATCGCCACCCTGTTCCTCCCCTATCTCCTCACCCTTTGCTTGTAGTTTTAGTCTACAAATTTGTGTTCAGATGCCTTCACTATTTACTCTATACCTTTTCATTTATAAATTCCTATACAATAAATAGATCCTAGCAGGTAACAAGGTAGTAGTCCTTTTTCATATTTGATAAATATTACCCAATTAACATATATGCACAAAGCTTAACTACCAATTAGCATGCAACATTGTCATGGTTTATACCCTAGCCAGACAGCTTGTTCACCCACTCTCAGTGAGTGGTGCCGGGCTGAGAGCAATCGAGGCACCTCCCCTCCCCAGGGCTCTCCCCTTCCCCTCTTCCCTGAGGGATGGGGAGGAGAATCGAACTAGTGCAACTCCCACGGGTTGAGACAAGAACAGTCCAGCAACCAATGTACAACACAAATCACCACCGCTACCACCAATGACAACAATGATAAGAGAAAATAACAAGGAAAGAGAATACAATACCACTGGCCAAGAAACGAGTCCTACCCAGAAGCCCGTGTCCTTCCAGGTAACTCCCAGTTACCTCCCACCCCGGGCATGACATGCTCTGGTATGGAATACCTCTTTGGCTAGCCTGGGTCAGGCACCCTGTCTCTGTTTCCTCACGGCTTCCCCTCCTCCCTGGCAGAGCATGAGCCTCGCAAAGTCCTTGGTCAGGGTAAACATCACTTAGCAACAACCGAAAACATTGACTTCACCAACACTGTTCCCAGGCTGGAAGTCAAAACACAGCACTGAACCAGTTACCACAAAGGAGAAAAATGACTGCTACTGCTGAACCCAGGACAAACATCCACATCTAATTAAGCTGCTTCAGCCAGTACTGATACACTTCTAAACTATCACTAAGGAGCTAGAGAGAGTCTCAATGAAAAGTGAAATTGTACTAGGGAGAAAACATGAAAATCATCATTCATTATCATCATCATCATCTTCATTGTCATCATCACCTGATGTGTTGGGGAGGATGCCCAGAGGATGCTATTCTGGTGATCCCATTGCCTCTCTTCTGACCTGGCCATTGAAGAGAGGTTTCCCTTTCTCTTTTCCTTTACTTCCTTACTTTCTGATTAGGAGCTTTAAATTGAAACATGCCATCAATTGCAGACCCTAAAATGGAAGTTTCCTTCATTTTAAATTATTCCAAATTTCTTTGTGCAGCAACGCTGCTATCACTCAGAGACCTGCTGAAATATAAAAGCAACAGCACAAAGAAAAATGGGAAAGGAAGCTGGTATGTCAGTGAGTTATCTTGATACAAAACTGGGATGTAGCTGGTGCATATGTCAAGATCAGATCAAGAAAGACTTTCTGTTTTTTCAGTCTGTATGAATTTAAATTAGATAACCCATCTTCTGGAATATAACTGCTGAAAAAGCAGATGGAGATGAACAAAACCACTTGTAGGACTGCATCTAATCAAAATAAAAAATTGTATAGCTCCTTTTATTCTGTTTCTCATCATTAAATTCACAAAAATCACCTTTTTTCTTCTTAGCATCTGTACTTTCATCTTTCCTACAGCATATAGTTGTTTAAAAATTCATCAGAATAAAATGAGATATCAACAGTTATTTCCCATAAAGATTTCACTTTATACGTTTTAGATAACATGTCTTCAAAGCTCCTGAGAATAAGTTAGCTGTGGTTTGTAGCAATACCCAAAGTTTTCTTACTTGTTTGATTTGTTTAACTCTATAGTGTTACTAACATTCCTACATTATTTATTTGGTTTGGAGGTGCTGGGGAAATAAGCAGAAATAAATCTCAGGAACTCCATAAAAAGATTTTACTCATGCACCTTGAAGGAAGCTTGAGAAGGAAGACATCTCAACTACACGCTGAAAAGGCCTATTGCATGGTCCTTTTCATAGCCTGCAAGTGAAGTAATATTTATGAAAGAATTATACTGCTTTGAACAAAGAGAGACATGAGGAAGCATCTGAAGTCACTGGGATCATTCCAGTTTCCAGAAGAGAGATATTTTTACCTAGATATGCAAGATTACTTTGAAAACTAACTTTTTTCATAGTTGTTTTTATTTTTTTTTTAAATACTATTAGAATTTATTGTGGGCATAAGTATGTGCCTGGTTTTTGGAAGCTAGGATGGCAGCTAGCTTCTGGAAGAGGGAGAAGAGACTAACGTATATAGAGACCATCTACAAAAAAAAACCCTCAAACCTTTCTTAAAAAATCAAATTAATGTAAGCCAAAAGAATTCCATTTCAGGAGATAGCTTCATTCATGTGTTGTGTAAAAGCTTGGTGGCAGGGGTCTCTCCTATTACAATGTATATTTTAAGCATGGGATAAGAGTAAAAGCATTGAAAATATTGGCACTGATTGGAAGTTGAAGGCTCAGACCATAAACAATATAGCGATAGTGTGACTGACTAAACTCCTAGGAGTAGAGTGTGAACCACTAAATAACATTGTGTAACAAATTGAGGCTCGGTGGAGGTGGGGAAGGGTGATATGCCTGTGAAGCTCAGAGACTAATGCAAAGAAGCTGACTTAATCTCAACAGCAAGGGTGACCAGAGAGACCAGCTTTTGTATTAGACAAACAGCTGTGAGTAGCTGAGTGGATCAACTGATGGTAGTGTTGTTCTCTTAGTCAGCCAGACCAGCACAGAAGTAATGAATACATGGCTCTGTTCAACACAGTACAAAACCTAGACCACCAGGAAAAAGATTTCAAAGACACCAATGACTTTGAGCTGGCTTCAATCCAAACATTAAATTTTATATTAAACATTACACTTTTTGTGTGTGTGTGTTTTCTTCCATACACAGCTGAATCAGAAATCCCATGTAACATCAATAAAATATTTTTATATTAAACAGAGTATTTCAGAGAACCTGAGGTACTATGATACTATGAACCTGAGATACTATGAGATAAAATGAAGATTAGAAAGACTGATCTTTATCAGTCTTCTAAGCAATCTCATCATATATGTATCTAATTTCCTGCCACTTACATGTATATCCAGTTGCAACAGATGTCTTCAGAAAAGGTTCTTTTTGCAGAAAACCCTGAAGCTGGGATTCTTATATGATCTTTGGTTTGAAGAATCACTCTCCATTTCTTCTGTTAGGAGCCTTCAAGGGTAATGAGCCGGCAGTGTGCACTTGCAGCCCAGAAAGCCAACCATATCCTGGGCTGCATCAAAACCAGGTTGAAGGAGGTGATCCTGCCCCTCTACTCTGCTCTCGTGAGACCTCACCTGGAGTATTGTGTGCAGTTCTGGTGTCCTCAACATAAAAAGGACATGGAACTGTTGGAACAAGTCCAGAGAAGGACCACAAGGATGATCAGGGGACTGGAGCACCTCCCGTATGAAGACAGGCTGAGAAAGTTGGGTCTGTTCAGCTTGGAGAAGAGAAGGCTGCGTGGAGGCCTCATAGCAGCCTTCCAGTATCTGAAGGGGGCCTATAGGGATGCTGGGGAGAGACTCTTCATTAGAGACTGTAGTGATAGGACAAGGGGTAATGGGTTAGAACTTAAGGGAAGTTTAGACTGGATATAAGAAGGAAATTCTTTCCTGTTAGGGTGGTGAGGTACTGGAATGTGTTGCCCAGGGAGGTTGTGAATGCTCCATCCCTGGCAGTGTTCAAGACCAGGTTGGATGAGGTCTTGGGTGATATGGTTTAGTGTGAGGTGTCCCTGCCTATGGCAGGGGGGTTAGAACTAGATGATCTTAAGGTCCTTTCCAACCCTAACTATTCTATGATTCTAAGAGGGACACGTGTGTTTTCTCCCCCTCCTTACTGCAACTCTTACCCACGTGGTATGAGTAGCTTTTTGTTTGGGAGCACAGCTGGCTGGTCAGGAGCAACAGCCTGACAGACCTTAGGTGGGGGAGGAAGCAATAGCAATAGACCGAGGTGGGGCAGGGGTCCTGTGCCAAGAGGACTGCACCTTCCATGGCATCCTTCTCTTTCTGGGCTGGGATGTGAAGTGCTGGTGATTTATGGTTGCATCCCCCAGCCCAACATCCCTGAGAACAGCTGACAATGACAACCTTTGGGCCCAGAGGGAAGGGTGGTTTCAGCACCACAGCAAAGAACAGTTGCATGAAAGAGGCAAATTTTGGTGGGCTAACCTTGGCTAAGGGCCAAGCTCCCACCCAGCTGCTCACTCTCCCTTGTTCCTCAGCAGGTCAGGGGAAGAAAACAGAAAATTCATGGGTTGAGGTAAAGGCGGGGGGGATTGCTTACCAGTTACTGTCACGGGCAAAACAGATTTCACCAGAGGAAAAGTCATTTACTTCCTTAATAACTGAAATTGATCAGGAGGCTGAGAAACAAAGTCAACTATGAAAACATCAACTTTCTTCCCCTCTCCCAAAAGTTAGTGGCAGTGTGGTCTCAGAACTAAAGTGGTAGATATTCAGATGTGTGATTGTGGTAAGTGGGTACAATAGTTTTATCTCTGTCACTGATAAATTTTTGTCTTCATTAGTAAAACTAACTGGTCTAATGCACAATTTTTTTTTTTTTTTTTTCTATGTATGGTGTGTTCCCTTTGCCATGAGTCTAACAACCTGCTGCTCTTTCTGGAATAGTTGAAACATTGCCACAGTGTGTTAGCAAATGTTTGTGGATAGACAACCTTCTCTAAATTGTCGCTCCTTTAAAGCAAGCTCCTGTATGAGAAGAAGCAGATGCGTATATCTAATTCAAGTCCATACACATGCCAGCATGCAGTCATCTTGAACTTACATGACGGGCAATTTGTTTATCCAGTGTCTTAAAGGACAGTAATAGTACATTGCTAGAACTCCCTTTGACATTTTGTTTAGCAGACTGTTTCATTTAGTAGTAAGTACTAATTACATTTGTTTTCTGAAGTGGTTTTCCCACTCTTTATCTTCTTCCTCAAAACTATTGCTGCTCACAGAGTACTAATTTGTCTTATCGCTGATTAAATAAAATTGTCTTCTGATGTATCAGAATCCACATCACTGCATACAAGGACTCAAGGAATTAGTAAGAAAAGCAGTTGTAGGTAAGATTTTGTGAGAATTGCAGTATAAACCTAATAGGAATAATTCTTAGTCAGCTGTGGCTTACTGTTTTCTAATACCAACATAATCAGAAGTCCAGTCAGTTAACATTTAACCTACTTATCTATGTAGTATTTTATAAATGGAATTTGATTTTCTAGGCACTATTTTAATGTTTTCCAGGTACACTTCACTGTATGAAATAGTTAATGAGTAATCAAATGAAGAATGAAGCAATTAAAATAATTGTTGCACAATAATTTTGGCCAGCAGCAAGATTTTAAACAATTTAATTGTAACATCACAGTTTAAAAGAGGAATTTAAATGAAAAGTGTATAATAGGTTCTAGTCCAGTGCTACACTTTATCAAATACCTGTTTCCATAGTTTTAGAAAACTGTTTATTCACTAGTAGTAATATCCTTAATATACTAGAATGAACATAACCTCAAAATGATTCTGTACCATGACAATGTGAACTTGAGTATGATTCGGAATTATTACATACCTTCTTTATGCCACTTTTTAAAGACTTTTATTGCTGTTGTGGTTTAAACACAGTCAGGTAACTCGTTCACTCACTCCCCCCCTTCTTTTCCTCCCCCTACTCCCGGAGGGACGGAGAGGAGAATCAAAAAGAATGCAACTCCCCCAGGTTGAGATAAGAACAGTTTAGTAACTAAGGTATAACACAAATCACTACTGCTACCACCAATAATAACAATGATAAAGGAAATAACAAGGGAAGAGAATACAACACCTCACCACCAGCTGACCGATAACTCGCCCCCCCCAGCCCAACCAAGCCCCGATCCATACCTCCTCCAACCCTGCAGTCTCCAAGCCCTTCCGGCTAACTCCCAGTTACATCCTGGCCATGACGTGCTGTGGTATGGAATACCTCTTTGGCTAGCTTGGGTCAGGTGTGCTGTCTCTGCTTCCTCCTGGCTTCCCCTCCTCCCTGGCAGAGCATGAGGCTCACAAAGTCCTTGACCAAACCAAACCATCGTTATCAGCTCTGTTCCCGAGCAGAAGGTCAAAACACTGCACTGCACCAGCTACCAAGAAGGAGAAAAATGACTGCTACTGCTGAACCCAGGGCAATTGCTTAATATGGAAACCTGCAGTGTAAATGGCTTTAGTAGTGTGCTTACTGGCTTTGTCTGGGACAGAGTTCATTTTCTTCAAAGAAGCCAGCATGGAGCTATGGTTTGGATTTGTCACCAAAATGGTGTTGATAATACACTGGTGTTTTAGTTCTTGATGAGCAGTGCTTCCACAACATCTCCCTTCCACAATATCAGCCTTGCTTTAAACTGCAAGAAGATAGATATAGAATGGATATAGGAAGAAATTTTTTACAGTGAAGGTGGTGAGACGCTGCAACAGATTGCCCAGAGAAGATCCAACATCCCTGGAAGTGTTGAAGGCCAGGCTGGACAGCTCTTTGAGCAACCTGGTATAGAGGAAGATGTCCCCACCCATGGCAGCGGGGGTTGGGATAGATGATATTTAAAGATGAAATCCAACCCAAATGATTCTGTGACTTTGTGATTCTATGATTCTAGGAAGCTGGCAGGAGACACATCCAGGACAGCTGACCGCAACTGACCAAAGGGATATCCCATACCATATGACATCATGCTGAATAGAAAAGATGGGGAATGAAAGAGGAAGAGGGAGAGTAATGGCATTTGTCTTCCTAGGTGACTTTATTCATGATTGAGCCCTGCTTTCCTTGAAGTGGCTAAACATCTGCCTGCCAGTGGGAAGTAGTCAATCAATTCCTTATTTTGCTTTGTCTGCATGTGCTGCTTTTGCTTTTGATATTAAACTGTCTTTATCACAACCCACAAATTTTTGGACTTTTACCTTCTGATTCTCTCTCCAGTTCTGCTGTGGGGGAGTGAGCAACCAGCTCTGTGGGGCTTAGCTGCCTATCAAGGCAATCCCACAACAAAGAGAAAACTGCTGATAAAAAAGACTCTTTTTTATCGCTTTCTTAATAGTGTTGAACATGGCGTTTTTGAATTGTGATCATTACTTCTGTTTAATCACAGTACCAAAATATATTTGCCTTATGAGCAATGTGTACTCCCCTTTTTATCATATGATTAGATTAGTATAAGCACTATAATCTCAAAGGAATTCCAGACTAAACCAAGTAAGGCCTACTGTAGGAGACACTGCTTGTATCTGTCTTCACATATTGGGATAACTGCAGATGAGTTATTCAGAAAATGGAACCAATTAACTCATCTTCTTTTGAAAAGTTTGCCTGACTTTTTTTAGGAAAGCTGTTAACTTGTTTTTGACAGTTTAACATATTAACAATAATGAACAACATATTTTCTAGACTCAACCCATAATAATTTCTTTTTTAAATGACAAGGCACATTTTACCAGATTTTCTTTATTATGAAATTGAACTACTGTTTAGGTCCTGCTTTCTCATTTTTCTATGGATGAAGATAATTACTCAAAAATCTGTCCTATGGTACCTATAAGAATTGGGGGTTTTAATCAGATAATTTGTGTCTGCAAAGCTTCATAACTTTTGCTGGAAGTTTATGATTGAAAATTTTGACTGACAGACAAAAATCGCATAGACAAATGAACTGTATTGTTTGAAATAGAAACATAGAATACTAATAATTAAACCATAAAACATATGGTATCAAACATTGACTATTTATTATATTTTGCGATACCTAGTTTATGGTACTCCATAAGTGTTTTAAAAACATTCAGAATGTATGAATTTAAAATTTAATCCAGGCATATCTTATCTTTGTTCATTCTCCATCCCTTTCAATAAGAGTTAGGAGAGTCTGACAGATTCAATACTGATTAAGGATTCCTTAGGGCAAAATATTTCATTCTGATTCTCATCTGCACTGTTCGCTTTTGTAGTTTTAGGAAAATCTGTTTAATCTCCCTCTATTGCCTGTTCCAATCCTTTGACTATCCTTCTGTCTACTGAAGAGAGAAATGAAATCCCAAGGAGGCTGTTTACCAGAAGGTAAAACATAACATTGGTGTTAAAATAGCATAAGTGCCAGAATCCAGTTTCAGGATTATGTTCTCTAGTTTTCTTTCATATTACTTATATTTGAAAATGGAGGTTTAGGTTTTTAAATTTGGTATTATAATTTCTTATATTTTTCTTGGAAATTAGAAAGGTACAGTTTTTACATCTACCAGCAAGGCATCATCTTAGTAATTCAGACAAGATGAATATACAAAAAAAAAGCAGGGTGAAGTTACTAAAAATGTGAATAAGTAGTATTAAATTCAACACACGCTGGACTGTGTTTGTTAATAAACTATTAGAACATTTCCTGGCACATATTTGACCTATTCCAAATAGCACTCACCCTAGTAATTACTGGACATGGATTATCTGTCTAACTGCTCTTCCCGAGTATGCAGTGCTTGGGATCATAAGGCACACTTTATAAACATAGAAACATACGGTATCATGGCACCTGCTCTCAGTGCCTGGAAATGGCTCTGAACACTTTAAGTACAGACTTAGTACTGTTAGTATCGATACAGCTGTAAGTTCTTGTTAAAATATTTGTTATTGCTGATGATGTTCAACCTGAGAACTAAGAATTATACTAAAAAAAATCAATATGTAAATAAGTCTAAGAAAAATAATTTTAAAAGTAATTTTAAGTCCTGATAGCCTGCCAGGTACTAGTTATGCTTCACATGCATTAAAATGAATGTATGTCCTTACTAGCAGAGTATTTTCTAATGTCAAATATGGAGGAAAAATGAATTGCTAACATTTTTGAATGATCAGAATAGTCAATCAGTTACTTTGCTGTGCTCATAAATCTTTCTTCTGAAGCATATGAGCTTAATTTTGTGTGCATGTCCAGTTGTGACTTCAATGTCATGGTCGTTCTTCACCCTTTTTTTTTTTCCATTTTCAAGCAGACATTGCTTTTCTCTAGAGAATATTCCAGTGAGAATATAGAAACATATGAGTATTATCTGCTACTAAAAATTTTAAACCTTTACATCCCATATCTAGCAGATGTCTTTTTATCTATACACCTTCTCTTTCTGCGTGTTTTTTAAAAGTGCAAAAGTGGAGATTTTCCTTTATGCAGTCACCATACACTTACTTTGTGGAGTGTAGGAAGTATATTTTAGTGACATGATTAAACACAGTTTAAAAAAAAAAAAGCAACATACAAACACCTCAGAGTGACTTACTTAAAGTCACCAAAGTAATAAGAAGGAAGACTGGGTCTTCTGATGTAACTGCAAGAGTATGTTCTCTATGTAATGAGCAAACCAAAATACTAGGTCTCTTTGCAGGTAAACAGAAATCAGGGATTCCTTTCAAAACCTCAGAATCTTCTTCTTCTGAACTATACTTGGAATATAATTCTTCATTTCATATACCACTGAGCTCCTTCAAATTTCTCATTCAATGGAACGTAGCTTTCATCACTGTTCCCTGTTTCTTCTCTGACTTTTAGACAATACTTTTCCCAAAGAACTGGCAAAATGCAAACTAATTTAATGATTTTTTGGTATTGAAACCTTCATTCATTTTCCAAGTTCACTTATATAGCACTGTACTGTATATATCATTGCTTGCAGTACCTCATGGACAGGCACTAGAGCTTCTGCCTATGAAGCTACCTCCACCTGCAATATTATAAAAAAGTACACAGGCATCCGTCAGTCATCTTGCAAAAATAATAACCCTTTCTACTCAGTCTTTTCAAAGAGATGAGTTTGAAATAAAGTCAGTTTGCTTTTCAGTTAATGATAATATAATCAGTAATATAGTTGTACTTGCTTTAGGCTATGTAATAGACAAGTAGCAATACTAAATTGTTGTTGCACAGCCTATGTACATGCTTTTCTACATGTTGTACGCGTAGTTGTAGGTGCTTTGGACTTTGGAATAGCACAGTAACAATAATAACTATTTAAAGTGGTGTCAGCAAAAGCCTTGTTCTGAGGGGCTCAATACTGGAGGAAACAAATCTCATAGAGGCATTAAATAGACAGCAATTATAGGATAAGGCTGCTAATGCTTTTCAAAGTAAGTGTTAATTTTTAATTGAAGTTTATATTCAGTATCATATAGTTTATCGTTGACAAGATTAGAATCACAAATCATCAGGACCCAACACACAGCTGTACAAGTTAGTGTAACAAGTTTTTAAAAACTGTTGTCTGAGTTACTCCTTACCCAGCAGCAGCTGCCGACTATTCCAACTATTCTTGTCCAACTACCCTTTAAATATTAAGCAATTAACCCTTCACTGTATTGATAGAAGTTGCTCCTTACAAAGGACATCCAATATACAGAAATACTCATTTAGCTTCATTTAGCTTTTCTGTTATTCTGAGACCACTTTTTCTTTTTTTTTGGGGGGTGGGAAAGGAGGGGAAAGTGGGAGGTGGTTTGGGGTTTTGTTGTTTTTTTCTTTTCCTATTAGAATTGTGATTCATGAATTTATCATTTGAATGCTTGTCGTACAATGTATAAATGAGTCCTGAAAATATTATTTCACTCCTTCTTTCTACCCTTTCCTAATATTTAGGGTCAATAATATGACATTATCATCAGATAAGGGTGTTAATAAATATAAAAGCTATAAATACAATAACTATATAAAGACAATGTTATTAATCTCACTTGAATTTCCATATTTAAAATGCATATATGGAAATAAGCTATAGATTATAAATACAAAAATATGCAGGTGTGTAACATAAGTTTCTACATATGAGCTAGGTTGTCTCTTTAGCCAGTGGAGATTCAGGGTGGGATATATTTGTCTAAACATACATATTTAATGGCGTTGAAGATGTTCTGTGAAATCCAGGAAGTCTATTAAGGGTTAGAAAACATGGCACAGAATGTACAAAAATCCCATATATTTCTGGATGTAGGCCTAATTTGGCTGTCCATATATGGGTAGATAGTGTAATTCGATATTCTGCTGGAGATCTTGCTGTTCTTTCAGTTGCTGCTCAGAAAAGGCACAGGTCCACAACTGGTATTCAAGTACAAGGATAGTAGATGGAACAGAGGACCAATAGAAGATACATGTCCAGGTTGTCTCCTGGGTGTCGGGAGAAATGCCTTAAGGCATCTCAAACGGTACAAGCTGTCTAGATGGTAACAACTGCACTGACCCTGTTTGTTTAGACACCTAAATCTAAATGTCTTGAATCTGGAGCTGAATGACAGGCTAGAAATCATGGATGCTTGTGAGGTGGGCTGATGGCAACCTCATGAAGTTTAACCATGACAAGTGCAAGGTCCTACACCTGGGTTGGAGCAATCCCGGACACAGCTACAGGTTGCGCAAAGAAGAGATTCAGACCAGCGCTGCGGAGGAAGACTTGGGGGTGTTGGTTGATGAGAAAATGAACATGAGCAGGCAGTGTACGCTTGCAGCCCAGAAAGCCAACCGTATCCTGGGCTGCATCAAAAGGAGCGTGACCAGCAGGTCAAAGGAGGTAATCCTGCCCCTCTACTTTGCTCTCCTGAGACCTCACCTGGAGTATTGTGTGCAGTTCTGGTGTCCTCAACATAAAAAGGACATGGGACTGTTGGAACAAGTCCAGAGAAGGACCACAAGGATGATCAGGGGACTGGAGCACCTCCCGTATGAAGACAGGCTGAGGAAGTTGGGGCTGTTCAGCCTGGAGAAGAGAAGTCTGTATGGAGACCTCACAGCAGCCTTCCAGTATCTGAAGGGGGCCTATAGGGATGCTGGGGAGAGACTCTTCATTAGGGACTGTAGTGATAAGACAAGGGGTAACAGGTTAAAAATTACACAAGAGAAGTTTAGATTGTATATAAGGAGGAAATTCTTTCCTGTTAGGGTGGTCAGGCACTGAAATGTGTTGCCCAGGGAGGTTGTGAATGCTCCATCCTTGGCAGTGTTCAAGATCAGGTTGGATGAAGCCTTGGGTGATATGGTTTAGTGTGAGGTGTCCCTGCCATGGCAGGGGGCTTGGAACTAGATGATCTGAAGTTCTTTTCCAACCCTAACTATTCTATGATTCTACTATTCTGTGATGCTGCCAGTCAGCTTTAGAGATTCTGGCCTGAAAAACAGTTGCTGTGAATGACACTGTAACTGACCAGGGAGGCATGAGTCATTTCCTGTGTTACATTAAGTCAGCAGTGTAGATGTCACCTAATGTTCTTCATTCATTATGCAGGAAGCCTACAGGATTAACTCAGCTGGATAAATGTTAATCATGGCTGTCCACATTTGACTAGATGAGCTCAGCTCAGAATAGTTTATATGCCACTACTGATTCCATAATAACATGTAAAATTTCTGGTTTTCTTTGGATGACTGTCCTGAAACTTCTGTGTATTTCTTCCAGCATGTATTTTCCTACACAGCCTTTTAAGTTTAAACCATTTTCTGAAAGGTCAGATGTCGACTACTTTGATCCATTTCAACATTTATAAAAGGTGATGTTTAACATGGCTTCATGATAAAACAAGCACTATCACTTTTACAGAAATGCTTGCTGTATCAACCTCTGAAACACCAGCAATTCTGAATACAAGTGACTTAACAAGGACTGTTTTAAACATGTATGTATTCTTCCCTAAAATATATGTAGCTGAGGGAATGTATTTTATACACACAAGTCATTACTAAGGAAAAAAAACAGATCTCCAACTAAATGCAATACTCAGAATAAATATATTCTACAGACACCACTTCTGTTCTAGAACAAAAAAAAAATCTTAATAAAGTAAACAAAGAAAAGTGAAGACATTTCTTTTGAAGTGGGAAGTGGAGTAATTTGATAACCTACACTTCAGGACTGGAAAAGCATCATATAAAATAAAATAAGTTTAAAATACAGCAATCTGTATGAACTACCAAGGAGCAAAATACCTCAGAAGATTTTTGCACATTTATAGTAGTATTTTTAACTTGTAATTTTTACCTGAACTGTCTCAAATGGTACGAAATAAATAAATTAAAAAAAAGGCAAAAAAAAAAAAACAACCCAAAGCCAAAAAGCAATATTTCATATGTATGTATTTTTGTTCTGCATTTTAGGTGACATTATACTGCCAGTCACTTTATGTTCATAATACTCAAAATGTTTCTTCACCTTTAACTTTACTTGCATACATTTCTTATTTCTGTGAAATTTTAAATGCATGAAAGAATAAGTAACTGCATGAATCCCATTTCTGTTTCTTTATTGATAATATTAATATTTTGTCAGATCCTCAGCCATACCAGGTTTTTTCATCAGAATGACTATATCTATGTTATATGCCTGTACTGGGTACAGGTGTCCAGGTGTTGGTAGCAGAGGGCCTTCAGTGGTGACCTCTGTGAGAAGAGACCAGGGCTGCCCAATGCAAGACACAGCTGGTCCCAGCTGGCTCCAGTGGACCCACCACAGGGCATGGCTGAGCCCCTTGTATAAGATGATGTCACCTCTGGAAAAACAAGAAAAGGCAAAATGCTGCACAAGCAGTGAGGAGCAAGAGAAAAAATTGTGAGGAACAGATCTGCGAGCACCAAGGTGAGAGAAAAAAGGGGAAGAGATGCTCCAGGTGCTGAATCAGAGATTTCCCTACATCCCCTGGAGAAGACAACACCAGAGTAGATATCCACACTGCAGCCTGTGGAGGACTCCATGCTGCAGGAGATCCTGAAGGAGCTGCAGCCCGCAGGGGAGAACATGCGGGAATGGATTTTCCCTGACAGGAGCTGCAGCCCATGGGATGATCCATGCTGTGGAAAAGGAAATGTGTGAGAAGAAAGAAGTATCAGAGAGGAGTTATTATGGACAGACAAAAACCCCTGTACTTCATCCCCTTGCACCAGGTGGGGTTGGGGAGAAGAGTCAGGAACAGAAGAAATACAGGCATTTATCATCATTGTTAAGATATTCAGTGGGGCGTGTAGAGCAATTTATTTTACTTTTTCCTGACAGGTTAACAATTCTTGACATCCTCTGTAAAATACCACCACAATTACAAAGAGAAAGATAATTTGCAGTATATATCACATTGCAGAGTATTATCCTCAGCATTCTACTAATGAAGAACCTACTAATGAAAAAAAAATAAATAAAAAAACAAAGGCCAATTATGTATTTTTTGGTTCATCTGTTCCTGGGTACGTAATATACAATGAGTACCTAATCCACCCTAGGCTCTTATCCAAGAATATTGTTTGCAAAGCTCATTAATACAGAGTTATTTCCATGCAACGGCACATTGTATGAAAACAAAAATCTGAGTAGAAAAGCGAATTGTAGTTTTGAGAAACTCCTTATTATTGCTTTAAGTGCAGCCCTAGTTCAGATGAAACAATGAATAAATACTACAGGAATAAATGAATGGCTGAATGACTCCTTGTTATTCAAATAAATGTGATATATTTCTGGAACATCTTGTGAAGACAAAAAGGATGTTATATTGATGTATCCGATAATATCAGATGAAACACCAACATATCTTCCTAACTTCATGACAGAGGCTGACACTGTCATTTCCTCCAGAATATATTTTCTAAAAGTGTTTTCTTTTAAACAGAAGTAGCACTAGACATTGGAGGACATCTTTGTTCCTTTTGGCAGCCTTCTGTTGACTCTGAAGTCATATGAATGAATCGTGTGAATTGTGTCACCTTTCTCTTTATTACTTTGAAAAGCTGAGTAACCTTTACAGTTTTTGGTTGGCTGACAATTTCTGTAAGACTTTCCAGTCAAACTGGTTTCACTTGTGCATATCACATTTGTATTTGGAACTTTTAATTGTGAGAAGTGTCAACAAAAAATGAGTATGTGAGAAAGATTTAGGAAAGTGTTATTTTGTGTGTTTTAATAAGTTCTTGGACCAGTGTTTTTGAGGAAAAAAAAAAAGCAACAAAACAAAACAAAGGAAACTAAACAAACAAAAAAAAGAAAATACTGTCATTATTCTTTGGACCAAACCCTTTTGGCAGGTAGCATGTAACACTGACATCAGAAATACACTTCCCAATATCCTTAAAAAATAAACCTATGTCTGCTAGTGTTTTTTTTAACCTGAAATCCATTGCACACAAACGTTTGATGATTATAAAACTGTCACATATTAACAACAAAAAATACTAGCAATTATTTCTAGAGTGAATGTGATTTTGTATAGAGTTGTGGGTCATCAGGGTGTATATAATAACAAAATGAAGATCATTCTGAGCGATTACAGTTCTTCCTGCTTATAGGTCAGCAGCATGAGGGTAATAAAAAAAGAGGCAGCTTTATTCAGATTTGAGCTAGGAGATGAATATATACAATGATAAGTATAATTGTGCAATGATAAGTATAAACAATTACTAGCATTGTTACAGTCTAGACTAACACTGTAAAGGAATAGGCAAAGCCTTTTCTACACAACTCAAAGAAGTTTCCAAAATCACGAACCCAAAGTCTTCAGCCTTTTTAACATTTGATGGCATGACAACAGAACAGGACACAAAAAATCAGGAGGGCTATGTAAGGCATCAGGAAAAAAACTTAACAGAGATACACGATAAGCTAACCAGAGACTGCAACATTTCCTAAATTTGCTGATTATGAGCATGGAAGAACTGGCAAGAGATGCAATAACCATTGGCAGTCTTGATTGCAATGTCCATGAAATAGTGGAGACCCAGACACAAAAGGGAGAGAAGGGTCCAGACCCTAGGCTTTATTGACATGGAAAGTAGACTTTGGTTTTGTATGGGAAGTGGTACATGGGATCTTGTGGAAGGCAACTTTGAAGGGCAAAAGGAGCTTGGAAAAGCTATGTCTTTAAGGACAAACTCTTCCAGGAAGAAGAACTGATAGAACAAATATATATATTGGGAGACTGACTTGGCTAAAGAAGTAACTCCTGAAAAAGAAGTGTCTTCTACTACGTGAAGATCAGAAGAATAGGCAAAGAAAATATGGACCACCTGCTGAATGGGACAAGTAATTTAGTGATGGAAAAGGTCTCGGAGAACTTTGTGTCTAGAGGCAGTATACAAGCAGGAGAGGAACAGCCAGTAATGTGAATCCCAGGAGTCTCTTGAGAAATCTTTACCCATACAAGTCCATGGTATCAGATGGAATGAAGGTGTTGAGAATGGTATTAACATACTCTAGTGAATCGAAAAAAACATAACCAGTAAATAAAGTGATTGGTTCTCTTTATCCTGCATTGCTAAACAACATCTGGAATTCAGTGTTGAGTTTGAGGCCCCCAGTAAAAGAAAGATGTTGATAAAGACAACAAGTTTAAGGGAGGGCCAGAAGATTGTCTGGAGCCTTTGACAAAGAGAGGCTGAGTGAAGCAGACTCCTTTGTATACTATATATTTGAGACGCAAAGGGGAGAGAGAAATAGCTGCCTTCTAGTACGTAGAAGAAGGTTACCAAGACCAAGAAATTAGCCTCTTTATAGAGGTCTAGAGCAGGAGAATGAGATGCAACAGACATATCAAAAAGGGAAGTTCGGACTGGAAGTAAATAAAAGATTTATTATCAAAATAAACAAGCATTGAAACAGGTTACTCAGAAAAGTAATACAGAGTTTGTCTTTTGATAATTTCTGGACAAATTCCTGAGGACGGTTTCATGAGACCAATGTTGATTGTGCTTTGAATACAGATTTAAATAGGCGACTCCCTCAGAATGCATGATTCCTTCATAGGTGCAAGTAGTATATCAACATCATTTCTGAATGTATCAAATTTTAGTGATTGAGTTGGTATCTGTAAAACTGAAACAAAACAAAAACACAAACAAACAAAACCAAAACAAAATTACAGGTGAAAAATATTTATTCCTTGCCCCATTTTGTCACACTACTAACAAAGGGATCACTCTTCAGTTACAGCCCTTTGCTGCTTTCAATTGCCTTGCTTACATCAGCTGGCTTTTGTAGTATTTTTAAAGTTTCAACCCCGCAAGTAACCAGTGTAGAAGGCCTAAGTGGTTTCAAATAATGGTATTTCAATTCTTTGGTAGGCATATTTTTAAAATCTCTTAGAAAAACAAATATTGTTAATCTTGCAAAAGAAACATTAGATACTGTGATAACAGAAGCTAATAACCATTTTGGACTGCTGAAGGAGACAGCTAAGAGCTGTCAGTGCCCAGCCTCCTTTCTTTGTAAAATTGGAAAGTACCGGGTGACTGAATACAACAACTAAGGAAAAAATGGCTGAGGCATCTGGAAGCATCATTTCCTTGATTCTTTTGTAGATTTTTAATGTGATGCTGAACAAATTACTTCAATGTAACTGTTTATAGGTGATCACTAACTGTGCATTTCTCATTCCCTGGCTCTTATACGGAAAATCAGGGTTCCCACTAGCAAAACCACTAAGCATTAGCAACTTTGAGTGAGAAGTGTGATTGAACACTATTGTATAGTGTTAGAATGCTGATGCTCAGAAACACATAAACGCACCCCTTAAACAAATAAATCCACACCCCTCTTCCCAGTAAATCAGGAGTTAGGCTATCAAAACCCTAGCATTTTGTCTTTATAACTCCAGCATTTTCTTTAATATGAAGATTGTTGTGTTTCTCCAGGTATAATTGTGGTGGGTTGACCCTGGCTAGCCACCAAGTGCCCTCCAAGCCACTCTATCACTTCTCTTTGTGAACGGGGCAGGAGAGGGAAAATGATGAAAGGTCCGTGGGTTAAGGACAGAGATCAATTATTAATTGCCATCACGGGCAAAAGGGACTTGGGGAATTCAATTTTATTTACTACCAGTCAAATCAGAGTAGGGTAATGAGAAATAAAAACAAATCTGAAACACACCTTTGCCCCACCTTTCCCTTCTTGGGCTCAACTTCAGTCCTAAATTCTTTACGCCCTCCTGCGTATATCAGGGATGTGGGGAATGGGGGTTGTGGTCAGCTCATCACACATTTTCTCTGCTGCTCTTTCATCCTAATGCTCTTTCCCTGATTCACTGTGGATTCCCACCAACAGGAGACAATCCTTCATAAACTTCAACATAACTCCCTTCCATGGGCTGCAGTTCTTCACAAACTGCTTCAGCATGGTTCCTTTTCTGTCCTCCAGGAACAGACTGCTCCAGCATGCATCCCCTAGGGGGCCACAAGTCCTGCTAGAAAATCTGTTCCAGTGCCAGCTACTCTCCCTGTGCTGCAGTAACTGCCATGAGCCTGCTCCAGCATGGGCTCTCCATGGGGTCACAACTTCATTCAGTGCACATTCACCTGCTCTGCATGGGGTCCTCCATGGGCTGCAGGTTGATATCTGTTCCACCATGGTCCTCCACATGCTGCAGTGGCACAGCCTGCCTCACTATGGTCTGTACGACAGGCTGCAGCAGGATCTCATCTCTGGCGCCTGGAGCACCTCCTCCCCTCTTTCTGCACTGACATTATTGTCTTTAGGGTCATTTCTCTCACATATTCTTATTTCTCTGTCCCAACTGCTGTTGTGCAGCAGTTTTTATTCTTTCTTAAATATACTGTCACAGAGGTGCTTCCAATATTATTGATTTGCTCAACTTTGGCCTGCAGTGGGTCTGTCTGGGAGCCAGATGGATTAGTCTTTGTTGGACACAGGGAAAGCTTCTGCTGACTTCACAGAAGCCATCTGCTGCATCCCTGCATACCAAACCCTTGCCACATAAACCCAATGCAATAAAATGGGTAGAATTCTGTCTTGTAGATATATTGTAAATACAATATATCTACCACTCCTTGATATTTATGAAGGACTTATCTATAATAAGTGCCACAGAAAAGCTTATGAGGAACTTAAATTCTTCCTTGAATACATACTTATTAAATCTTCTTATATATTAAGAATAGGTGGGAGTCACAAGTACAATAGGAATGAAAAAGTATGGATTTTTTTTCTAGTATGAGGTCATGGAATTAAGTACTTTGTGATTTATATATATATATATATATATATATATATACACAAATAAAATTAACTTTGACTCAAGCCTTATTTTCCCTTTGTTTCCCATATATTTGTTGTGCATTTAAATACATACCATAACTGCCTCCAGGAAAGTTCAGTCTATCTCCTTTCATCTGATGGATGTTTAGTGAGCCAATTCTCACCTGCAAGGAAAATTTTCTTAGTTTAGCATTCTGATTAATTTTTTGGTTTCTCTTGTAAGGCCATTCTCATATGGAATGTAAAATCACACATTTTATTTACTTTTTTTTTAAATCTAATTAATACCTCTGTTAAGTAAGGTCAGCAGTCCATTTGTCATTAGCTGCAGTTCACTAACTCGTACTTAAAGCTCCCTTTCTTGCTCTCTTATTGATTAATTTTCTTGATAAGTACTGATGGTCCTTTTGAACAACAGTGTTTTTATATGGATTAAAATTACACACAACAGAAACTAGTAAGGGTGGTTGAGCTAGTGAATTACTCTATGCCACTAAGCATAATTTGTGGCAAATGTCCAAAGTTTTTAATAGAAAGTAGCTATATTGTTCCAGAAGAAGAATTGAAATGAGCTGGAGTAGAATCACAGAATATTGTATGTTATATGCATGCATGCAAACTAATGGGGGGGAGGTAATTCTTTTGTGAGGGATTTTTCACCTAAGAATATTATAATTAATGCATTTAGGGACAGGGCAAAAAAGCCAAGAAGAAACAGACATGTAAAGGGAAAACCTGAACTCCAAGTATGGACTAAAGTCAATATTAATATTAACGCAAAGATGTTCAAGTTAAGCAATAAAATCTTTGGTTATAATTAGCTCTCTAATCTGCTTCCTAAAATTACAAAATAGCTATCCAGATTTAAAGTGATTGTTGAAATGACAGCATGTAAATAAAATGTATCAATTCATATATGATAAGAACTTATTCATATTATTTTGTCAAAATTTGTTTTCAGATACAGGCACTGTTTCATTTCTTGTGTTCATAAAATGAATACTTCTTTATCTTTAAATCCTTCTTTTGAATATACTGGGAGCCTGAACATATATATAGGAAGCACATTCAGAATAAAAAAATCTCCTCAAACCACAAAAATTAGAATCTGAATTATCCGTTTAGCCCTGAAATAAAACCTCCAGAATACAAAAACTGTCATAATGAATTGAAAAAGTGATCCGTCTAGTCTAGTATCTGGTTGCTGACTTTGGTATTTATAGCTCCAATATGAATTTATACATTAATTTACAACAGGAAAATTTTCTTCTAACGCCATTAGATAGTTTTATATCATGGACATATTTAAAGCAAAACTATAATTATTGTAATCTTTGTTAAATGCTCAGAAGTCTAGATGTACCCCCAATGACACTGCCAGTTGATGAAGTGCAGAAATGCTGCCCCAATACACCTCAAGAAAGGGACGACCCATGTCAAAGTTCCAGCACCTACCAGCACCCCACTCATCCAGCACAGCGTTAGGAGTACTGGTAAGATGTGATCACACCACCAGACCCAGCAACTCTGAGGGTGGCAGACACTGTCAACCTTTGGGTACAGTGAGAGAGCAGAAGGGTGATTTCAGCACCAAAGAGAAGTGGCAGATACTCAGAAGCGCTAATGGGGGAGGCTATGTAAGTTTTATCTGTATTGCTACAAAATCTCTCCTGTATTCATTAGATATTTTGGACTAGTAGCACATTAAATGGGCTAACGTTTGAGTCTTGGCTCCATATACATAGTCCATTCATTTTGCCGATAACAAGATTTTAAGTATATCAGCTCTTTGGTTTTTAATCCCATTAAGCGTACCTCCTTCTCACAGAGTGAATACAAACAATTTTTAGATACATTTTCTTTCATTCCTATGGGTCATTGTGGAAGCAGTCCCTCCCTATATACTTGAACTTAATTTATTCACTGCCTTGACCTTCTCATTTAATATTTATATATATATATTTTTTTTCCTCTTCAGTTGCCTTAATCAGAAAAGAACAACCACTTTCATGCTGAACTACATCAGGGACATCAGGGGATTTCAGGGGACATTTGCTCCCTTCCCACTGTGCCATGTTAAATGATATGACTAACTGCATAATTGTGCAACTTGTCTTTGCACTTGAATCATAGCTGTTACATACCATCTAAAAACCTCTACCATGCACCAACTTCACTACTTGATTGAGGGCATGCTTTCAGTTTACTCACTATTGGCTCCTTTGGGTGATTAGCAAGGGAATCACTGCAGTAAGGATACAGTTTTTCTATCCTGCCATATTTAAAGCACTGATTCAGCAGAAAGCACATAGGTACACATATTCATGACCTTAGTTTAACTCTGGGTCTGTTAATAATAAGCTATATTATGTTTAGATATTACATAAAGAAACTGTTAATTACATCTTCCATGTCCCCACACGCTGTCTGAAATCTAATGTTTCTTCTTGGGTCATGGTAATGATCCTGCATGCAGTTAGACTGGATAATGTTCCTGCATGCAGTTAGGCTGGGACCACTGAGCCTGTCCATTTCTCCTCTGCATTCTTCTACCACAGCAGTGACACTTTCAAGGTCTTTGCAATCTGTTAGGGACTGCATGGACTTTATCACTTCTTTCTAATCACAGACCTCATGAGGTCCACCACAAACAGATCATCCCCACACTAATGCCTTTAATTTCATGCAAGCTATTGTAAGAAAAAAAAAAACTTGACTGGGTGCAAGAGTTCAAAAAGTACTGACAGTTGTCATGTGAGTTGTGAGGATGCTATCCCACCTACCTATATGCAGTATAAAATAATAATTTAAAATCTCCTGTGGGTTTCTTATTTCATATTTTCAGATATGGCTAATTTTGATTCATTTTCTCACTACCTGATACATGGAAAACTAGCTCAGCTAGAATGTTACACTCGGTTACCCTGAACACTTTCTAAAAATACAGTGGCCATTCTCCTGAAGTTTCTGGGGTGATGAATGTACTTTGGTGGGCCTTTGAAACTGCTATAAAAAGTTCTCTTTAAGCACAGCCTGTCCCATTTATCTGTGTCTGGAAATCTTTCCTTTTTCTTATGGTCAGTGCTGCAGACCATATTACTGAGTCCTCGTGCTTTACTCATTTAGGGGAGAAATAAATTACATTTTTTCCCTGAATCAGGAAAATCATCAGCAAACGTTACATTGTTATGTTTTTGTTTTTAACATAAGTACATGGAGAGAACCAGAATTCAAAGTGCATAAGCACGGAGATGGAACAGGTTATTAAAACAATCAAATCAGTCATTCTTAGTATATAAAAATGTTCATATGTATAGAGTTCAAAAAACTGCACAGGCAGTAGGAAACCGGGATTTCACAGTACGTACCTGTCAGCTTACATCAGTTTTACTAGCTATGCTTTCTGATTGTTAGCAGTTTGCTGTCTCATTTTATGCATTCTAATTAAGATAGGATTTCAGAGTTACAGAACAGCTGAGATTAGGAGATACCTCTGGAGATCATATTTTTGACCCACCCCCACCCTCCCCATGCAATGTATAGTCCAGCTTCAGGAAGCTGATCAGTATCTCCTTCAACGAGATTTTAAATATCTCCAAGGATAGTGAAGCCACAACCCCTCTGGGCAGCCTGTGACAGTGTTCAATCACCATCAGAGTAAAAAAGCTTTCTGATGTTTAAATAGAGTTTCTTGTATTTTAATTTGTGCCCATTGCCCCTTGTCTTTTCAACTGTGCACCACTGAGAAGGTTTTCTCTCTGGAAAATTATCAGACATTATTCAAATTTAGTTAGGACAAACAGCTGTTGAAACATTTCAATAATCTTGCGACCGTTTACCCACTGACACTAATAGCTGAGTAATAATTTATGTGAAAAGTTACAGAGGGAAATCATGTCTGTTCAAAGATCTGAATTGGATTATATTTCCCACTCCAAATGTAACCTTTTTCTTGTTTCTCCAGTGAGCCAAAAGGAGGGAAACAGTTCACAATGTTACAGCTGCTTATGTTTACTAAAACTACAGACAAACTTACAACCTTAAGATTGCTTGCCAAGATACAAAATAAATACAGCCGGTACAGTGGCATATGATCACAGCGACATTCCTTAGAGATTAGTTTATTAGGGACTTCTGTATTTAAATAGGGATTGCTCTAAATGGACTGGAGAGATATGTAATAAAACCTTTGACTCTGCTCATAAAACTGCTTAAGCTAAAGTGCGCTTGTTTCTCATCAACCTCTCTTTTAGGTCAGGTTATTGCAGAAAATATACAAAGATCTCATTTTGCTCATACTGTTATGTTAGTTACTAAGGTTGAAATTGGGCTTTATTAACTACATTACTGTTTCTCCATGATCAAAAGCAAGGTGATACTACGCATGACTTAGTCCAGATATTTTTGCTATCAAAACAAAAACTATTCAGAACAAGATCAGACATATATATTATTCATCTCAGTATAAAATTTCTGATGGTACAAAATAAGACTTGGTTTTGCCTTTGATGTAGTGAAGCAAGGTCAACAATACCATTCTGTATCCTCCTCACCCAAAGGGTTGGTGTGATTAGGTACGTGGTAGAAAAGGCTATATGGTGTTTTCAATAAAATGCTATTAAAAAAAAAAAAAGCCATATTTGTGAATGTGCTTGTGGACTTGCACATAAGAATAAAAATAGCCATAGCCTATAACAGAAGATTCTCAGTTATCCCATTAACTACAACATAGGACTTACCCCCTCATTTTTCTAAGTGATGGAGACCAATAACATGTAGCTTCTTTCATCATGACATAAGAAACTTGGATTTGTTATTTGCTCATTACAAGGTTTGCTTCAGTTGGTGAAAGTCACTGGAGAATAGCGGTACTCTAATTGGCTATCAAATACTTCAAAGAAATCCAGTCTGGTCCAGAGGTGATACTGGCAATTTTGACACTCCAATTTTTCAGTTAGGATCCTAATACCTGATACTGTTTTGGGGATTCATGGTCATATTTTGGATAGTCTGCAAAAATTGACAGTCATCAAAAAAGTGCTGAAAACTAAAAATCCCAGTTCTGAACTTTAAGCTGTATGAAGAAGTGTGACACTACTGCAATAAGTGCGACTTCAACCATGAAATGGAGTCTGGATTCAGGTTCATGAATTAAGCACAACTTATCCAGAACAGTAATGATCCTTTCAATAAGTTTGAAACAGAGTGCAATATATCAACCACACTCAAGCATCTAATATATATACAAAGAAGCAAAAGTCCAAATATAAGGAATGTTAAATTGTTCTGATACAGAGCTGGGATTTTTCTTCCTCTAATGTGAATTGCTTATACCAGAAATAAATTAAAAAAATCAAGTTACTAAAAATGTGCTCTTTGCTGTTTCTGTGTATAGTCTAATAATTCCAACACTGTAATAAGAAAATGAACAGTAAGACAACATTTTTCACTGATCTTTTTTGATCATTAACTTTATTGTAAAAAGATTTAATGAATAAGTAACAAAACACTGTGTACTTTATTTAGCACATGTGATCAGGCAGGGTTTCTCAAGGCCCCTAGTTTAAAAAAAATCACATCAGAAAGAAAACATTACCCTGCAGCCCAATTAGATGATTTTCTACTGCCCTCCTCTACATTTCGTGCTGGTTAATATAGGTGAAATCCTTTTGTTATCTGTTAAAAAGTGTATCCATCAGAGTATTCTAGGATGTAAGTGGATGATTATTGTGCTTGACATTGACATTACAGGGTGACCTTGGTGTCCTCAGGTTTTTGAGTTTATAATCCCATTTGCTTTAAATTTATAAATTGCGCTCTAAGGTATGCTGTAATTTTAGACTGGGTAAAAAAAACCTCCCCCCCCCCAAAAAAAAAAAAAAAAGAGAAACAATAAAAATACCCCAACACCATAGGAGGCTGGTCTGAAAAGCATATTTTCACCTTCAGGTTGTTTAGAAATGATGAGAATTTGAAAAGATGCATAGGCTTCTTATTCATAATGTACCCTTAAATGAGTAGGCTTTTGGCCTTCCAAGGTTTTATTGTTTAACAGCGTAGTTACCTCTTACCCAAGATTATCCTACTGACAAGTATCTCAAAGATCCATTTTTAGGAGTACTCTTTGAAAATCAGTAAGATTCATAGATTTGTAGCATAACCACCTTAGAAGTTTTTGTTTCAGTACTTTTCTCTTGTTATCCACTTTTTTTTTTTTTTTTTTCCCAGAGCTCCTATTTCTGAAATTTCTTTTCTTACAGGAAAGAGCTTATTGTAATTACAGACTATGAATCACACTTGTGGAGTAGAGAGGGCATATAATTACAAGGAAAGATCTAAACTGCAGTAAACAGGAGATCAGTAATTTCTTACTTGGTGCCATTTTCATAAGAGCTCAGCTGCAGAGTTACTTCTTCTTCTAATGCACCTGAAAGTTCCCATTGTTTGCTCTGCTTTAGACTCCTCTTGGACTCTTGGAAAGAAATCACTTAAGACACATGCCTTAGTTGAGTACAATTTTCCCAATTGTACTCAAGTACAATTTTACTCAGCTTTTGTTGGTAAGTTCGCCAAGTTTTACATTGTGAAATAAATGCATCAGAAATGGTATATAACATTAAAATTAATGTTTTAAGAGTATCTACATGTTTTCTTACATTTGAAAGTCTAGAAAATATACAGCCACATGTTCGCTAAAAATACTTTCTCAAGCCATTGTACTTTTATAGAGTAAAATAAGTAAGCTCAATATGGTAGACTAACCAGAGAGTGAACTGGCCTACAGATTCCTTCCCTCCAGGTTAAAAGTCCATTTTTTGTTTTTAAAGCCATAGTTAGATTCACCTGGCCTTTTCAAGGTCCTCCCCTTTGACTTAGAAGATTGATGGAAAAGCTGAGTTCCTAACTGCCTTTTCCAGGGCTCTGTAGTCCTTAATGCTTCCCAGACTACTGTTGTCAATATCACTGACACCCGTATGAATCACTAGGGGTGGTTATACTATATGAGGCAGCCTCTCAGCAACATCTCTGATCCAAGCCCTCTATAGGCAACACCTCCCTTGAGATCTGGTTAAGACAGGAGATGGGTGCCCCTGTACCTTTCAGAGTCATCTATTAGTATCACTCACCACTTTCCTGGTTGCACTAATCTTATTCATTGTTAGGCCCCTGCAGAGCTGTGAAGCAGTTCTGGGGGCATTGAGTTTGGGAAAAAGCCCCTTGTTTTGATTTGTGCTCTTCTGCTTTTTTTTTTTTTTCCTTTTCCTTTCCTTTTCTGTTTCTGCTGGGGGAATGATTGTGGCCCCTGTAGTTTGGCCTTGGAGCCATCAGTCCAGCGTCCTCTTAGTTTCCCTGATGTCTCTTTGTCTTTTGACAATCTCACACAGCTCTGCCATCTACTGCAGGAAGACCCCCACCAGGGCACACTGTGTACAGCCCAGTTCTCTGCTCATCCTTGCCTCAAGAGACATGCCCAGGCACTTTCCACCCTGAGGTCTGCACTACAGCCTCCTGTTTCATCATCTCTGTCTGGGTGCCAATGGTGGCTACCACCACAGTAGCCAGTGCAGACCTCCCAGACTGGGCCCTAATCCTGAGATAAGTGCTCACCATCACACTCACCTGCCCACTCAAAGTGCTGTACCACACTGTATGTCACAGTTAGGCTCAGGTCCAGTGATCACTGGGCAATTCTATAGTCATAAGGCATGGTTAAAGTCAAGCTCTATCAATCATAAAATCATATGGATTGGCAGCAACCTTCAAAGGTTATCTAGTTCAATCCCCCTGCAACGTTACCACTTTCTTTGTGAAAAATTTTTTTCCTTACATCAGACTGAGTCTCCTGTCTTTTAGTTTAAAGCCATTACCCTTCCTCCTAGTGCAACAAGTTTCTCCCCATGTTTCTTATTGGTCCCTTTTAAGTACCTAAAAACCACAATAATGTCATTCCCAGCTATTCTATTGGTTGAAAAAACACACATGCTGTCAGGTCCAAGTCAGTCTGCAAGTGGAGGTCCAGATCAGGAGACTCAGTGGCTGTGGATACAGCTAGAAAATAATACTTCTTCAACATAGCCCAGACAGGAACTCAGCCCCTTCCACTGAGCTTTTAAATAGAGCTCCTGATCCCATGGATGTGGGTGAAAGCCCGAGGTGATGCTGATCAAGACTATTAGGACCTATTAGTGTACACAGGGACTTGTCAATATCTTTTATTTCAAAGCTTATATTTATTTCCAACAATAGAATAATTTCCTCATCACTACCTTTTAAGTTGCAAATTGGATAATAGGAATGTTCATGGTCACACTGTGTCTGACTTGGAGATTAGTAACAATTCCTGGGGTAATGAAATATCCCACCTGGGTCTAGTTTGTAGTCAAGTAAAAGATTACATAGGGATTCAGAAACAGGCAGTTCAGAAATATTTCCCTGGCATCCTTTGCATGCAATGGTTGACAGAGGATTTGATACCTGTTTCACATATGTTTTATTCCAGCCTCCAAAGAAATAAATTTCACAGTAACCATAGCAACAAAACTGATTAGGCGTGATTGAATGAACAAATTATGACATAGTATTTTTTATTTAGAGTGTCTATAAAGGAAACCTACTAATGGAAACTAGTATATTGATTTTAATTTTAAAGATAATAAGGTGGGTGAAATAGCTGAAATGGTCATATTTGCAACAAAAGCAAAATACTGGGGGGTTTGTATACTATTCAGAAATTACATTCGACATTGTGTGGCTGAACTCATGAAAGTAACCTTCAGTTCAAGTAGGCATAATTTTTTTCAGATCTCTCTTATGGCCTATACCTTTGATATCTTTTCAAGCACTTTCTGCTTCTGTTGAGCTGTTTCCCACAGCATGTGCTATTGAGAGACAGGAAGAACAGACTCAAAGCTGATCTTGTTACTTGATGCAGCTCTGTAAACCACTCAAAGTGCAAGAATAATGCACACTAGAAATCTGTAGATGCAGAAGGATTTCTAGAATCCCTCTTTGCTTATCTGAAGCAACACAGTTATAGAATCATAGAATCAATCATAGAATCATAGAATAGTTAGGGTTGGAAAAGACGTTAAGATCATCTAGTTCCAGCCCCACTACCATGGGAAGGGACACCTCACGCTACCCTTATACTAGTAGAATGTTGCATACCAATCTCCAGAAGCAAGCAATTTAGTGGCTATTGCAGTGCAGGAGACATCCTCAGAGTGATTTAGACACATTGATATTTATCTTATACCATTGCCCTTTAAGGATTTATAAAGTAGATGGGGTAATTCCTTTCTTTGCTTGACTTTTTACAATGATGCATGCGTGTTCTTAGAAACAGGAACTGAAACATACTACTATTCACATGTAAAATGAACCTTGCTAGGTTTTAGAATCTAAATTCCACCTGTTTCTTAATGTTGGTTTTCTGTGAATTATATATTATATATTTAATAGAAAGATTACTGTATATTTTTGTTCCAATGTGGCTTCACCTCTACCTCTTCTAATAGGTATGAGTTCAAAGTTAACAAGAAAAGTAAACCTCAGTATCTCAGTTCCTGGACAACTGTTACACTTCCCTAATGTGACAGGTTCTGTGTGTGTTTAAGAGAGAGAGACAGTCATCCATATCCAAGTATATGAGTTAGGTAACTTTAGCTGTAAGAAAGGATTTTGAGCCACTCCTCATCTGGCATAAACTGGGTTTATGTAAGAAAGCACACAGAAAATTCCCACTGTTTCAGCTAACCAGACACACTAAGCCAGTGGACAGAAACAAAGACACTGTTAACACTCTTTCATATTGCCTAAGCCAATAACTTACTCTTGGTGGTAGGAAATACTGAAAATTATACAAATGACATTGCTGACCTTCACCCTCTCTGACTGAAGTTCACTCAAACTTTGGTCTATCTGCATTCTTCCTAGTAAATATATCCCTTTCTTATAAATATACCCTTGTAAATATATGTAGAGCAGTTTAATTCTTCCTGTGTTTTGTCTAATTTAACTAACCTGAGACGCTGTGGCTTGATTGGGTTGCCCACACATAAGTATGCTAAATTATTCCTCACATCATTCACCTACTGTTTCATGAAGATGAAAATGTTTCACAAATCCTTTGTCAGTTCTGTGAACCTCTCTTGAATGTGGTGGATGACCTAGGCTGTTCTAAGTAGCATTGAATGTCCATACTTCGGTAGCCAAATCCCTCTCTGAGAGTCTGAAAGTTAAATATGGATTTAATTTTGATTTTCCATTTATGACTTTATTATTGTAGGGTTTCAGTAAAAATAACCAATATGATGCTTGGGTATGGCTGAGTGCTGCATAAATGTTTGTTAAGTAATTAATAATTCTTTTCTCAAAGTAGGCTTTTGAAAAGTATGTGCTTATTAAATAGAATTGGTTCTTAATGAACAATAAATATAGAATATGGTAGAGAGGAGCACTGTAAACTGTGCATCGATTGAAAAACAGGTGCACTGGAACTTGTGTTTGTGCAGTTAGGAGCTAGCACTTTATACATTCATTATGCAGAGAACCTTAATTTCATTATTCTTCCTGTTGAAAAGCTGAATTTTCAACCACCACAAAATCATAATGGCATCAGTAACAAATGTTAAGGAGTATGTGGTAGGTGGATCCTGGCCAGCAACTAAGCACCCACCGAGATGCTAACCTCCTCCCCTTCTCCCCTTTCCCCAGGAGCACAGGGGACAGAATTGGAAGAATGAAAGCATTCTTTATCTCATGGGTCAATATAAAGACAAAATTAATAAGTGAAGGAGGGAGACAGGAAAAAATAAGTGATGCCAAGGAAATTGTTCACCACCTCCCAAAGGCATACTGAAACCTAGCCAGTATCCAAGCAACAACTGGTTTGGATAGACAAAATCCCCAGTTTCAATTGCTGAGCATGTCATGAAATGTGTCTTTTGGTCCATTTGGTTCAGCTGACCTGGCTGTGCACCCTGCAAACCTCTTGCCCACTCCCAGATACTCACCATCAGGGACAGAGTATAAAAAAATGAAAAGCCTTGATATTGTTCAGCGACAAAACATTGCTGTATTATCAACACCGTTCTAATCTCAAATCCAAAACACAGCACCATACAAACATTAAGAAAATTAACCTCATCCTAGTGAGACCCAGTACAGAGGACTAGAAAATTCAGGTTTGGTGCACAGGCTTCTTCAGATAGCAGAGGAAATACATGTACAAACATAAGAATGAGTACATAAATCAGATCAAAGAACTTTTCAGTTCATACATTCTGTGTGTTAGATGCTTCTGCAGGTGTCTAAGGTAGAGTGAAGGCACAAACATGTCAATACTTCCCCCAGCAGTCTGTCATATTTAGAAAAATTTCTGGTGCAGAGTCAGAATATATGGATCTAATATGTATCTAATAGTTGAAGGGGCTGTTGTCTTCCTTGAACTTTTCCCATCATTCTTTGAAGCTTTTAAAAATTCTATCAACTACAACATTTGATAGGCATGAAAGTTTATTATTTTATGCCAGTAGCTAACACTTAGAATAGAGTCATCAAATCATAGAATAGTTAGGGTTGGAAAGGACCTTAAGATTATCTAGTTCCAACCCCCCTGCCATGGGCAGGGACACCTCACACTAAACCATGCCACCCAGGATTTAAGAACAATTAGATTCATTTTCCTGATAGCTTTATATATATTCACTGACTACATAAAAATGGTAAGACATCATCATCTCAGATTCTACTCCAGTATCTGAAAACCAAGGAATTTTCCCAGTTGTCATGAAGGAGCTACATTCCATTAATTTAATTCTTGTTATCCCCTGACTTTACGTCAACTCCTTCAGTCCCTCAGGATTACTGTTTACACAGAACTAGCTTCTTGTCTCAGACTTCTAACTGTGGCAGTGCCATTTTTCTGCCAATGTCTTTAGATCACCTAATTGGTTAGTCTGTCCTCCTTACTTAGACAGTTCCAAAGTCCTCCATGTGTTCTTGATTCTTATACTTCTGTCTCATCAATTTCTGTTTCTTCCAAATAAGCATCAAAATCTTCTTGCAAATAAAAATATCAAACAATAAACCCCCCCAAAACAGAAAAAGAAAACCAAATATAAAGGAAAATCTGTCACCTGCTAAACTGAGTAAGATGTTGTCATGGAAAATAGATAGTAAATGATGCATACGATATTATTTTGTAGAGCACATTGAGCTTATTGAAATTATTTGTCTTTAATTACATTTAATGCATATTTATACTTGTGGATTCTGACAAGCCATGTAGGGACAGGACAAGGGGGAATGACTTTAAGCTGAAAAAGGGGAGATGTAGATATTAGGAAGAAATTCTTCACAGTGAGGGTGATGTGGCACAGGAACAGTTTTCCAGGGAAGTTGTGGATGGACCCTCCCTGGAAATGTTCAAGGGCAGGTTGGACGGGGCTTCAAGCAACCTGGTCTAAAGGTGGAAGATAGTGGAAGATGTCCCTGCTCATGAGAAGGACGTCAGAACTAGATGATCTTTAAGGTCCTTTCCAGCCTAAACCATCCTGTGATCTTATAATTCATAATATGCTGTTGTGCACTTCTTTATTACCGTTCAATGTCTTGGCAATATGCACTGTGCACTTCAGGCATTACCGTGTCTGGAAGTGAAATTTTACATGCTTAGCAGATGTAATATGTCAGCATTACAAAAAAAGTCATCTCAGTAACATAACAATGTTAGGAAAGTGTTAAAACTGTTCTAGTGAAACCTTTCTACTAATAAATGAAACAGAACTTCAGAGGAGCTTGTGTTATGACTTCCACAGTTTTCATAGTTATTATTGAAATAAAGAACATTTTCCGCATATGTTTTATTAATATATTTAATACAAGAAATATTATGAAGTAATTTTTGTTCAAGTGAAACTGAACCAGTGATTCCAATGCAGGCCTAAAATAAGAAATAGTTTATGTTGTTTTTTTTTTTAACATAAACTGTTCTTTAAAAATAATGTTTATGAAGTTTTTCAGAGATAAAGAGCTTTGAAAGAAGTGACAACAATAAAGGGAAGTAATTCAAAAGTCATTATCAATTAGTATATAATTTGTATACTTTCACATGTAGAAATCACTACTTGATGAATACACTCTATTTTAAAAGAACTAATGTTTGAAATTACACTCTCATATAACCAGTACACTCATATCATTCTTGCAAAATCAGAAATAATGTCGGAAGGGGATCAAAAGCAGGGATGCTTTCATTAGCAGAAATGAAAGTCTTTCATAAAATGCACTGATATTTCATTTTTATACATTTAAAGCCTGTGTAGGTTCAACTGTTGTTGAATTATGAAGATAACAAATCATCAGGGTTTATGTTCACGAAATCTCACTATAAATATACCGTCCTGAACAAGCATACCAATTTAATCATAGTATGTGGAGTTATGAGCCTTGGAGAAGGTCATAAAAATATTAAGTAGGAGCTGAACTATAGCTGAATTGCCCCGTTCTTTAACACGTTTGTTGACTGGCACCAACATTTTACCTAGCTTAGATTAATCTTACTTCTACAGGTACTTTGGAGGTGTCCTTGTAGAAAACTAAATTTGCAAACCTATATATGGAGTCATCTTTTGACTGTGCAAGAGAAATAAATCTTTAAGGGCTTTCTCCATTTATGAAAATAAGAAGACTTATACTCTTAAAGAAATGCAAGCCAGTCTTCAACTCTCTGGAGTGACAACAGTTTTTCCACAAAGCGGTTAAAGTGTAATTATTTTGAGACCATTGCATAATATTTTGCAGTTTTATCAAACCAAAATAATCATACCTGTAATAGTGAGATCTATAGACAGTATTCCTGTGGGAAGCTATTGTTTCTAACTGCTATAAATTACTGTATTTTTATTCTATATGTTGTATATGTAGAATAATAAAAATAATCAGAACCTAAAGTTTTGATATTGGAAAATGTTGTTTGAAATGTCTGTGGATTGCTATAATTAAAATATGCAGTAAAATATACTTCTATAATAATACAGAAACGTATAATTGCTATAGCATTCAGTTCATTGAATCCCTGATGATTAAGCAGTGGAAGAGAAAGTTAGGAGAAGAGCTACTGAAAACATTTTTTAACCTCCTAGAGTGCTTTTTCAGTACATAGTCTTGGCTATTGTGAAATACAGAACAAATACAGGTGGATCTTTAGCCTGACCCATCCATTGTTACAGCCGATAGGCTTTTAATGACAGTTACGTAGATCCTTTGAAGTAAAATCCCAGAGGCTAGAGTTTAATGGGTGCATGAGCAGCACAGCATTCTTTTATCTTCCATCCTCCCTGTCTTTCCTCTTTCAACTCACTCTGTTTTCCAGCTCCTCTACCTGCACTCTTTTTTATAGCTGGAAAACAGTAATTTAAATCTTTCATATTTGTCTGGAATATGCCTAATTAAAATCAGGATTTTTCTTAACACTGTGTTAAAAGTGTTCTTTCCATTGCTTTTCTTCTTTGCCCAAAATACATATGCTAGATCAGCACTGGAATGTGGTATCCTATATCAGAGGTGAATACTCAAAGCACAAGATTTTTATATCCATACATCTCAGGATTAGTGCCAGCCTATCCTTTTAATCTCAGAGAAGGAATGCAGTTTTCTTCACTTACTAACATGCACCTAAAAGAAACAGATGCAATGTCTAGTGTTATTTGAGGTACTGCATGATACTCACACATGACCAGCAGGTTGCACAGGACTTTTTAACATCTCTGCCTTTCTGACATGGCAGCATAAGATAAGGCAACATACTCAGGTGTCCCAGATTTTTCTGACATTTTTTCCCTAACACAATAGCAAAGCAACTATAATGTGTGCTCTTCCGTGCACCTTAGTGCATTATTTGATTGTTATACTGCAGATCTTGTGACCTTCTGAAAATAAATGACCCAGACTTTCCTTGAAGACCCACATTAACCTCTGAGAATAAAAACCTATGCATGCCCTAGCTTCCTGTTCTCAAAAATGTGTTAGCAAATTTGGCCTATGTTAGATTTCCTCACTGGCCTTGGAACCCAGGTTTTTTTCCTTTGGAAGGGAAGACAAGGTGATGATAAGGTCTCTTCTCTACCATGAAGTTGGATGTAACCTCTGCGACAGACCTGTACTAGGACACCTGGACCCAGTAATACAAACAACATTAGTCTGCTATGTAAACATTTCATTTTGCATAAGTAGCCAGAAAAAAAAAAAAAAGTTCTCAAATAAATATAAAGAGGTATTAAAAGTAATTGTTTTTATTAAAAGGATTTGTGCTATTTAATGTTTTAATTGAAACAGAATTTTAGAAAATATTTCAAAGTGGTAGCATGTTTGTCCAAATTGTTCTCTGGGGCACAGTTTCTCTAAGAGGATATAAATTAGTAATATTTTAATATTCTTAGAATAAATAATATTTTTTAAATACTAGAACACTGTATAAAATCTGTCTCACTGTTTGGAATTATTAAGTACTACAGTGAGTAATGAAGATGAGGAAGCTCTTTGATCTTAATTTAAAGTCTTTATATCTTTATTTTTTATAAGGAAACAGAAATCAAATCAAACATTTGTCAGCTTTGGTAAAATGCTATGTCAGCCTGGAAAAATGTCCATCTATTGGAGAAGAGTGAAAAATCTACTTTCAAGTAAAATACGTTGTTTTTAACAAATCCTTATGTGGTATTAAAATCAAAGTCCATATAAGAGAACGATAAGAAAAGCATATGTGTTTTTTCATGTATGGTAGGCTTGTAAATATTTTCTTATGTTTTTGAGAATTATGGATGAGTTTTATGACTACAAAGAGGGGTATGTTCAAGTGTATTAGTGATACAGAAAAGAGATGCACAGCATGTGTTTTTTTCATATGACCCAGCAGTTCCACAAGACAATAAACAATCAAAGCAATATCTATATTTTCAACAAAGTAAATGTACAGAAAATTTAGGCTCCCTATCTTATTAATCTTTAAGTTTCCTAGAATTCTTCTGGGAAATGGCTTGAATCCAATCAAAGGATTGTAGGTTTTTGCATTAGAATAACTTCTTGTTTCCATTTTTGCCATAGAAAGATATGTCATTCTGGATTGTGGCACTGATAGCCATGTGCATGAATAAAATATTTTGTATCTCTGGTTCAGTGTTAGAAGAACATGAAGCAAACCAGAAAACCAATGACACAGAAATGAATATAAGTTCTTTTTTTCTCAAAGAGACTGCTAGGAACGATGGAAAGCAACTACTTGCAAATCCCAACAAGATTGTTGGATTAGTTCAAAAATAACCTTGAGAAGATTGAAGGTAAAGAGAGTTGCAATCTGTTTCTTTTTTTTTTTTTTTTCCATGGTGAGTAAGAACTAATGATATGGACAGAGCCTTGGGTGGCATGGTTTAATGTGAGCCTATGGTAGGGGGCTTGGAACTGGATGATCTTAAGGTCCTTTCCAACCATAACTATTCTATGATTCTATATCACAGAGAAAGTGCTTGAGATTAGCTTTTGGGGTTCTGGAGGGAGACAGCTGGGTTTGTTCAGCCTGAAAAAGAGGTTACAGGGGACTTACTGTGGTCTACAACTACCATACAGGCTACTATGTAGAAGACAGAGCAAAAACTTTCCTCAGGTGTGGAAAGAATGGAGGAAAGATTTTGTAGGTATCAAAAAGAAGGTCAAAAAGACAGAACAACATACAGGAAAGGTAAAGAAAGAAGATGAAGTCAAAAACAAACTCTCAGAGGTTATTAAAAAAATCAGAGCATTTTTTTCCTATCTCAAATCCAGTCTGTAAGTCTATAAGCTTTTTCTTTTAGAGGAGTGAAGTTAGGTTTGCATTTAAATGATGTGCAGTAGAGTGAAGTGCTTTCATTTTTTTTCAGATGATTTCTCATCATTATTCTCTTGAACTCATGTGTATTAACTGAAGTGTATGCTTTTGAAATAAGTAACAAAATTCTCCACAGGAGCCAAGCATTGCCATGGTTGTCTGAAGATAAGTTAATAAAGAAGACTTGAAGACCTGGCTCAGCTTTTGTATGACTGTTGCCCTAGGCAGCAAATATAATGGGTTGAGTAATTTAAAGTAAACGTAAATGACATGTTTTCACATTCCCCCAAATTCTAATATTTTAAAATTATAGCAAATTAATTTCAAAAATTAAAAAGACTGTGAAAGCTTATTGATGCAGAAACTAAACTCCGAGTTTCATACTGAAAAGCAGGAAAAGAGGTAATGATGTCTCATTTTTTTTAGCAGCTCTAATAAATAAAATAAATTGCTGGATTAAGGTTTTGATTGAATCTTATTGCAAGAAGTAAAAAGGTAGTGGCATATAATAGCCTTAATTTAAAATATGATTTCTGGATGTAGTTCTGTATCCAAAGAGTAATATGGTTCAAGTTCCTACCAGATGTTATATTTTTCTGGCTAGGAAAATACAGAATGGGCCTGTATATGTAGTATATGTGTTTTCGAAAGGCTTAAATAATTCAGGGAAAAAAATTAGAAACAAGAAAAAACTGGAAATACTGAAAAATTCAAATATTGAAACCTTCAAAGGACTAATTCTATGACTTTTTTTTTTCTTTGGTTTTGGAAGTAGGATACTCAGATACAGTAGGATGTCACTCAAAACTGATATTCGTAATATATGTTGAGTTTCCCACGGAGTAATGGTGTCTTTCTCAAGTACAATGAAAGATTTATCTCAGATAAATGTGTTAGGATATGTGGTATTAAATATAAACTTCTGTTGTTCCTAAAATGAAGCAATTCTGATCCCTGTTTACAACTGTCATGTATGTGTACATATGCATAGCATAAACCCTAAAATGGTGGATGAAACCATACTTCAAAACAGTCTGGAGGATGATATGAACTTCAGGTCTTACAGCACTGTATGGTCACTTTTGAGCAGGAGTTTCTGCATCTGTATAGATGTTTGCAGACTGCATGCCAAGACCATATTTTCTTTGTTCTTGTCCCATTCTTTTCAGGTTTTCAAAAATGTATGTCAAATCTCTGTAGCAAACCACAGGAGTAGCCTTTATTAGCAGTTCTTGGTGTGTGATTTGTCTTCTGGCTTCTACGAGTCATCTGCAGATTGAGAACAGACAACAAAGAATATTCTCTTTTAGTCAGATGCCTGTCATGAGGAAGTTGTTATTGATGGAAAAAGGGATAATAATAAAAGTATTTGAGAGAAATTATAAAAAGGAATATATTTCTTTTAAAATGAGAAATCTATTCTCTGAATAATACTTGCCTGTTTTGAGAGATACCTGCTCGATACAGACTTATGAATGGCATAATTCTGGAAATTTTTGTGAAAAACGATGTTGCGAAGGTAAAGAATATGATAGGTTTTAAGAGCTGTCAGACAAATTAATGATAAACATGGTTATTAACTAGCTTCACTAACAGAAAGTCTCCAAATTACTGACTGAAGAAGAGTGAAAAGGAATAGTTAATGAAGGGCTGTTTATTTTTATTATAAACTGGAAAGTAAATAAGAACCACGATATATTTTTATAACTAAATGCAGGAAAATTACTTTTCCTCCAGCATCTAGGAATATTTTTCCTGTTAACATTTCCATCAATTTTTACTCATATAATTTCAAGTAAAAAAAAAGCATATTTCTTACTTTCATTGTGTTCAACATGCATCCTAGTGTGACTATCTCTTTAAAAGATTATTTTCCTGTCAATGCCTCTACAATAGAATATTCTAGTAGAAAGAGATAACTTTGATGTTACCATCTATATGGATGCTCTCCTAAATATAATTGAATATGCTGGCTAATTAAATAATTATTTCCATATTTATTTTAAATTCTGTATTACAGTTCTATACTTTGTTAAAAGAAATGTGAATGTCTCTGGAAGCCTGCATACAGTTTCTCAAAGAAATTAAATACATCACTTTCTTACTGTTCCCCATTGTTTGAACAATATTTGCTAGTGGTTTGAGATTACAATCCTAATTAGAGGATTGGACAACCCTCACGTGGGGTTAATTTATATAACAATATAATTCTATGGAGTGATGCTGATTTATGGTAACTGAGGATCTAATTTCACATTTGCAATTCTATGTCTAATATTTTTATTTAACAAAAATTAGGCTTACTAAAGATAGAATGATGTTATTAAACTAAAACTAGGATAATGCAAATTACTTCAATCCTTGTGTAACTGAACACAGTTTAGCCATATGCAATAAACAGGATAACAAGACTCACACATGGAATCATCCTCAGGGAATAACTATTAGCATAAGAACACTATAATGATTCTTCTGTTTAAATAAAAACTACCAACATGATTCTATACTCTGCAGTGTAGGTTTATTCAGCTCTCAGCTAGCCAGCTGCGTGGAGTCAAGAGCTCCTTCAGTGAGCCTGAAGGGATTCAAAAAGCAGTGACTTCTCAATGGAGTGCCCTAAGCTAAAGTGTATATCAATTCTGTTACCATATTTTAAAATACAGATTGAACATGGAGATAAAATAAATGTGAATTTATACACCTGGGGTCTGGAAAAGTTTTCTAAACATCTAAACCTCCAGGTTTAGTTCATGGTAAAAAAAAACAAAAAACAACCATGGACTGTCCTTTTTGTAAGATAATGCCACAGTAAATAGAGCAAAGCAGAGAACCAATATTAATGCACTGTTTGAGTCTTGTTCAATGTTATGTGTTATTTTCTTAGCTCTGAGAGTTGGAGGGTGTGGAAATAAAAGCTTTCTACAGAACAGCCCGTATGGTGAATTTATAATGTGTGATCAGTCCAAAATGTGAATTACTGTGACTAGTCCATGAGTGTACATTTCAGTGATTTTAATTAGAGATAAGAATATTTTCATACCCTTGGATGCCTATCAAGGTTTTTGTCTTGATATTCCAAAAATTCACCTTCTATTTGTAGCAAAGTACAGTTATTAATGAGAATGGACTTAGCATTGCAAGTATTGAATCTGTTTTACATATTCTTCCATTAACACTACCACAGCCATTGCTCTTTTAGAATCATAGAATAGTTAGGGTTGGAAAGGACCTTAAGATCATCTAGTTCCAACCCCCCCCACCATGGGCAGGGACACTTCACACAAAACCATCACACCAAAGGCTCTGTCCAACCTGGCCTTGAACACCACTAGGGATGCAGCATTCACAACAACCTTGGGCAACACATTCCAGTGCCTCACTACCCTCACAGTAAAGAATTTCCACCTTATACCCAATATAACTTCCCCTTTTTAAGTTTTAACCCATTACCCCTTGTCCTGTCACTACAGTCCCTAATGAAGAGTCCATCCCCAGCATCCCTATAGGCCCCCTTCAGATACTGGAAGGCTGCTATGAGGTCTCCACGCAGCCTTCTCTTCTCCAGGCTGAACAGCCTCAACTTTCTTAGCCTGTCTTCATACGGGAGGTGCTCCAGCCCCCTGATCATCCTCGTGGCCCTTCTCTGGACTCGTTCCAACAGTTCTGTGTCGGTTTTATGTTGAGGACACCAGAACTGCACACAATACTCCAGGTGAGGTCTCACAAGAGCAGAATAGAGGGTCAGGATCACCTCCTTCAACCTGCTGGTCGCAGTCCTTTCGATGCAGCCCAGGATGTGGTTGGCTTTCTGGGTTGTGAGTGCACACTGCCAGTTCATGTTCATTTTCTCATCGACCAACACCCCCCAAGTCCTTCTCCACAGGGCTGCTCTGAATCTCCTCTTTGCCCAACCTGTAGCTGTGTTTCTTTTGTTAAGAAGCTTTTGAAGTAACACAAGTACAGTCATAGTCTTTTACTAATATAGGAAATAACTCCTAAGAAACTCAGAACTAATCCTTCAAGTTCTTTATCTATGGTTTTCTGATGCACTTATACTTCTTATCTGCAGACATGCAAAGCAACTCATGGATTTTAGCCATTAACAGAGCCTGCCACAGCAGCTAATCTTGCAGCCTGAATTCCATTTTTTATGAAAATCAGAACACAAGGTAGTTTGTTGTAACCCTGTTGTGGAGCTGGAAAGTGTATAAGGATGGGTTCTGAACTGGAAAATGCACCTGCATTATTTAAGGACATATAGACAATATCTTCTGAAAATGAACTTTCATACTGGACAATATTGCTGAAGGAGAGTTATTCAATAATAATATTGTTGGATAATATTGTTGAAGGAGAGTTATTCAAGCTGGCCCAGCATGAATAGTAATGAGATATGTACTGCTAAAGTGAAGCAGACAGCTTCTACATATTGCCACTGATGTAGGAAGAGAGCTTAGGTATTGAATGTAACCTAGTAAACTGTGTAAGTTGATATAAAAGTTCTAGTCCTAGACTGTACAGTATGGAAAGTTATCTTTTTCTGACATTGTCATGTTCTTTAAGCAGCTCCTGGAGACTCGTAGCAATGGAGATTCTCGGAAGATCGTCCTTACAAATAATCTTCCTTGGACTGGCCAGATTTTAAATAATGTGTAATCTGTGACTCATAATAAAAGTAATAGTCAGTTGTAAATGTGCAGCAATTTTTCAATGAGCTCTTGATCATTTGTTTGTCTCAGATGATGTATTTTTAAAGGTGCTTAGTGTGGGTAGAGGGGATTGTAAATGAGTACTTCACAATGTAAATCTTGACATTCTAAGCAACAGTGATAACAAGTCAAGATGTTTGTAGAAGAAGGATAGTAGTAGTGTGTTCCTAGCTCATATTCTTAGCCATGAAATAAAACCACACAAGAATTCACATGCCCACTGGTTGTTAGAGTTTTGCCTTTTATTTTTATGCTTTTTCTTTTGTTCTGTTACTTTAAAAAAACACTTCTTTATCCCCAGACAGCTCTTGGTATAACAAAATTACATGTACTTAAGATTTCATAATCCTTTTCTGTTTGTCACAAAACCACAGTCCACATCCCATACAATAGATGCATTTGCAAAGAAAACAAAGATCAGGCAACCATTTTGCTCTTATTGATTACTTTCTTACACATGGTTCCTTCAATCCACTGTTTTGGAGTGAAGATGTTCTGAAGACATGTAGCAACAATGCATAAAAAAAAAAAAAAAAATTACAAGAAACCCCTGGAGTTCTTCCAGCTTAACTTCCTGCTTAAACCTTCAAAGCTAGATGAAGTTACTCTAGGTCTTGTACAGTAACGTTTTGACTATCCCCAAGAATGGAAATTCTTCAGGAATTTAATTCCACAGTCACTCTGTGAGATGGCATTCAGTTTGGGCAGCATGATAATAACTTCTGTGTGTCATGTGTTTATTCTTTTAATATCCTGTTCGGCATGAAATTGATTTTTGGAGATAATGTTACTGTATCTCACAGTTAAAATTATTTCCTCATGTTGATTGTACAGATTTAATCCATGCTGTAAACAGTTTTGGAATACTGTAAATTCAATCTTTGAAGTTCTGAGGGTTTTTTTACCTTGTTTGCTTTGTGTGATCATGCCCATTTAGTCTCTTGTCAATGCTAAACTTGAAAATGAAGAGAATCAAGATAAGATTATTTTCTGCATTTCATCACAAACTGTTAATAATATATTCTAATCTTTCTTTCAGCATGCTACCTACACAGGGGTTAACATTTTCTGGAAAAGTTAGGAAGCCCTCCTATTCCTCAGTCTCTCCAAAGACCTTCCTTTTATCAATTCTACTTAAACATAGATTGCTAGTAGAAATACAGAGTTAGATTTCCTTAGATTAAGGAAAACTTTTGGGTGCACTTAGTAGTTAGTTCCTTCAGAAACTGGGCAAAAGGAATCCTACAGTAATAACTAATACGTATTCTGACTTACCATAACACAGATACAAATCACAGACATTCCAGAAGAAACTGTTTCCTGTGGGATGACTTTACAAACTACTACAAGGTATGTCAATTTAACTCCATGTCTATTAGATATATGTCATGTCATGGCTAAGAGGTTGTGGACATCTTCCACACCCACAAAGGTAAGGCTGAGGTCCAGTGTTTCTTCCTTGACCCTGGTACTGTTGGATGATGTTAATCCAGGACAGCCTAGCTTGTTAATTTTTAACTCTCACACTCTTACCACAGCAGTCGCTTTGTGGAAACTGCGAGGGGCTGTACCAAAGTAGTTGCTTTTGAATCACAGATATCATGTTGTCTGCTACAGATAGGAGTCATCCCTTACTTCACACTCCTTTCGCTCGTAATGATTTTCTGAACTTATTAAACCTAATTTAAGTTATTGCTAAACTGGATTAGAGATAAATAGCATATTTATGGTTAAAGGGTCAGCTATTCATAAGTTCCTCCCTTGTAATTTTATCTGCCCATATGGCTTTACAAGGCTTTCAATACCACTTGAGTGACAATACCTCCTACTGATTCTACAAAGCATTTGTAATTTCTCATGTGTTGCAAGCACTTTTGGGAATCTTCCATTACAATCAATGTCTCAGATACTAAGGGACTAGATCCAAAAGTGAATAGAGGGATCTACAGAAAACCTTTTTTGGGGGCATTTAGACTAAATCTACATCATAATTTAACAAAGTTTTCACAGCCATAGCCTCATGTTAAAAAAAAAAAAAAATTAAAGATACATCATTCAATTTCTTCTGCAAATTGCCTATTAATTTTAAATTGAGAGCAGCCCTGCGGAGAAGGACTTGGGGGTGTTAGTAGACGAGAAAATGAACACAAACTGGGAGTGTGCACTTGCAACCCAGAAAGCCAACCACATCCTGGGCTGCATCGAAAGGACTGTGACCAGCAGGTCGAAGGATGTGATCCTACCCCTCTATTCTGCTCTTGTGAGACCTCACTCGGAGTATTGTGTGCAGTTCTGGTGTCCTCAACATAAAACCGACACAGAACTGTTGGAACAAGTCCAGAGGAGGACCACGAGATTGATCAGGGGGCTGGAGCACCTCCCGTATGAAGACAGGCTGAGGAAGTTGGGGCTGTTCAGCCTGGAGAAGAGAAGGCTGCGTGGAGATCTCACAGCAGCCTTCCAGTATCTGAAGGGGGTCTATAGGGATGCTGGGGATGGACTCTTCATTAGGCACTGTAGAGATAGGACAAGGGGTAATGGGTTAAAATTTAAACAGGGCAAGTTTAGACTGGATATAAGGAGGAAGTTTTTTACTGTGAGGGTGGTGAGGCACTGGAATGCGTTGCCTGAGGATGTTGTGAATGCTGCATCCCTAGTAGTGTTCAAGGCCAGGTTGGACAGAGCCTTTGGTGTGATGGTTTTGTTTGAAGTGTCCCTGCCCATGGCGGGGGGGGTGGACCTTGATGATCTTAAGGTCCTTTCCAACCCTAAGTATTCTATGATTCTATGATTCTAAATTATACCTGATAAGCTGGGGCAACCTATAGGTACACACATATACATTAAAAGCATGATTTAAGTGTGCAGTTATATGTCCATACGTATTAAAATTTCTTTTACTCTACCATTACTACTTCATATGTATCTTTGATAACAATTGTAGTTGGAAATTACAGTGTTCACAGGAATAAGCAGTACAGGAGGACATATACTTCTCATACTGAGTCCACTATGACAAGACTGAAAAGAAACTGATGTTCTATATGTTCTGTTAGAAAGGAACAGAAAATATCCCAAGAGTTGAAAACAACACTATTTTCTCTTAAGTTAGGATGTGTATCTTTGATTCATATGTGCCAAAAAGGTCTTTTAAATATAGGTCTTTTAGGTACGGCTTTGTCCCCAGATTCATACACTAGAACTTAGGTTGTTCACAATATAGCTGTTTATAGCCTTTTGGGAAATCTGCATTTTTTTTTTTTGAGTTACTGACTGAACTTTTATTTAACCTCATTTCTAAGTGGTATTGGTCATGACCTTAAAAATGTCAATTGGTGTTTTTACTACAGTCTTAATAAAGGTCTTTTGAGGACTAAGTCAAAGATATTTATAATTTTACTAGGTGCTAGATGATACGGAATTGCACTGAGTACAAACAAAGAAAAGAATAACTTCAAAAATTAAAAAAAAAAAAGTATTTGACCAAGAATAATTTTGATGTAGGAGTTATCTATATACATGAGTCATGCAATCATGATCCTACAGATCATCTTACATACGGATTCTGAGTCAACATATACTTTCAGACATATATTTACACGACCCTGCTTTCTCACAGCAACCCAGCTTACTTTTATTTTAAGAACCATACTTCAAAATAAAACATAAACTTAAATATATTAAGAATTTTTAGACACGTTCTTTGGATTTGAATTACGTTTCAGGGTAAGTTTCACATAAATACTGCAAGAATTTATCAAATAGGAAGTATCCTAGTACAGATCAACAGAATGCTGAAATCCTTTGTTTCAGCTGAGGTACTGATACAGGCTTGATACTCCTCAAACATTTACACTTTTGCACAGGTCGTAATCTGTATTAGTTAGCATACATTAGCATAAATTAGCATGAGATTAAGATACAATGCTATAAGGGAATACATGAAAATGGAATAATCATTGATGAGAACAGTTAAGAGGTGCTGAGTTTCCCAGAGCTGACATATAGCTGTGTTTAAGCACAGAATGATGAAATTGGACTAGTTAGCGTTAGTTTGACTTCAGACTGCCAGAATGAAGTGGACTTCCTTGAAATTTTTATGTTCAGATAGTTTCACATTTATGATTTTATGATAAAAATATGTCTCACATAGAATACTGAGATTTGATATTTGGATTACAGAGCAGACATTGATCAACTTGATGGTTTTCAGATGGTTTTTATTGGTGATCCTACCAATATTTTTCAATGAACATGCATATTAAATATCAATCTACTTATAGTAGTTTAGTTTATTTTTTTTTAATTATCAGTGATGAATAACATAGTTACACACATCACAAACTAATTTCTTTCAACATTCTATTTCTCTTGAAATAAATTCTTCTATTATGTTTCAGACTTCTGGCTACCTTCTCACCTCCTTATGAACAAATTTCTTCCTTTCTTTTCTCCCAGGTTCATCTGTTCTAGCTCTCAATTGTCTTTTTTCAAATTAGTTGTTGTTACTATTCTTCAAGATTTAACTGGGAATATCTCCAGTACAGCATCTAGGTTGGTTTTTGGTTTGTTTTTTTTTCTATTAGAATCATCAGGACTCATACACATATTCTCTTCTGCATAGCTAATGACCTGAACTTTTGATAGAATAACACTTTGTTTAACACTATTTAGCAGACTAAAATAGATAGCATGGCCTACAAATTCAATAACAGAATGGCTTGAGTGGAAAGATATAAGAAGAAATATTGTGAGCATTGTGTCTGAGATGAGCTGTAGACAAGAAGCCTAATAAAAAGTGAAACTGGCTAAACTGAAAAAAAAAAGGAAACAAAACACTTACCTGAATTCAGAGTTCTTACTACAAAAATTTGCATTATACCCATACTTGCTTAAAACCCTTTACATCTCCATCAACTGCAGTCCTGTTCTGTACTGGAAAATCTAACTTATTTATATCAGTTCTCATTAATTTCTTCTACAAATATCATTTCAGTCAGAGCTGATAATAGTAAAAAATGAGGATTAGTTACATTCTATTGTCTTGGCAATGGGAGCAAAATGCAAAATGCAAGTTGCACCTGCATACCTTTTAAATTTATAGGTGCTCTGTTTTTTCTACAGTTTTCCTTGTCACTTTGAAGGAAGCAGTGAATAACAAATAGAACACAGTAAAGTGTTCATGGCAATTTTATATGGAAGACCCAGAAGAAGATGATCTGAGGATAACTTCCTAGTAATCTGGGTAAATTTTGAATTTGAACAGTCACTGGATGTTATTTTGGTTGCGGTATTGCATTTTGGCTCAGTGTTTGAGTAAGCAAAGACATGCTAAGTGGTTGCTTTTGAATGCGAAGAGGATTGTCTTGTCAAGGTGATCCCAATGAAGCAGAGCTTCCTTCTGCCTGAGAGGATACAAAGGCAGATGATGACTAACCATGAGAGAGAATGTAGTAGTTTTTTTAGCTTACACTGGGAGTGGGAATTTCTAAGAATATAACATTCACTCCTCCCTGCACTTTTCTCTGAACTTTTAGATATGTCTGAACTTGAGGTATAACAAAACAGAAAGACCAGGCCTCACTTTGTTGTTGTTGAAGAGGTACTGCAGATTAAGAAAACAGGGAATCTGTTCAAAAACAGGAATTAAGAGAACAGGGGCAGAAGAAGAAGGTGATGGTAGTAGTAAATTAGGTTATTTTTCTAAGTGACTGCTGAGTTTGTGATACCAAAGGTGACCAAATAGGGCTACTTGATGTGGAAGATCAGAACCGATTCTCCTAACCCATGCTGGCAACAATAAAGTAAGAAAACACAGAAGGAACATTTTAAGGGTGAAATTCAGGTTGGTAGGGTTCTGCCCAGCGGGGAGTCCAGGTCTCATGGCAACAGCTTGTGTAATGTTGCCAGCTACATATGCCATACCCAAAGAAACTACAGGAAAGATGAGTTTCACATTAAGTAGAATGGAGACAATCTGCTGGTAATCAAAAAAGAAATCTCATGGAGAAATATTTTCAGTAAAAGCAGAGGGAAAGCCGAGAGACATGAAAGAGTGCTTGGATTTTATATAATCAAACTTTATTTTAGAGGCAGAAAGGAAGCATGTATACAGAACAACTCTATTAGGTCTGCTATAGAGCCCTGCCTGTGTCCCTAGGGCCCTTGGGGGAACAGTCTCTGATACCTCAGTGTAGGGCAAGTGGGTGTTGCCAGTGAGCGTAGGGGTTGGAAGTCAGATTCAATAAAAACATTGATTAAGAAGTTGGAAAAGTGTAAGATTTTATGACGACTTTCATAATAGAGACTGGCCAACACAGAGGTCCCTTGTGATGGCTGGTATGACAAATTTTATTCAATATATTCATAAACAGCCTAGAAAAAAGCATATGCATAATGCCTGTGGGTTTGAAAAAGATACTAAGTTCATTTAAATATTTTGTTTTGATGGCTAGGAAGTCTGAGAAGACCTTACAAAACTGTGTCTGGAGTTGAAAAAAGAGGTGCTGTGTAAAAAACGTAAGGTAAATGCTAGGAAAATAGCTTGCTGAGCACAGAACTGACAGTTAAAACTCAGAAGAGAAAAATCAGTATTACCATCTCAGAGATACACAGCAAAAGAATGAAAGGCAAAAGTCAGAAGTTGAAAGAAAATGTATGACATTCCCAATAAACATTACGGGAAAATAAATTATCCCCAGGATACTTAAACCATGGAAGAGGTTACCTGGAGAGTTTGTGGAATCGTCATCCTTGGAGACAGTCAAAACTTAGCCAAATTCAGCTGTAAGCAACCTGCTCTGAATAGGTCCAGCTAGTGGGAAAGATAGAGATGGGGGAAGATGACTCACAAAAATTCCTTACATTAAAAATGCTTTAATTTAGTTGTCTGATGTAAGACGTAACTGAGAGTTATGAAATCATGAAAGCAGTGGGCAGAGTGATCACAGAATTGTTATTCACCAAATTTCACTATACTAGAAATAGCAATCACTCATTAAATCAGCTGAGAAAACCACTTAGAAAGAAAAAAATGTTTCTTGTGGGTGTACAGTGAGTTGTCAGCATCTAAATTCCATCACCAGGAGGAATATTTTTTTCAGTTTGATGGTTTCTTTTACTTGATAGAGGGGCAAGTTGGGATCATTGTGACATGTTTGCTAACATCCTTTTACACATCATTGGTCTACAGGTCCGTTCTACATCTAAATATACTGTGTATGGTGCCTTTTACATGTTAGATACTAGTTGTTTCTTTTGGTTTGGCTAGTAGTGTTTTGTTTTTTTTTTTTGTTTGATACCACCAAACCCACTTTCATCCATGTCCAAGTCTGTCTATAATCTATCTTTAATTATGGATGACTTATTTATATCTGTGGCCTCTGCAGTGCCAAGCCTGTGTCTTATCTCTTGCCACCCTGTGCCTGTGCTCATCTACACCACATCGTGAAGGTATGCTATGCCACATCCTGAAGGCCTATGTATCATATCAGGCCTGTCTTTCTCTACACTCCATCACTGTTCTAGGGTTATAAATATAATAACCCAATGACCAGCAAGATAATGGAGCAGGTTCTCCTGGGGAAAATGCTAAGGGACATGGAAAATAAGGTGATTGGTAACAGCCAGCAGGACTTAACTAAGGGCGAATCATGCCTGACAAATTTAATGACCTTCTCTGACAGAATGAGGGCATTGATTGATAAGGGAAGAGCAGATGACGTCATCTACATGCAATTGTGCAAAGCTCTCGACACTGTCTCTTGCGACACCCTTGTCTTTAAATTGGAGACATGGATTTGACAGATGTACCATGTGGTGGATAAGGAATTGGCTGGATGGTCACATTACAGGAGTTGTGGTCAATTGCTCAACGTGCAAGTGGAGACCAGAGATGAGTGGCAATCTTCAGGGGTCAGTATTGGGATTGGTGTTGTTTAACACCTCTGTCAGCAACATGGACAGTGGGCCTGAGTGTGCCCTCAGCAAGTTTGCTAACACCAAGCTGTGTGGTGCAGTCAACACGCTGGAGGGAAGGGGTGTCATCCAGAGGGACCTTGACAGGCTTGTGAGATTGGGCAGTGGCCAGCCTCATGAAGTTCAACAAGGCCAAGATCAAGGTCCTACACCTGGGTCAGGGTAATCTCAGACACACCTACAGCCTGGGCAGAGAATGGATTGAAAGCAGCCCTGTGGAGAAGGACTTATGGGTGTTGGTTCACGAGAAGCTCAACATGACCCAGCAGCATGTGCCTGCAGCCCAAAACATCGACAATATCCTGGGCAGCATCAAAGCAAGGGTGACCAGCAGGTCAAGAGAGGTGATTCTGCCCCTCTACTCTGCTCTCATCAGACCGGCCTGCAGTGCTGTATCCAGCTCTGGAGTCCCCCAACACAGAGGGACATGGACCTGCTGGAGTGAGTCCAGAGAGGACCATAAAGATGATCACTGCTCTGGAGCATCCTTCTATGAAGGATGAAAGAGTTAGACTTGTTCAGTCTGAAAAAGAGAAGGCTCTTGGGAGATCTTAGAGCAGTCTCCGAGTACCTAAAGGGGGATACAAGAAATCTGGAGGACTTCCTACAAGGGCATATAGTGATGGGGCAATTGCTTTAAGATGAAAGGGGGTATATTTAGATTACATATTAGGAAGAAGTTATTTGCTGTGAGGGTGGTGAGACACTGGAAGAGGTTGCCTTGGGAGTGGCCCACAAGGATCGTCAAGTCCAACTCCCTGCTCCTTGCAGGACTACCTAAATGGGCTCCAGGGGTCCTGTAATATAAAATCTAACGTCTGAGTGAGATGGGTATAGCAGCTCACTAACAATTTCTGTTCTTTGCCTCACACACATACAGTTGGTTTTTGTAACACGCAACAGAAAAAAATGTCTGGTCAAGCTGTGACAGGCACCAGGGTCTTGGAAAATCAGGACTCTTACTCATCTGGTCACACTGAGTGACATCCAACAGTTTCACTGCTGTCTCAGCCTTTAGCATGGTGTCAGTTCTCTGTGGATGTGTGTGGGTCATGTGGATGTGTGGAGACAGTTTTTTAACAATTTAAATAGCATGAGCTGCAATTGATGACTGGAAAAAGATTTTGTTTATATTTTACTTTTATTTTTTCAGTTTATACTCTTGTGAGGTCTACCCTGGATTTGGAGAATGCTGAGGCTCTTAATGACTTCTTTACCTCAGCCTTAACTGGCCACACCACCCAACACTTGGAAGGCAGATGCAGGGACTGTGAGAATGAAGACCTTGGGCCCACTGTAGGAGAGGAACTGGTTTGAGACCATCTTAAAAACCTGAATGTGCACAAGTCCATGGGACCTGATGAAATCCATCTGCGGGTCCTGAAGGAGCTGGCAAATGAAGTTGCTAAGCCACTGGCCATCATATTTGAAAAATCATGGCAGTCAGGTGAAGTTCCCAATGACTGGAAAAAGGGAAATATAACCCCCATTTTCAAGAAGGGGAAAATGGATGACCCAGGGAATTACAGACCAGTCAGTCTCACCTCTGTGCCTGGCAAAATCTTGGAGCAGATTCTCCTGGATGGCATGCTAAGGCACATGAAAATAAACAAGGTGCTTGGTGACAGCCAGCATGGCTTCACTGAGGGGAAATCCTGCCTGACCTATTTGGTGGCCTTCTATGATGGGGCTACAGAACTGATGGACAGGGGTAGAGCAGCTGGTGTCATCTACCTGGGTTTGTGTAAAGTGTTCGACACTGTCCTGCATGACATCCTTGTCTCTGTATTGGAGACATCAGTTTGATAGATGAACCACTTAGTGGAAAAAGACCTGGATGGTCTCAAGCAAACATTTGTGATCAATGGCTCAATGTCCAGCTGGAGACCAGTAATGAGTGGCATCCCTCAGGGATCTGTGTTGGGACCAGTATTGCTCAGTATCTTTGTCGGTTGCCAATGACACCAAGCTGTGTGGGTCAGTAGATATGCTGAAGGGAAGGAATGCCATCCAGAGGGACCTTGACATGCTCGTGAGGTGGGCTGATGCCAACTTTCTGAAGTTTAACCAAGGCAAGTGCAAGATCCTACACCTGAGTCAGGGCAATCCCAGGCAAAGCTACAGTTTGGGGAGAGAAGAGATTCAGAGAAGCCCTGTCGAGACTGACTTCGGGGTGTTGGTCGAAGGGAGTATCAACATGAGCTGGCAGTGTGCACTCACAGCTCAGAAAGCCAACAGTACCCTGGGCTGCATCAAAACACTCACTTGGAGTGTTGTGTGCAGTTCTGGTGTCCTCAACATAAAACTGACACAGAACTGTTGGAACAAGTCCAGAGGAGGGTGACGAGGATGATCAGGGGACTGGAGCACCTCCTGAATGAAGACAGGCTGAGAAAGTTGAGGCTGTTCAGCCTGGAGAAGAGAAGGTTGCGTGGAGACCTCATAGCAGCCTTCCAGTATCTGAAGGGGGCTATAAGGATGCTGGAGAGGGACTCTTCATTAGGGACTGTAGTGATAGGACAAGGGGTAACAGGTTAAAAATTACACAAGAGAAGTTTAGATTGGATATAAGGAGGAAGTTCTTTACTGTGAGGGTGGTGAGGCACTGGAACGGGTTGCCCAAGGAAGTTGTGAATGCTCCATCCCTGGCAGTGCTCAATTCCAGGTTGAACAGAGCCTTGGGTGAGAAGGTTTAGTGTGAATTGTCCCTGCCCATGGTGGAAGGGTTGAAACTAGATGATCTTGAGGTCCTTTCCAACCCTAACTATTCTGTGATTCTATGCTTCTATGAAATAAGATCAAAGACAGTGACAGGGTTCACACAACCTTTTACCTTAGGGAAGCAACTTCATCTGTTTCAGTGCCAATGAGCTGCACGACCACTTGTCTAATGGTTGTACTTTCATGTGCGATTCACACAAATTGCAAAAATACTCCTGAGAGAGTAACTTCAGTAGAATTGATATGAATACTTTTGAAGTTTAGTATGAATAAGCTGGAAAATTATTACATCATCAGTCTGGGCACTGCAGTATTACTGCTGTTAATATACTAATTCAAACTAGGACTAAAAAAGGTTGTTTCAGACTTCATGGACTGAAGCATCATCCACAGAATTAATGTGTTACCAGAAACAGAAAAAACCCAACAAAACACTTCTCCCATCAAAGAATTAATTATGTATTCTTTTGACGTAACTAGGAATCTGAAAATAGAATATAGCCTTCTATTGTGATATAACTGGGCACATATAGTACACCTCTTACAGTTATTTGTGATAGTTGTTATCCACCACTTGTTACGGTAGCAGATATTGTGCAATATATTCAATAATTCTGTTTGGGTGTTTTTTGTTTTTTTTTTTGTTGGTGGTGATGGTTTTAGTTTGTTCACAGTATCACAGTATCACAGTATGCTAGAGATTGGAAGGGACCTCGAAAGATCATCTAGTCCAATCCCCCTGCCGGAGCAGGAACACCTAGATAATGTTACACAGGAATGTGTCCAGGCGGGTTTTGAATGTCTCCAGGGAAGGAGACTCCACAACCTCCCTGGGCAGCCTGTTCCAGTGTTCCGTCACCCTCACTGAGAAGAAGTTTCTTATCAAGTTTAAGTGGAAGCTTTTTTTGTTTTGTTTTGTTTTTTTGTCTATCAAACCACTGCTCTTGAATATCTATGCTGAGCTCTATAATAGACATGTACCCAGAGAGAGAGCATGGTCCTTTTAAAATTTCTAGCAAAATTAAAAAACAAAGCAATCGGGTTCTTGCCTTGGTGCCACTGTCTCTGACAGAAAAGAATAATATTCAGTTAACTACTGTGAGCTTATGACCATGGTCAGAGCAATAAGAAAAAATGAACTATCAAAATTAAAACAACGGTACTATTTGATAATACAAATAAATATTTTTGGCATAAAATCAGTTCTGGATTTCCTACATGCGTTCGTGTAGTAATATATCAATGCATAATTAAAAAAAGCTATTTAGAGCCAATTATGACTCCCTCTATATTATGATACATGACTTAAAGAAAAGTTCTTTGTTTTCATCTTCTTCTTCCTCAGACAACACACAACACATCTATGAACCCATGGATCCTTGTAATAAGAAAGCTTACTCATGTGTTTGTTATCTTCACATATCAAAAGGACCAAATGGATCTATGGCTATCTGTTTAAAGTGTCTTAACAAGGACAGCAAAATAGTAATTAAATGTTTTCAGGAAATCAGTTGCAACAAAGAGAGAGCAACTCAGAAAAACTGTTAGTTTATGCTTTCAACTGACATATTATGCTTTCAACTGTCCATAATGCAAGAACATGCCTGTTATTAGAATATAGTTCTCTTTATCCAACTGTTTTCATTGTTCAGGTGTTCCATAACATTACATGAAATAGAATGTTGCTTTAGATTTTGTTATTCTGATTTAAATCATTAGTATTTCCAGAATTTAAAAAAGTATGCTGTCATAAAGACTATTTTATGAAGGTATTTACTTTTTTAAACTTATTGGACAAATCTAGGACTTCTACGTAGATAATTTTCTAGGCAAATCTGAGTTTTCCAAAATATACACTTAATGCAGATGAGCCATACTGCAAAATGTCCTTTAATTAGAGAAAGCTTTTTATTTTTCCATTTAATTTTTAGTTGGTCCTCAAACATATTTTACATACATTGTCTTTGACTCAGTTTGGGTCTGCCTTGACAATAATTAGGTAGGCAAGCCATCTCATCTTTGCTCAATGTAACTTACATGTTTGAGAGTTTAGAAATTTGTTTCCTTGATTTCAGATTCTGGTTTACCGATCTACTTCATTTTCAGGTTACTATTATGGCAAATAACCCATGAACTAAGATAAATATGTAAACAGGAAGAAAGCTAATGTACCTAACAGCAACAATGATAGCTACTGTTCTCTGCTTTGCAGATGATTTCTCATTTGATAAGCTTTCATAACCACAAGACCTAAGCATTATGCCAAAGATAGAATTCTAAACACCAGAATCTGTAAACTCATCTCTGATCACACATAAGAAGAAAGTGTCTCTCAGAAGAGAATGAAGCCAGAGTCCATCATTCTTTCGGAGGCAGTTTTACATTTTATATGGTCATTGCAAAACCTACTTTAATTATTTAACTTAATATCTTCAGGCCCATATTCTTCCTTCACTTTTTTTCTTGAACTTATTTACATGATGTTAAGCAAATTCACATGCGCTTCATGAACTAAGATGAGATTCCTAAGAAAGGAGTCAACTCAAACTTTACCACCTCCACATTCAGTGAAAAGAATTAGGCTATGAATCTAGCTGTGGATTTGACCCTAGACGAGCTGAATCATATTCTGGAGGTGTTTATTGTCAGGGCCCTGAGTCCACCAATAAGCCTGAGTTGCCTGTGCTATCCTCACCTGGGACCTTCATCATGCTCTCTCTGGCACTGAGCTCAGGATCATTATTTGAGCTCAGGCCCAGGATCCTGGCCCTTGCCTGAGACATGTAGGTTAGCACATGTCCAGACATTCCTTGACAGGCCTTCACTACTAACCAGGCTTGTGGATTGATCTTGGACTTTCCTCAACACATGGGACTTGTCTCATGATCACTAGGCTGGTGACTGAACCTGCTGCTGCCACAGGATCTGCTCTGTTTCCCTGCTTTGGATTTTGTGGGACTGTTTTCTTGCTGTTGAGGTGATGATCCGTGCCTATATTGTTGTCACCTTTGGCTCCTGACTTGCCTTCACTTGCAGGATAGACCTACCCTTCCTACTTCCTCACTTTTCCTGTTCTCCAGTGATTACATATCTAACATTTGAAAGGAAGGAATTCAGGCCTAGGACCTCATATAACTGTGCTGCTGAGTGACATCTTGCAAATTGTTGAAAGACAGCTGTGTTTAATTTTGGCAGATGATAATTGCTAGTCACACCTACATTGTCTCTTGCAAATCAATTTACCTAAACATGAATCTCTGAGAGTTTATGAAACTGCAGCTCATTAAGAATGTTGCATAACATCTTAACAAAACAAACTACTAGAAACATATTAGATCTTTCTCCTTGAATTCCCAAAAGGAGTCCATACCTGTAGAAGATTCAAGAAAAACTGTTCTGGAACAATTTAGGAGAGGCACCTCCTCTTCCCAGTTTTTATCAGTAATGATTTTCAACTCTATATTATTCCCTATGTCTTCTTATTTATTAGTCTAAGCTTCTCCCTGTCTAGCATACAATCTGTACCTAGTTTAGGCTGTATCTTTTATCTAGTGTTCTAGTTTAATCTACATCTTTCTGTCAGACCACTCCTGTCTAATCCAATGTTATAGCTTTCCAAATAGACAAATCAGTAATTTTAAAGCAAGTCTTATTGCCTGAGTTGTATCTTCATTTCTGACCACACATATTCTTATGTCCATCTGCAGTATGGTATACTGTTATATATCACACCAAGAGCCATATTAGTAAGTATGTAAACAGCAGGTAAAGGGAAGAGATTATTCTCCGCTATTTGGCACTTGTAACACTTCTTCTGGAGTACTGTGTATAATTTTGGGGTCTCCCACTATAGAAAAGACACTGACATTCTGGGATTTGGCGGAAGGCCACCAAAGTTGGTAGGGAGCCGGAGCGTATGACGTAAAAGAAGTTGAGAGAACTGGGATTTTTCTGCCTTTAGAAGGCAGAAAAGTGAGACTTTTTTTTTCTTCTTTCTGTAGCTACCTGATGGAAGAGCATAGTGATAAGAGATCCAGACTTTTCTCCAAAGTGAATGAGAGGCAATGGACACAAATTGAAAAATTCTGTGAAATTCTGACTCACATAAAATCTCTTTTTACCATGAGTGTGATCAAGAACTAGAACAAGTTGCTAAGGAAGAGGTGGAATAAGTGTCCTTGGAGACTCTAGAAAGTCACATAAAAGTTCCCAATGCTATTAGATAATATCAAAGAAAGTCTTGATGCTATTAGAGAATATTAAAGAAAGTCTTGATACTATTAGAGAATAAGGTGCTATTTAGTGAGTGTTACATCAGCCCACAGGAACTAGCCCATGAAGAAACACATGGATAAAATTATGGAATTTTTATTTTTTTGCTTGTTGGCTTTTATCTTTTTCACTCAGTAGATTTCCTGGGGTTATGTATTTTACAAAAAAGACAGTCTGTTCTTTTTTAAATTACAGCCTTTTTTTAGTGTTTCAGTAAATATCACCACTCACACTCTGTCCAAAACCAGATTTCACAAACAAAGAGAGGTTTTATGGCTGAAACTGAAGTTCAGGTTTGCCTATGTTTAATTTGACAGATTAATTACTTTAAAAAAATTAATGACTTGGAATTTATACCTAAAATTCCAAAGAACAAAAAATGCATGGGGTAGAAACAATTTTAATGGTATGCAAGTTGTAAAATGTAGGAAAGAAAAACTGCTGATATTTTTATTTGATTTTTTGTTTGTTTTTGGTTTTGGGTTTTGTTTTTTTTTTTTTACGTAACAATTTCAGGTGGTCATGACAACAAGAAAATGAAGAAAAAACAGACAAGTAAAAGCTTTATGTAGATAGTTAAGCTGAAACAATTTCAAGATATAATTTCAAGAAAGTATGTAAAAAATAGCCCCTACTTACTGGAAAAACCTGTAAAATTGTCCTTGAATAACAATTATCTGTTATAAAAGCCTCTATATCTAGTGCCCCTAGTTTGGTAAATTTACAGGTGATAATACATAACTTTTATGAAAACAGTTACCTGCTACAGCAACAGTAGATATTAATGCAATACCTTACTGAATGCGTGATCCCACTATCTCAGCTTTCAGTCTATCTTCTGAAATATGAAGTATGTCTTCTTTGAGATGCCTTTTCCTAAATTTCTTTGACCATCTCATTTAATCGTTACTAACTGATAAGTATCAGGCCACATTTTCATATCTTAATGCTAAAACTTTTCTTGTACAGTTCACAATAAGGACTGAAAAAAACAACAGGTTCTGGTTACAACTTTGGCTGCATCTGTTGATCTCACTGACTGTACAGTAAGACTACAAAAAAAGTAACGCCTGGTTTTAGCTATCTTAACAAGGAATTACTTGGAAATTGTATGAATCCACAGTGGAAAATGTGCTATTAAATGAAAAAAAAATTTTTAAATTCTGAATTCAATTGTGTGCTGAAATACAAACAGGACTGTGGAATACCTGTCACTGACAAGAGTCAGTTTATGTCAGACATTCCATGATTCAAAAATAAGTTTATTACTTGTAGTAAAAGTCAGTTATTTCAATAGCATGGCACTGGCAATCTTATCTGTAAGGAATGTGTAAAGTAGAGATATAAAAGGAAAAAAAAGGGTTTACAATTAATGAAACTGCACCTGCTTTAGGTAAAACACATTTTTCTTAACATTCCATGACGTGTTCGCTTTTCTGTCCAGCTATTGTATCATGCTATAACAGATACATAAATGCAAACACATACACACACACACAAAGACATTTCAGCAAAAATCTGACAGGTTTTTTTAGACCCATGTCCAGCCATTATCTGGTTACTCAGGTTAATATATCTTGGCAGAGGACAGAGATGCTACTGCAAGGCTGCCATAGCCATTGAATCAAGCTAACATATGGCTGGTACTCTGCCACATAGTCTTTTATAATGAGTGTGCATGATGTTTGTCAAAAAGCATTTTTATTTGGAACTTTTGGAGCCCTGTAGGTGTTTATCTAGTGTAGAATATTCATCTGCTAAAAGGTTTTCAAAGTTCTGTTGAAACAATAATAATATTTAAATTTCATTTTACTTATATTTTCAGTAGATTTTATTCTACAGAATTTGTAGACAGTTAATTCCCACGTTAAATATTAGTTAGGAAGTACATATCAGCTAGGCTTAAGAAGTTTGCTAGGTATTTTCCTGGGGTTATTTTGTTTGTTTTGTTTTGTGGGTTGGTTTTGGGAGGTTTTTCTTTTTGTTTTGGGTTTGGGATTTTTTTTTTTTTTTTTTACTTTTCTGAATTCTCCTCGCTGTAGCTTAAGCCTATTACTTTAAGGTGTTATTTAGAAGATACTTAGAAAACAATTTATCCTCCCTCACCTTCCCAACAACCTTTCATATATTTGCAGACTATTGTCATAATTATTCTCTTTTGTAGAATAAGCAGATACAATGTTTCAATATTTCTGCATATTATTTTATTACGTTATTATCTCATGCTCTCTAGAAGAGATGATATTCTTTTCCAGCTTTTCAATATACCAGGTTCTGGAAATATCAGGAAATTCTCATTTTCTTCTTCTTTCCATGTCACTTCAACTTCAGTTCTTCCTACTACTGACAATATTTACAGCAAAAATGAGTAAATCATAAATTAGGTGAATAAATAAAGAGGAAGAAAGTTATGACTGGTGCTTGGCAGTCCAATATTCTGTTTGGCAGAGCTCTTCATTATTTTTTTACAGTTTATTTTGGTTTATAAATGTTGCACTTCAAAGGAAATCTTCACATTACTTGACAGTATACAGTAGTGCAGAAGTCAAGGAGCTGTCTCACATTTGTGTGAAAGAAACTGTAATGTTACTCATGGAGTGGTAGACCTTGTTTTTTTTGTGTTTTAACATAGGCTATACTTAGTTGAACACAGTTGTATCAATTCCTGTGAGAATCTGAGTAAGATAATATTCAGCAGCAAGGAAGTTGACAAGGACCAATGTATTATATTTGAAGCTTTCCAAAGAAGAACATTTTTATTTTTCTGATCCATCTCAAACATTGAGGTAGATGAAATTATGAAGTTAAAATGTTTTAAAAATATATTATTAAGATAGTTTTGACAGTTTAATTGTATTTATATATATTTCATAGAGACTGTGAAGATGTAAACTTCATTCTGCATCTCTCTTTTAGCAGAAATGTCTTAAAGTCATTATAGTTTTTTACAGCTAGGAACATGTATAAGATAAATCAGAAAATGGATGTGAGATCTTGTTTTTTGGTGTATGCTGAAAGACATGAAAGTAACCTGATATGTCCAGTGCTTGTTATTCTATGCTGCTGTCCTATTTTCAAGTGAAGGAGACACCATGAGTGATGGAAATGGAGTGGTGGGAGGTTATTAGCACCTTTTACTTGCTTCTCTAGCAAATGAAGCCATTATGTAACCTGCCAATTACCATTTTCTGTTAACATTCAGGATATATGTAATAGTAATATCAATTGCAACAGTAATTACAGTAACAAATAATGCAATAGTAGCAATAAACCAGTTCACCTGACAAAAAAGGTGATACATTGCATGGTACACTCATATACATGTCCAAACTGCCTACTGTATAGCTAAATTTGAATGTATTTAGTTGTTAAAAAAAAAATTGATTTTGACACATGCTAAAATTAGTTACTTGACACAGTCCTATGTGCTCCAGACAGTGAGGATGCCCTCTACTCTTTCACAGCTGTTTGTTCCTGATATGATCCTGCCACATTTGACTATGTATTCAATTTATGTAGCAAGGTTCCGAGTGCTGAGGGGCTGCACTGGTTGCCTCTGTGAGCAGGGGCTGACAGAAGAGATACAGCTGATTTTATTAAGCTCAGCAATGGATCTAGAATTGTAAGGAGAAAGAGATGCCCTTATGGACTGTTCAAAACCACCCATTTTTCATTCTCCCTTGTGCTCCTGGAGGTAAGGGTAGTGAGCTGGAGGAGTCAAGAAGGAGTGAGTGAAGTTGAGCCTGGAAAGAAAGGAGAATGTTTTTGGTTTTGGCTTTGTTTCTTACCATCTGTCACAGAGGCTATGAATTGAGACCAATGATAGAATTTATTTTACAAAACCAATTAAAACTCCATCAACATTTGCTGGATAACAGATTCAGAATGTTAAACGGAATTGGTACTACACAGCTGACTTAAGAATTCATAAGGTTTTTTGATGGATAACCCAGAATGCACAATCACTCACCCAATAAGGCAAAGGCTGTAAACCTTGAGGAGTTACTTTGTGTGGCATCCTGACCCCATGGGAATGTCCTGACTGCAGACTCACTGGTCCAAGAAGGACCAACTCAACTGACACCTATGGGGAAGCTCCATTTATACCCTTGGTCTAATCTAATCTGTGGTCAAATATGGTCACATTAACTGTCATTGGCCAGGGGTCTTTACTTGCTGCACAACAACAGTCACTGTGTAAATGGATGGGGTCAGCCTGCACAGGGGCAGTTAGCGTTACTTAACCAGGGCCAGCATTGTGAGAGTGCAGCTGGAGGGCCTTGATACTGGCCAGGACAGGAGCACGTGCCACACCATTATAATGGATGAGAACCTAGCTGAGAGTTGTTTCCCACTCATGACTGACAGACATAACAAGTATATTTTCTGTCAAAGTGTATTTGGTAGAGTATATATTTTTATGTTCATTGTGACTGTTTGTCAGAAAAAGACAGGAAAACATAGGTGTGCAGGTGTTCTAGGATCTTCATACTTGCCTGCACACCTGGCCAGTGTTTTTGGCATGTACAACAGTGAGATCATGATGAACTGCATGGCCCCACGAGTAAACAATTACAGATCTGGCATAAAGCCATTTGTTTTTCTAAGGGTGTAAAAGTGGGACTCTCCTGTAGCCAAATCCAAAGCCCCACCTATGGGTGTTCACACTAAGAAGAAATTTCTCAATTACCTGATACTTCTGGCATCAGCTGCAGTGGGGCTTCCCAGCTGGAAGTGTGAGCCTGGACAATGATTCAGTGGTAATTGGTTATGTATTTCTTCTTAATCTGTGTTCTCTCTGTGCAGTAATGATTTCATACATTGCTAATTTTCTTCTGTACTTTACTTATCTATTTATATATATATATATGATTTGCTTATTGTACCTATTTACCATATGGAGAGATATATGTCCAATTTGGGCTAGTGTGCTTGTTTCCTTAGTGTGTTTATTCGTTTTGGTGTGCTTGTTTAATAAACTCTGAATGTTATACAGTTAACGTGTGCTCATTTTGTTGTGTCAGCAGAATAACCATCCAACTCTATTATTAACTGCCAATAAACTAAACTAATTTTTCTCAAGTTTATTCTGCTTTGCTCATCATGATAACTAGCAAGTAATCATGCTGCCTTTATTTTGACATTTTCTCCCCATCCCTCTCTTGAGGAGTGGAAGTGAGAGAGGAGCTGGGTTAGGGTCTCTCAGCTAGATAAATTATTACCACACTGTAATAAATAATAATTAAAATAAATATAATGTAATGTTTATGCTTTTCAGAAAGAACATTTTTTTTCTTACTTCTTTCACTGTACCCTCTTTCAGCATCTGGTAATTTATTTATTTTTTAAAACTTTCATGGTTTTCTGTCTGTATATCTGCTGAAGGGCTGGGCTTAAACCACAACAAATATCAATTAATATCTTACTGTTGTTATTATTGTTCTTAAATGTCAGAAGAGGTCATTAGAAATGTTCATTTTAATGTATTGTGATTGACAAGTATTAACTATAACACTGTTGTAGTCACTGAAAAGAAATTAGAATGTGATTGAAGTAGAGATATTTTGCGATGCTATTTTTTCCTGATTTTACTCATATTTTTAAACGTTATCATCATCATATTTCTAAACTAGTGTTATGCATTTTAATCATCAGACATTATTTATTGAGGCAGATGTCAAGTTTAACACATTTAGATGTCACCTTCAAGCTGCTATTGGGTTTGTCTACAGGTAGCTGTTGTGACATAAAGAGAAGACTGCTAGGAGCTTCCTACCAGTCCTGTTTTGCTCTTATCAGATTTATCTCTCTTATACTATTAATCTGCTTTGGTGCCTGAATGAAAAAAAGGCCAAGACTAACCCATAAGTAAGATTTTCAGAAATAAGTAATAATACAGGCAATGATTCTATTTTGGTCTCTTATTTGGAACACATTGTAGAGGTTGTTTCTCTCCTAGCGAATTGCTTTTCAGTTTTGAAATTTAGTCATCATTAGTGTCTTAAGTGGTGGTATTACCAAGTAAAGTGAGCAAAATATTAAGATGCTAGATTGCCTTCACCATTGTTTTGGTCCTGAAGGTGTTCAGAATACGCATCAGCAATGAAATCAGAATTCAAACATGCATTAGAGGGCTAAAATCGTGCCACTCCCCAGAATCCCACAAAACCTAGCTTTTTATACTAGGACTAACTTTAAAATAAGATTTAGCTGAGCATGCTTATCTGCTTATCTTCTAAATATGTAATAGTGCTTTGTAGAATACAATATCCTAATATTGTATTATTAGGATTATTAATACAGCCTAAAATATCCTTCAGAAAGTCTAGCAAAAATCTTGGACAGTTATGTTTCCTCATTTAACGTTTGAGGTCGCATAGATAATTCAGATTTTTGAAAAAATATAACATCAATATTTGACTTATTTGACTTCAAAAACTGATTCTGTCAATTAATGTAGCATTTATATACTTTGGGTTTAAAAATAGTAATTTTTTTTCTCATTCTTTAAGATGTGTGTCTGTCATATGTTTCTAGGATATGTGTCTGTATATATAAGAACCACAGATATGCATATATGAACTACAAACATATGCATTATGTATTTTTTATATATATGTATAATACTTTTTTTGGTAGGAGGGTTGGAAGGTTATTTTTGTAGTTCGTGATCTTATTTTACATAATCAAAAATCTATGAAAAGGGATTTGAATAACAGAAGTAATAATAACTATAATGAAGGGTAGGACACTGAAATGCTTCCTTTCCACCTTCCATTTTTTATAATGAATAAAATAAATAAATTGTGCTTGTTTCTACCATGCTGGATGTCAATCCATAGTCTGTTCTAAATAAATGAAGACAGAAGCTATCTTAAAAAAAAAACAACAGAACTGGGTTTATAAAGTTCAAAGGTAGTTAGTTTTAGAAATTATATACTAAATATACTAGTGTGTGCCATTATTGTGTGACTTCAACTCTACAATGATACATGTTTTTTTGCTTCTGAAAAGGGATCTTTTCTTATCTACTTCAACAATGAAACCAGATGCCAAATCTGGAATGTATTTCCCATCAAGGTCATATGGCTTTAGGATTTCCTGGTTGATCTCTTTCACAGTCTTGTGGCTGATTCTAATTATGTTAGTGGTTATTGAAATGTGCATAGGGCTGATTCAAGATCAGGATTTTGGACTGCCATTCTGAAACCACATTCCAGTTTGAACTGCTGTTGGCTCTGAAGATGTTAATTTGTGTATCAAAGATCTTAGAACTCTTGAATTTGAAAGACATTTTAAAACCTATTCACTTTCAAATACTAATATTTTACTACGCATAGAAGTAAAACGCACCTCAGAATTATTAGGCGTCACTCCAAAAATTTCCTGTATATAAATGACTGTAAATGGAATCAATTCATAAAAATGTTATGATGCTTAAGGTAGAAGTGTTCCTCATGCTTTATGCAACTTTTCTATACTATCCTCACAGAAACATATGTCTCAAAGGTACATATATATATAAAATTAAATAAGGAACAGGATTAATTTGCTTTGACTTTACACATTATGCTTGGAAAATACCTAACAGATTTTTTTGCAGATTCAGAGGATAAAAATGTTCTCATTTAGATTAGGTGGCTTTGCAGACAAGCAGTACAAGCAGACTACACAGAGAATAGAAAGAACTACCCTTATCTACTTATACATATGCTCCCTGGTTTTTATTTGAGCTGGGCAAACACTAGATTTCTCACGTGATCAGTTGTGGTTTAACCCCAGCTGGCAGCTAAATACTATGCAGTCGTTTTCTCACTCCCTTCCGCCTCAGCAGGTTGGAAAAGAGAATTGGAAAAGTGGTAAAACACATGGGTTGAGATAAGAACAAGAAAATAAAGTACAATATAATGCTAATACTATTAATAATAATGAAATGGGAAATAACAAGGAGAAACATATAAAACTAAGAAAAAAAAAAAACAACAACCAAACCAAAACAAAAAAACCCAAATCAACAAACACAAGTGATAAACAATACAATTGCTCATCACCTGCTGACCAACATCCAGCCCATTCCTGAGCAGCAATCAATCCCTTCTGCCTATCTCCTTCCCATTTACATACTAGGCATGATGGCCTGTGAGTTTGACTCTTTGACTAGTTTGGGTCAGTTGTCTTGTCTCTGCTTCCTCCCAGCTTCTTGTGCCCCTCCTCACTGGCAGAGCATGAGACTGAAAAGTCCTTGATTAGGGTACACATTACTTAGCAACAACTAAAACATTGGTGTGTTATCAGCATTTTTCTCAGACTGAAGCCAAAACACCACATTGCACCCACTGCTAGGAAGAAAATTAACTTTATCCCTGCTGAAACAAGGACATCGGTGATATTAAATCAATTAGAAAAGTAGATTAAAAAAAAAAAAAAGAAAAATACTGGCTTAAAAGTAAATAAATGCAAAGTGTCTATAGTTGTAAAAGATCTCAAATCTGTGGTTCCTTCTCTCTCAGTTGAAAGAAAGAGGAAAACATTCACTTTCATCATAAAAAATGTTCTGAGATATGCGGACCAAAGAAACATTGGTAGTAAGCAAGAAAGAAAGGGCTTGAACTTGCATCATGCATGTTATAAATAAATGGAACAAAAAGTTGCAGTACTTTAGAGCTCTCAAAATCTATCCTGGGTCTGTGTAACTGTCTAATAAAGCCTAACACATTACAAAAAGCCCCTGTGTTCAGGAATATAAAATAAATTAAAAATAATGATATTTCTTGCTTGTTTTATCTTTCTTTAGGCCTTAGGGAAAATGATAGTTTTTTATATTCTGAGTATCTACAGCCTACCTCACTAAAAGTCTTCTGAAATTTATGTAAAGCGATATTCGAGAGAATTTAAAATTATGAGTATCATGATCCTACAAAAGAATATTCTTTCACTTGTCTGTGGTTCTCATTTCTGACTACACTTTAGGAGTTCCTGTGCAGTTTGAGCAGTTTTTCAAATTGTGATATGGAGGATTTCTAGGAAGAAAATCTAAGCAAATAAAGTAGAAGCAGCCATTCTTTACATTGCTCATCAACAGGAAAATTATATGAGCTCATTACTACAACTATCCTCGGCCCAAAGGGCTCATGCTCATACTCCTGTTTCATCTGACTGAATAGAAGTTCTAGTTTGTCATAAAAGCACAGGTTTCCTTTCTTGTCCAGTAAAGTTTTACAGTTTTGTTATTCAACACTCTGCAGTGATCCGCTTGTTCATTTCAATTTTCTACTCTGTCCAAGGCCACTTTGCCCTTTTAAATTTTCATTATCCTTTTAGGTGTATTTAGAAATATTTAAGGTTTTTCTCCCTCATGTTCACTGCATTTTCAATGTTCACTCATCCTGCAGCTTTGCAAGCATGTTTCTCTTTACTCCACTGACTCATATGTCACTTATTGTATCCATGTTTTCTCTTACCATAAGGCACCTCACCATGCTAGTAACCAAATCAGTTAAACAACAGTGTTATTATTTTTAATAACAAAAAAAATGACACCTAACTACTGTCCTTGAGTCAATATTGTGGCTTTTTTTTTTTTTAAGAATTACAGGGTTACATGCAAAGAAACAGTGGTTTTCAGCAGTTCATCTCCCATAACAAATAACCAAACATAATTCTTCTTGCTAAAAAACAGAAATATACTTAATGTTTTACACTCAATCCCCTCCTCCAATTTAATTCTTTTTCTCATAAACCAGATTTAAATTAAAGAATTAAATTGTGGATTATATGACTGTAATCTGCTTTTATTTTAAATAACTTTAATTACATTTCTACCAACCGTAATGTAAATTACAATCTGAGTGATGAATGCATACCTGCATTTTTGCATTAATCACATAATAGAAAGTACAAAAATGATTAGTTTTGCACCCTGAGAGCAATATTTGGTTAATTAATATACTGAAAGTATTACTCTATAAGTGAATTAATTCTCTTTATTGAAGATAATTTATTCGAAGTTCATTGCAAAAAAAAATCATCTTTTACTTTGTCAATAGAAATGTTAAACATTAATAGATTCTGACTTGACCGCCTTATCTTGGGAACCAGAAGTTATTAAGAGGATTGTTAAAGAATAAGACTATGCCTGGGTCAATCCTTTCTCAGTGGAAAAAATGGTCACAATACCACATTTGAATTCTCAGAGTAAGGTAAAATGGAGAGTCAGTATTTTTTATTAGGCCAACTCCTGTATTTGGAGAAAAAAACATAAAAATAGGTCGTTTTTTAAATTTGTACCATATGTTCAATTTTGTAATAACTGCTGACTTTAAATTTTATGACTATATGTATTCAAGAATTTTCAGGAAGAAATAAGGCCAGTGCAATTTTTGGCAGGTAAGTTTGCTAAAATGTTAAAAGTTTTATGTTTAAAACTTAAACACTTTCAAAATACTATAGTTTTAAGTTAAATTTCTCCAAAAGCCTACATGTTCTCTGCAGCAATTTTAGGCTAATGCATTGATTTTTGAAACTCTGGAAAAGATAAAATCTGTTTATAGCATCTATGTGATTAAAGCTATGTGATGCATGGGAAAATCACTGATAAAGAATTAGATTTAGACTAAGATGTCTGGAGTCCATCAGAAGACTGCTGATGGTTACATAGAGGACAATATGCAGATAATGATATGAAGAATGTGAAATTCCCAAATATAGCCTTTTGAGATTGAAATACAAAGTCTGTATTGAACTAATGGTTCCTATGGTTGAAGTTTCACTGCATTTTAGTGTCTAGATTATATACTTGGTCTACTGGGTCTGGCTGGGATAGAGTTAATTTTCTTTATAGCAGCCTGTGTGTTGCTATGTTTTGGATTTGCAACTAAAAGAGGTTGATAGCACCCCAGTGTTCCAGGAACTAATGAATGTTGGCAGAGCACCTAGGTCCTCTCAGTCTGCTACCTTCCTATGAGGAGAAACTGGGAGGGCACACAATAGCTGACCCCAACTGACCAAAGGGGTACTTCATACTGTATGACAGCACACTCAGCAATAAAAGATCTGGGAAAGGAGGAGTAAGGTGGGACATTCATGGTGATGACATTTGTTTTCTCAAGTGACCACTGCACATGCTGATGTCTGGCTTTCCAGGAACTGTTTGGACATTTGCTTGCCAAAGGGAAGTAGTAAATGAATTCCTTGTTTTGCTTTGCTTTTGCATGAATCTTTGGTTCCCATCTTAAACTCTCTCAATTTCAACTCACAAGTTTTACTTGATTTTCTGCTTCCAGTTCTCTCCCCAGTCCTGCTGAGGGGGAGTGAGGAAGTGATGGGATAGCGGCTTAGCTGCCTGATGAGGTCAAAACACAATATTTGGTTAGAAGGTACAGGGCAGATGCAGTAAAAGAATTCATGAAATAATGTATATTCTTTAAAAAGGGAATTTCATCTTGGATTCTGTGAATACAGTCTTCCATGCAGCCAGTCACAGTAGGAGCTATCTGATCTCCCCTATTCGTTTCGTTTGCTGCCTACTATGCTACCTTGGAAAAAAATAATCTATATGGCAAGTCACTGTTAAGACAAGTTGCTGCAGCTGAGCAGAGCTGGGTAGCTCTGCCTGTGGGAAGAAGTAACTTTAGAGAGAGGCTTTGTGTCAATCAGCTGCAGATAAATGAGCTGCCATACTCCCACATGCCTGTAAGGAGTCAAGATCCATGCAGTTCTTGGTTCCTGATTATAGTACATGATGAAATACCACCCTGCAAAAAATAGAAGAACAGAACTGGAAGAAGCAACCAGTACAAGTTAATGGTTTTGTTTTCTTTTGTTTTTTTTTGTTACATATAGTATTGTCTGATTACTTTGTTACCTTTTGGGGACCAGAATGTGGTTTGGAAAGTCAATCCATTTGAAGATTACTTTGGCCAACAGTTATAAAATTTATGCATCCTTTACACCTCAAATAAATAACATATATATGTATGTATAAATAAATGTGCTTTTCTTAGTGACCCCATATGAAAAGTATCTAGAGCTTAGAGCACTTAACAGAAAAATAAACATGCTTTATTTCATGGAAACTAAAACAGTTAAGAGTTTCAGGTTACCAACAATTTCTGTTTTATCTCAGAAGAAATAGATGACACTCATAACAGGTTTTTTTTGTTTTTGTTTTTTTTTTTTTCTCCAGGAAAGCAGACTGCTTATTGGAAGACTACAACAGGATTATTGCCTTCATGCATTTTCAGTTACAACCTTTGATTTTTCTCAGATCAGGAAACTCATTATACCTCTTGTGGAACAGAGTTTTAAATTGGTTTTCTCCTTGCAGACTGCCAGCCCTGAATATGGATTATTGTGTATTGTGTATATGTTATTGTGTCGGATTCCTGTGTACCCAGAATCTAGAAGGCCATGCAACATTTGTTTGAACAGAACCCCAAGGGTTTCATATCCTTTCATCCAAAATATTTAGCAAATATACAAATCAAATTCATTTTTATTTTAAAGAAAGTGACACAGCCAGAGAACTCTTTTAAAATTAATTAAAATATTTGTATGTACTGGGAAAGAAAATAAAATATGGCTTACATATTTACCATCCTGCTTGGTGGGTGAGGTGGGAGCTGATCTTTTACAACACTCTGTGTGGTTTATGGGAAAAATGACAGGCCCTTGAGAGATTGAAAATGAAATAACAATTTTATTGCAAACTTCCCTAAAACTGTGTCAGGAGGAATTAAAGTCTTGGCAGTTTTTTACTGTAAGGGTGGTGAGGCACTGGAATGGGTTGCCCAGGGAAGTTGTGAATGCTCCATCCTTGGCAGTGCTCAAGTCCAGGTTGAACAGAGCCTTGGGTGACATGGTTTAGCATGAGGTGTCCCTGCCCATGGTAGGGAGGTTGGAACTAGATAATCTTAAGGTCCTTTCCAACCCTAACTGTTCTATGATTCTATAGAAAACCTAATACTTGGCCAGATACAGTGGTATGTATTTAAATGCAAAGACAAGGTCAGAAGTTTAAAGTAATGCTGTGTGACATTATTCAGCAATGTTTCCAGTTAGAGAAAAGGTCATCCTTGTAAAATTCTGAGATTCAGAGTTTTCTTCTTTTATCTAAGACAGAATTAACACTTTGTTTCAGTATTTCTTACTAGTTTATGCATTTAAAAAAAAATGAAAAATATAGATCCAAATATGAAAATCTGAAGATAAAGGTTTCAGGGTTTGTACTGACTGTTCAGAACAAAAGTTCAAACCTTTACTTCAATGTCTCATGTAAATTGCTTAATGCTAGTGTCCTTTCTGATGTCCTTTAATACATAATTTAACAGAATTTGCTTGTTTTGCAGTGACAATATCATATTCCTCTCTAACACAGACATGAAATGATAGATCTTTTAAAATGCAAAATAGAGCTTGAATATAAAAGTTAAGCTCTGCTTTTTCTGGTTCAAGCACTACCACTGCAATAAAGATTTCACGTTTGGAACTGTAATAATTATGTTAATGATATATGAACCAAAAAGGAACCCCTGTTCTCAATCACTTATATATTCTTTCTACAATGCCAATGGAAAAAAAGAGTAATAAAAATTCATCTTTGCCATTACAGAAAGCATATGAGATTTAAATTTCACAGAACGCAGTAATGTTGACTAAGAAGATTTCAGTTTTACAAATATGTTTCTCTGTCCATAGCTAGTCTTTAAATTTTATCCAGAGGGAAATTCCATTATCTGTTCAAAAATAAGAGCAGAAGTGTGAAAACTTACAGGGAGAATCTCAAGGTTATACACTCTACCAAAAAAAAAAATTAACTTCTCAGTTAAGCTTTCACAGATTTTCTAATAAAAGTTTGTAACACTACAGCTAGAGTTTATTTTGTTCTGTTGGCAGTACAACATATAAAGCAATGAATATTATTTTAAGAGCCATTTCTTTGCAAGCTTCACAATCTGTTGTATCTTTATGAATTATTTTGTTCCCACATATGTGGAAACCAACAATACATACACTGTTTTTCTAGCTCTAAATAAATTGCCTTTGCTATTGGATATAATCCTCACAATTTCTGATTGCATTTCCTACAATACGCATTAACTAGAAAAACATGGATTTAACTCAGAAGCATTAAAATATATTCTCCTTTAAGCATTGGAATAAAGTGTGTCTTGTCCTTCAAGCACTTCATAACTACCCATTCATTTTCATGGAAGTTTATCTTTTTTAATCTTTATATAATCCTGGGCAGATTTAGATAAGGTATCAGGCAGAAGTCATTTACTCTGAAGGTAGTGAGGCACAGGAATAGGTTGCCCAGAGAAGTTGTGTTTGCCCCATCCCTGGAAGTGTGGCCACATTGGATGGGGCTCTGAGCAACCTGGTCTGGTGAAGGATGTCCCTGCCCATGACAAGGGGTTTGGAATTTGATGATATTTAAGGTCCCTTCCAACCCAAATTATTCTATGATTCTGTGATTATTTACTATATATTTGTTAATTTGAGTATTACATCTGTAGTATTTCTTCTTTCCAATACTGATTGTTATTGATATCATATTTAAGTCCTTCTTTGTTTGATTTCTGTATAAATTGTTGAATTCTGTGGTTGTATTGGGCAAGAACATACACATAAAGCATTATTTTAGTCAGTTGGTTCATAGTATTTCTCAATATTGTGGTTTATATGCTTCCAAATATCAGATTAGATCAACAACAGATTCAGTCTTTCTTATGTTTGCAATCTCACATTGTTAGTGTACAGGCATGATGCAAAAAATTAGTGCTGTTTCTAAGCTTAAAAAAAGTTTCCATGTTTTCTCTCACTCTGCAGAGTTTGGTACTCTTATTTTCTTTCATATATATTTTTTGTGTCCTTATGCTGCAGATTTTCCCTTCACTAATGAAAAAGAAAAAAAAAAAACCTCAAGAGAAAGTACTCATATACTGAAGTACTCATCAGTTCAAATTTATTCTCACAACTTGTGAAGTAAAAAGCCCCATGTAACACAACTTGTAATTCTGAAGAAAAAAAAAATTATAAGGTGAAATATTTTAAAAGCTTCTTCATGCTTGACACATCTTTTCACTGTCAAGTTTTCTGGAGTTTTTCACAGTGGCAACAGCTATTATTTTTTTTTTTAAGAGTGAGAATGTTTTTATTTGATAAAAATTAAATAAAATTGAGAGGATGTATTCTCTCTATTACTTGAACCTTTTTCTTAACAAATGATTTTTAATTTGTGTGTGTAGTTCTGGGCTTCAGGATTTGGCTATTCCAGTTCTAATGGGAATATCACTTTCTGATACAGGGGAAGAAGAATATTGGGAAGGAAGATAAAATCAACTGGAACATATGAAAGTGAAGTATTAATGTCACCAATCAAATGGTGAAAACTGAACTTCTAACAGACCAGCTGGAGTTGTGTTCAGATTTAAAATTTAATCAAATCAACGTTATTTTTTCTAACGTGTCGTAATGTCTTTTTAAATTGCAGTTTAGAATTAGTTTAGATTAATTCAGTTAAATTCATGTATATTGTTAGGTTCAGATCACCAAAAAACTTGTACTCCTAAAATTGTCATAAAACTGTAATCCTACTCAGTGAAAAAAACAAGCAGAGATTAAGTTAAAATTCCTGTATTGACAAAATGAAAGCAATGGATTTCTATGTAGATTCAGAATAGAATAGGAAAGATCAGCTGTGATTTGTGTCACCATACAGTACAAAGGGATAGCAAAGTATACTAATTCCGTCCCAGAAAATCCCAAGTGAGCATGAGTAGTGTTATCTTATCATACCATACTGTATTTTTTCAGACACATTTTCCAAGTCTGTACTTATTTAAATCCCCTGAATATTTAATTCCTAGAGATTCTTCAAGGAAATTCTTTACTCCTACAGTAACCATGTATCATCCCTGATCCAGTATTATTGGAAGATATCAGCCTTACGAGTGAATTGTCAAAATGTGTCGTTGTTTAAGCCCAGTCAGTAACTCAGAACCGTGCAGCCACTGCCACTCATTCATACCCCCACACTTCTTTTTCCTCCTCCCACTCCTGGAGAGATGGGGTCAGGAATCAAAAGAATATAAATGCTACCATTTGAGATAAGAACAGTCCAGTAACTAAGGTACAATACGAAACCACTACTGCTACCAGCAATAGTAATAATGATGAGAGAAATAGCAAGGCGAGAGCCTACAATTGCTCACCACCTGCTGACCGATATTCAACCCAACCCGAGAAGCAATCTGGGCCTTCAGCGTAACTCCGCCCACTTTCTATACTGGGCATGATGTGCTGTGGTATGGAATAAACCTTTGGTTAGTTTGGATCAGGTGTCCTCTCTCTGCTTCCTCCCTACTTCTTGTGCCCCTCCTCAATGGCAGAGCATGAGACTGAAGAGTTCTTGATCAGTGTAAGCAATACTTAACAACAGCTAAAAACATCAGTGTGTTATCAGCACTGTTCTCAGGCTAAAGTCAAAAACACAACACTGCACCAGCTTCTAAGAAGCAAGAAAATGACGGATATAGCTGAATCGAGAAAAAAATGCCTGGCAACAAATATTTTGTAGAGCACAATTACTGTGTTATATTGCAAATGTTATGTTTCTCAATTAACCGCAGTTTCATCTTAGTAAGATGCTGTATTTGTCCATCATTACTTACCCCAAATCTTCCTGTATGATTTACTGAGAAATGGAAAAAAATCTTAATGAAATAAACTATTTGAAACAGTAGCATTCAAAATGTTTTTTTCTTAATAAGATGGACTGACATTTCCCTAAAACATTACAAAGTCCAAATTTTTAAGGTTTTGATGGCAGGAAGGAAGAGAAAAATTCTGAGGAAAGGCATAGTTTTTAATGAGAAACAAAAATTGTTTCTTCCAGGAGAGAGACAATCAGTTTCTTCAAACTCACTTTGAAATGTTCACTACTCAGAGAAATGATGTATTTATAAGACAATCCCAAAGCAAAAGTCCCTTTTATCCCAGTTTCAGAAGTATTTTAAATGTGACTTGAAAAACACCAGGAGCAAGTAAAATTGAGAGTAAAATTTATTGCTTCCCTGGATCCAAACGACATGTTCATACAAGAATATTGAAAGAATTCACTCATTGCAGGATACTTCTCACTACTACATTAAGCCATTTTACACCACTATAAAGTCGTTAACTGTTCTTCCATGGGAATAAAAGGAATGAATTGGAAGAATTCCTGAATTTTTATGCCACATGCACAGAGGGATGCATCCTCAAACATTTGATCTGTCTGAAAAAGACACTTCTAGAGATGTAAAATTCCAAGCAGGTGACAGAAAATACTGCCAGTTCTAGTTCATCATCACAGAGTTAAAAAAGAAAACCAAAAAATCATTATAAAGAAGACAGGCTCTGCAACAAAGCACTACAAATTTAATTCAGAGCAAGGGTGAGCCAGAAACTCTATGTTTTCTTTTTTATTGTTCTGGATGTGCTGACCAACCGATTTTATTTCATTATTTCAAAAAATTTGTACATGAACAATTTCTATGAGTCCTAGTTCCTCTGAACTAATTTAGAAAAAGGAAAAATTGTTTGCATCAGCACACTTCTGACTTTAGCATTAGGGTGAAAATCACTTTCCTGCTAAAACAAGCTGGGAATAATTTTCTTTGTTATTGATTTTAGATTCTATGGCTTGTGCTCTATGCTTTTCCTGCTTGATGCAACAGATAAACATTTTTCAGGACCAGTGAATATGTAGGCATGTATAGAACCTTGTATCTCTTCTGAACTATCACTGTCATTAGGGTAATACAGTATTTTGCTTATTAATGAATTATTTTCTTTTGAATGACATTTAGAGATAGTGATGTATGAATGTTAAAATTCTATTAATCCTTTTAATCCTAGGTAATTCTTGTAAAATACTTATTTCTCATACATGTATTTGTGACCTATTTGAAGAAGATTCTTAACAGTACAGTTGGGTGCACAGTTTAAAAACAAACACTCAGACTATATCCCAAACCCCTAAAAAAAACCCCAAAACCAGAACACAACCCTCCCCTCAAAAAACCTATAATGGCAGTGCCTGTGCAGTCAAGAAACAAAGTGAGAATGACAGAATACTGTGATGAAGATACCTCCTGTAGGAAAAGTTTAATTTAGAAGTTGCCATTTTAAAGCTGCTATAACCAGTAACATTCTCTGAAGGTTTCTTCAGCTATTGCAAGCACATCTTGATGATATCTTGATTTCATTTCAACATTTCATAAGTACTGTATTTGTTAAAGTCTGTGAAAAGGCAGCAAGGGCTTTTCTGCACTGCCTGTAGTAAGGATGATTTCCTCTATTAGTTCTCAAAAGCACAAAGGCAGAAAGTTTTCATCAAGCACAGAGCAGTGACATTCAAACAACTTTGAATAACTCAGACCTGAATCCTACCCTATATATCAGCTAGGGAATGAGATTTAGAGGTAGGTCAGTGTGCCAGGCATGCTTCTGGACTCTCACCCTACACTGCAGCAAGAGCGTCAATATGATGGAATCACAACTATACTACTTTTGGAGGTCTCTGTCATCCATACAGTTAAAGAGTGTCACTTTTGTTTAAATTCAAGCTCTTGACTAGAAAATTACTCAGACAGTATATTGTTTTCCAAATACACATACATAAATTGCTAATTTTATTTTCAAATAATACCAGACATTTAAAAATTTAAATTCAAATATTTCTCCTTGAAAGTGTTTACACATTTTCACAAGTACATGGATTCAATCACCAGCTATAAAATGTTCTTAATTGCTTACTGCTGTATCTGTTAGTATAATAAAAGCATCATAATATTGTGATATAGAAAGAACACAAGAACAAAGAAAAACACAAAACACTGTTCCTGTTTTACAGGAACTATTGTGAAGATAATAAACCAGGCAAGTATTATGAGTCATAGGCATAATACTAAAAACACTACTTTTAAAACAACCCTATATCAGACTTTTAAGTCCATTTCTCAGAGTTTAGGATGAGACTAATTTCCAAGTGTCTGTGCCTTTAATCCTTATTCTTATTTTATGGTATAAATGCATGCCAAAAATGTTCATGATCTTGAATATCTTTCTTCAGCTCACTAATACATTCAGGGGTTTTGCAGTATTTGGGTTACTGCAGATCCAGCCTTCCCTTGTTTGTTTTGATTATGTTTTAATATAGAAGTCCTGTATTTTCAAATATAGGAAAAATTGTGGCAGAAAAGAATCTGATTAGTCAAAATCTGTTTTAGTAGAAGTGGGAGAAGTAAAACATATTTTGAAAATTTACTTCAAAGCTACAGAGCAAATTTGATTTACAACACTGTGTATGCCAAATCTTAATACTCAGTCCTCTTTAGCTGAATGTGTTCTGCCCCATGTAAAATCATCCATATAAACTAGCTTCTAGGAAGAATTATGAGTGCTCCCTCTTGCCCCTTCCTAAAGCATCTTTCTAGCATTTAAGGTACAACTACCTGAATGTCAGAATAAATAGCCTTTCTCCTTATTTTATTTCATAGAAAAATTTTATTCTTTCCAACATGAGCTTCCTTCGCATTTGCTGTTTGTTTGCTACCTATAGACCTACATAAAATACTTCCTTTATACATCTAATACACTTTCCCATCAAAAATCTAAAACTTCAACTATTTTATACTGACATTTGATTTGATAACCTGAATAGTAATACTAATAAAATCTGTAATAACAACTTTTACAGCAATATATCAACAATGTCAATCTTCATAGAACTATAAGTAGAGAAAAGTTATGACTATTTAAAATAAACATTATTTGAAAGAGGTATTTGCTGGTTCAGAGAAATATTTTTAAACTTCAGAAACAGATTTCAATATACTGGACTACTTTACTTACAGTAGTGTAGCCACTTTTTAATTCTGATTTATAATCTACATTTATTGATGTCTCCATCAAGTAGAAGCCTCTTAGCTATAAACCTATCAATATAAATTGATCTAGTTATTCTTTTCCACAATATTTAACTGATAAATAAACTAGGAATTATTTTTAATAATTTTTAAATCCAGAAATGTGAGATAAAATTCAGATTGACATATCTGGGTATTAAACTGCTAAACAGGTATTACCACTGTGATAGTGAAGTCTACCAGTCTAAGCTGGAAATGGTACCTGACCTGTTCCATCTAGGAACTGCTTGGGCAAGTACTGGCAGGCATGGTCCAGAGCTGTGCCTGGGGATCATTTATGTGGCTTAGTGTTACAGATGAGTGACATCCAGTGCATAAGAACATTTGAAGGCAGTGTCTGATTTGCTGGCATAGATATAGCTTAGCTGAACTAGCGCATACACAGAGGGCACGTAAATCCTTAGTATGAGCAATCGAGAGGAGAGCTCTGAAGATGCTGGAGGGGCAGAATCTGTTTTCTTAAATTAGGCATCAGAATCAGGTGGACTAGCTCTATCTAACCATTTAACAAATCACGGAATCTATATTATGAAAAATGAAAAAGTAGAACACATAGCTACTTATGCATAAAAAGTTGAAAACTAAATAGCAAAACAAAATATTGCTGATCAAAAGGAAAGGTTTATTAATACAAATTGGATTTTACAGTAATTAAGTCATAAAGTGAAAAGGCTTGGAAAGACAAGTGAAACTCCCTGATTATAAAATGCATAAACAGAGCCTATTAAAGTTAATCCACAGGGTTAACTGCCAGTATGACTCTGGTTCATCAACATATTCTTTTAATATTGTGGTCTTTTAACCAAATAAAAGTTTACATAAAATCATTATAATGTCAGTAGATTCTCAAAAATAAACAGTGCTTTGGAGAATTTTGGTTCATACATTAATTTTAATTCATAGCTTTAATAGAAGTAATGAAGAAGAAGCTGGAAACAAAGTGCCTGCTCAGTAGAAACATGGTTTTATACACATCAGTTGCAGTATTGTTCAGTCTCATCTCCTCAAAATCTCATCTTTGTTTGAGATGTCACAAATTTTGCTCTTCTTGACTCAGGCAGCCACTGCAAATTGTTATTTAATGCTGAAATGAAGTATAACAAAACATTCAATTTCGCAACTGGATGCTTTTATGCACATGCTCCAGTCATCATAACCCTGTAGCCCAGTCTTACAATGACAATACTTCTTCTGTTATGTTCTTTTTCATGTGGAACACTGATTTCATGAAATTGTATGTAATTTCAAACAGTTGGAATACTTAATGTGTTTTGAACTCTGGTTGCATTTGATACCTAACTTAAAGAATTTTATTGCCAGGCTTATAAGAAGAGTTTTACTAAAAATACTGATTTGGTTGATAAAATTTATTTAATATAATATATACATGATGTATGATCTGGTTTCATGACTTGTCACCTGATACTTTCTTTTTCAATATTAAAATATTGTATTAATATTATTTTTTCTGTGAAGTTTTTTTATTATTATTTTTGGTTGCTTGTTTGGTTTTTCATCTACAATGGTTTTTCTGAGGAGCTTTCAGTGTATACTTTCTTCTGTGCAAGTCAACCAGAAAGAAATACTACCAAAACAGAATAAATGTAGTAAGTGCTTGCAAAGGATACTCAGCTTTTAGTAACATAGAAGTATTTGGGTACTTCCAGTGTTAGACTTAAAAATTCATTTGCTATAAAAAGATGCTAAATTAAATCTTACATTTGAAAAAAAAAGTCTTAAATTGTTGAATTGGGTTTGCATGGCAAGGTTTTGGTACTGGAGGGGCTACAGGGCTACAGTGAGAAGCTACTAGAAGCTTCTCTTCTGTCCAATAAAGCAAATGCCAGTTGGCTTCAAGATGGACCCACTGCTGGCCAAGGCCGAGCCTGTGGGTAGTGGTGGTATTACCTGTGGCATAAAATAGAATAGGCAACATAACAGAAAGGTAAAAAATTATTGCGCAAAAGCAACTACAAGAAAGGAGTGAGAATATGTGAGAGAAACAACTCTGCAGACACTAGGGTCAGTAAAGGAGAGGGAAGAGGTGCTCCAGATGCTAGAACAGAGATTTTCTTGCAGCCTGTAGTGCAGACCACGGTGAGGCAGATTGGACCCTGCAGCCCATGGATTTTAATGGGGGAGCAGATCTTCACCTGCAGCACATGGAGGACACAATGCCAGAGCAGGGTAATGCCCAAAGGAGGCTATGACCCCATGGGAAGCCTGAACTGTAGCAGGCTCCTAGCAGGACCTGTGGCCCTGTAGGTGATCCATGCTGGAGCATTCTGTTCCTGAAGAACTGCACCCCAAGGAGGAGCCCACACTGGAGCAGTTTGTGAAGAAATGAAGCCTGTGGGAAGGACTCATGTTGGCGAAGTTCGCAGAGAACTGTCTCCTGTGTCAAGGGTAACATGTCAGGGCAGGGAAAGGGTGTCCCCTCCTGGGGAGGCAAGAATGACAGCAACAAAGTGTAATGAATTGACCACAACCTCCATTCTCCATCCCCTTCCTGTAGGGGAAGAGATAGAGAAATTGTAAAGTTAAGCTCTGGAGGCAGGGAGGGTGGGGGGGAGAGGTATTTTAAGACTTGCTCTTATTTCTCATTATACTACTCTGCTTTGACTGGTAATAAATCAAACTTATTTCCCCAAGGCGAGTCTGTTTTTCCCATGGTGATAATTGTTGAGTGGTCTCCCTGTCCTTATCTCAACCCACAAGCTTTTCATTATATTTTCTCTCCCCTGTCTAGTTGAGGAGGGGGAATGATAGAGTGAAGTTGGTGAGCACCTGGTGTCCAGTTGAGGTCAACTAACCACAACTGTCTTTATAAACCCACATATTTATATAAGAATATGGGAAGGAAAAAGTCTAAAAGTAGTGTTCGCCTCGTTTAACTCCAGCATCTAGAAAATAAGTATCTAGGCAAAGCTCACCTCCTAGTAATTGTCTATAGTCAGTGCAGCTATATCCTGAAAGTAATTCACATCATTTATCTACTTTAAAACTGAATAAATCACTAGCTGGAAATGCCTTCCATTAACTTGAAGGGGAGCTTTGATGTGGCTCTGACTCCATACCTCAGAGTCGAAGTGTCTCTGAATCTTATCAGATCTCTAAAATTGATATAATAACTTCAACTTTCATTTTCCAGTTTTATGACATACAAAAATAACTTCTGATTTCAGAGTAAGTAGCTTTTAACTGCATTTATTAATTTATTTATTTACTCCTTTGTCTATTTATTTATTTATTTTCAGCGAAACTTTGATAGCGGGAAGCAAAAAAAAAAAAAAAAAGTCTACTTTCAGTGCCATTTTCTTGATCCAAATTTTGTAGCTAACACAGTTTATAATTTTTTGTGTGTTTTATAAGCAGTTTCTTAGAATGGGTATGTGCTCCATGGCAAGTAGGCACAGATACCAAAGCATAATCTCCCAGGCTACATCTAGTATACACACATTATGTCCCAGTCTGTAACAATGTCAGATTAGTTAAGCACGTTTAACCTTCAAGGATATTAAAATTCTTTTAACTGCTCCCCATGCTTACTTTTCACTTTGTTCAATACACAGCTGTATTCTTTGTTCTTTAGTTTCCTTTAAGAACTACTACAGTTCTTTCAGCCAATAGGAAAAATGGAAATGGAGGAAGACAGAGTAATAGGAAAATGTTTTCTTTCCTGTAGAATTCCTGACTGTTGGTGATACAGGGTTCATGTAAAAGATCAGACCCTCTTATTTAATTTTTATGCTCCTACACAATGTGTGTGATTTAATTATGGACACTTTCTTATCCTGGGTTCAGCAGTAGCAGTCATTTTTCTCCTTCTTAGTAGCTGGTGCAGTGCTGTGTTTTTGACTCTCAGCCTGAGAACAACATTGAGAACACCAATGTTTTTAGTTGCTTCTAAGTAATGTTTACTCTGACCAAGGACTGACCATGCTCCGCCAGGGAGGAGGGGAAGCTGGGAGCAAGCAGAGACAAGACACCTGACCCAAACTAACCAAAAAGGTATTCCATGCCACAGCATGTCATGCTCACTATATAAACTGGGGGCAGTTACGCAGAAGGGTTAGATCACTGCTGCATATAGGTCGGCGGGTGGTGAGCGGCTGCATTCTCTTCCCTTGTTATTTCCCTTATTATTATTAGTGGTGGTAGGAGTAGTGGTTTGTGTTGTACCTTAGTTACTGGACTGTTCTTATCTCAACCCGTGGGAGTTACATTCTTTTGATTCTCCTCCCCATCCCTCTGGGAGCTGGGGGAGGAAGTGGGTGGAGTGAGCTAACGGCTGCGTGGTTCTGGATTGCCGGCTGGGCTTAAACCGTGACATTTCTTAATGCTTAGAAAATGTACAACAATGATTTAATAAACATAATATGTTTAGCTGGAGCAGATTAAAGCTCTGTTATGTCTAAAGGCAAGAAAATCTGTGAAGTTCCTCATTTAATGCAGGAGAAATCTATAGTAAAGCCTTCAAAATTAATTTTATAAAAAATAATTTCTTGTATTGAAATAGTTGTTTATTTTTATTTGACTTGCCCCATTGCAAACACAAGCTCATATACCCAGATAAAATAATAAACTGTAACAAATAAAACAAAGAAAAAACCCTCACATGGCTGTGGTATAAGGTCTAGTGTCTCTCACAAACTACAGTTTTAATACTCATTGACACACCTATAAAATTCACAAATAATATTGTAAAAATATTTTTCTTTACTTAGAAGATAGTTTCTTAATGACTAATTTTCACAAGGATTAACAAATTTTAAATGGCTTTACGATACTCTGCAAATTTTGACATGTAAACCAGATTTTTTACCATCCTGGAATATAGCAATATAATTCACATTTGGCTTTTTTTTTTCATCCAGTAAGTAACTCTACTCTTTACACTTAAAAATTGGGTATCAATTGGGAAAAATGACCCATTTAAAGGTGTGTGGTCTCGCACATAGACAGTATAGTGCCAGCAAATGTTGTTGTATACTTCAATCAATTTAGTACCCAGCATTTAAAGCAGCAACATTTTATTGAAGTACTGTAATAACAACTTTGTTAACTACCCACAATCGTCACAAATACTTTCAATCAACATTTTACTTCATGAAGTCAAGCTGTGTAAAACTTTCATTATGGAAGCAAGCCCATGAAAAACAAGATTGTGTTGTGGTTTATTTCTGAACGCAAAACTCATCTCAGTTGCCTAGCTATATCCACAGGAAAGAATTTGCTTCAAGGTAACTGTCCCTTCTGCTGAATTTATTTCCCTTCTTCCATGTTCTTGAAAATAAAACCACAGTACCCACCAAGTGGACTGTTACTTTCTAGCTTATCACATGCTTTTGTCAAAAATATTTTATTTCCTTTCTAAAGCTTAGTTACTGGACTGTTCTTATCTCAAACGGCAGGAGTTATATTCTTTTAATTCTTGACCCCATCTCTTCGGGAGTGGAAGGAGGAAAACGAAGTGGGGGAGTGAGTGAGTGGCTGCAAAGTTCTTAGTTATTGGCTGGGCTTAAACCACAACACCGTCTATTAAAAGCAGATAAGGAACAACAGTGTTAACAGATAAACCTCAGTAATTATCCTCAGTAATAAACCTCAGAATATGAAAAAGACAGAGAAAGACCTTATATTTGAAAAGTTGCTTGAAAACTATTTGTAAATACTGGTTGAACTTATACCACTGCTAAAGCAGCCATTAAGAGCCATTAAAAAGATACAGGTAAGCCTTAACTATGTCTTCTTTACTTTTCCTCTACCCATTTTGAATTTTGCTCCAAATTCTCTTGCTCCTAAGAGAAACTAGAAAATTCTCTGCACTAATAATAAAAGAAGTTAGTAAAGATTAATATGTGCCCATTTGACTCTATGTTTGGACATGGAAAATAAGGATAAACTAATGGATATGTCACTTATTTTACTTGAGGTTGAAAACAATCAAGATCAAATTATCTTGGAGACTTTCTCCTGCTCTTCTGTAGACATTTGATTCAGTTAGCTGTCCATGCACAGACAAGTAAGGATTTCTAAGATCTCTAGACACACGGGGGCAGTTGAATATTTGTCTTTCAGGATATGATTCTTGTAATTTTAAAGATGAAGATGTCTAAAATAGGTCAGTTGAATCATGACCAAATAACAGCTCTTTTCCTGCCAATAGTATAAAGGGTTATTGAGCCTCTATTTCAGACTTATTCTTCTATTTCTATATTTTAAATATCTAGAGTTAGATAAGTCCTATCTCTTATGTCTAAAACAATGCTGACCTTACTGCGAGAGAAGAAATTGCACAAATGGTGCCCATTTGGTAATTCTGCTTAAAATACTCAATTATGTTTTTTTTTTATTATATTTTTTTTTCTCCTATAAAATAACTGGAATTCCTTTTAAAGATCAGCATTTTCTGAAAAAAATACATCTTAATGACACTGTTTTTTGAGTTTTGTTTTGTTTTTTTAGTCCTCAGAGCTAGATTTCAAAATGCCTACAGTGATCCACAACAAAATGTTGCTACCTTTTGAATGACTTTGTTTTTCTGTGTCTTTTATAAGTATATATAATCAGAAAATATACCCATTGTGAAATTAGATCAAAAAAAGTTTACATAGAAATAATCATTTTTTGAAGTTGAGTAGCTTTTCATATTTATGATAGCATAAATTGTTTTATTTTTTTTTAAACCTAGCAGCAAACAAAGATTTATGATGTATATATACCTAAACGGATTCAAACAGTACTGGGCTGATAATCATATGAAAGAAATAATGATTTTGGGGAGGAAATCAGTGAATCCAAGAGAGTTTTTGATAATGTCAGAGTTTTCTTCTAAGAATTTTCTTCAAGTTTTTTTCTGAAATATGCTTAGGTAAAAAGGACTTCCTTTCCATCTCTTTAATACATATTAAGTATAATACATATGTAAAATCTCCAGAAATATTTCCCAGTCGCATCTCTGGTTTTACTAATCCCCTCTGAATCATTGATTGAATCATTGATTAATCCTAATTATGTGACCAGACAATGGATACAAGGACACCTGCAGTTACTACCTGTGCATAGTCTTTTGTGGTTCAGTCAAGAATGAGCATCTGGTAGGTCAAATGTGCAAGTCTGTTGTAAATATTATCAAACTCAGAGACAATCCCAAGAGAAAAAGAAGAGCTACCCCTTAGGCTTTTCTAACTTTGTCCTTGGAAATACATATTAATTAGTGAAAATCTAGCATCTTGAGCTGTTTTGTACCAAAATCAACAGCAACACTGTAGATTTCCTGTAATTGAAGATATTTGTGCCTACCTTAAATGAGCTTGTTGCTATTATGTATTCTAAAAAAATAAAATTTCTGTTATTGCTATAATCCCAAATTTCTTTAAAGCCAACATATGCAAGTAGAGTTTTAAAAGTGACAACAAAAAGAAAACAGCACTAAATTATTGATGTGTATGTTGGGTGAAAATATGTCTTAAATGTGCTATAAAAACTCCAATATACTCAGTGGGTCACAGATATCAGTATAAAATTCGTGGAGGAAAAACAAAATAAAATCATCACGTTACTATGGGATGAGGTATCCATAGAAATCTAAGTAGTAGAAGTTTAAATAGTCCTGAAAGCAGGATCTGAGCAGGAAATTCTTCCTCTTTTAGAGCTAAGGAGAGACAGCAACTGTCAAGCTGGCCAATGACTTTTGTTATCTTAGGTAAAATGAGACATTTGTAACTGACATCACAATGTTACCTGTCCCTAAAATACTGCTTGGGGTTGATAGTACAAATAATGACTCTTATGGCTAGCTGCAAATCACAGGGATTGTCCTGGTTGCCCTTTCCCAAACTTTTGGACACTGCTGTCCACATACTGGACTGGCACATCTAACACACAAGGAGACAGTTCAGACTGGAAAGTCAACAGGGGAACAAGAATGTGTGGATGGATGTGAAGGGGAGAAGAACAGGCCTACGGCCTTCAGGACTGGATCAGTAGATTCTCTAATTACAATCTTAGGGTTTTTCAACATGACAAAAAGGGTGGAATTTACACCTACCTTGGTAAAAAATTCAAAGATTTGATGTGGTTTGTTTTTTTTTTTTATTATTATTTCCTATTGGAAAACCTAATACAAAGTAAAGGTAATAAACCAAAAAAATACAGAGAAGAAAGGGAAAGATCCTTTTCTCTGCACAAAAGTCAGTCATTTAATTATTCACCTGCAAATATTCAACTTCAGTTCAGTTTACTCCTTTGAGTGATCCCCAGATTTACACAGATCTAAGTTCTAGCCAACAGAATAATGTATTGTCATGGGAAGTGAGTGAATGAGTTGCCTGACTGGGTTTAAACCACGACATGTATATATGCCCTTCTGACCACACACATGGGAGTCTACTTCCACAGAGAAAAAGGGTGGGTTAAACTGGGATAGAATTAAAGAGAAAGGAGAACAGCCAAGCCTATAAGTAGAAAGTGGGACACTGAGCACTAATATAACAGCCATCAGCCTACAGAGGGAGCAGGTAGATAAAATGATTTTTCGTTAAGCTAATAATTGGGAGTGGAAGGGGCAGCAGAAAGAGGGACTCGTATTAATAAAACTTTTTCAGAACACTGTCCATCAAATGTTTCAGTACCTTCATCTCTGCTCTTTATCTAATTATGAGTACTTTCTCTCTCTCACGCGCACACACACACACACACACACACACACACACACAAAGGTGGCTAGATTTTTTTAAAGAAGGATTTAATCCTAAAATTTAATTGTGATCCACTAATTACATTAGCTTACCATTGAATAATAGTTTAAGTAGAGAATATTTTATATTAATTTTTCCAAAGAGTACATCTTTTTCTATATACCAAAGTACTAAATCTACAACAGAATTTTTTGTTAGCTAATAAACTTTAGATAATTTGGAAAAAAAAATCTTCACTCTTACTTTCTCTTATTTCTTAGGATCATATTTATTCATTCTCACTTGTAACTGATGCACATGCTCTTTTCTAAAATGGCTGTGTGACCTGAGAGTCATGCAGTACCTGTGTATAAGTAACCAGCAGTGGGTCATGCATAAAAGTTGCTCTGCCTTGAAATCTCTCAAAAGCAGAAGTTTCTAAACAAAATTCACAACAGTTTATCTTCTGCAAAATCAAAGGCCCCTTCTTGTTCCTGTTGTGATCAACGTTCATGTAAAAATGTTACCAGGATTTGCTTATTGATCCAAGAAATTACACCCATATCCTTACCATATCAAATGCATTCGTTATTTGGATGCCTAAAAAATAGAGATTAAAGATATTATTTCCTCTTTCCACTGGTCTCTTACTCAGTTATTTTTAAAAGTGTATGTTAAAAAAAAAAAAAAGACAATTAACAAATACACAATTTATTGATATTATTTGTTAATTTTTAGAGTAATCCACCAATGAATCTCTGTACAGCTTGCATATGTATAATGGAAGCTCACAGACTTGAAACAGATCACATAGAATTTTATAATAAGATGAACAATTAAACCAGGAAGCTTTTCTTGGGGATTTATATCACTGTGATTTATTATTTTTCTGTGCTGATTTGTTCACAGCTGATTGATGTTTCTGTGAGGAAAGTGTAATGGGACACGTCTTTTGAAGACACTTTAATTGCACAGGCAGTACAGCAGGAAGGATTATACAAGCATAAAAAAACACCAAAATATCTTCCTATGTCAAAGGACACTTTCTGTGAGTGCCAGTTAGAAGAACCTGTCATGACTTTAAGATTCAGTTCTTCAATTGGCAGGGAGGCAGCACAACAGATCATAATGTGACAGTCCTCTGGGGGGAGGCAGAAGGCGCTGAGGGCTTTTACTCCTTGCAGTAGCAAAACAGACTGTTTAAAATGCTTTAAAGGCCATAACCTAGACACAAAACTTAGTGTTCCCTTTCTTGATCAGAGTTCTGAAGCAGAGCAACTCAGTCCTATCCGTGGAAAAGGCCAATAGGTTTGAGAGTTACTTAATGTGCAGCTTTTGCCATTTCAGTCCCTTTTTCAATGTTACCTTGTGGCAATACAGAATTTTTCTCTTACTTTGAATGCACACAGGAAACCCCAAGTGATCTCCTGGCCTGCAGGGACCATGGGTACCTCACTTCTCCTGGCAATGACTGTCTGGTACTGGTGTTTTTCCACTGTAACCCCACACAACTTAATTTTGCTTGACCTTGGGTTCTGTTGCCCTCTGGACACCAAAGACAAGTGTTAGAAATAGAAAGGATTTTGTCTGTGAAAGTTGTAAATATATTAGTGAGCCTTTCTTCTATTATTCTGAGCAGTTTGAGTTAGTATTTTTTGTTAAAAGTCCGTTAAGAACGTGTCCAGCTCCTCCAGACATTCCTCCTTCCACACACCCTTGCATTGCTGCAATTTAACTAGCAACAACTATTTGTTGTATCTTCATTAGAATGCTAAGACTGTAAGAAGGCAAAGTATGTCGGGGTTTTTTTTGCTCCAAACAACCTTCTGAATAACACTTGGATCTGCACATATGCGTAAAAATTAGTGGCAAGGACAGACTTTAAATTCAACAGGAAACATGTGGTGGAATGAGGTGCAGAAGTAGACAACTACACTCAGCCATTTACATCGCCTGTAATGTCCAAGGACAAGCATATACATAAACACCCAGCGGCATCTGACATGTCCTGACATGCATACACCCTTTGACCTTCAACTGGCATTAGGAAAATAGTGGTTTTAGGAGTTTTAGGAGTGTTTCTAAAATCTTGTGTTGTATATGCCAGTTCCATATAAATATCTTTGTGCCAGATCATGCAATGCATATCACTATTTGGGCAACTGAATCAAATTCAAGGTTACTCTAAAAATTCTGAAAAACTTTTGCTGAACTGAAAAGACTCTCCCAAAATCCTGTATTTTATATAGCATGTTTAAATCTGGAATAAAATAAAGTTTCTAAGACAAAATATTTGTAATGCACTTACCTATATGTAGCAGTGAGGAATGCAACCAAAAGGTGGCAGTACTGTATCCAATAAACATTGGGTCTGTGTCAGATTACACTATTGTTGGGAATCTTACATACACGTTTATATATCCATTGTGATATAAATATTTATGTGTGTTTATACTGTCTCACTGTTGGTTTTGAATATGTATGAAGAACAAGAAGAAAAAAATCCATTTTTTTTTCATGTTACATAAATGACTTCCCACTTGAATAAAATCTTTCAAACTCACAGTGTAAAGGCAGAAAGATTATATATATCATAAAAAAGTGGAATAAATGGATAAAAGTTAAATACAAATGGATTAAAGTTAAATAAAAATTATCTTCAGGAAAATTAGGTGAAAATGGATCCCTATCTCAGAAGATTTAGCAATTCTGAGTAGAAACATTGTCCTAAGAAAATTATTTAGACTTGGAATTGTCACTCTGTGTTTGGTAGTGATTTTTTTCATTTTTTTTTCTTAACTGTCTCTTACTCTTCAAACTGAACTTTAGAATTCATAAAACATACCTTTATTCTTTTGCAATAAAAATAAAACATTAGTTTCTGGCAAGAATGATCAACTAAAATAATAAGATTAACTACAGTTACTTTATACAAACCTTATGGATCAAATAAAAGAGTTATACTACATTTCATTTTTATGCAGAAATAAACTATTTATTTACAACCTGAATTTTCAATAAATAGAAGTCTCAGAATAAAATTCCTGTAGCACTCCTCTGGGTTTAGAGCTAAACATATCTTCCTATGTTTCTTTTCCACAATTGTTTCTAAAAAAAAAAATAAAGTAAATCTTAAAGGTTTTCAGTCTAGTGTGAGATAAATTACATGGAATAAAATAAAGCATTTGAAAGGATACTCTCAACCACTTAACATTTAGTTTCACCTAATTTCTTTAAAATTCCCCATTGTTTTCAAAACTCTTCAGAAGTCAAGATCTCTTGTTCTATTTGTACCTTTTATCTTTCTCATTGTATACAAGTGTTTGTTTTTCTTTATTCTCAGTCGGTATTTCACACTGTTAATTAACAGCTCCCTAGTTACTTTCTCCCTGGGTCTTGATAGCCTCACCATCTATACTGCATAAATATGAGTTCACTCCTTTGAAGTCAGTCAGCTTTTTTCTTCTGAAATATATTACTGGTTCTGCTAATGGTTTTCTCTGGACACAGGTCCCATTGTGGATGGACTTTAGCTGGGACTTGGGTCCATCCAACCTTCTTAGCTGTCATGCACAGGTATAGGAGGCTTTAAACCCCCAAAATCTTCCCTGTGTTGTCACACAGAGCTTTTTAAATGAGAGAACGCTGCTCTTACCGTCTTCACTCTCGTGACACAACCCTATTATTTTAGACACCACAAAACAAAAAAATAAGCACACTTTTGGAGTCATGAAGGACTCAAACAGACTCAGAGCCAAGTAGTATGAGGCTACTTGAGAAGGGATTAAGTGTTAAGCAGTCTAATCACCAGCCCAGTCAGCAGGCACAGGCTGGCCTCCAGATTAGTGATCAGCTATCAGTGGAATATAAACTTTAAGTCAGCAAAATACTGAAGTATCCCAGAAACACATTTATGTTTTCAGTTTCCCTTTTGTATTCCTACTCAAACATGGAGTATTTTTCTATGAGACTTGTTGAAAGCTTTGATGGATGAACTTGACCCCTTAGCCAAACTACCAGTTTGGTACAGGCTGCAAGGGAGGTAAAGGCCTGAGCTGTAGCTGGCCAAGAACTCCTCCAGGAAACCCACAGAGGAACAGAGTGACACAGTGAGCACTGATGCAAATCAGCTTGGAACACTAATCATGCAATTAACACATGAATAGCAGGTAGCTTTTTCAAGACTCATTTATCAAGGAGCAAAGAAAGCTGTGGTAAGGAGTCTCATGCATACCTTTCCCATCATATGCAATTTGCCTATAAGCCCACCGTTTTATTCCATAAATATGACAGCCAGAGTGAGCCTTCTTTGAGCTCTCTCTGATGGCAGAGTGACTACATGGTGCTGATCACCTCTTGAGCTGGGACACCTCGCAAGGTTGCTCCTTGAAGCAGAGAGACCTTTCTACTAATGACAGATCTTTGGATGAGTCCAGTTTGAGTTGCAATTGAACTGCACACCAGGTGACTCTCCTCTTTATCAGTATGCCTCTCAAAGTTTGAGAATCCTCACCTGAGACCTGAGATCCTTCCTTATCCAAGGTGGAGAGACACTTACCTGTAACACATCTTCTGTGACTGAACACCTCTCCTGCGAAGAAAGGCTGAAAGAGTTTAGGTTGTTCAGCCGGAAGAAGAGAAGTCTCAAGGGGGACTTTATTGAAGCCTTTCAATTCTTAAAAGTGGCCTATAAGAAAGATGGGGAAAGACTTTTTTATCAGGGCCTGTTGTGATAAGACAAAGGTAGTGGTTTTAAACTAAAAGAAGGGAGATTCAGGCAAGACATGAGGAAGAAATTTTTTATGGTGAAGCTAGTATAATACTGGTACAGGTTATCCAGAAAGGTGGCAGAGTCACCATTACCAGAGATATTCAAGCCCAAGCTAGATGTAGTTCTGAGCAACCAGATCTAGTTGAAGATATCCCTGCTTATTGCAGGGGGGTTGGACTATATGACCTTCAAGGGACTCTTCCAACCCAAATTATTCTATGATTCTGTAAAACTTGCACAGATAATTCCATTAGACATAAGCCATTGTCCAAATCTAAGATTGGACCCAGCATCATCTAAACTCCATCATGAGTTTAGACAGCAAGGCGGTTCTCTCTGAATATCATGACTCAGCGAGAGGGTCTCCCTTACGCTTTTGCACCTCTGGTCTCAGGGTAAATCATTATAACTCAGTGCTAACTTAATTTTCCTTTATATGTTGTATCCATATAGTAACTAATTCAGTGAACCTTGCCGTTGAAGTTTATTAATTCTCCTTTTTACAACGTAATATTAAAACCCCGTTTGCTAATACCTCAAACAGTGATTCTTTAAGTGATCTTAATCACTCATTTATGACAGAAGTGAAAAAATATGTGAAACAGTGAACAGGGTCAAGGACTCCACAGAGAAACCCAGAGGACTATTAGCAAAGGTTAATGATTTAGGAGACCAAGAACCAAAGGAGTCAGGTTCAAATTGAGTTACCTGGTAAGAACATAATATTGTCTGAATAATCTATAAATCTATTATTTCTCAGCACTTCAGTGAAAGTTAGTCTTACAGACAGTGACCTTCTATGTTCTCAGAGAATGATTTTTTTTTTTAAGGGGAAAAAAAAATAAATAAATTATTCGCTATGTTCCCTTCTCTGGTTATCAGATACCAGAGGAGTAGGAAGCAACTTCAGTTCTCCCACATCTCAGCAAGTGGAGACAGAAAAAGAAGGGCTGTTTGAAGTATTTTTTTTGTCTTTCCTTGATTTAAAGTTTTATGAGTAACAGAGGAGGATACTGAATGTTTCAGATGGCTTTTAAAGGACAGGAGGAATTTAACCTGACCTACAGTAGAAGAGAACTCACAGACAAAAAGGAACTGAGAGGAGACAAAACCACACGTGAAACCAGGGGAGCAAAGAAAAAAGTTGTATTCACAAAAGCTAATTTTATGATCTAGAAGCTGATTTCATAGAACTGCTTGAATAGTATTTGGAAAGAGGCTATTTCAGAGCCTATATATATATAAAAAAACAAAGCTAAACTAATTAACTTCTGGAGTTGCTTCTCTCTTACATATAATTCTAAAGTGATAAGAAGGAAATTAGTGCTTTCAGGCTTAAGTTCACAATTTCAGTGAAATTAAGTTTCTTGAGTAGAAGAGAAAAAAAAATTTAACATCATTTAAAATATAGAATTAAACCTTATCTAAAAAGATTTTCTTGTTCTTAAAAGCAAAAGTACACAAAGCAAAATAGCTTTGCCAGAATTTAAAAGGAACTGAAAACACTGAGAAATCCTGAGCATATTAGTTTGAAAGATATCCTTTACTTTGCATATAAAGCAAAGCAAAAAAAAAAAAAAAAGGAAAGGAAATAATAAATAGTAATAAACAGGAAAAAAAAGTTATGAAAATATTTATCCTACTGTTGTGGTTTAAACCCAGCTGGCAACTAAGTACCATGCAGCTGCTCACTCTCGTTTTCCTTCCCCCCCCAGCCCAGTGATATGGAGATGAGAATCAGAGAAAGGTAAAACACATTGGTTGAGATAATAACAGTTTTATTATAGCAATAAAGCAAAATACAATAACTATAATAATTGCAAAATGGTAATAATTATGTAATTTCTTTTTTAAGAGAGAGGAATAAACTTCAAGATAGACAGGTGATGCATATTACAGTTGCTCACCATCTGCCGACTGATGCCCTGGCAATGCCTGAGCAATGATAAGTGGCTCTCTGCCAGCTTCACCCAAGTTTATAGTCTGAGCATGTTGTTCTATGGTATGGAATAGATGGTGGAGAATGTGCTGGCTTTGGCTGTGATAGAGTTATTATTCTTTATAGTAGCTGGTATGGGGCTATGTCTTAGATTTGTGCTGAAAGCAGTGCTGGTAATGCAGAGATGTTTTAGTTACCACAGAGCAGTACTCACACAGAGTCAAGGCCACCCCACCAGCAAGAAGCCTGGGGTTGGACAAGAAGCTGGGAGGAGACACAGCTGGGACAGCTGACCCCAATATTCTATATCATATGATGTCATGTTCAGTGATATAAAACTAGGGGAAGAAGAAAACGGAAAGGGTGAACATTCAGATGGTGTTTGTCTTCCCAAATAACTGTTACATGTGATGGAGCCCTGCTTTTCTGGAGATGGCTGAGCACCTGTATGTCCATGGAAGTGGTGAATGAATTCCTTGTTTTGCTCTGCTTGTACACATGGCTTTTGTTTCGCCTATTAAACTGTCTTTATCTCAACCCACAAGTTTTCTGACTTTTACTCTATTGATTCTCTCCCCCATCCCACTGTAGGGAGAGAAAGTGGCTGTGTGATTCTTAGTTGCCAGCTGGAGTTAAACCACAACACGTATTGCATAAGACAATTATGCCTTCTGTCACTGTAGGACTGATATCAGCAATTCTTTGAAGCGTCACAAGTCTTTTGCTAACACTATGAATTTTCTTTGAAGAGAAACATGGTACTCCAAAACCAGGTTCATAATATGTGCAGAATTGAAGTGTATAGTGTATATTATCTGTCTTGATAAAGATGTCATTAAAGGTCACATAAATTTCTCAGTGCTTATGTGTACAGTTATATGATTGTGTGCTTGCTAAAGGATCAGAGACATTTTTACTTGTAACTGTGATTGAACTCAATTCTTTTAAGTTAATTGATGGTTGTCAAGCAATCTCAAGCAACAGAGAAACAAGTTTACTTAATCTAGGAATGTCTATGTGTGTATGACTGCAAGTGTGTTTATATATTTACGTAGATTTAAATATGCATACTTTTATATATGTATTGTTCTGTTATGATGAATTTAATTAAGCCTCCTCCTTAATATCTGTAGGTGCTATTAATTTTAAATTGTAATATGAAAGGAATACACAAAGGCTCCCTATTTTTAATTCTCCCTTGATCCACTAAACCACCCACACAAATAAACAATTCTTCCCATGTAACCCTCCCTTATGAGCACCTGAGGATGTTAGAAACTGTCACCTTCCTTCTGCTATTGTTTGTGGATGACTTAAAAAAGATCTCAAAAATTCAGTGTTGACATATTTGGCAACAGAAGTAGTTGTTACGACACTTAAAAGTAAGCAAAAATCATGCAAATCATAGATATAGATTTGCATAATGTATTTGACTAAAAATTCTCTATAAGCCCTATTTAATGTTTGAATAGACTAATTTGTTCACTGGTTGTTTGTGCCCGCTTCTAAGCATTTCATCAATTAGTTGGAAAATCTGTTTTTTTTCAGGAGCTTAATAAATGTTTATTATTATGGCTTTTTACTTGGTGCTTCAAAATGAGGTATGTGACCTGTAAAATTTAAGTTGTGGTTTTCAGTAGCTGGACACACTTAAACAAAAAAGAGAAAAAGCTATCCTTAAAAACAAAAGTGAGATTATTTATTAATTTAGTTATTTATTTTACTTTTGAGACATATTCAAAGATCAATTAATTCCAGAAAAAATATTTCTTTTCAGTCTTGGACCATAATCTTTTTATTTGCAAAATAACAATAAATTTTAAACGTTAAAAGTAAGATTCTGTATCTTAACTGCATAACATAGCAATTTTTACATGGCTGAAGAGATTTTGAAGGCTTGTTTTTCTTCACCTGTGTCCACAAACTAAACTAATGTAAACTTATTGCCTTATACTAGGTAATACCTTTACTAGATAAAGATAATTTATGGAATTTATGAAAGGTATTTCATAACTCCTTTTGTAGAAATTTAGATTTAAATATGCTCTATTAATTTATATAAAATTTCCTTGCATACTCATGTGTTCCCAACTGCAACAATGTGGCTCCTCTGGAAAAAATAAATGTAATACAAGCTTGAAAGGGGAAATAATCATTCTCATTGTTTCAAAGCTTATTGGAATGTGTCCATTTCATCTTGGCTTTATTGTAGGTGGGAAAGAGTTTGGCTTTCTTGAAGAAGGCTCACTTTTTTGTTTTCATGTCCATCATTTTAAAACTATAGAAGATGGTGTGGTTTGCTGTTAGGGAAAAATAAATAACAGACCTTACATTTCTTTAAATATGTTTACAGGAGTTCTAGGGAATTAGGACTGTGGTTTCCAAAGTTTTTGTTTTTCAAGTTTTTTTTTTAATTTTCACTGCTGAAGAAAGCCTTACTGCATAGTGACTGTACCATAAAAGGAAAAAACAAACAAACAGACAAACAAACACAACCAAAAAACCAAAAAACAACCAACCAACAAAAAAACACAAAGCAAAGTGAGTGTTTATTTAAACACCAACTCTCTTTCCTTTTGCAACCTCCCCACAGGGTAAACCTGGAAAATTGTAAGCTTGAAAAATTATTTTAATCCCAGATATTTTTGTTAAGGCTTTTATTTTTAGTACTTCTTAAAACTGAGTCTTACAACAGTACTTTAATGACAGATTTAACCTTAGAACTCTTATATATAGATTTTAATGTGAAAATATGTAGTCTATAAATTTATAGAGTTCTGTAAAAATCTAATTCGGAATCCATTCAAAATCTAGGTGAAAGTACTTAGGAGAGATCGTGACCCTGCTACTAGGTACTGCTAATATTGGTATGTTCCTATTTTTTTGCAATGCATTTCAAGTTCTATCCTTGTGGCAGTCTCTGTTTTCAGTTTTGACTTGGATATCTTAGTTCATAGATTCTCTGATGTAAGCCTCTGTTATTTTCGTTTTTTTTCTGGTTTAAGTATCCCAGTGCTTGTAATTCTGGGTATGAAAGATTCTCACTTAGGATTCTAATTCCCTTTCATTTTATTCACACACACCTACTTCAAGCGGATGAACTCTCCCAGAGCACAGATATTTCACTTTTGATTTTGCTGTACTGTACCCCAGCTTTCCCTCTGTAGCTGAGCCATAATGCCCTAACATGAAAAGACTTCTGCCACAATCCAGAAGAGAAAGATCCATTGTAGCAAGTCAGAGCCAGCAACTGATGATGGAGTCAACTCCACTGGAGCTTATTGCAAATTAAGAGTCTACAGAAAGTAGACACAAACTCCAGAGTAAGAATTATTTACCAAAAGGTGAGAAAAAGTAGATATGAAGCACTGATCAAGGTGGCAAACAGAATGGACAGATCAGAGTATTTATGAGAATCTTTTTTAGTTGTTTTATTTATGGAAAAGTGCATACTTTTTGTCTTCATGCTACACCAGCTCAGATAGCATCTCTGTAACTCAGGAGAAAAATGGATTACAGTCTGTGGGTGAATATCAATATTCTAGGAATTCAAGAGGGTGTTTTTATGGGATCGTAATTACAATTCCAAGCAATAGTAGTAAAAGAGGCAGTTGGACTTTAAGTATTTGACTAATGTCTTGGAGTATTAGTGTCATAGAAACAAATGGATAACTTGGTTTTATGACACTTCAGGTCAGAGACTAAAAAATCTTTGTCCAGCAAGATATTGTACGATTATTCTGGCATAAAACTGATATCTGGTTCAGTTCTGGTGAGGAAAGCAATGAGAAAATTCAGTGCATATTCAGCCCTTACTCTTCCAGTCTGATTTGAAGGCTGAGTGCTACTGCCATACTTCTATGGGGCCATTCAACAATGCACCTCTAGCTACACCAGACATCTAAACCTTTTCCAGCACCATTCCTTTTAATGTTAATTTTCAAAAGTTACAGTGTTTTTCATTAATGGTTTGGGGAGGTTTAGGGAAAAAAGCTATTTCCTGTCTATTTCCCCTTTTCTACTTACTAAGTATCAGGCTACTAATTTCAAGGACTTCGCTAACGTCTGTTTTCTACAGTATCAGATATTTTTAAAAAGGCACTTTTTTTTGACAGAAATGAATAGTTTCTTCTTTGTGTGCCCTCTTACACTGTTGAATAATACATAAGATCAATGTTTCTGGGGTATTATAGAATGTAAGAGGGATATCTTCACTGTTAAGAATTATCAGTATACAGTATATCAGAGGGTGAAAGATATGAGGGCCAACTGGAGACAGATTAAAGAGAATCAGCCAAAAATCAAACCTACTTATTCAGAACATCCTGCTGTGAAAATAATGAAAGAGGATGAGTTTCATCCAAACACACTGAAAATTACAAGCCATAAACCAGATAAAAAGCTGATAAATATATTGCAGAGAAGTCATTTCAGTTTTATTACTTTTAACATTTTTTAAAGATTCAAAACTTGCTGCAGCAGAAGTGAGATGAGGAAGTAGGGATTTTAAATGAAGAAACAATAGTATCTTTATAAATCATGGTTGGAAAAATAGTGAAAAAGGTACAGCAACACAAATAGAAGAAGTAATATATTTGTGATATCAGGATCTGTAGACTGAACTGCCCTACTATAAAAGATCTGCTGTATTCTTCCTAAATTCATACTGAGACTTTTTAAGATGTTGATATGCATGCAAATATATTTGGGACATGGGAAAGAATTCCATCCAGAAAACCCAGAAAAGTTAAAAGTAGGAATACTAATGCTGCCTGAAGTAGTTATATTTTCTGACACAGAGAGAAAATACATGCTTTAAGGGTTTGAGAGCCATGCTTTTTTTCCCCCCTTTTTTTTTTTTGTCCTTCCTTCTTACAGTTCAGAGCTGCCTCTTCTTGCTCCTGATAAGATTGCCACAAAGCTGGCTAAGCAGTGTCTTCAGTTTCAGTTATGCATACAACCTTGGAGAGGTTAGAAGATATTTTATCACCTGCAAAGACGGGCATCAACTGTGTATGTGTGAGCCAGATTTTCCAAGAAGTTAGAATCACAGAGCAAGTTGGAAAATACTGTCTTCAAACCTTTTCCTCATCCTCTCTTCCCTGAGCTTTTTCTAGCAGATATCAATGGATCATTTGTATTGATCACAAATTTAGTTTTAATACTAGTGCAAATAGACGCTTTGCATATTTTTGGTAAATAAATAAATTAAAAAAACAAAAACAAAAAAAAACCAACCCTGACATGTTAAGTATTTTATTACTTTAAAATTCTAAACTGCCTGCTTGAATTTGAAGCAGAATTAATAAAGATTATTTTATTCAGGTTTCACAGTAGTGTCTCTTGAAGCTAGTGAAATCACTTGTGTGTAACTGGAAGAAAATGCAGAAAAAAGCAGACCCTTTCCCAAAGCTTTCCCGCCCTCATAGTTGCTATTTATCAAAAGGAAAGTGGGCTTAACATCACTACTGTGATAAAAAAATCAATGCAGTCACAAAATTAATTATGGCAATTTGAGTGAAAACAAGTTTGCGTTTGACACTGTCCCACACGATATCCTTCTCTCTAAATTGGAGCAACATCAATTTGATGGATGGACCACTCAGTGGATAAAGAACTGGCTGGATGGCCGCACACAAAGAGTTGTGGTCAATGGCTCAATGTCCGGCTGGTGACCAGTAATGAGTGCGGTCCCTCAGGGATTGGTGTTGGGACCGGTCTTGTTCAACATCTTTGTTGCTGACATGGACAGTGGGATTGAGTGCGCCCTCGGCAAGTTTGCCGACGACACCAAGCTGTCTGGTTCAGTTGATAGGCTGGAGGGAAGGAATGCCATCCAGAGGGACCTTGACATGCTTGTGAGGTGGGCTGATGCCAGCCTCATGAAGTTTAACCATACTAAGTGCAAGCTCCTACACCTGGGTGGGAGCAATCCCAGGCACAGCTACAGGTTGGGCAGAGAAGAGATTCATAGCAGCCCTGTGGAGAAGGACTTGGGGGTGTTGGTTGATGAGAAAATGAACATGGGCCAGCAGTGTGCACTCGCAGCCCAGAAAGCCAACTGTATCCTGGGCTGCATCAAAAGGAGCGTGACCAGGAGGTCGAAGGAAGTGATCCTGCTCCTCTACTCTGCTCTTGCGAGACCTCATCTGGAGAATTGTGTGCAGTTCTGGTGTCCTTAACAAAAAAAGGACATGGAACTGTTGGAACAAGTCCAGAGGAGGGCCAAGAGACTGATCAGGGGTCTGGAGCACCTCCCATATGAAGACAGGCTGAGGAAGTTGGGGCTGTTCAGCCTGGAGAAGAAAAGGAGAGCTCCTAGCATCCTTCCAGTATCTGAAGGTGGCCTATAGGGATGCTGGGGAGGGACTCTTCATTAGGGACTGTAGTGATAGGACAAGGGGTAACGGCTGAAAACTTCAACAGGGGAAGTTTAGATTGGATATAAGGAGGAAAGTTTTTCCTATTAGGGTGGTGAGGCACTGGAATGGGTTGCCAAGGAGGTTGTGAATGCTCCATCTCTGACAGTGTTCAAGATCAGGTTGGACGAGGCCTTGGGTGATATCATTTAGCATAAGGTGTCCCTGCCCACTGCAGGGGGGTTAGAACTAGATGATCTTAAGGTCCTTTCCAACCCCAACTATTCTATGATTCTATGAAGTTTGCTGCCAGTATTTAAATACACAGAGGTTATAACTAGATTTTTCAAAAGAAAGGTGAAATAATGTTTTAGTGAACAGATTTGGAGCACTTTGTTTCTATGCTAATTGTTTTGAAGAGAAACAACTGGTTTGAAGAGATATTTCTTCAGCCTTAGAACACAAAACTTCTTTTGGAAGTGTATCAGTATGACTTATTTAGGCCAAATGACATTTTGACGGGTGAACTATTCATTGTAACATTCAATGTTTAGCAGCCAGAACTGTTCCTGAATTTGAATTTTATTAAAGTGGAAGAGCAAAAAGCAGTAGCTGACAGAAATGAAAGATTAAAAGAAAAAAAAGTTACATTTTGATTTTCATGTAAAACAATTTTAATTAGCTAATTAGCTAAAATTCTGTCCTTGTCTGGCATCTCTAAAACTCTGGTCTTATTTCAAAGGTTGACCATAAGCTGTCATAGATGTATTGTATGGTAGGATATGAAGTTAGGATGTAGCTGAACAGAATATGTGTCCATCCTTCATATGTCAGTATGTCTCAGTGTATGTAGTTTGACACATCTACATATAACAGCTTGATCTATTTGGTTCTCATAGGCACTTAAAAGCCAAATAAGGTACCCTAGGATAACCAAAGTATGGATTGACAGGTATGGTTCAGGTTCTGTTGGTAAGCTGTATCCTCTGTGTCAGGATCTGGAGACATGCAGGGTGACACCCAACTAGTATTTGACATTTATAATGGGACAACTAAGTGATGCCTCAAAAATTAAAAAGTGGTGACCAGTACCACATGTTAAATCTGTATGTTTTAGCTCATTTTCATTATATTCTGTTTACTTAAATTAATATATAGTACAGATTTTCATCCTCAATCAGGATGAAAACTAATTTTGAAATACTGATCCTTAAAGTGAATGTGAAGAAAAGAAGTTTGGATTTGGAAGTGGTTATTTATGATACAAAAATATAAAGGTAAACATCACAGTGACTCACTGGTTTCAGGAAGGAAGAGTTACGAGACAAAAGCAAGAAGCTATTCCTTGAACATCATCTGAACACCAGATGCAGTATCAGCACCTCTAAAAATAATTCTGTATTAATGACTCAGTTTAACATGACAAGAAGGAAACCTTTCACCTTTTTAGCCAGTATGTGACCCATCAAAAAAGGTAAAGACATTTTCAAGTAGCTGAAGCTGGTGAAGGAAGTTATTCATCAGGGCAGATCTCATCTTGTGTCAGACAGCTTAGCAAAACATAGTTAAAGTTTCAAACAGCTCAGCTTACCTAGCTTACTCTCTTTCTGATCACTTCTTTGACAGCATCTATGGTACTGCTAAAAAGCCCATTTTCATTAAATGATTAAGTTGATTTGAGGTGACAGTGCTTTTCAGTCACATTAGTAAATGAAAAGTTCTCAGCAGTTTTCTGAGAAATGTCAAGAAAAGACAATACCTTCAAAAAAATCTCAAATTACATTGCTGGAGTTGTGGGGTAGCTGTTTTGCTACCACTACTACCTTTTCTCCATGATCAAAATAGATTATTATTATTGTTAGCATTATTACTACTATTATTATTACTAATAATAACAACAATAAAATAATAAGAATAAAACCTAGAAAATATTTATGGGGAAAAAAGGAGGATATCTTTTGTAATTTTAATGACCATCACAATCAAGGAGGTTACTATTGTTCTTACCATCTGATTATGTCAGATGAATAGTGAAATTCTCTGGTTTATGCGCATTTTACTTGTTCTTTTCTCAGCTGAACATTTGACTATCTTGAGACAGTCACCAATAACAACAAAGAAATATTAAAAAAAAAATTCCCTTAGAATTTATCCTCAGATTATGTTTAAAGATTTTTTCTGTGAAGTATTGATATGTGAGGGGGAAAGATCCTGCTAATATTTCATTGCACTCCATTTGCTACAATTCAGGTGATAGTGGCTCTTTAGTCAAGTAATTTTCCTAAATCATCAACTATGCTGAAAGGACCAAAAATAATTGAAGACCAGGGTAGGCTGATCAGTTTTGAGATCATTTGTGCATCTAGTCCTCGTGAGTTACTGTCATCAGTTATAGTATTCTGGGGAACAGATGGAAATGGGTCATTTGAAGTCAAGAGCAGAGACCTATTCCTGTTCAGTAGTTTTACAAAAATCTCTCTTAAATAGCAGTGAGAAGTGAATCCTTTCTCAGTTGCTTGGTGTGGAATAGGATAGATAGAACACAAATGTCTTCTGCCAACCCCTCCCAAAAGCAAAACCAACTGCCAATCTGATATGAAAGGGCTAAATAAAATTCTTCTAAAGCATTCAGAGAAAGCCTCAGTTATCAAGACTGTAGGTAGACTAATACAAGTCTTATACCTTTATAGTTTAATATTTGAATACTTGTATGTATTTGTAAAAGTATTCATGAGAACAGAGAAAACATTAAAAATCAAGATTATCTGGAGACCAACATGTATGGTAGAAGGTATGGGATGAGTCCCTGAGCTAACAAATCTTTATTCAGTCAAGTAAATTTGTTATAGAAAATAATTCTTCCAATTATTTGCATGAGATGATAGGTTGTCTGTAGAAACCACTGGTCTGAGACTCATCTTGGGTTCAGCTTGGGACACAGCAGTTTTGAAGTTCTTGAACACTTACAGAAGCATATTTCTACATAGGAGTCTTTCAGGTTTAGAAAGAGCTGAGCAAGTTTGTGAAAAGTTCATCACTGCATGAATATTTTACAAGGTGCTTAAATCCATGCACACACACAGGCTTTAACAGGAAAAACAAGTAAAAAGAATAAAAAAAAAATAACTGCTTTTGCTACTTCATTTTTGTAAATCGATTCACTACTGAATTGATTCACTAACTGCGTCGGCTAGGATATCCAGCCACAATTGTTGTGGAGCACCATTCTTTGCAGCTGCAATAATTAAATCGCAGGAAACATTTCACAGTCAGTTTTGTGGCTCTTAAAAAAGAATACAATACTCTAATACAAGACACTACACTGTGTGTTATATCTGATTCCAACATAAAGTGCATCAGACATCTTAAAAATAATAGTAAAAAATGTGATCCACACCAAGCTGTCATCTTACAGTCATGCATTAGATTGCTTAAGAACATGTCTACAGAGGGAATTCACCTTACCACCTTACCATCTCCACATTTCTTAGGCATAAAGCTTTTTTTGCGGGAATGATGAAGTGATTTACACCTTGATGAGCTAGTTAATGGCATGATCAGGTTTCAAGTAAGCTAAAATCTTTAAAATAAATTATAAATATTTAAGTGGATTAAACCTTCATCAGCCTCAAGTACTTATTTTACTGGTTGGTTGGTTGATCTGCATGGAGTTCTTTTTGTGTTTGGTTTTAGATTGGTGGGGTGTTTGTTTTTATTGTTTTTATTTTTTTTATTTGTTTGTTCAGTTGGTTGGTTATTGGAGTTTTAGAATCATAGAATCATAGAACCATAAAATAGTTAGAGTTGGAAAGGAACTTCAGATCATCAAGTTCCAACACCCCTGCCATGGGCAACGACAACTCCCACTAAACCATGTCACCCAAGGCTCTGTCCAGCCTGGTCTTGAACACCGCCAGGGATGGAGCATTCACAACTTCCTTGGGCAACCCATTCCAGTGCCTCATCACCCTCACAGTAAAGAACTTTTTCCTTATATCCAATCTAAACTTCCCCTGTTTAAGTTTTAAGTTATTACCCCTTGTCCTGTCACTACAGTCCCTAACGAAGAGTCCCTCCCCAACATCCTTGTAAGCTCCCTTCAGACACTGAAAGGCTGCTATGAGGTCTCCATACAGCCTTCTCTTCTCCAGGCTGAGCAGCCTCAACTTTCTCAGCCTGTCTTCATATGGGAGGTTCTCCAGACCCCTGATGATACTTGTGGCCCTCCTCTGGACTTGTTCCAACACTTCCATGTCCTTTTTATGTTGAGGACACCAGAACTGCACACAATACTCCAGGTGAGGTCTCACAAGAGCAGAGTAGAGGGGCAGGATCACCTCCTTCGAGCTGCTGGTCACGCTCTTTTTGATGAGCCCAAGATATGGTTGGCTTTCTGGGCTGCGAGCGCACACTGAAGCCAGCTCATGTTAAGTTTCTCATTGCCCAACAGCCTCAAGTCTTTCTTCATAGGGCTGCTATGAATCTCTTCTCTGCCCAACCTGTAGCTGTGCCTGGGATTGCTCTGAACTAGGTGTAAGACCTTCTACCTGGCATGGTTAAACTTCATGAGGCTGGCATCAGTCCACCTCACAAGTGTGTCAAGGTCCCTCTGGATGGCATTCCTTCCCTCCAGCCTATCAACCAAACCATGCAGCTTGATGTCATCAGCAAACTTGCTGAGGGCGCACTCAATCCAACTGTTCGTGTCACCAGCAAAGATGTTGAACAAGACCGGTCCCAACACCAATCCCTGAGGGAGACCACTCGTTACTGGTCTCCAATTGGACATTGAGCCATTGACCACAACTCTTTGCATGTGACCATCCAGCCAGTTCTTTATCCACCGAGTGGTCTACCGATCAAATTGATGTCTCTACAGTTTAGAGACAAGGATGTCATGTGGGACAGTGTCAAATGCTTTGCACAAGTCCAGGTAGATGACACCAGCTGTTCTACCCCTGTCCATCAGTTCTGTAGCCCCATCATACAAGGCCACCAAATTGGTGAGGCAGGATTTCCCCTTAGTGAAGCCATGCTGGCTGTCACCAAGCACCTTGTTGATTTTCATGTGCCTTAGCATGCCTTCCAGGAGAATCTGCTCCAAGATTTTGGCAGGCACAGAGGTGAGACTGACTGGTGCGTAGTTCCCTGTAGGTTTTTTTTTAATACTGTTGTGGTTTTGTTTTTTTGTTTGTTTTTTTTTACCAGAGATTTTACTGGAGTGTTTGGAAAGGGCTGAGATCAAATGACTGTTCTTTTTTGTTCTGGGAATTTGTTAGGGTTTTTTAGTTAGTTATCTAATTTGTTTGGTTAGTTGTTTAGGGTTTTTTTGGGGGGGGCAGAGGGAATGTTACTGCAGCTATTTTAATGAAAAATTTAATTCATATTCCCCCACGTATTCAGCAAATATTCCCTAGCTGAGGTGGGTGATGTAACTGTTTTGTTTCTTCAGTGTTCACTGTATGTGCTTTTTATGCTGTGTTCTGTTCAAAGCGTGTGGCTGGGCAGCAAAGAAGGTAATCACCTGTTTGCCTTACACTTGGATACTACTTTCAGAATTAAGTTAAACTGCATAGCAGGAACAAGGATTGCTATTTTTCTAAAGCCAAATGAATAGTTTGGAGAAATCTTCAGGAAAAGCAGATGGCATGAAGTTATTGTGAAATCAGACAAACAAGACTGAGGCTGCTGAACAAAGCAGAGAGCAGATAGGAGTCAGTTCTTTCAGGTGATCAAAAAAAAAGAAAAAAGGAAATCTTCCTATGGGATGAGGAGGGTCTTTGTTGCAGTATAGCAAGATCCTGAGAGTTTCCTGACTTTGACCTGTGGAGAAAAGAAAAGCCTTATCCAGGAAGGACAAAGAAACAAAAATTGAAGATTTGTTTTCATTTTATTTTAATCTGTTCCATAGCTATAGTTTTGTTCTTTTTCAAAGCATGCTTAATCTTATTGTGTTTTCTAAAAATACAGTTAAGTAGGGGGTTTAATTACGACAACACATGAAATGGAAAATATTGCAAAAATCTTCTGAAATAAAGTAATATATTGCTGCCACTAGATACACAGCTGTTTAACTGGTAGTTTGGTTTTGGTAGAATTTCTCTGTTAGGTGTGGTTTAGTTCTCTACTGAGAGATTTCTGTTTGATGGGGGAAAAAAGAAGTACATAGAAGTGTCTAAATGTTACTTCACAGATTTCCTACAGTTCATAGAATCGTAGAATATCAGGTTGGAAGGGAGCTCAGGCATCTTCTAGTCTAACCTTACTTAGCAAATGCATGGTCTAGACAAAATGTCTCAGTATCCTGTCTAGCTAACCATAAAAGTGTCTAGCATTGGGTCATCCATCACTTCCTTAGGGAGGTTATTTCAGTGGTTGATTGTTTTCATTGTGAAAATATTTTCTTTTGTGTCCAGTCAGTATCTTCACCGGAATGACTTGTACCCATTATGCCTCAGCCTTTCCTTGTGACTCCCTGTAAAAAGAGAGGCTCCATCTTCTTTGTAGCCACTCTTTAAGTACTGGAAAATGGTGATAAGGTCTCTCCTGAGCCTTCTTTCCTCTAGACTGAACAAACTCACTTCTCTCCACCTTTCCTCATACGGCAGGCTTCCCACACCTTTGATCATCTCTGTGGCCCTTCTCTGGACCCTTTCCAGCCTATCCGCATCTTTTCTGTAAAGCAGGGACCAAAACTGAACACAGTATTCCAGGTATGGCCTCGTAAGTGCCGAGTAGGATGACAATATCTTTATCACTACTGGCAATGTCCGTGTTGATGTAACCCAACATCCTTTTGGCTTTTTTGCTGCAGCTGCACACTTTTCCCTCACATTAAGTTTGTTGCCTCCCAGGGCCCCAGGTGCCTATCCTCAGAACTGCTCCCCAGTCAGATCCACAGCTGCAGCCTGCGCTGCACTCTTGGACTGTGTATACCCAGGTACAAGAAATTACACCTGTCCTTTCTGGACTTCATAAGGTTTTTGTTGGCCCACTCTTCCAGCCTGTCCAAGTCATTCTGTAGGGTGGCTCTTTCTTCCAAAGTGTCAACTTCCCCACTCAATTTGGTGTCATCAGCAAACTTGCTGAGGGTACCCTTGATCCCATCTTCCAGATCACTTATGAAGATATGAAACAAAGTTGGGCCCAATATTGATCCCTCAGGCACCCCACTATTGACACATCACCAGTTTGAAAAGGAGCTATTTACCACCACCCTCTGGGTGCATCTGGTCAGCAAATTCCCCACCCACTAAACAGATCACTTGTGTAGACCATAAGACATCAGTATCTCTAGGAAGAACTTGTGGAAAACTGCATTAAAAGCCTTGAAGAAATCCAGTGAGACAATGTCTACCCCTCATCCTACATCAGCTAGTTAGGTGACTTTATTGTAGAAGATGATCAGTTTTGTCAAGGACAATTTGTCCTTGGATAATCCATGCTGGGTTTTCCCAATCACATGTTTCATTTGATTTGTGATAGTCCTCAGGAGGGCTCCACATCTTTCCTAGGGACTGAAGTAAGACTGATGGGCCTGGAATTTCCTGGATCCTCCTTATAAGTATCATCTCTAACTTTATTTAGCTTAAGTTTAAAAGCACAATTAATCTTTTTTTTTTGTGACATTCTTTACTCAGTTACTGAGGCGAGCAGCTCCACTGCTGGCGCAATCCACAGGGAAGTGCTCTAGCATGCTGCACACGGGGTTTCCTGAACTGACAGAACCTGAGGGGGCGCCAAAATGGCTGCCAAGAGTCCACAGCTCATATGATAACGCCAATCCAGTGAGACCTGGAGTCTTCTATTCCCAGCAAAGTAAGGAGCAGGGGGAAGGGCAGCAGAAATGCTACCTCTGACTTCCAGAGGGCAGATTTGGCCAATGTAGGGTCTCATTGACAGAGTCCCTTGAAAAGCAGTACTAAAAGGCAAATGACTCCAGGAAGGCTGGACATTCTTCAAGAGGGAAATCTTAAAGGCTGAGGAGCAAGCTGATTCCAACCTGCTGAAAGATGAGCCAGAGGGGAAAAAGAGTAGCCAGGCTGAAAAGAGAGTTCTGGCTGGAATTCTTTAAAAAAAAAAAAGTTTATGACCTTTGGAAGAGGGGGCAGGTAACTCAGGAGGAGTACAAGGATGTCATAAGGTTATGCAGGGAATTTATGAAAGGCAGGTCTTGGTTGACTAAACTTATCTGCTTCTATGGCATCTATAGGATGGAAAAATAATAGTTCAAGTTTTAAAATTGAAATTCTGTTATCCTCATATCAATATTTTTGCTCTCAGTGTAAACTGTTCTGCATTTTTTACAATGCTGATATGAAGTCAAATACTTCTACTAATATGGGCAGAAGGAAGCATATTTTTAACAGAGCTGATGGGGAAACATTTAAAGAGGACACTTTGAACAATTCCTGACTATAAATAGTTGACAAAACTGATTACAAATTAAGGCATTATGCCTGGTACTTGAAACGCCAAGCAAGTAATCTGAATAACTTTAGAGCTTGTCTTTGAAATATTAAGGGTATATTCATTAGGTCACCTACTTCTTTAGTTCTTAGGAAACTCTGAAATTCCTGTATTTACTAGAATTTGTTAGTATGTGTCTATTTTTCTTAGTATGTAATAATGTAATGGTCACTGAAATACTCTAGACTAGACTATGGTAGAAATACTCCAGACTAGACTATGGTAGTAAGTTCTTCAGGGGGTTAAACTTAAATCAGCCGGGTAACTGAAGTTAAGGAAGAACACAGCAGTCTGCATGTTTGCTGACATATTGTTTTGCCATCACATGATACTTTTATGCTTCCAGTTTGCCTTTTAATGTTATTGGTATTTCTGATTGTGCCTAAAATGCTCAAGACCCAGAATTTTGCCATCCGCCTTCCATTTGGGTGTTCTTATAGTAAAGTTCTGAAGAGTTTCCTTCATCTTCAGTAGGTCCAAAAAACACTGTATCTCGTCAACTTCAGTGCTCCCTGTTCAAAAGGTTAAATGAAGGTCCTTTTGAACTT